>NC_137982.1:3511334-4231334 GCF_963924665.1 Micromys minutus | reverse complement strand
CCATCCACCTATCCATCCATGTAATCATTCGTTATCCTGTCCATTCAAGAGCCATCCAGGGCCCTAAGTCCAGGCCACTGTGGCACACATTGCAGATGCAGTTCTAACACAGAACAGCTCCACAATGGTACCCACATTTTGTTAGCATCGCAGATTTGCCTTGCACTTTCCTGACAACATGACATCCTCCTAAGACCATGTAATCATTGAGTTTCCATTGGTACTCTATTTCTGCCCAGATCTCAGGACTAACTCTGGTCCTGTACCCATAGTTCTGCTGTGCTCGGGGGAGGGGAGAGTGACCTTCCTGCACCATCCAGGAAGCCCTTTATCCCTGCTTTTCATTAGGTGGAGTGTGAACTTTTCTGTGAGCTGGACCCCAGGCTAACCTGGAGGTTGGAGAGGCAGAAGGTCTAGATGTGCCTCCTATCTACTGAGCTGTACTGGATGGGTGTGTCACCTGTAGTCACTAAATGTAGACCCATGGTGGTTTTGTAGGACCTAAGAAGAAGGGTGTGGGTGTCTCGTGATCTAGATCTGTCACTATCCCCAGCTTCTATCTCTGAGATGAAATAGATTAGGATTGGGTTAAAGTTGGAGTGCTCACTGGCAGATGGAAAATCGGACTTGGAATACATCAAAGGCTACTCTTCCTGAACCCGAGACTTAGTTCCACACCCCTGGCCCCATTTGGGGTTTGAAAGCCCCATGTAAGGATCAAGGACTTCAGAGTATTCTCAGGCAAGCCTGGGTCTGTCTGCATGGCTGTGTAGGGTAATTTCTAGTGTGGCCTACACATGGTTCTCTCCTCTCAGTGACACATGGCAGACTAGATTCCAACCCCTAACTTCTATGGAAAAGAAGTTCTTCCTGAGGTCTGCCTAGTGACTGTCACATAAGGACCAGGAGAGGCCACACTGACCCTGACCTCAGGGTACTCTAGCTTCCTTTCCATGTCTGATAAAGCGCTCTGACAGAAAGACCTTAAAGAAGAATGGGTTTATTCGGCTTTCACTTCCAGGTCACAGGCCATGATTGCATAAGTTCAGGACAGAAATGCGAAGGCAGACCTATTTGCCCTTCCATGAAGCATTACCTCTAAGAGAGAACTCACTCCCAGCTAAAGCAGAACAGAAACCACGGAGAATGCCGCTTGCTGGCCCCTCACGGGTACACGCTCAGCTTGTTTGTTTTTGTTTTTCGAGACAGGGTTTCTCTGTGCAGCCATGGCTGTCCTGGAGCTTGCTTTGTAGAACAGGTTGGCCTCAAACTCAGAGATCCACCTGCCTCTGCTTCCCAAATGCTGGGCTTGAAGGAGTATACTCCCACCCAGCTCAGCTAGCTCTAGTCCAGGACAATATACCTAAAGAGCAGACAGAGCAACCTGGGCTACACTTTATTATGCCCAATAACCATCAAGAATAAGCCTCACAGACATGCTCATCTGTGGCCAACCTGATCTGAGCACTACCTCAATTTAGACTCCCTTCTCAGGCAACTTTAGGCTGGGTCAAGCTGACAATGGGGACTAACATTGGGCTACAGAGGGAACTCATGAGCCCTGTGCCCTCCAGCTGACCCACCACACCTGTCCTCGCCTCAGCAGGCAAACTCCTATCCAGACTGCAGACAGGAAAGGTTCTTCCCACCAGCAAGCAGGATGGCTGCTACCTTGTTTGGACAAGAAGCGGTGCCCCAGCCCCCACAGCACCCCAGTACTGCTATGCCTGGAGCCCAAGTCCCTTCCATAAGATGAGAAAGACAGTGCAAGAGGCAGGTAGGGGAAGGGTTGTCTTGCTCACTCTTGCTCCCTGGGGACAAGAGCAAAGATGGGTGAGCCTTCCTTTCTTAGACCAGCCCCAGGCTTCAGCCCACAAGGGGATGTGGAGAACAGAGAAAACGTGCCCAAGGCTGCATGGTGCTGGATGCTCTCAGCAGCCTACACCGCAGAAATGGCAGCAGGGGGAATGGGAAAGTGGGGAGACAGGAGAAAGTGGGGAGCAGGGGTCCCAGGATCCTCTTTCCTGGCATCCAGTCTAGATGCCTCCCTTCAATTCCTGTCACCCCTCCACACCTTCTCTGAGGCCAGCAGAGGTGCCCACTGCCCTCCCATACTTGTCCTGGAGGTCTGTGATTTAAACTTTCACAGATTAGAGCCCTGTGGCAGAATAGTGCATGAAAACCATGCATCTTCATTAAGCAACACAACCTGTAGCTCAAATGTCATCCAATTCAAATAAAATATTTTTTCTTTAAGTCCATGGCTTGACATGTAAATAAACACTCTCCAAACACGCTTGATGGGAGGAAGAGACTCCTTTGGGAGGTGGTGTAGCACTGGGAATCTTGGGGATCTAGCGGCTGGGACACTGGTAACCACTGCTTCTTAAAGGCTCTGCCTCCCCAGGAACCCGAGTTTAGCACATCTCTGCAACCCAGCATAGAAGTCCAGAGAGCAGGCCTGGAGTGAGGTGGCTCACTGTAGCTGAGTGTGCGTACACACCGCATGACTGGGTAAACGCCTCCAGGAACTGGCACAAAGCTCCACATTCTAATGTGCCTACTCTGGGACCCAGGCTTAGCTGGCTTCAGCCCACCAAGGTTCTTAGCCTGGATGTGGCTGGGCGAGCCTTCCCAACTCATCCATCCCCAAGTCCTACAGGAAGCCTGGTTAATGCTATACTGTCCTGTCTCCAGCTCATCAAGGTTTTCTTTACTGCAGGGGAGGCGAGGGGAAGAAGGGCCTTGATGCCCAATGCCCAGCGAGACTACCAAGGGACAAGGAGCTCTCTGCAGGGCAGGAGGACAAGATGGTAGGACAGAAGCTCTACTCTGTAACTGCTTTGCACCCCAGTTTTGTGTGCCACAGTGTGGGGGTGGGAGGACAGGGTAAGGGTGCCATAACACCACCACTGACTCCTTCCAGACCTTGTGAGACATGGGAGGAAAAGCTGGAACAAGAGGAAGGCTGAAAACCCAGTCTGGGCTCTTAGAAGGCCCTACCTCCATCTTGGGCTACCTCTGACTGGGAGCTACTACATGGCCTCAGACTGGAGCTGGGGCCAATTTTTCAATCTTGGAGTAGCTACCAGACCTAAGAGGGTGCTGGGGTTGGGGTGCAGAGCAGCCCTATTGGCATACGATGCAGAAAGCAGAGCTCCATGCTAAGGCACCTCCAAGTCCCTGGAACCATTGCCAATATGGTATAATTGGAAGGATGGCTGGTTAGTAGAATGCTTCCTTAGCAAGCACAAATGCCCTGGGTTCAACCCCCAGCACTATAAAATGAAGTCAGGGTAGCTTATATCTCATCATTAGAGAGATAATAGACAGCAAGAAGATTAGAAGTTCAAGGTTATCCTTGACTATATAGCAAATTAGGTAGGTAGGTAGGTAGGTAGGTGGGTGGGTGGGTAGGTGGTTGGATGGATGGATGGATAAATAGATGGATGGATGGATGGATGGATGGATGGATGGATGGATGGATGGATGGAGGGCATGCAGAAGTTTTGTATCCAAGAACACATGTGTCCTGTCCATAAATCCATGTCCAAAGACTCTCAAAGTCTCTGATATAGTGGGTCTCAAGAGGCTAGGGTAGAAGTGGATAGAAAAAGTTCTGCCCCTGCAACTTTAAAGGCATCTCAGTGGGCTCCTCTACATCCCTTTGGGAGATCAGGAATGCTTCTGGAGTGAATCTGATACATCTGGCCTCTGTCTGGGCCAGGAGCATGTGGTAGTTTAGAGTCCAGGCACCCACTGCAGGGATCCCTGGCAGGGTGCAGCTGTGTACAACAATCTTGAGACCTAGTAAGATGTCTTTAATGGCCTTGCTCCCCTGTGGACCAGCCAGCTTTCCAGGAAGCCCCGAGGACCCTTGTCAAAGGCTCAGCCTCCTGGGGCTACCCTATTCACATTAGATGTAGCCTCAGCAAACTTTCTGAAAGCCACCATCTGTGGCCTGGATAACAGAACCCTGGAAGCCTCCACATGGATGCAAACTACTTGTTAAAATTAAGCAGAGGGCTAGAGAGACGGCTCAGCCTATTAAGAGAGCTTAAGACTTTCACAGAGGATCTAGGTTCAGTTTCTACCACACAGTGTCTCACAACCACCTTTAATTCCAGTTCCAGAAAATCCTACTCTTCTGGCCCCCAGGGGGACAAAGTGCACATACATACGCAGGCAAAACCATTCACACATGTAAAATAAATCTTAAAAATAAACAACGGCCAGAGCCTCATGTTGAGAACATCTCAACAAAGCTTCATGGAAGAGATACAGGCTCCATGCAACAGCCCTGAATTCCCACAATGTCCTCTTCACATACATCGTGTAAGAAAGAGACATACAGGCTCTAAACATGCAGGGCTGGGGTAGCCTCAGGGCCACATCAGGGCCCAGGACTATCCTGCAGGGATATAGGCAGAAAGCTAGAGCCCCAGGCTGGTCTTATAACATCACACACACACACACACACACACACACACATGATGGCAGGGCTAACTGACATAACCCCCAGCTTCTTCAGACTTGCTCCTTCTCTCACTTCCATCCTGATACAAAATCTTCCTGCCCCACCTCTTCTCCACGAGCATGACTCTGGAGAAGGCAGAGGTCATGCACCAATCGGGTGGTTCAGTGTAACATACCAGCCTAGCCCTCCTGCCCTGCCAGGGAGAAGTCTCCAATGCAGAAGTCCAGGGACTGTTCTCCCAACTCTACCACAAGGTCTCCCCCAATCACCTTCTCCCCCAACCCCCATTACCTTCACCCCACTACCCTACTCCCATCACCTCATCCCCTATCATCCCCACCCCCATTACCTCTGCCCCTGCTGAACTTATAGGTCTTCTGGTCTAGTAGCAAGGTCTGAAGTAGCCTGGTGTGTTCGTAGGTATGAGCATAGATGTTATGCACATACATGAATGTGGAGTTTGTATGTTAGCTGTAGTACATACCTGCATGTGTGCATGTATATGGTTTGGGCATGTGTATGCCATAAGAGGGTCCTACTATAGAGTAAGTAGCTGGCCCTCAGAGAGCATTGAGGTGGTACCTGAGTGTCCAGGATGCTATTTTCCCCTCAGCCTCAGCTCATAGGTCCTTACGAGCTGAAGTGCGACCCTCTCCATCCCCCATACGAGCTCACATGGGGAACAGAGAGCCTTGGCTGAGGTCAAGTACTGTCTACCAACTCTCTCTAGCCCACTCAGTGACTTAGCAAAGGCCTGACCCTACTCTATCCTCCTCGAACTTCCCAAGTGAGAGGATGAATGGCCCCTTTCATCCCTTTATCTTCTACACAACACAGATGTGTGAACACAGAGAGTCCAAACGAGACCACGGTCACAGGCCACCTAGTGTGGAGGTTGCCTGCAGCCCTCCCAGATTCCTAGAGCTGTTCACGCCCCACAGAGGACACCCTCTCACTGCTGAGTCACCCACACAGGTGGGTAGCAGGCCAACCCACTCTTCTTCCACCCACAGGGTCCAGGCCAAGTCCAGGCATCACCTCCTTTAATTTCAAATGTCACAGCCCTGAACTGGCAGCCCCACACTGCCTGCCTATGGCAACCCTCAATCACCTGAGGAGGTGTCAGCATTTGAAAGCCAACTTCAACTCTCATGACAGCCTTTGCCCGCCCTTCCTGCTTCTGAGCCTCTGTAAGCATCTGTCCCCAGCGCCTGTTGGCCACTGCTGCTCTTCCAGTTGTGGGGTGTTGACCAGGCAGCCATACTGGCAGCATCAAGTGTTCAGCCCGTCTCCATGTGGACACGGTGGAGATCGTGCTGTCCCCGGCGCTCACGGAGCCCAAAGCGTTTTGCAGAGCGAGTCAGTTCTGTCTCTATGCCCATAATGAGGTTTGAGCCAGGCTGCATTGGGCCGAGGAAATTGCAAAGCTTTTTGTTGGAGAGTCTGCAGCCCTGGCGGCTATGCAGTGAACTCACATACAGTACGGAGCTTTTCAATGATGGTAACAGAAGCCTCTCTCTGTCCCCCTTCCTTCCCATCCTTCCTCCTCCCTGAGGCACACCAGCTTCCACACCAGGACAGTTACACCAGGCCCTCTCCCAATCCCTGCTCTGCAGGGATCCTCACAGATCTCTGCTTGACTTGCAAATTTTTGCCATCGAAGTTTGCCCAGACTACCTCATGCCTACAAACGGACATGTGCAAATAAGTTGAGAAAATACGCCCTTCTTGTTCCAGGCTGCAGGAGGTGAGCCACAATTGTACTAGCCAAGTGAGTCTTGATCCCCCACTGCCACACTCCCTGGTCATAAGCCATCCCCAGAGCTGGTGAAGGTAGCCCTCTCCATCCCCCATTCAAAAACACACCTAGGCACCTGTGGCCTGGACGCGTTCCCAGGACTCCTTGATTGCTCTCACAGGTGGAGGAAGGTGGAACCGGAGGCCAGCACTGCCCAGCTCCCCTGGCTTCCCAGCTAGCGGAATGACACTTTGTGATCTTAGGCCCTTTCCCAAACCACATCGGGCCACACTTCCCATCCATGAGGACGAAAAGAGAACTGATCTCAGCAGTTGCCAGGGAACCGACTCAGCCCGACTTCCTCAACTGGATCAGAGTGTGACATGTTTCCAACAGCAGTGAAGAACGGTGGAGCCAGGCCACACAGGCACATGCCAGGCACCCATAGGTTCAGGACACACCCAGTCAGCAGGCCAGCAGATTCTTCCACACGTCCGGAACAGAGCAGATGGGTGCCATGGGGTCCCTGCTCTATGTTGCTCTCAGACGTTTTCTGGAGACAGGTCATATATTCTGGCTTTCACGGGCCCCCACCAGTCACATTTCAAATCTTGCATCGGTATCATTGCTTATGGGCTGCACTTGATGGAAACAAAAAGTATCTAAGCCAGGGGAAGGGGACCTGAAACACTGCTTTCTGGTTTTTAATATGGCTGTAGAGAGTGGGCTGAGCTGTGTTCACAGGAGAATTAAGGAAACAGCTTCAAGTGGTCAATGTCTTCTTGATGTCTTTCCCTGGATCCTATCAAGGGAACATGGTATAAAGGCATCATTCAGGAAATATCTCAGGACTGGGTTCTGGAGAAAAAGATGGATGATCACCATGTATCACCACCACTACTATTACCACCATTACTAAAATCACCATCACCACCACAAAGACCATCATTACCATCACCACCATTACCATCAGCACAGGGACCACCACCACTGTCACCACCTTAGACTAAGACCACCTTCACCACCACCAAGACCACCTTCACCAACACCAAGACCACCACCACCAAGACCACCTTCAGCAGGACACCATTACCACCACCACCATCACATTCACTGTTATCAGCACTACCACTCCCATACTACCTTGTAGATCACTATCACCATACTCACCATTACCCCATTACCACCCACACCTGCTACTATACAACCACCAGTCTCCAATCATAACCATAGTGATACCATGTATCCCTCATTCCCTGGTGAAGGTGGACCATCCCCCTTTTTAGGAAAGCCTGCAGGAGAACATACAGCTTTGATTTCTCCTTCTTCCATCTATCCAGGGTTTTACACACTCCTCTATGCCTGTGGACATCGGTGAATGACTGTGCCATGGCCGCGGGTCTCCAGAGAGAAGAAAGCAGCCCTTCAGCTTCCTTGGGACAATTTGCACAACTGAAAAAATAGATTTTGCCTCTGAGATCCAGAAAGGCAGGATGGAGGACACAGCTCAGAGCTTGGCTGTGGCCTTCTGACCCAACAGCATGGGATGTATTGAGCCCAGTGGTGCGGGTGAGGCTATCTGAAGAAGGCTACATATTGATTTGGGCCAAATCTATGGGTATGGCCAAACCCAGACCTCTTAGGATAACCACTCTACAGCCTCTTAATCATTCTATAGTGTGTGTGTGTGTGTGTGTGTGTGTGTGTGTGTGTGTGTGTGTGTGTGTGTGTGTGTGTGAAAGGGGGGGTGGAGAATGTATCTTTGTTGTAAAATGTAATTTGCTTCCTATTGTGGTAAGACATTTTGACAAAAAGCAGTTTGGGGAGGAAAGGGTTTATTTGGCTTACAAGTCCCAATCATAGTCCATCTCCAAGGGAAGTCCGGGCAGGAACTCAAGGCAGGAGTTTGGAAGCAGGAACTAGAGCAGAGACCATGGAGGAGAGCATGACTTACTATCTTGTTCCTCATACTCAGCCGCTTTCTTAATGAATACAGGACCACCTATCTAGGGGTGACAACATCCACAATGCGCTGGACTTTCACATCAACCATCACTCAAGAAAATGCCCCATTGGCTTGACCACAGGCCAATCTGATGGAGGAAGTTTTTCATTTGAGGTTCTCTCTTCCTGGCTGTCCTTAGCTTGTGTTGAGTTGGCAAAGTAAAAGAATAACTAACCAGAACAAATATATAATATGAGTTAATATTTACCCCTAAGAGTGGAGTGAAAGGACCCGTGGCTGCCAATAGCTGTGCCTATCAATCCAAATTAGGAGCGCTTGGTGGATTATAGCCACTCAAATCGACAAAGCTTGTAGGCTTCCTGTGACCCAATAAACATTGAAGAGGTTCTAAGGTGTCCATCTGTGTTTCTGATAACATGCTTCCAACACCCACGAAGTCAGCCATAGGAACAGAAGGATAGCACTTGGCCACGCTGCCAGACAGTGCTCAGATGCTCTCACCAGCTTGATAGCAGTTTCTAAGCTCTTGGTTGCTTGGCTACATGCTGATCCTTCAGGTGACATACTGTTCCTCTGTCCCCCTATGCTTGTCCCCAGCTGCTCTGGTCCCCTCCCTCAATGACTTGGCCCTGTGTGTCTCTGGGCAAAGAGGTCTAACTTCCTAGAATTTCTTGGCCATGATCCTCTCAGGGGAACCAGATGTCTACTGCATGCCAGCCCGGCATGATATCACTGGACAAGGTCTGACTTCCAACAGAAGGTCAAACCTGTCTCCTGGGAGATGCTGTTGCTCACAATTTCCATGAAACAAGCCTGACACCTTCACAGGCTAGGCAAGTGCCATGAAGGGCTGAATCTCTGCAGTTATGGGTCTCAGTACAGTGACTTACTAGGTCTCTAGAAGCAGAGACCTCTGCCTGGTTGGCTGCCAACCAACACCTTTACTTGGTGCTTCACCCTGTGTGGTCTGCTGCCGGCCATGGCATAGGCTAGGGTTAGCCCCTGACCCAATGTGAAGCTCTTCCTAAACCTGGTAGTTAAAGAATTGGAAGCCACTCAGTGCCTTAGGTTGAAGTGTGCATGCTCTGGTGGGGTCAGGGAAGTGCTTTCCCGGGCTACTTTAGAGACATAAGCTAAATGGAGGTCCCAAAGCGATGTTTCAGCTCTAACCCTTCAACTCCAGAATATGACCTTACCAATCATGGTAAGGACTTGGATGGAGCTCAACTGAGGGTTTTGTAGGGAGACCACTAGGTTTAGTGTTAGCCTTGTGTGTCCTGACCACACCTGGATCTCGGACCCAGAGCCTTCTAGATTAGAAGGAAACAGATTCCCCATTTTGTCACCACCTGTGACCCTACGTGTCAGCTCCAGGAGACTTATCAGAACAACTCCACCCTCCCTGGAATCAGGAGGTACCGGAGAGCAGGCAGACCGAAGATACGACCAGATGAAGTCCTGAATCCACACTTGCTAGTGTTTGGGGCCTCTCAAAGGGATACATGCTGTGGCTGGAGAAATGGCTTCCTGCATCCATGTATAGCCAACCACAGTAGTGCACATCCTACTGTTTGGTAGCCAGATGAGAGGTGGAGACAGATTCCCTGAAATCTCATCTCGACACCCTACACCCTACACAGCTGTCTAGTGCAGCGAACAGCAAATGACAAAGACACCCCATCTCTAGTAAGGTAGAAGGAGACGGTGAGCAACTGAGGCTGAACACTGACTTCCACGTGTGCACCATGGTACGCACACTGAACACTCACATATGTGCATGCATATCTGTGCACAGGAACATGCACATACATGTGCACATACACATCCATGTGCACACACACACAACAATATACACAAATGTCACAAGGGTGCAATGCTGAGGCTTACTACTGGAGCACAGACATGATAGCCTGAGATGGTCAGAGGCTGCATCAGTTTGTCTGAGTGGAATATGGAAGACCGGAACTGGGTAAATGTGTCACAGTCCAAGCCAGAAGGACAAGACCTTCTATTTTTTATATTATCATACACACCCTGCTTACTCGCTGACATGCACTCTTTTCATTTGTTGCTTGGCCCCAGCTTGGCCACGCCCAGGATGGGCAGCTGAGAGCTTAGGTTTGAGGTTTCCCTTCTAGTCACTGGACCTAGCATTTCGTTCTAGAAGCGTCCATATTCCCGTCTTTAGCTCAGGATGCAGGGGCCTAGAGCAGTACCAGAGGGCTTTGTTGAACCGGGTCTTGTTGTGTTAGGTCCCTCACAGCATGGCTAACATGACCACAGCCACAGCTACGCTGACCTGGGTAGCAATATCAGGCTAAATCTCAGGAGCAGCTGGTCCAGACTGCCCCATCTAAACTGCAAGCATCGTGATGGATGGAGACATCACAGAGATGGTATCCGTTGGGCTGCTGCAAAGCCGGCTCCTAGCTATCTGCAACCAGCTATCTTGGTTGCCCTTGGAGTGGGTAGAGTACCCCATGCCTTACTGGGGCTCCTTTTGAGATGTGTATGACTTTCAGGTCAACAAGGGAGGATGACTGAGATGAAGCTGACATTTGGACAGGGGCGGCTGCTCTCTGGGACTCTGTAGCTTGTCCAACAAACACTGGCAGACGCCCACAAGCCGGGACCAACGCTCTCTAGAGGTCTCTCACCTCATTCCACTCCCCAGTGACACAGGTCCCTTTCCATTGACTCTGTACCCCACTCAACAGCAGGCCTGGGCTGAATCCCTTGACCCATTATAGCTCATGAGGGAAGCCCTGGGGCGGACAGTTGAGCAGCAGAAAGAGAGAGAGTCCCCAGCAGGATTCAGCAGTTTAAAGTTGGAGCTAAAGCAGGGCCTGGATCTCGGGCCGCATTAGTAATATCTACCCAGGAGAACAGGGCTCTGCTTCCCACTCACACAGAAGATGGCTGGGTCTCAGACCTGTTTGAGAAGGCCTGACCAGATCTCCTTGGGCTGCCTACTGAGGAAAGCGCCTCCTCAGCACAGCCCGTTCCTGGCTCACAGCAGATTCCAGGAAAAAACACGTCAGTGGAAAAGCCAGGCTCCTGGAGACAGGGAAGGCAGGATTAGGTAAACACTTGGCCTTCTTCAAATGCTGAGGTGCGGTCGAGAAGGGGAACCTGCCAGCGACTGGGGGTACACAGTGAAAGCTGAGTTTACAGTCTGTTTGGTCTTGTTGCCCCTTGAAACATTCAACAGCTTAAAAGCACATTTGGCTCCTGGCCCAGAGTCCGCAGCCGGCCATGCCCCCTATCCCAGAAGCCTCAGCCTCTTCCATGGCCCTCCTTCATGGCTTACACCAGCAGGGCTCTAGAGCAAGCAGAGGATGCCATTCTCTGCCCTTCCCCTGAGAACACTGGTCAGCCTCAAATCTGCAGACACCAGAACGAGAGCAGCCTCAGGGTGGTGTGGGAAATAGGATGGGGATCTCGGAGTCAAGGGTGATTGGCAGGTCATTAACCATCAGTGCAATGAATGTACTTCCATCCTGGAAAGGTGTTTGTTCTGGTTTTTGTTTTTTGTTTTGTTTTGTTTTTCCTGTAAGGTCCTATTCTTCATAACTTCCCATGGTGCCAGACATCATTCTGATGTCTTTGGCTAATGTAGAGTCACAGGAGCAGTGGTAGGGGGTCCAGAGCAAGGCTACCTGGCTGAAAGTTCCCCTCTGCGATAGGTTGCTCCCGGTGCCAGTTTTCCAAGCTCTCGGATAGAAACAAGGCCTCCAGCCGCCAGTGCCTTGAGGTGGGCAGGCACTGCACAGCTCCTGTTGCTGGGAGCCTATCTGCAGGACATTCCACCAAAGAACAGCCTGCTTCCGCCAGCCCTGATAACACCCTTTGCTGACAGCTGTGTCCCTGCTCCCAAACCCCAAAGTGAGTGTTTTCCCATATGGGGAGGTCCAGAAACACCGCTGCCGCTTCCTGTATGGTAGACCCTGGCCTGGCCAGCATCTCCTGTGTCTCGGATCTCAGACACGTTGCAAGGAAAAGGGACAAGACTCAAGACGCACAGAGCGGCCTCAGCATATGCCTCTGGAACACAGCAGCATGGGGTTAGAGTTGGCCAAGGGATTGAGGAAGAACATGAAGCGAGTCCCTAGTAAGTCCCCAAGACCAAACAGTGTGGGCCCCAGGGACAAGAACAGTAGCTCACATTTCACAGTGGGCTTCTGAGATAGCAAGGAAAAACTGGGGCAGCCTGTCCTAAGAACTCTAGCCAGGGTTCCAACTTCCTGTCTATCCATCTGGAGTCTCTCAGTTCGGATGGGAAGTGGGAGAATGAGGCTTCCCTCTCTCCCCATGTCTGCTAGATAAGGTGAGACAATTTGTATCTTTGCCTCCGTGGAGAAGGCAGTGACTGACCCTAGTAACAGGCCAGGAGGGCCACAGCCCTGACCAAAAGTGCCTGGGTTCAGCATGATTGCCTGAAACCCTCGAGCAGGCATGTCACACAGCCCTTGATGCACAGCCCCACCGTGGTGGCTTCTATGCACCCATTTTACAGATGTGAATGCTGAACTTCAAGTCCTCAGCTAGAAGACCACATAAACGCCATCCAGAAAGAGCTGAAAGTCTACAGTCCCTATACCTTCATTTCCTCTCTGTATAGCTCTGCTTAAACATGCTATTCACAATACCCCTTGAACCTCAGGGAAACCACAAGACTCAGATCTAAGCTAGTGAGGCAAAACAGGACCATGTGTCAGGTAGCCAGCAGTTGCCAGAGACTGTTTGCCACTGTGGCTGGGCTCAGCATGTGCCACGGGATGAACAGAACACTGTCACAGAAGCCTCTACCTTGGCCCTGGGAATGTCCTTCATAGCTGTCTCCCACAGAGTGTCTTCACACTACACAAGGGTCTCTGAGGAGCTATGGCATCCCAGGCTTCCCCGAGGCCCCTTGGAAGCCCTGTGGTGTTTGGTGATCTGCTTAGGTGCAGGGCAGGAACACTGCAAGCCTGTGGCAGCAGTGGGCTGGCCTCAGCCTCAGCACCAGCGTCCTCCCATTCCTCAAATCCAGAGAGCTACGGAACAAACCGGCCTTTAACAAGCATAAGAATCTGGTGGGAAGAAAAAAAAAACCATCGGAGAAGCTTCTGGCAAGAACCTTCTAGAGAAGCCAGGTGACGAAGATGAAGAAAACAGCAAACACCATGAACTGAAAGCTGGAAAGCAAAGAGTTAAATCGCTTTGATTCCAAAAAGGATAAAAATTCACTTGCAAGGAGACAGAGAGAAGCTGAGACCAACCCACCCCCACCCCTCTGCCATTACACCGTAAGAAGCAAAGAGGAGAAAAAGTCCCTACTGGCCACCCTCCGCCTTGCTGCCTTAGCTGGTCTTCATTAAGGAAGACAGGTCCAATTTCCCACCGTGAGCACAGCTAACAGCCAGGAAACCCTGGGGCTGGGAAAACACAGACCTCAGACCATTAACAACTTGTGGTCAACAAAAATCCCTGGCTTCTGGCAGCCGTTGCCCCTCAAATCAAATTCCACGGCAGGAGAAAAGAGCTCACCAGAAAAGTGGGACTGTGCGTGCATTGCGACCCGCTGTTCCAACTGAGTTGCCAGTGTTCAGTTACAGGCGGAGAACCAAGAGAAAACCGAAGGGGCAAAACTGAACTCTGCAGCCAGTGTCCAAACGTGTTTGAAAACTGGGGCCTGTCTTCATTCTCTACACAAATTGGTAACTATTACCGAGCACATGCTGTGGATCATGTATGTGTATGCTTTCTGTGGGCTGATTCCTGTGCACTCGTGTCCACACACGCACATATGCATACAGGCATGCGCGCGCGCGCGCGCGCACACACACACACACACACACACACACTATTGTTGCCTCCATTTTGCAGGTGGAAAAATTGATCCTTAGCTATGGAGAAAACCAACCCAAGATCTCCGAGCTTCCCTAGTGAAACTGCTTCTCACTGGAGGAACAATGCTGGCTGCTTCAGTACAGGTTGTCTGGGGACCCTATGTATTAAGATGGTGTTTGCCAGTCAAGAGTGATAAGCTGAGGCCTCAGGACTGAGCATGGTGGCGCACGCCTGTCATATTGGATCTTGGGGAAAGGAAACAGTACAACCATGGAGCTTAGTAACCAGCCAGTTCTGCTACGTCAGTGAGAGTCGGGTGCAGTGAGCCCTAGTCTCCAGAAACAAGGTGGAAAGTGAGGGGGACATTGGCTGCTGGCCTTCATGTGCACACAAGTATGAACATGCACACATGTGTGTGCATAGACCACACATACACAGAAATAAACACATACACAGAGAAATATACACAGATGCTCTTTTAAAAAAAATGAAAAGCTTTTCCAGAAAGTTGATGATAAAAGACATGTTGGCACACCCTGTAGACATGGCATGTTGGCACACCCTGTAGACATGACATGTTGGCACGCCCTGTAGACATGACATGTTGGCACACCCTGTACACATGGCAAACACTGGCACAGCCCGACACCGCTAGTGTACAGCAAACTCAGTCAGACTGGATGTTTTGCTTAGCTCTGGGATGCCCTTGCATGCCTGTCTTTAAGACTTCGGTCACCAGAGACCGGCCAGCAGGGACCACACTAGCTCTCCAGGCTAAGAGTTCTCTCTCCTACTCCTCTACTGCCCTCTGAGCCCCACTCTTCAGGGCCACCCAGGCACTTGCCCGCATCTCCTGGTTTTACCTAGACCCTCCCACAAGGCAATCTATGAAAGTGATACTTGAGCCCTGGGTAAGCTGTAAGCACCAGCTCCACACAGACAGGCCAGCAGCCACCCCCTGTCCATCCCAGGTTCCTGGGCACTTCTAGTCAGAAGCTTGCCCAGAGGGCAGCCCCTTGGCTTACAGGATTCAGCACTGTGGGTTTTCATGTGCCTGTTCCACCTGCAGGAGGCCTGGGCTATAGCATTAACCTTAGAAAGGCAGCTGAGGCCAGCAGACCCATCTGCCCACTACTCTTACTTTCTCATGGAGGCCGGCCCCATTTCCGCACGAGGCAGCTGGCTGCTCCGGACTTGCCTCACCTACTGACTGCAGATTCTATCCCAGCTTCACCCTAGCTGACCTTGGCCCAACCTCCATAACGAGTGTGGTTCACACCCATCGGGCACTCACTCCTTAGCACACTCAACTACAGGTCATTTTTGCCCATGTACAGTTGCAAATTCCACATCAGTCAAAGTACCATCAGAACACTAAGGTCAGCTCAACATGGCATCCAGCCTGCTGGGCCTGAGTCATTGGAAGGACACTGCCCAGCACCCCACTGCAGAGGTGGAGGCCACAACAGGCCTCACCAGAAACAGGTAGTGACCCAGTACAGGGAGGAAATAATATTCACATGGTATTTGGGGATCTGGGAGAGTACCATCCCCATTATGCCCTGTCCAACCCTTGGAAGGAGATATCTAAGAGCCAAGATCACCCTCAGAGACCATTTTCTGTGTGATTATCAAACTTCTCCAGCCAGGAGCCCTCAGCCCCCAAACTTCCCACAAAGTCCAAAGTATGTCAATGAAATGGAACCAGGTCAAGAGTCCCAGCCTAAGTTTAAGGTCTCAGCTTCCAGATGCACTTGGGACACAGACCTCAGAGATGTCTGTTCCAGTTCATCTGGTTTCAGATGACCTCCAGGACCACCAGACACCTACACAGGCTCTCAAACTTCTTCCTAAATCAAAGACAGTTTCCAAAACCCTTCTACGTCCAGCAGGAATCGAGAGGAATCTAGACTGAAGTTTAGGCCACGCCCCTCCTCTGTTTCCTGTTCCTGTCTCTGTGGCTTTTCCCAGGGAAGCAGGCTCAGCTGACCTGGCTGGAACATGGCTGACTGAGAACACAAACACAAACGCATACTGATTCAGTTGGTTCCCTCCTGATGATCCCACTGTATGGCCCCGCTCTGCCCTGCAAGTCCACTCAGAGGGAGGGCTCTCTTCAGCAGAACCCTTGCCCATCAGAACGAGTCAGTCAAAGCAAGCTTGTCGAAGCCCTGTGTCCATCCTAAGCTGGCACTCAGGAGACCACAAATGTCCCAAGTGGCATAGGGGAGTACCCATCTCCTTCCTACCTCAAATATTTCATCATCCAGAATCCGGGAGCCAAACATAATGATACCATTGACATCTATTATGGGGTGGTCACTGCGGTTGAGGAATTTTGTAATCTTCTTCTTACAATCGAGAATCAAAGTGACATTTTTCTGGTATACACTGATAGCAATTCGGTGCCACCTGCAGGGAAACAAATATTCAGGTAGGGAAAATGGGTCATGCTGCAGAAGGCCAGTGTGACTTCATGGCAGAGTCCCCAGGGCCTTGCACTGCAAAGCCTCTGAGTGACAACTTTGGGTACACATCTGGGCAATGTCACACGAGAGTCATGTTGTCATGAAGATAATCTCTAAGAGTCAAAGGAGGGATCACATCCATTGGCTTTAGAACTAATTTTCAAAGGCCACAGGAGGCTTCTTTTTTCACTCTGAATATAGCATCCATAGGCAACAACTCATTAATGCTTATAAACCAAAAAGCACTTGTCCTAGCTCAGAGTCATCTCTGTTTAACCTCCTTCCTTGAGTGCAACTGTGAATGTCCTTCTGGGCTTCCATGAACCCTGCTTTGCAAAGTCCCAATGTAGGCCCAGTACTTGGAGTGAATGAGGCCAGACTCTGGGAAGAGTGCTTGTAACGGGTACACCTTGGGACTAGATCTAAGACACAGGAGATTCCACTGTTCTCCAGTCCCCTCAGACCCTCAAAACCAGACTTCTCATCTCTAAGATGCAAATCTCCTTGGGAGGTGTAAGCATGGGGGCTCAGGGTGGGTTCTGCCATAGGAAGAAGTCAGAGGAGGCTGTGGTCATGGCAACATTATCAGGAGAGCACCACTCTTTATGTAGAATGTGATCCCTGTAGCAACTGTGGGGTAGATGTGATGGCTTGACACAGAGTCGTGCTAAAACACCCAGAAGCCACAGCCTGTGGTCCCCAGGGTGGCCTTATGGATGATCACCAGCGTTCAGGGTACCACCAGCAGAGTTCTCAAGATAGGGTTTTGTGTTCCCTCACTCATACAGAGACTATCAGATCCAAAAAGGGTAAGTCCCTCTGGGCACAGGTAGGCATGGCCACACCATCTCTGCCCCTTCTGATCCAGGGCCATCACATGACGTACTCGGTGCATTTTACAGGACAACAGGGATAGGGATCAGCAAAGGGCCCCTAGAATTTTAGAAAAGAAACCAAGCCCTGGGGAGCCCAAGTCTTTGAGCTCCATGTCCAGCACCCCACCTCCTGGTACCCTGCAGGTGGGCATCTACTACCGGGCTAGCTGCTGCCCCACACTGCCTGGCCGGCACCTCCATCCCCTCTCTCAATGGGATACTTACTTGCCATCAGACAAGTTGATTCCAGGGAAGAGTGGATACTCTTCAGGCCCGGGCTTCCCCGTGTGGTCCTCATAGAGGAAGACAGGGGAGCGGCCCAGCTCCAGCCCCAACTGCTGGATGCCCTGCTCATTGTAAACGGAGACCAGGAAGGCCTGGCTGCCTTTCTTGGCTTTCACGGTTGTCAGGATGGAGAAGTCCTCAGGAAAATCAGACTCTGGAAGAGAGAACAGGATAAGAAAGCCATAGGAGAACCCAAACCCTGGCCAGCTATGGCAAGCTGAGAACTGGCCGGCTTAGGGATCTGGCAAACTGCTGTGGGTGGTGCTCCTCTGCAGTTTATCTACCCTAAGATCAAACTTCTGTAGCCTCCTCCACCACCAGGTGGAGATGCCAGCTCAGAGCACACTTGAAATACAAATGTCTCTAGGAAGGCCCTTCCAGTGAGGAGCCCACAACACCTGCTCCTTGGCTCCATGCCACACCTCCAGGCATCTGCTTCTGAGTTCTACTTGGTACCCACTGGACTGAGAGCTGTCCTTGGCAGCTTACGAGGGAGTTTAAGTCTCCCACTGCATGGAAGGCTGGGTACAGTGCGTGTCTCATTCGGTGTCAGTTACGGGGCATGGGAAGAGGGGAGGAGAGAGGAATAGGAGACAGGTTTGGGGCATGCCTAGACTCACATACTCTGAGAGTTCCTCATCAATAAGCTAGTCAAAGAAAACGCAGAAATAAATTGAGAAATACTCCCAATTTAAGTTTTTAAGAAAAAAAAATGTGTAGTGTGTTAAATAGAAAAGACCCTTTCAATATAGGCAGTCCCTAGGCTGTCCCTGAGAGCTCCCAAACCCGCTCCTGATGCCACCCTAGGCTGAAGCTCAGTGAGATCTTGGCTGCCACCTCCCCATGGATCCTGATGGAAATGTCAACTATCTTCTGGTGACTGTAGTTTGCCACCAACTGCCTGGGCGTGATAGAATGTAACCCACACAGCTACCTAGTGTGAGGGAAAGTGATCTACACAATAATCTTCTCCTCCCCCACCCACGGATAGTGCACCTCGAAGATCCCTCAGGGGGTACTGCCCAGCAAGGTATCCGGCAGGAACAGGCGGACGAACAGGGTGGTGATGTACCACTATGCCACACTGCCTTCTCTGTAGATGCTGGGAGTCTGAGTTATGGGCTGGGACAGGGCAGGAGTGTCTGACTATTCCACTTTCTCCTTTAGAGTTGAAACAAGGTCAGCCATTTGGCCCAGGCGGCCACTAGTCACTGCTGTAGCAGGCTGGCAGGGTTTCCTTGCAAAGCTATCCGAGGGCGCCCTCTGTTGTTGGAACTGCATGCTGCAGGTACCATGCTGGGGAAAAGCAAAATGTCCTAGATGGTTGGGGGCGGGGATGTTGAGGGAGTGGGGGAGGACATGCTCACTTGACTGCTGTCCCTTCCCATTTCTGATGTAGGACACAGACAGAAAGAGCTCCTGGAGGCTGTGAAAACTCCTGTCAGGGAGACTATTCAGACCCCAGGGGTGCAAGGGTATGGTGGGATAGGAAGCCTGTGGAAGAACCACCCCATAGGGTCATGACCTCTCATTAAGGGGCCCTCAGACTGCCGTGGGACAGCCATGGGTCCTAGCCCAAGTCAGGCACCCTAAGAGGCTGGGTGTGCGGGGACCTGTTCGTGTGCTTGGCAGCATGACCTGGGGTCAGGGCAACAATGTCAGGCGGCTCTGATGGTCAGTAATGATGGTCATGCAGCTACTTGAGGTAACTGAAGAAAGATGGACTCCACTGGGAGATCTGCTTAGCCTGCCCTCAACTTCCAGTCAGGAAGCTTCTTGAAAGGGGACATGCTGGCCCGCACTGTCTTGCCGCCCTGGGTGTCACACTGCACCATCTGCTGGGCAGGGCGTGAAGGAGAAGAGAGGTCTCAGCCTCAGCTGGTGCTGATGGACACAGATCTGCCATGCGTGCCCATTAGAAGGCCCCAGCTGGCCACGCCAGTGCCTGGCCCTTGTACCTGTAGGAAGTGGACATCAGAGTGGTCCCTCTAGCAGCTGGGAGGTCACTGTGCCCACCCTGGCTCTGTGTCCCTTGCAGCCATTGACTGAGAGTGAGAAGCAGGCACACAGGAGAATCCTCTTCTCCCATGATCTATGGTGAAGGGCAGCCAGCCCGCCTCTCCCAGCTCATTCAAATGCTCTCTTCCTCAATGTTTAAAATCGCTATGGTAACAAATTTTCTCAGCTCAGACAAAACTTGAAAAAGATGAATTATGTCAAACATTCATCTCTCTCCTGGCAAAATAACAATGGATTTATAGTCCCTTTAAGAAGGTCTCTTTTCACTGCGACGGGAGCTGGCCGCTGACACTGAACTCCAAGCTTCTGGGTTATCTGGAGTAGTGCATGGACAGTCTGGTGCCTCCTGATTGATCTCACTCAGAAAAGCCACCACCGAGAGGTGAGCACAACAGCAGCTTCCCTCATAGGGTACCCCCTCTCCTTCCACTGACACCCAAAGGTCCATGGCAGGGATACAGTAGGTGGCTAATAAATGCAGCTGCCGTGGAATTGACTCTTCCAAGGCAACGGTAATAGGATGGCTGATGGATCACTTGGCCTGGTGAGGTAACCAATAGTTATGACAGTCCCTCTAACAGGGGCCCGGTTCCAGGTCAAGGAGCAGACATGGCCCTCGCTCCCAGGAAGTGACATTTTCCATAAGAGACAGAAACAATAATCAAGGAAGTTATTCTCATAATAGCCAGTGTGCAATGGCTTGGGAGGGTGAAGGCAGGAAATGACATCACTTGGAGAGCATGAGGCAGGGAGGCAGCTTGGCACTGCAGTGGCCCCTGGTGGTCCAGAGGGACTGTCATCTGTCCCCCCTCACCTTTCCATGGGACTTTTCACTGGCCATGGGGAATGATGGGCCTAAAGGACAGCTTTTATCTGACATTTCCTGCAGGATGGAGTTATTCTGGGGCCACCAAGTATGGCCCCAGGGCCTAAAGATAGAACAGGGCACCTGCATCTGGCCTGTCACCATAAGACAACTGGGACCTAAGAGGAATCAAGAGGAGAGTACCTCCAGCACCAAGTAGATGTCAAGGTGGGCCATCAACTCAAGGGCACCCTCACACCCCCACAGTACAGGGTGTGTAAGGGATCAGCCATCCTTCAACCAGACACCCTATAGCCTACTGTATTGGGGTGCAAGAAACAAAATATCCCTAAACTGGATGTTTTATATACCATTCTGTATGGGGACAAGAGGTGGGCCATCCTTCAACCAAGGGACTTATAGATGGAAGTGTTAGGCAAAGGCCATCCTCAAATCCCACTATATGGGGGAGGAAGGGTAAGACATGGTTAAACTAAGAGATTCCATTTTGTTTTATGGGGACTTATGTCTTCAGTATGTGAGGTAGTCCCAGACCAGAGAATCTCACATACTGCTCTATCCACAGCCTCTCAGAGAACACACACTTCTGCTCACTGAAGGAATGCGGCACACAGTGGATAGCAGCCACCCTCATTCTTACCTAGGTGACCGCAATGGCTGGCATGTGGCCACATGTGTTTTGTGGAAGACATCCCATAAGATCTGACCTGTACCTTGAGCACTTGTCAATCAGAAAGCCTGAAGTACCTTCCAGGATTTTCTAGGATTAACCACCTGCTCCGAGGTATGCCGCCTCAGACACCAGATGATGTATAATGCTGACCCTGGAACAGCTTTCCCAGACTGACCTGTGGGGCCTGAGGATGCCCCAGAGACTCCTCTGCAGAGAACGCTGAAGCCACCTTGGTTACACTGACCACTGTCAGACAATCGCTGTATAACCTGGTGCGCTTCCCCCCAATTTGAAGACAGGAGAACACAAAAACTAAATCTTCCTAGGACTGGAGCTGGGACTCAGTTGTCAGGGTACTTCCTGAGCCTATATGGAGCTCTGAGAATGATCACCACAACCACCTAACCTCATACTGATGCATGCCTTCACTCTTCTGGCTATTCAAGATGATTAGGAGTTTAAAGTCATCCTTGACTGTAAAGCAAAATCTAAGGCTAACCTAGAACAGCTGATACCATGTCAAAAATAAACACATAAATGCCGGCCAGATCTGGTGGTGAAGATCCACGATCGAGCCCCCACGCTGGGGCAAGAGGATAAGAGTTGAAGACAAACACGTGCCTGTAATCCCACCCCTTGGGAGGCGGCAGCAGGAGACTGGGAGCTCAAGGTCTCCGTAGCTGCTCGGCAAGTTCAAGACCAGCCTCAGCCTAGTTGAGACTCTGTCTCAAAAAAACAAAGTAACAACAAACTAATCAACGAGCTCAAAAATATTTCCTATCATGTGATTCGGGAATCCACTCGATTTCTTGGGCTCAGCTACCTGATCCTGTGAGAATTCTTACCATGACCTACCCAGGGAGCAGAGAGTGACAGACTGGAATTCTAGCTCCCTGTTCCGTTAGCGCTCTCGTTGTGGACGACAGTGGTAAAGAGACAAATATCAGTAGGCTGCATATAGCTCTTTGGGCTGGAAGCCTTTTTCCTGCAGCCATATCCCCACACCAGCTTCATGAGCCTCCGTCCCTGAGGAGCAGACCCTTCCAGTCTGGGCCCGGGCCTCTGTAGCTCCAATGAGGGAATTCTAACTCTCGGGACACAAGACAGAAAAATTACAATGCTCTGAAAAAAACAAAGATGAGACTGGGGTTTCTCATGGTGACCTCCTTCCCCCAAATATGCTTTCTCCAAAAATAAAGTACAGAATCCATCCCTGTAGCTCCTCATAAGGAAGGGCGAGGCTCCCATTCATGGAGGGTCATGGTAGGACATTTATCTTTACTGGAGAATTAGACTGGCATCTGTGAGCCAGGCTGATTCTACACTAAAGGTGTGCTCCTTGGAGACTGCAAGCTGCTTCCCCTGTGGCTACCAGGAAGATGCATGGTGCACTAAACCCATCCATCCAAAATGACACCCTGGACCAAAGCACCCAGCTTCCTCCTCAGATGTAAACTCTTAATGTGGCCGTGATCCCAGATGCTGAGTGGAGGACAAACCCAGACAGAAGTCCAGAGGTGACAACACAGGAGGCAATAGCATCATTCAGAAACACAGTGGAGACATGAGGGACAGCACAGACTGCTAAAACTACCCAATTCTGGTTCAGTGTTGGGGTCACATCCAAACCACTAAAGACTGAATGCAGACTTCTCATTGCAGAAGGGGGTGTCTCTGGCTGACCCACCTCTTACCCAGGTTAGCAGAGTCAGGGAGCCTCAAGGATGACCTTGAACTCCCAATCGTCATTCAAAGAAGAATCCATCACCTGTCCACCACTGAATAAACCCAGAGCACCCAATCAACACCAGTAGATGTGGAAAACAGGAGCTAACTACCCAAGTGGGTGAATTACTTGGATGTATACTTCTGACCAACATGGCTCCCTCTGGACACATCACTAAAACCAGATGTCTGGCACCTGGTAGCAGATTCTCATTAAGAATCTCAAGCTAGCTGATAGCCAGGGTGTTGGACTTGGGTCTCTTAATGTCACTGGCCCCAGTTAGGTTCCTGGTCCCCAGTATAAGCATTTCCTTTCCCTGGCCTGAGATCTCGCTTCACCTCATCCCCTGGGGACATCCACCTCCTTTCTACCCTTTCTCATGGTGGTGTGTCATTAGTATCAACTACTACTTTATTTACATTAGTGTAAAATGACTACTTGGATCCCAGGAGGCATAGACAAGGCCTTGCGCACACACAAGTGGTGGGCGGGTGGTAGGTTTTACTATAATGAGGAAGACTCCCAGAAAGTCGCTCTGATTTAGCCACCCACTCGGGCTTCGTCCTTGCCCCTGGCCGTAAGCCTGAAGTCCCCAGCTCTCTGCCACGCAGACGGGAATGAGGGAACGGGGCACCTCTTACCAGGGAACAGCTGCTTGGTGGGCATGCTGAGCTGTGCATCTTTAGAGACGCGGTAGGCAGCATCCGGCTCTCTGGAAGATCGTCGAGTGACACAGAAACCTGTGGTTTTCGTTACCCCTGAGGGCAAATTGTGAAAATCTAGCATCTCCAGAAGATCTGTTGGCTGAGCTGCAAAAACAGAGAAACTGTGTCAGCCCCAAGGTGGACACACTGAGGGGTACCCCCAAACAGAAGGTGAAGACAACTGAAATGAGACCCTAATCCATCCTCTACGCTCCCTGTCCCCAATAAGCATCTGGCATTCAGAAGCAGCTGAGGGCCTGCTCAGGAGCCCTGTCCCCACCCTGCACCCAGCTGCCCAGGGTCAGAGCCTGGCCTCACCTACACAGCTCCCAACCTTTCTTGGTTTACAACCTGTGGGGACTTCTTAGTCCAAACCCTCAACTTGCCTGAGTCACACAAGCCACTTGCTAACCATTTCAACTGAGAGGTGTCCTTCAAAGACCTGGGCCCAAATATTCAGGTCAGAAGAATGCTTGCAGGGACTTTAGGTTCCTTTAGGAAGGCTTCTGACTCTCCATCCTTTGGGAGCCACTCAGAAGAAAATGGGAGAAACTTGATCCTCTGACCTCTGAAATGCAGGTGCTTACTCAAGAGCTCAGCAGTTGACCCTGCATTGATTAGCTTTGTCAACTTGACCTTGTAAGAGTGATTCAATAAGGAATTGTTTATATTTGGTTGTCTATGAGGGTAGATTACTTTAAATTAACTTATATAGAAAGACAGTCCACTGTAGGCGGCACCATTCCCTAGGCATGGGGTCGTGAAGAATAAGAGTGAAGAAATCAAGCTGAACCTAAGCAAGCAGGTGAGTGTAGGTGCGTCATTTCACTTTGCTCTTGACTGTGGATGTGACATAACTGGGTGTTTGAAGTCCCTGCCTTAACTTCTCCACAATCGTGAGCAACAACCTGGAATTCTAAACCGAAACAAACCCCTTTTTTCTTTTAAGCTTCTTTTTGTTGGGGTATTTTGTCACAGAGCCAGAAATAAAGCCAGAACATCCCCCAAACACAAAACATGCTCCCTGTCAGAGCCCTCTCTCCTCACATGAAGAGGCCTTTGAGTCCACACATGCCAGCCCCAGACTACTTGTTTTCCTGTTACAACAAATAGGAGGCTCTTGGATGTCCAGCAGAGAATAAACTCCAAAGTAGTACCACAGGGTGTGAAACCTCTGGCACATGACCAGGCTGGAGACTGTGCTTCCTTTAGGGAAAAGGACTCTGCTGTTCTGTAGGCTATCGACACAGGAGATGAAGCCACAGAAGGCAACTATGTCCAGGGAATTTAGTGCATGCAGAGGTTGACACTAAGTGGGCATCTGGATCCAGCTATGCCTGAATACATAGATTCTTGTATGTTTGTTCACGGGCTTGTCTGTATCAGGATGCAACAACTCAGCACTCACATCTGAAGGCCACGGAAGGCTGAAATTGGCTCATCCCTTGACTATTCTTAAACTCAATTCACCTTCCTCCCCAAGTGGATGCTACTGTGGGGCTCCCCAGGAGGACAGATGGACTGTTTTAAAGAAGGTATTAAAGATGATCATGCATGCTTCCTCAGGGTGAGAATCCTCCAGCAACAGCCGCTGAGTCTCGAACCTTACACTTGTCAGGCTATGCTCCAAGGTAACCTAAGCGGACAGGTCTGCAGCCATCCTTCATCATTAACTCCAGAGAAGAAAGGTTCCCCACCTCTACAGGAAATCATTATGAAGGACACAGTGTGGACAGCCAGCCCACTGGCCAGCTCTTAGACACTACCCAGTGTCCAGTCACTGGCGTATCTGCGGCACCCCCCAGTGTGGTGACAAAGCCTTCGCTAAGCCCTCATTTGGTGGACATCACAGGCAATGCTGAGTGTGTTGGCAGGGCTGTGTGGCACCGTCCCAGGCCTGGACACAGCCATGGGAAGATGGCCGTGCCAACTGCCAAAACACCTGGCTAGAATGACATAGCACCAAATCTTAGATCATCTTGGAAACTCAGCTCTAAGGCTGGCAGTGGCCTGGGGAAGAGATGGGGATCCCGGGAGCACTTCTTGGACCTACATCACAGCATCTAGTCTATGATGCTCTTCCCAGACCAGGCTGATGCCTGCTTTCCCCATTGTCAAAGCAGAGAGAGGTTTCACAGGAGCCTGACTGGGTTTGCAGACCTGTATCGAAACAAGTTTAAAAGGCCACCAGACCTCTCCTAGGCCCAGTGCCACCTTTCCCACTGGCCAGGGCTTTTCCGTGCCAGGGAGCAAGATATATTTAGTCTTAAACAAGGTGTGGGGAGCACCAGAGTAGTGTCCAGCATGTACGCATCTGGAAAACTCTCCCTCCCACACAAGATGTCTTATCTGCCCTTCAAGCCAATGCCTTACCCAGGCTGAACACCTCCTCTCTGACGGGCTATTGGGACAGGTAGATGTGCCTGAAAGTTCAGGGTCACCCCAGCCCCAGGGGAAGATCAGGCCAACTGGGGCCCATTAGAGAAGTCACAAAAGCCACTGGGAGCCTGCCAGTGGGCAGTCCCCAGAACTCTGGGAGAAAACTGCTATTCACAGTGCCCTCAGAACTCAGACTGGAGCAGGACAGCTCTGCATCCATGGCCTCTGCTCCTCAAAAAGCCTTTGCTTCAAAGTAAGAGGCACGTACCCAAGAGAACCCGAGGAATCCAGAGATCCACTACCTCCTCCAGACAGTTTGCATGCGAGAACTCCCTTGCTCTTCTCCAGGCTGTTCCATCTAGAAACAGGCCAGGTTCCAGAGAGAGGACTGCCCGGCCTTATCTGTTCACTGCAGCTAGACCCAGCCTCCTCCCAGAGAGTCCTGTTCCACAGGCTTAGAGGCTAAAACTACATTTCCCAGAGCCCTTTGCATTAAGAATTATTGCAGCAAGCCAGACTCCACCAATCAGTGATCATCCTAGAGTGGAACATGAGTTGTAGTAAGCTCCTGGACCTGCCCGAAGGTCATGCCCGTGGTGAGGCAGTCATGGCACAAGAGTCCTAGATTCCATACATCTGCAGTAGTGATCTGTCCTGTGAGTAGCAGCCTCAGTGTGACAACTTGATAATTGCCTCTGGACTTCTAACTGGCTCTGCTCTCCAGACAGCCTGCTACCCAGCTATGCACATACTAAACTTGCCTTTGAGGAACATGCATGAGGAGCCTCATCACATGGGCTCTCCTGACCTGTTACCCAGAGATAGACCACTAACACTGAGCCACTGGCATGCGAAGCTACAGACTATGGCTCAGTCTACGTTCCACTCAGAAGAACAAAAGAGGCAGACAGCTCTTGACAAGGCCCGGGAGCAGCACTCCACAGCCTAACACCACGAGATCCCAGGCTTTAAGAGGAGATAGAATGAGGTGTCTGCTTTTAGAAAGAAGAGAAATCGTCCTGGTCATAGCTGACATCTAAACACCCCTGCCTCCTGCTCAGAATCAAAAAAAGACATCTGTGGGGACACCAGCCTGATGCAGAGGAGAGCCAGGCCCATGTTCAGCAGCCTAACCCTTGGACGGGAGCCCCTGGCAAAGGAACACGTCCCAGCCCACAGTGAGACCCGGGTCACCATCTGGAGCCTCTCAGGATGTGTTCTCAGAATAGAATCTAAAATCCCAGGCTTGATGCTTTCTGCCACCTCAGTCCTGCCCAACTCAGGGGATGGAAACACCCAGAAAGGACCCTGGTCAAGCAGAGACTTCCAGCTCAAGCAGGGGCCTGGGGACAACAACATTCAGAGGCGACTACAGAGAGAGAGGACTTCATGGGACAGCTCTCAGGATTCATCGTGCACCCCATTGGGGTCGGGCACCAAAAGAAATGAGGAGGGCAGAGCCCCCTGTCCTGTGCTGGACAGGGGCAGAGCACAGGAAGCTCTCAGCTGTGTTTGTTGAGTGACTAAGTGAGCCCTGGCTTTTATACATTGCAGGTCAAAGGTGATTAAGGTCAGCTCTCCTGTTCTGCTTTGGCGAATGAAAATTTACTTCACCTTGGCTGCCATGCTCCATCTCCCACCAGGCTTCATTCTCAGAGTAGCTACCAGCTGAGAGATTGAGCTACGAGCCTGGGTGTTGCGAGAGGGAAGCAGTCAGAGGTCCTGGGAGGTCACACTCCTGACCCAACAGATTTGGGTGATACAACCCTTTGCTCCAATTAGGCATACACACATCCTCAGTAAACTGCACATTTTAAACACTTACTAGGATCAGGAGGCCTCCAGCCCATCTACCTGTCCCCTTCTGACACACGTCTGGCATAGCTCTCTCCCCAGAGTCTCACTGGGATTCATGTGGCCTCTGTACGGTCATCGGGACCTCTGTACGGTCATCGGGAAATCACTGTTTCAGAATCCCCAGTGCAGCCTCTGCCCCACTGGTACCTCACTGGTGACTGGTATCTCACCAGGGCTGAGGGGGTATTGTGGCTTAGTCATCTGAGCTCTGGCCAGTGTATCACCATCTTACAGTCAGCCAGGCCTTTCCCCTGGCTGCCTCCATGATCCAAAGGCACCAGGCCGTCCCCACATCCAGCCTACAGGGAGAAACTGTGAGCCCCAGTTACCACCTTTTTCTCACTGCCACGCCTAGGAGAAAATACAGAATATATAGAGACTGGGGGACACAAAGAAGAAAGACTGAGAAAGACAAGGTTAGTTACAGAAGGACAGACGGATGAACAGAGAAACAGTGAGGTGTTTCGTTTTGTGTTGCAAGGTCTTCGTCCTCAAGAGAAGAACGTGTAGGTGTTCTAAATAACCACTCAGGTCCACATCTGTAAGTTCACAGGCAGAGGAGCCAAAGGGTCAGTAAGAAAGGCTGGACTAACAGCCTCTGTCCTGAACAGGCACACAGAGTTCAGAGAGCCACAGCCAGCATGCTAACACCACTCAGACGATCTGGTTCCTGACCCACCCACATATACAGGCCCGCAGCCTCCATAACCAATCTCCTACCATCTGCCTGCCTCCCTTCCCCTTTGGCTTTCTAGGGTAAAGAGCCAGTTTTTAGTGAAGGCCTGAGAGGCAGGCCAGAAGACATGGCAGCACCAGAGGGTTTGCCCAGGTCCCTCCCACCAGCCCTCCCTGAGGGCAGTGGCCTCATCCAAGGTCAACCAGGGGGTTGGAAAACATGCAGGATGCCTTGAAGGCCCAGATGAATTCTTCTGCAATGAGTAAAGCTGGGGACAAGGGAGGGCGTGGCCAGGGCTGCAGGCTGGCAGTGTGGCCTTTAAAGCTAGCCGGGCCCTCTTCCCTCTCTGCTCTCCGCGACCTCTGGCTGTTGGTGCCCTGACCTCAAGCTACCGTAAACATGGGTCCCTTCACCTCCTACAAACTGTCATTCATAGCTCCTGTGTTCTCCAGGCACAGGGTCCTCAGCCTGTCCCTCACCCAGGAAGCCTGAACTAGCTAGCCTATCTCCACATCACGGCCACAACCTTGTGGGGACTCATCCAAGGGCACGCTGCAGGACAACCTTCCCCATTTAGCCCCAGATTGTCATAAGACAAATGTACACCTGTGACAGACACCAAGGCACAGCAGATCCAGCAGTGTGGGGCTGGGTGGGGCCAGACTCTTGGGAACCTGTTTCCCCTTCACAAGGGTTTGGAGTCATGTCCCCCGGCTGGTGGACCTGGCCAGTGGTGAGCCGTTATTAGTGTAAGGTGCCAGCCTTGTAGGAGCCTGCACCTAGAATGGCTTGCTTTGTCTGCCCCATGTAGCCTTCTCTACCATGGTGCCACCTACTGGACACTTCCCCCTATCCCTTCAGGGTGGGGGACAGGGACTATAAAGTATGGGTAACCAGCATCAAGGGGGTGGGGGGGTCAGAGATGAAACAACAACAACAAAAACAGCATGGCCAGCCAAACTTGACCCCACGGTATGGGGTTGAAGGTAAGACTTGAAGAAGGACTGGTTAGAACTGAAGGAGATCTTGGGAAACCAAAGGCAGAGGTTTCTTCACAGAGTAGGAACCAGAAGTCAGTTCTGTCTCTGAGAAGCAGACCCTGGGGTTTCCCTCTACACAGATTCAGTCATATCCCTGATTCTTTCTATAAAAGCCCAGGGTTCCCTAGGCAGCAGGGCTCTGCCTAGGGAGAGCATGCATGGAGGGTGTGAGGTGGGGTGGAGGGGAGGGTATATGCATGGAGGGTGGGGGAGGGGAGGGTATATGAATGGAGGGTGGGGGGGAGGGCATATGCATGAAGGGTGGGGGAGGGGAGGGTATATGCATGGAGGGTGGGGGAGGGGAGGGTATATGCATGGAGGGTGGGAGGAGGAGAGGGTATATGCATGGAGGGTGGGGGAAGGAGTGGAGGGGAGGGTATATGCATGGAGGGTGGAAGTGGGAGAAGGGGAGGATATATGCATGGAGGGTGGGGGGAGGGGAGGGTATATGCATGGAGGGTGGGGGAAGGGGTGGAGGGGAGGGTATATGCATGGAGGGTGGAAGGTGGGGGAGGGGAGGGGAGGTTATATGCATGAAGGGGGAAGTAAGGGGAAGGTATATGCATAAAGGGCTGAGGAGGGCAGAGTATATACATGGAGGGGGAGGTGAAGGGATATGCATGGAAGGTGGGGGGAGGGGAGGGTATATGCATGGAGGGTGGGGGCTGCTCATGCTATTCTACTATACACAGCTCTCTGTTCCTTCACACAGAATGACCAGTATTTCCTTCACAACAATTGCCAAGTTCATTTTGCTGCCCTGAACTCTGTCTGAAGGGATGAGTGCTAAGGACTCACATGGGCAGTAGTGGTGGACAGTCTAGAAATCAGCAACATAGCAAGAAATGGGATCTAAGGCCTTCATTTTCCCCCTCTACATCATGGATGGGAAGCTGGTGGGATGCTCCCAGAGCAGATGTATTACTGAGTCCCTGCCCCTCACAGGTATCCATGCAGGAGAGTACTAGACAGGCCCAAGGGACAGGGCAAGATCACTCCAGAGAGGAAAGGTAGAGCTGTCAGAGTCTCTGGAGGTCATACTGTGGACAGAAACACTGCCTGCCCTTATCTTACTTTCCAGAGCGCCAAAACACTGACCATCCTGGTCCTTCAGAAAGTGCCGTGGAAAGATAGGTCACTTGTTTGCAAAACTCACAGTTGTAAGTTCCATCAACCCTCAGGATGGAAGAACAGATACAGAATGATGGAGGAGTTGTGAAAGGGGGAAAAAAAGGTGGTTGAAGAATGCTTGGGCATTCTAATCTTGGGCAAGAGACACCTCTGCCTTTGGTTGCTGTTTTGTGAGTAGATGGCAGATCAGTCAAGGATGGGTGGATGGATGATGGATGGATGAAAGGATAGATGGATGGATGGATGGATGGATGGATGGATGGATGGATGGTTGGATGGGTAGGTGGATAGATGGATGGATGGGTAGATGGATGAATGATGGGTGGATAGATGGGTGGATGGATGGATGGATGGATGGATGGATGGATGGATGGATGGATAGATAGATGGATGGGTGGGTGGATGGTTAGATGGGTGGGTAGATGGATGGACAGGCAAACCATGGATAATGGCATGGTATAAGAAGTGATATACACAAGATATACCACGAATAGAAAGACTAAAATTAAATTACTTCCCCAGAAGATGAAGTATCTCAGGAAGGGCTACATAAGTCATCATTACCCAGATCTACCTCCAGAAAAGACCATCAATATGTTCCTCAGTGCCCTGCTGGGCTCCATGGCTGGACTGGACAAGCATCTCTGACCACTTGGCTTTCTCTTCATCACAAAGGCCCTTCTTCATTCCTGGCAGAAAGCTATGGGTTTCAGGAAGCAACTGACCACTGTGTCCCAGATAGGCAGTTTTATGGAAAATCTGGATAAGGAAAGACGGAGAGTCTGCCCCTTTGCTTGGGAACAACTTATTATAGAGGGTGCCAGTGACCCAAAGGCTTCTCTATTTTAGTCTGTGACTGCCCATCTCTCACCTCTCCTGAAGGCTGGCCTGATGTCTAGACACCTGGTACCTTTACATTACTTTGTACACCGAGCCCAGACATGGGCTGAGATACCTTCAGAAAGGCTCAGACACGTGCACCTGCAATTCTTCCTAATGCAATCCCCTAAATGCAGGGGTGACACCCCAGATACAAAGTTCACCTGCAAGACACACATACTGTTACTCAAAATAGAGCCAAGCCAACAGGAAGGACTCCATGGAGGTATGGGGAATGGAGGGGTGGAGACAACATATGCCAAAGACTCCTGCAAGGAGGCCTGAGCCAAGAGCAGAAGAGCACAGAGAGAAACGCAGTGCTATATGGGAATCAGCAGATGCCACCATGCAGACTCTGAGGCCATGTGAATACAGGGCTAGGCACAGGAGTGCCTCACCCCAGGCAGCAGCAGGAAGAGAGGGTGTGTCTAGCTTCTCCCAAATCTGCCCAGCATCTTTTTCTCCTTTTGGATGATCACTGCTGCTCCTCGTGTATGATTATTAACAGACATGTTTCTCTCACCCTGGCTTTTCTCAAAGAATTATGACCACAACAGAATGGAACCTGTGTCAAGAACATCTTGTCTACAGCCAGCTGCCAAACAAGGTGTGTCACTGAGGGACAGGCTGAATGCCAGGCTCCCTGAATATGACACTGCAGCAGAACCTGCTCATTGTAGGATCTGGCCTGTGAGACAATAAGGAACCAGGTGGTTCATCTTGCTTCCTCAAAGGTAGTTTTTGCCTCATTGTTCTGGAGGAAGTGGGGGATGGCGCCAGGAGACAGATTATGCCCCTGGTTGACCTTGAATGGGTGTGGTTTATAGAGCCAAACCAACTCCTGAGAGAACTCAGGGAGTGGCTGGTCCAGGTTTAGCATCTATATGGCCGTGAAGCTGTGCTAAGAGATGGTTACATAACTGTGCCAGCTGCAAACCAGACCCTCTCGGGGTCCCACTGACCATAGGGTCACTGAAACCTACAGGGCGGCTCCAGGATGTCTTTCCTCAGCAATCTTTCATGAGTGCTTGCTGCATCATAGAATGCTGGAGGACCCTGCCACCTCTGATTCATTCTGGAGTCACACAAGGTCAAAGCTTTCTTATCCCAAGCGTTTCCAGATTGATGGCCTGTCACCACCAGAGACACAAAGCCTTCCTGGATGTTCTGCCAGAGTTTTGAAGGCTCAAAGCACTGAGAGCATCATCCTTGGTGGCAATACGGTCCATGGACCCGGAAACTAACCAATAAATCACCCACTAACCAGCTAATAAACAAATGAGCCACCCACTAACTAACCAATAAATAAATGAACCACCCACTAACTAACCAATAAACAAATGAGGCACTCACTAACTAACCAATAAACAAATGAGCCACCCACCAAGTAACCAATGAACAAATGAGCCATCCAGCAAGTAAACATTAGGGGAAAAGAAATCAACCAACTAACCAATGAACAAATGAACCATCCAACACATAAAAGAGGTTTGTGTGCTGGGTGCTAAAGACAACCACTAGTGGAAGAAGCCTGGAGTGGGAAGGGTACCTACAGAATCTTGGTGAGGATTCAGAGGCCAGGCCACACTAGCCTAGCATCTCCTCTTTGGGGTAGATTGTATAGAATGGTTTGTACTGAGCCAGGCTGTGCAAGATTGCTTATGAGAGAAAAGCAAGGTCCATCCATGCTCAGCAGGAGGGAGCTGGTTGGATCCAAAGAGGCTGTCCCTGTCTAGTCTACTGCAAAGATGGTGTGACATGAGTCAACCCACACAGTCTGACATGGCAAGGTGGTCAGGACACATTGCTAAGTGATCACAACCATGTTCAGAGACACAGATAGCATGCAGCACCCTGTGTTGACCTAAGTAACAGACATCAATAAACTCTGAACCCACACCTTAATCCAGAACAAATGGCTCCAGGGGTTGATAGCCTGGGATGGATCCAAGATTGGACAGATGTGTGCTGCCACCCACCAGCATTTACTTCTGGACGGCTGTGTGTGTATCAGTTTAAACCTTGGAACATCTAATTTTTAAATAGCTCAAAATAGTTTAAGTGTGGGCACTGAACACCAGGCATAGCTCTTTACTTCAAGAGTCTGTCAAGTGGTACTGTCCCTCTCTGGAAGGTGAGTGATGCGTGTGACCAAGGGGACACACTGCTACCTCTGCAACTTTGCTTTAAAAGCCATGGGACCTAACTCTGCAGATGTCAAGCTGCAGACACCCAGAGTATCCTGGCAAGAAGGTCCCTGGGAAGGAGTCACCCAGGCCCCTAACCGTAGGCCCCGCTATCCACTGTGGGAAGCCAGGTTGGAGACTGAGCCCTGAGCCGTCCCCCCACTGACCCTGACCTATACAGAGAGATCAAGTTATTCTGGCAAGCCGTGCCCCAAGAGTGGGTCCACATGCAGGGCACAGGGATTGCCATTGGTAGCAAAGATAAGCAGCACAGGGAGCTAGTGAAAAGTAAGGAGGTGTGTTTGTGATAGAAATCCCCAGGAGACGTCTTGTGATTAAAAAGGAAGTTAAACAAGCAAACAAAGTTCAATGTTACTGATGAATAAGAATGTTCCAATTAAATCAAGGCCCCTTTGTGCCCATTTGGCGTGGCACAGGTGATACGGACAGGGATTCCTGGTTCACTAGGGGACAGGTGTCAATCTACCAGCATGGACTCACACCTCCAATGCAGGTTCTGCCCTCTGCACTGGGGCAGCCATTTCCCCAGGGAGGACAGGAGCTCAAACAGAAGCACTGGTTGTTTATCACTGATTTCTAGAAGTACAACTGACTTTTGCACATTGGCTTCATGCTCTGTCGCCGTCCTAGGTGGTGTTATTAAGCTTCTGAAGCTGCTCTGTAGATTCCTTTAGGTGTTTCCTTAGACCGCTGCCCTATACAAATAAAGACAGTCTTTCTTTTTCTTTACCATGTACAAACCTTTTGCTTCTTTTTCCTGCCTTATTGCATTGGAGAGCATTTCCACCTGAGGTTGAATGGAGAGCTTGTGGCCTCACCCTGTTTCTTGGTCTGTGCTCAGCACAGATTTGACATACAGGACTTTAATCGGAATGAAGAAGTCCTCTTTATCTCTCGCTTACTGAGATTTGCTCGTCAGAGTTTGAGTTTCAAACTCTTGTACAAAGTACATGTAATCCCAAGCTTGTATTTAAAGGCACAGATAAATAGAAAAAAGCAAATGTATCAAGGTGCTTATTTAGTAGTGTGCCTGACTACAATTAATAAAAACCAACATCACCACCACCATCATCCTCACCATTGCTACCAACATTACCATCTTCACTATCATCACCACCATTATATTATCACTACCATCTCCATCAGCACCACCATCACTACCACTATCAACATCACCTTACCACCACCATCACCACCACATCACCACCATTATCATTATCACTACCATCTCCACCATCACCACCACCACCATCACCACCATCACTACCACATCACCACCATTATCATTATCACTACCATCTCCACCATCACCACCACCACCATCACCACCATCACCACCACATCACCACCATTATCATTATCACTACCATCTCCACCATCACCACCACCACCATCACCTCACCACCATTACCACCATCACCACCAGCAACACTACCACCTTACCACCATCACCACCATCACCATCAGCACTACCATCACCATCACCTCGCCACCATCACCACCACCACCATCAGCACCATCACCATCACCGCACCACCATCACCACCATCACCATCACCACCATCACCACCATCACCATCAGCACTACCATCACCATCACCTCACCACCATCACCACCACCACCATCAGCACCACCACCATCACCTCACCACCATCACCACCATCACCACCAGCAACACTACCACCTTACCACCATCATCACCATCACCATCAGCACCACCATCACCATCACCTCACCACCATCACCACCATCACCATCACTACCTCCACCATCACTGTCATCATCACTGCCAACTTCCCTCCCTACAAGTTAAACACATAAGGGATCATGATGCTTTTGTTTCTTCTCTATTTCCTGGTAGCTTTTAATGTTTCCACACGAACACGTTGCTTTTATAGCATATTAAGCAGACAGCGAGTGCCAGTCAGTGCCCAGCAGGAAGCAGCACTACATAGATAAATTTTGTTCTTTCTTTGTGTCTACCCCGAACAGCAAGATGCTCCCAGCGCCCATGGTCTTTGCCTCGATCATGGGCAATTTTCAGCTGGCCTTTCTAAAACAAAGCCATGTTTTCACTCCTCAGGGCTATGCTCATATCACAGGAGGCTGGCATTTGAGGGAAGCCACCCGCCATCCTAAGCCCGCCCAGGGCTGCTTGGCGAGTCTTGGGTCTGCCTAGCTCTTGCCCTTTCAGATGAAATGTGAACAAAAGGCAAATGTGTCTGTTGGCTGCTAGCTCCTCCCAGCACGGGCAGCAAGCAGGCATTGCCTTTACATTCTCCTTAGAAGCAACAGCTTTAGAAACAGAAGGGAAGTGGCCCCTGAGGATGGTTTAACGCCTATTAACTGCTGAAAAGAAATCAAGATGAGGAGGGAGGTAAGTGGGATCCATTTTAGGTTATAGATGCCAGCCACCAACAGCCTTACCATGAGCACATCCTCCATTCCCACGGTTCTCCAGGTCTGCATGATGCTGCTGTTAGATCAGACTGCACCCTAGTGGGAAGCCTTTTGCCCGTTCTGGGTACAGGCTGCCTGGCCCATTTCCAGCTGTTGGCTTACTGTTTACAATAGCAAGTAGATGGAGACCTTTCTCCCAGTCCTTTCTGTCTCTCATTTGGTTGTCTGCATGGCTCCGAAATGATCTGATTCACTTGCATGATATAAAACCATGCATTGGTCACTCTGACCCTTGGACAATCCTCTCACACCACACCCCAGGACCAGAGAGCATTTTTCCATTTCCAAAGCCCAAGACCAGTTCTGTGGAGGACAGAAATGACCCCAAGGCTGAGGAGCAGGAAATAAACTCCTTCCTTCAATAAGCCTATGCCACGGCTGAACACTAACTACCCTCTCGTGAGTAAACCACACTGGCTCTCAAGGTCTTATTCCCAAGAACAGATAGGAAGGACTCTCTACAGCGCTCTGCAGGTTCAGGAGCTGCAGGGAGCCCTCCTGGGCTGCACATCTCATTAGCATTCTAATGCCTTCCTAAGAAGGATGCAGAGAGGCCTCTCATGGCACCCACGTTCTTCCAGTTCAGGCTGATCTCTCTCCCCTCTGGTCAGCAGCACCCAGCCCATTCCACTACCTTACAGATGCTTCCAGCTGTGGTGCATTTCCCAAACACAGTCAACCAGTGGGACACCTGGAAGGGACCCTGACACCGGGAGAATGTGGTATGCTTGCTCAGCGGGCCCCAACTGGACTTGGCAAATACAGATGTCCAGAAAGGGAAGGAGAGACTAGGAGTATGGTTAGTATCTGTTAGGTCCCTACTGCGTTCCAGAAGGTTCCATCATGATTTCTTACTAATGGAAGGACAGCTATGAAGTGTCGAGTGTAGATGTGCTATCCTTTTACAGTTCAAGTTGACCCCATGACTTGGAAGTACTTCTTTCGTTCTCTAGACTGGAAACACTCATATTCCCTTAAAGGTCTTAGGGACCTAGCATGTGTCTCAGGTGCAAGAAGGGACCAAGCTGGGTCTCAGACTTTAAGCAGAAGTCCCCTGCTTGTCAGGAACAAAAGATTACTTCTTCATGGAGGATTGAACCACCCCCCCACACACACCCATTTTACAGGGGAAGTCTACCTTGACCCCTGAGGAGCACACCACCCAGGGTGTGGTAACTAGGTGGTAACTGCCCACTGTGGCAGGGAATGAACTCGAAGACTACAGGGCTCTACTCCTCCGATGCTTGGCGCGTGAGTAAGTGTCTCAGAATTCACCCTAAGGAAACAATCAGAGAGGCTGGAAGGATCTTCTGGAAAGATGTTCACCCTAGCTCTAGTCACAACAGCCCACGGCTGGAAGCAGCCCAGATCCAACACCAGAGAGCGGTTAACTGAGCTATAGTGAGAGTCTCAGTCCCCAAATATGACAAGAGAAGAAAGGAAAAGAATTCAGACATTTAAAATAACATCTACTCTAACGTACTGTTAGGACCGTCCCGACTTTGCAGTTGTCCATCTGGAACTGTGCCCGTCTGAGTGCGAGCTCTCCATAGGAATGTATACACAGGCTTCTCGGGAACTGTGGTTTCCAGCCTCCCCGGGGAGGCCTGGAATGTCTAGCTGGGGGTGGGGGGGGTGCAGTGGCTGCACTTACAATGAGTTCTCAATGACATGCAGAAAGACTCCTATTCCTGAATAGATTCACTAAAAGCCAAAAGCCACTCTGCAAAGAAGAGGCTACCGTGTCTAAGTAGAACAGTCCCAGGAGCCTTCGCTGAACCCAGAGACCCCCGATTTCCAAGTGACGCTTGATGAAGCCTGTGAAAGCCTCCGTTTCTCCTGCTGTGAAATGGGCGGATGAAGACCTGGCAGTCCTCAGATGCAGGTTCTATTTTCACAATCTCACACGAGAGAAGGCGCACTGATGAACCACTTGCAGACTTATCCTGAGTTCGCTTTACCAACTTTTTTGCTTGTTTGGCTGGTTTTGTTTTGCTCTGGCTGTCCTGGAACTCACTCTGTAGACCAGGCTGGTCTTGAACTTAAGAGATCTGCCTGCCTCCGCCTTCCGAGTACTGGAATTAAAGGCTTGCGACACCACTGCCTGGCAGCTTCATGAACCGTTAAAAGTTTACTTTTCATTATGTGCATGGATGTGTGTGTCATGCATGCAGCCACCACAGAGTTCAGAAAGGGGCACTGGGTGTCCCTGGAACTGGAGTTACAGGTGGTTGTAGCTTCATAACATTGGCCCTGGGAACCTAACTCAGGTCTTCCGCAAGAACGGTATATGTCCTTGACGTCTGAGCTGCCTCCCTAGTCCTTGCTTTGCCGCCAAAAGGCATTGCAGCCCCTGAGCAGCCAGTTCACACCTCAACCTCTGAGCAGCCAGTTCACACCTCACTGCCTGTTTTCTGTCGCTCTAGATCTGCCTGCTTCCCAGCAAGACACCTCTGGACCCCTGTGTTCACTTCTCAAAAGAAGTGGGTAAGAACTGTGGCCCAGGGACCTGCTACCCACTCTGGAGGGAAACCCGAGTCCAGATATCTGAGCATCCTTTCCAATGATTGATACATGCATAACCATGGATCTGGGCGATTTCCGCCGGAAGGGGAGGGCTCTCACTGGGAGGAGCCCTCTTCTTTGTTAGGCTTCACCTCAGGTTTCTGGAAGATGAGCGCTGCTCAGTGAATCAGAAGCCACCTAAATCTCACTGCTTCTGAGCTCTGTCCTGCCCTGTGAACACACCACAATGCATTTAAATGCATCCCCTGTGGCTAGGCATGGTGGTGCACGCCTATAATCCCAGCAAGTACTGAGGCTAGCCTGGGCTCTTAAGGAGAGCCTATCTGGACAAATGGCTCCTCTTGGTGAGCATGGGGGTGTCTTGAACCCCTGCACTTCCCAGCAGCACCTTGCACACACATGAGTGAAGAATATAACTCATTCCAAGGGGCAGAGATGCTGGGTCAAGGCACATGTATTTTAACAACGCAATAACTACTGTTGGCTGCCTACTGTAAAAAGTCAGAGTGTTCACTTCCCCAGCTGACAGTGCATGGTGTATCCTTGGCTTCACCTTTATGAGATCCTTGTTAAAGTTATACAATTTTCAAATATATAAAAATTCCAAATGTTTTCCTTTTGGAGAACTGATTATACCTTAGACCTTTTTATTGATTTGCAGAAACTCTTTACATATGATACCATATTGACCACTTTCCTGACATGTGGGTTTATATTCTTTTTCTTGCAATTGGTGATTGCTTTTACCTTCAGCCAGACAGAAAAACTCAAATAATAATTCTCTTTTTCAATTTCTGAGGTTTATGTCATACTAACAATGTCATTCCCCACCCACTGTGGCCTCATAATCATAAACATCTACCTCCCTTGCTTTCTTCTAGTGGTTCTGTGGTTTCATTTTTAAAATTCACATCTTTGATCCATCTGGAATTAATCTAGAGAGAGGAGGGTTGATAGAAGCATCTTTGCCCCAGATGGCTTCTCCATTATCCCAGCCCAGTTCAGTGACTAATCGCTGCTTCTGAGGCCCTTGTGAAACTGAGGCCTTTATCAGACCCTAAACTCCGCTAGTGTCCTGACTTTTAAGGGGAAAGGTTACACATCTTCCACCCAAAGCTGATAGGTTCACATGGAATAAGGGTACACTGCTCACCAGCCCCCCTAAACATGTTTTCCCTAAATGCAGTCCAGGAAGGAGACTAGAGCCTTCTCACCACCCACCCCTGCAGCATGCTTTCTCTCACCACCCACCCCTGCAGCATGCTTTCTCTCACCACCCACCCCTGCAGCATGCTTTCTCTCACCACCCACCCCTGCAGCATGCTTTCTCTCACCACCCACCCCTGCAGCATGCTTTCTCTCACCACCCACCCCTGCAGCATGCTTTCTCTCACCACCCACCCCTGCAGCATGATTTCTCTCACACCCACCCCTGCAGCATGATTTCTCTTACCACCCACCCCTGCAGCATGCTTTCTCTCACCACCCACCCCTGCAGCGTGCTTTCTCTCACCACCCACCCCTGCAGTGTGATTTCTCTCACCACCCACCCCTGCAGCGTGATTTCTCTCACCACCCACCCTTGCAGCATGCTTTCTCTCACCACCCACCCCTGCAGCATGCTTTCTCTCACCACCCACCCCTGCAGCATGCTTTCTCTCACCACCCACCCCTGCAGCGTGATTTCTCTCACCACCCACCCCTGCAGCATGCTTTCTCTCACCACCCACCCCTGCAGCATGATTTCTCTCACCACCCACCCCTGCAGCATGCTTTCTCTCACACCCACCCCTGCAGCATGCTTTCTCTCACCACCCACCCCTGCAGCATGCTTTCTCTCACCACCCACCCCTGCAGCATGCTTTCTCTCACCACCCACCCCTGCAGCATGATTTCTCTCACCACCCACCCCTGCAGTGTGATTTCTCTCACCACCCACTCCTGCAGCATGATTTCTCTGGAACAGGGACTTGGAACATGAGGCATGAGGACCACCCACATGCCCACCACTAAGAGAGGCACTGTAGCAAATCAAGTACTCACAGAGGTTGGGATAGATGTGATGACACCCACAGCACACACAACACAAGGACAGTGAGTCCCCGTGCTGCCTGCAGACCTCAGGGCTGTCATATTCAGGGAGGGGTACCCAGTGAGCACAGGTCCTTGGTGGAGTGTCTGCAGGAACTAGAATGGTGTCCAGGTGATCCCCAGGCAGCCTCTGTGACAAACCCACCCCCCTTTCTTCTCTGTATTCAGATCATGAGCTCTGACTTTGAGAATTACAGGTGGTTTTAGCCACTTTTTCATTAATCTCCCTATTTTCCAAGGTCATTGCAATGAGATCTATCTTTCACCACAAAGCGTGTGTGTGTGTGTGTGTGTGTGTGTGTGTGTGTGTGTGTGTGTGCGTGTGTGTGTGGTGGATGATGATGATGATTAAAGGAGGAACCCTGACTCTGCTGGTGCCATCCTAACCACCTTGACTTGGGACCCCTGGAGACCCGACCCAAAAGGGGTCCACTCTTTCTCCCTCCTGGGCCGGCATGAGAACCAGAGCTGCAAACGTAGTTTAGGCCTCATATGGGTAAAGCCATGGGGATGCCATGACCAGTCCAGGATGCAGCTCAGATTTCAAAGATCCCAGCCAGGATGCCACTCTTCTCCCAGGGGCTGGCTGTGCCAGCTCGTGCCAATTACATGTGCATACAGCTCGCTGTGTTACACTTCAGAAAAGAGGTTTCCTTAACCACTCCTTGGCAAAGCCAAACACAGTGCCTTGGACATTGCTGGTGCCCACAGAGGTGTTGCTGTGTTGAATTTGGGGGCTTAGCAGACCAGGCAGGACATTGAATAGGTGTACAGCAGCCTCGGGAACGAAGTATTCAAGGTTCTCTATGGATAATAGCTCTAGAGTTGAGGATCACAGTACAGACTCTGGTTTGACACAATTAATGACAGTTTGGGAGCTCATCAGCAGGTTCCCACCCGAGTGGGCAGCCGTGTGAACCCATCCGTTGAAGAGATGTGAGAACTGAGGCCGGGAATGAGATCAGAGACGAGGTAAAGCTACAGAGCCCGGAGAGCGAGAGTGGAGAGGCCCAGGACGAATCCCTGCTAGGGACGCTTCTTTGCCATCGACACCCATGTTTGCATGTGACCCCTACCCAGGGATGTAGAAGGGGCGCACCCAGGAATCACTGAAGGATATAGGAGGAGCCCACAAAAGGGGTTCAAATCTGAGTCTCACTGGGCAGAGAACTTTGTGTGCTCAGCTAATAGTCAGGAAAAGTGACAGGGCAAACAGAAGCCAGCTCCTCTGGCACCTACAGATAGAGGGTTCCCTGGGTCAGTACTAGTGTCCAGTAGACAGGAGGGTGATGACATAGGCCAGGGAAGAGCTGTTTGGAAGGCACAGTGGGATGCCAAGACTGAGTGGCTGTGGCTCTGCCCAGGCTGTAACATCTCTAGAGAAGCCAGACCAGGAAACGGTTTTATAAGTGACTGAAAAGAGGTCAGACTGCTCTCTGCCAAGGAATTTATCTGCTGGCCAAGATACTGACCAGGCGGCGGCACTGGGGCAGAGAGAGTACATGGAAGGGGCCCGGTCTTAGCTCTGGGAGGGACGCTGGGGCGTGCCTGTATCTAGAGTGGGGTGTCCTTTACAATCTCACTTCCCACCCTGGAAGTTGTAGATGACAGGAGCTGTTCAAGGGACTCAAACAGAAAGAGGCAGCCAGGGTGAGCAGCAGTGGGCACTAAACTGTCCCAGAACAAGGCTGGAAGGTTTTACCGGTTGAAACGGTTGATCCTGGAATCAGATGAGCTGGGGCTAAAAGCAGCATCTGGGCAATGAACACTCAGAGATGGCTGGGCCAGAAGCTCAGCAGAGATCCCAGGAGAGTGTCGACCCAACCTCAGCCTGGCACCTTGAGGGCTCAATCACCTAAAAAGTCCTCGGGGCAGAGGAGCAAACCACAGGCGGTGAAGGGTACAGAGAGATTAAGTCAAACTTGAATGCAGCTCAGCTGGTGAGTGCTTGGCTAAAGTGCACAAAGCCCCAAGCTCAATCCCTGGTACTGCGTACAACTGTGGCCGCACACAGCAACATTCACAACACTGGGGAGGTGGAAGCTAAAAAACAGGAAGTTCGAGGTTGTCTGTGGCTACACAGTAAGTCTGAGGCTGGCCTAGGATTATAGAGAAAGGTAAACAGTGCCTCGTCGCTAGGAGGAGACAAGACATGTTTAGCTATGAGCAGGGCCACCGGGCTCATTGGAGACATCAGACGGATCATGCCAGAACGCAAATGCCCACCACTACAGTCAGCTTCAAGTCTTCTCCCTTCCTAGGCATCACTGAAAGACCCAGGACGGTTCATATTGCCACGTGATGCGCAACTCTGGGTCTGGATCTGTGTCTGAAGAGGGGACAGTACAGTAAGACCTCAAACCAAATATTCTGAGCCACCACATATTGATGAGCAGGTTCCTTGGCCAACCTACAGTCCCTTGGTGTGCTTGGGAAAACATTGGGCACCCTCTCCCTGCAGATATCAGGACATCTAGCCTAATAGCCCAGCTCCAGAGTGCTAAGATTACCTTTCCAGAGCTCTCATTCTGCCCCAGAATGCCATGGGCAGTGTGGGCAAGACTTTCCTCTGTTCCCAACAACAACTGCTACTCCAGCACGGCTATATTCTTGTTCAGCGGACACCCTGGAGTTTGCAAATTACTTTCAGCTAATTCCAGATAGGATTCCTTAGGCATGCCCCATGTTGGTCCACTATGAGACACCACAAACTCCAGACCTGTCTGGTCCTTTGTGGCCTCAACTCTGCCTCCTTAGATTCCCCACTACGAGCCTATGAAAGATGAGGACTCCACCCTGCACATGAAGAAACTAAGGCACAGGCATAAAAGTCATACTGACTACTCAAGCCACACCCAACTTTAAATGGCAAGAAGCCCTGAGGTGCAATGCCACCCTGAGCCTCTAGGAGATGATTTCTCTTCCCCCTGCAGCCAGAGACCTGAGTTCCAAGTCTCACTACCTCTCCATAGAGGAAGGCCATCTTCTGCTACTGTGTACTGGGTGACTAAAATGTCTAAGATCACAAGTACAAGCTGATCTTTCCCTCACCCTCCCTTGTCGTGCCCAGGGTACACTGTGGGGTCAGGTGGGTGGCCTAGGCAGCAAGCACCAATTATAGGCTCAGAGCCCCCGTCGGGTACACCAAGACAGCCAGGTCACCAGATACTGTTCTCCGAGTTTTTAATTTTCTTCTCTAAAAGCTCAGGAGTTAACGGTGGGCTACATAGTGGTTAACTTCTCTGGCCACACTGAGCTTATTGCAAAGCTGTGCAGCTTAATTCTTGAACCCTCTAACTGATGACTCAACCCCCACCCAGCTTATGGGGGTGGCAGGTCCAGCAACCCACCCACTCTTGCCATCAGTGTTTGGCTTTCCCAGAGCAGCCCCCACACTCATTTCATCAACTGTCAGCTGAGATAGAACAGACACCCCCTACCTGGCCATAATCCCCACTATCTGACCTTCTTCCCAGTAAAATGGAAAACGTGACTCAGACTCCTAAACAAACAGGCTCCTCGAAGTTGGACGCTGTGGAGGGCAAACTCACCGAGCTCCCCAAAGAGATCAGATTGAGCAGAACCCAGGAACCCATGGCTGTGGGCTTTAGGAAGTCCAAGGACAGGAACCTGAACCTCAGCCCCAATGACCACACACACACACACACACACACACACACACACACACACACATACACACACACATACACACACACACATACACACACACACAAACACACATACATACACACACACATACACACACATACACACATATACACACACACATACACACACACATACACACACATACACACACATACACACACACACACACACACAGAACCACCACCATCCTGCCACCATCCCCACATCTATTGGCCCCTGCCACAGGGATGGAGAACCACAAAGAAAAGGGGGCAGTGCCTTCTGTGGAGACCAAAACATCATCTGCCATCAGCCTCAGCCTTCTCTGTTGGTCCCAACACTTAGCCTGAATGCCACCCCTCAGGCTGACAGTCATTCCCAGAGCACAGTTGGTGTCTTAAGGGCTCAAGCTCTGCCCCTCACCAGTTGTGGGGCTTCTATGAGCCTTGTTCTTCTCACCTGTGAAATGGGGAGATGGTGGGGGTGGTGATGCCTCATATCTTAGAGTCAGGCTCTTCAAACCATAGGGTGTAACGCCTCGTGGGTCACATGACAATATGAAGGAGTGTCATGGAACAGTTTGGCAATAGTAAAGGGTGTCTAAATGAGCAGTGACCAAAAATCAATTTTAAATCAAATGCACCATGAATCTGAGGTTTCTCTGGCAAGTGCCCACCTACAGGGCACTGTGTGACCTCACTGTGACCTTGGATCTAGCTGCATATGCTTACTAATGATGCCACAGCCCAGAGTCCAGACTACTGCCCTTAGGACACCGGGGCTCCATGCGTGTGCGCTGTTTCCTGCTTTTACAGAGGCATCATGATTTCATCACAAACACAGACACATGCTTTTCATATTCCCCACCGTCATCCCTCAGGAGCAGGGAGCAAATTAGCACATCTTTGAATTATATTATGCTACAACACTGATTCTTCAAAAGTTGTCATCTGAGCTGCTGATTTGAGCACTGAAGCAAGATTATTTTGTTCATGTAAACAAAAAAATCATTAAGTGAATTTTGCCTTGGGATTAGGGTGAAAATTCCCACAATTTATCAAATGGCCCCAAACTCACCTCCACTGACTTGTACTGTGCATTTGTACGAAGCCGCATTCCCTGTACTGACAGTCATAAAATCAAGATATTGAACGTCTCTGAAAAACAGAGACCACTATATATCTGGCCGTGGCAATATTCAGTGGAGATTTAATCTTTAAATAAAGATAAATAAGTGTGCCTATCTCATTGGCACGCACACTTGCTTTCATCTTTAAAAGACGGCATAATGTGTGTAGCAAAGAATTGTTTTAAGATAAACTTCCTCACACTCATCAGTAAGTGTTTGGTCTGTGTTTCTGTTTTACATGTTTGTAGAGCCAGGGTCACAGGGAAAAGGAGTTTGAGCCCTGGTTTAGAGGACAGCATTAGAGTAGACTAGGTAGAAAAAAACTTGGGTAAGTGGGAGAAGGGTGGGGAGAAGGAGTGGGGAGGAGGAGTGGGGAGAAGGAGTGGGAAGGAGAAGTGGGGAGGAGGAGTGGGGAGGAGGAGGGAGAAGGAGGAGTGGGGAGGAGGAGTGGAAAGGAGGAGTCGGGAGGAGGAGTGGGGAGGAGGAGTGGGGAGGAAGAGGGAGAAGGAGGAGTGGGAAGGAGGAGTGGGAAGGAGGAGTGGGAAGGAGGAGTGGAGAGGAGGAGTGGAGAGGAGGAGTGGGGAGGAAGAGTAGAGAGGAAGAGGGAGAAGGAGGAGTGGGAAGGAGGAGTGGGGAGGAGGAGTGGGGAGGAGGAGTGGGGAGGAGGAGTGGGAAGGAGGAGTGGGAAGGAGGAGTGAAAAGGAGAAGTGGGGAGGAGGAGTAGGGAGGAGGAGTGGGAAGGAGAAGTGGGGAGGAGGAGTAGGAAGGAGGAGGAAGAAGGAGGAGTGGGGAGGAGGAGTGGGAAGGAGGAGTCGGGAGGAGGAGGGAGAAAGAAGAGTGGAGAGGAGGAGTGGGGAGGAGGAGGGAGAAGGAAGAGTGGGGAGGAGGAGTGGGAAGGAGGAGTCGGGAGGAAGAGTGGGGAGGAGGAGTGGAGAGGAGGAGTGGAGAGGAGGAGTGGGAAGGAGGAGGGAGAAGGAAGAGTGGAGAGGAGGAGTGGGGAGGGGAGGGAGAAGGAGGAGTGGGAAGGAGGAGTGGGGAGGAGGAGTGGGAAGGAGGAGTGGGGAAGAGGAGTGGGGAGGAGGAGTGGGAAGAAGGAGTTGGGAGGAGGAGTGGGGAGGAAGAGTTGGGAGGAAGAGTTGGGAGGAACAGGAAGGGGAGACTGAGAAGGGAAGTAGGAAGAGGATAAAGAGGGAACGGAGAAAAAGGGGGGCTGTAGAAGGGCGAAAGGGCAGGAGGAGGCAGCAACCTGGGGAGTCCTACTCTTCACTTGCAGTGACCATTGGACAAACTTGCCTCTTCATGTGTGGAAAATTCCTTCTACCTTAGCCCACACATGCATTACCAGAGCCAGGGGAAGCTTTGGGGAATAACAAGACCCCAGAGCCCAGAGCCTGCTTGGAGCCCTCGGCCCCTCACCCTCCAGTCCAGAGGCTGACCCTCCTGGGCTGTCCTGACCCTGTGACCAGGTACCTGGAGGGCCACAAGGGACAGATCAGCTTTCTGCTCCCCGCTCTCCAGTCTTCCTAGGGTACAAAAAGGCAAACAGAGAGAAGGGGTGTGGCTTTCCCCTACAACATCCCCTGTGGCCTTTCTGCCACACTGCCCGTGCCCTAGTCCAGCCGTCCCTCTCGGAGCCTGAAAATCTGCCTCAAGGGCCAAGCAGCTGTTTGCAATCGGCCCAGCCCTAGCCCCAAGCAGAGGAGGTGGAATAAGTCCACAGGCTGGACTCAGGGCGTCTCGGGGCATATGAGGACAGGCAGCCCCAAAGCTAAGAGACCCAGGGCTGGCCCTCCCCACGGACAGAGCCAGCAACAGTGAAGAAATGGGGCGGGCCGAAATGGGCATGAAAGAGCTTTCTACTTGCAACCCAGTTTTAGTCATTGCTAATGGCCAGGGACCATCCCAGCCTCAGGCCAGAGTTTAACACAATGGCTTGGAGGCATTTTACAGCACCTGCCAGGGGTTGGGGTGGGCTCTCCTGTCTGCACACCACCCAAGCGAGATGTTTGGGAACCCTGGTGGTCATCCAGAAAAGCCTGGGATGAGCAGTCCGTCCCTCAGTGATCTTCCAGCCATCCATCAAAGAAAGACTTTAGAGCTGAAATAGCGCCCCCAGCTGGCTGGATCAGGACAGCCAGGCTTCTTTCCCTAGCACCAGGATTGTGGCAGAGAGGTTCTCTCTGGTTCCCTCTCCTCCCTACCTGTGACTTCAGAGATCCCCAAGTCAAGTAAGTGTAATTATCTGCAAGTGGCCTGAGGCTAAAGGCCAGCCTCCAGATTCTATAAGCACCCCTCAGCGCATTTGCCAGTTCCCTCCACACTCCTGGGCAGAAAACACCTTCTGTCCTAACCCCCAGATGTCAGGTGCAGGGGAAGGTAGGATGGCCCAATGTGACCCAAAGATTCACCCTCATCACCACAGGGACCCCTTTGCCCTAAGGACGTGACTGTGGCTGAGGTGGCACAGTACTATACCACACACGGCAGCTTTACCCTCTGCAGAAATTAAGGGGTGTTCCTCCGTCCCGATCAGTAACAAAGACAGGCTAGGGCACAGGTCCATTAGGCCATCCTCCATCCTGCTGCTGTCTATGGTACACGTGCGCCAGAGGCAGCCCACCATCACAGAGCAACCTCACTGCATCTGGTCCTCCCTGTTACCAACTCAGTTTCCAATTGAACAATTCTGATACGTTGATAAGCCGATCAGATCAGAGAGATTAACTGGCACGCTCCAGGGCCCACCACCAGGAGCCCAGACACGCTTCCGGAGCCACCGGACTCTCTATTGTCCTGTTCTCTTAGTATCTGCTGGACTTTCTTTCAGGTGCCTGAAATACAACTGAGCGGGCAGTGGGGCCAGGACGTCTGGGGATTACCCACTGTGCGCTCAACTGACACGAGCACCAGAATTTGGTACGATTGCCATGGAGCTTCTTAGAACTGGCCCCATGAACAAACACACACTCACAAGGCAGGGTCCTGGAGACACTGAAGCAGTTATATGGGTGCTGGGCTCCACCTGCTGGTCTCATTCTAGGTCCCCCTGCTGAGCCCCTCAAGGCCCTCTTTGAAGGAAATGGATGTCCTGCTTTACCTTCCTAGAGCCCAGAGAACACCAGGCATTTCTGGGCAGGGTCACAGACCCTCTGCAAAAGGCTAGCATCCAGCTCTCTGGGGACCAGCCCTCCATGCCAGGGCTGCAGCAGGGAGAGCCTGCTGATACTGCTGTCCCGATACAGGGCACAGGGTACCCATATTGTGTCACACGCTAGGCAGTCACTGCGGTTCCTCAGCCCCAAGCTTGGCTGAGTGGAGTCTGTCCTGTGCCCGCCACCCAGCTCACCAGCAAGCAGTAGACAGAGGCCACAGAGACACAGTCAGGACACCTCAGGCCCTGCGCTTCATCATTGTCTGCTCAGGGGATAGAAGGGGCTGGAGCCTGTACCGTCAGCCTAGACACAGATGGCTGGAAGAGGGATGGTCCCAGGCTTCCCAGCTCCTTAATAAACTCCAGGCAGTATAGCCCCACGCGTGAGTTCTACAAGCACCACACATGCATGCGCTGATGTCCTATGTCTCACACAACAAGAGCTACAGCAGGCGTTGCTGTCTCCATTCACCTTGCCTCTGTGGACATGTTATGTCCGCTCTGCAGATGGGGGAAACCCAGGCACAGTAGTTGCCTCTTCTGTGTTAAGTCTCAGCAAACAGGGAAGGGCAAGACGCAGGGGTCCTCCCTCCTAACCCTTCATTGTGACTGGATGTTTGAGGGTGTGGGAAACAGCTGTCCTCTGACCCTCTGGCCTGGGCCTCCAGGGCACTGAACCACTCTCAGCTCCATATCTTCATCCTTCCCACACAGATGTGTCACCAATAAGAAAGCTCAGTCTCAAGACCACACTGGAGTGGCCTAGCGGGAGAGCGCCTGTGGAGTAACAAGACAGGCAGAACCCAGAGAGGTGGAGGACTTCATCAGGGGCTAGCTTTTAGGGACATATGCCCAAAGAGTCACTACTGAAAGTAGGTGATACCAAAGATCTGCTTAATCTAGGGTGTGGATGGAGAGGCAAAGGGATGCAAGCTAGCAGCAGGCAGACCTGGGGGCTTTGCAGAATATAGGGCCTAGTTGGACCAAGTTTCTCCCACTACCCTCAGCGCTGACAGACTCTCAGCCATGTCATGCTCCAAAACCTCACAGCCTTGTACACTCCAGCCCAGACCTGATCCCTGAGATCTACTGGGATGTTTGCAAGAGTCTGATGAGCAGCCATCTTCCCTTTGGAGAAGACAGGATGGACCCTACAGACGGGAATCGGACAGTATCCTGATCCTTCAGCTGAAGGAAACATGTAAGGAAGGTGCTGGTGGAGCACAGGGACTTCACACAGCTTCTTACACTACTTCCCCAGCCAGGCCCCCCCCATGCTGAAACCGGAGCCCTATTAGAGCTGAGGAGACACCTCCCCCAAAGGTCCTTCCCATATCACTTAGCATCCCAGAGACAGACTAAATTCAAGGGGTTCTTTCTGTGTCCACTACAGCTATCCCATACTGGGGCAGGAGCCAGCTTTTCACACCCACGCTGCTCTCTATGAGCTCTGACAATCAAGGAAAATTAGCTGGGCTCAGCGCGCATCTGGGCCTACACCTGGACCATTGCCTTCCCAAAGGAGGATACCTCAGGGGTACCCCGTCCTGTATCAGAAAGGGAGAAAAATTGATGTTGAGTGCCCGTTGCAAGGACATTGCTGTTTTCCTGAGTCACCCACTTCTGTCTGAAGTAAACAAGGGAGCCAGGCCAATGCCACCTCATTGGCTTTTAGCATGGGCTGAAGTCCATAAAACAATATATGACTTAGTGAGGACCACAAAAGCAGAGGGCAACTTGCATGGTTTCCTGTGACCCGGCCTGGCAGAGCCACCGTGTACACACACAAGATTCAGTCCCACACAAAGATGTCTGAGGAGCACAGGCAATTTCAGGGAATGCCTGGGAAGCACTCAGGAGCACAAGCACCCTGCAGATCATGCCCAGGGAAGTGCCCTGTGAGTCATCCGGAGGGGCTTACCTTCAACTGTGCAAGGGGCGGACTCCAGGGTGCTTAGCACAGTGCTTTGGAGACAGGCCTGGAAACATAATCTGGCCTCTGATTGGCTAGTCCTCCACAGGGACTGGCAAGTGCCTTCTTTTGATTCTCCAAAGTCTCTTTGGGGTTGGTAGGAACTATCTCGTCTCGACAGGTTCCTCCAGTGGCTGGCACAAATCCCAAAGGCTGGTGAGTATATTCTTGCTTCCCACTTTAACTGCACATCTCTTGACAGAACCATCTATGTATGTGTCTGTCCCCTCTACACACCCTACGCCAGAAGCTCCTGTCAGCCAGGGAGAGCTTACCAGTCGCTCACCAATGCCCTGGAACCCACAAAGGCTGTGAGATATAAATTCCAACTCCTCGGTGTAGCACAAGGCAGGATGGAGGCCCACCTTTCCAACCCTTACCACGTCACAGTGCCCACCTAGGCTGAGAAGCTCACCAGTGGGTGGGAGGTTACTGCTTTTCTAAGCTGTCCCCAGCACAACACACACACACACACACACACACACAAAGATGCACACACAGATGCAGACACATACACATGTAGACATGTGCACATGCACATACACACAGGTACACACTCATACATGGATACACACACACATGCACATGCATGCACACAAATTTTTTATGTCTCTTTTGTGCCACTCATTTTTTTCCTTTTTTCTTTTTTAAGGATGCTATTAGAATCCTTAAGACTGCCGAGGTATTGGTAGGAAAGAAGATGGGAAACCAAATTTGCCCACAAGAACCCAGCACTGGGGCCAGAAAGACTGCACTGCAGGTTATGGTTACTTCCTGTCAAGCCTGGCAACCTAGACTCAATTCCTGGAACACAGATGATAGAAGGAGAACCAACTCCGGCAAGTTGTCCTCTGAACACATACACATATACACATACATAAACACAAATGCACATATACATATAACACAGACACATACATATACACATATACATACATACACACATACACACAAATGTGCATACACATATACACACATGCACACATGTACATACATACACACAAAAACACAAATGCACATACACATATATCACACACATATACACATATACACACATACACACATACACATATACATACACACAAATGTGCATATACATATACATGCATACACACAAATACACATACATACACACAAATGCACATACACATATAACACAGACACACACATATACACATATACACACATACACACATACACATATACATACACACAAATGTGCATACACATATACACACATACACACATATACATACATACACACAAAAACACAAATGCACATACACATATAACACAAATGTGCATACACATATACACACATACATACTCACACACATACACATAAATACACAGAGACAGAGACACACAAATAAATCAATTCAATACAAGATATGTTAAGAAACAGGCGCATAGTCAGGAAGCAACAGTACCCACGTCATGCCAGAAGCGCACCACCCCTGGAACTCCAAGTTATTACATTTTAAGGAAAGTGGGTCAGTCTGTGGTTCATGTCTTGGGTCTGAGTCACCAAACTGGTAACATTTACCACTGATGTGGGGTCATCACTGAACTTAGGAATGTCTCAGAAAAATGACTATGTTCACAGGAGCTGAGACTACTTGTCATGGTGACAGAAAGTGAACCTGCTACCTGTGACATGAACCAGAAATGTGTCACTACCCCTTTCATCCCCTCACTCCCTCCCCAGACCCAGAAGATGTGGCCAGGAACCATGACTGGTCAGGTCCATTTGCACTTCCTGCCCCTGATCCTCCTCGTAGGGTGGGGCAGCTGCAGTGGGAGGGGCACGGAGGTCTCTGGTCCACACTGCACAGGAACAGACTTCCCACAGCAGGCAGAGCTTTGAGCCTCAAGAGGGTTGGAACAGTCAAAAACGGACACTGCTTCCCATGTTTGTCCCTTGAAGACCCAGTGTGGCCCTCTTGAGGAACAGGGGCAGGTGACTCCCACAGCTGGGAGTAATCAATGACCCTAACAGTAATCATGCAGCTTGTCTGTGCTTCATATGACTGTGTGTTGATCTCAAAGGAATCTAGTGTCCTTACAATCATTCTATCTACTCACAAGTGGGGAAACTGAGGCCCAGGCCATTGAAAACCCAGTTGGGAAGAATCAGAGTCAGGATGAGCATGCTGGCTGCCTCACCCAAGCCACCTGTTCTTCCTACCCCTCCCCCAACCATGTTCTACAGTGACTGCAAGATGACCTGTGAGAAGGGCCCAGGTAGATTCTATCTGTGGTATCCTGGCACAGCCAAGAGCTGGGCCAGAACTGCTACCGGCATCTGGCAAAGCGCTGGGTCCATGTGCGCTGATTACATAGAGTACAACTAGATGAGGAGCCCAGGTCACATGACACAGCTCCCATCAAACTGGGGAGGCCCATGGACCAGCCAGGGTCCATACATCACTGGCAGCTGCAGGAGTACCAGGACCACGAGCATCTCTTCACCTCCCATCCTGCACAGAGTAAAGCTTTTCAGGACAGTGGAAATCATGCATCATGTGTGTGCTATCATACTCCCACACATATGTGCACTTACCTGGTTGTTTTACACATGCAGACATAAGCACACAGAGAGACATGGGTCCCACATGGGCATGCACATTACACACACACAGCCTGACATGCACATACACCCATGAGAACAACCCTGAAATTGACCTGCCCGGTGCCTTCTCGCACACACTCCTGAGGTGACTTCGATACCTCTGTGATGCACATGAGCCAGGGCAGAAAGACAGGAGCTGCATAACACCTTCCTGCACACATGCTCCTCTGCCAAGCATCTAGAATCCTATCATTTGCAAACTACCACCGAACACAGCTTGTGATATGGCCCTTCAGCCTAAGGCTAAGAGGCACTGACAGTGCCACCCAGTCAGTCTCAGACACCCACCCCCCCGGCAAAGTGGCATGTGCTAGTCCTCCCATTTTTCAGGAATGAAAACTGAGGCTCAGAGACCCATCCTAGCTAACCTTCAACCTCAGAGGCTGGCTTCTCAGCTGTGCACATCCCTTACAGCACCACCAAGGGCTGTCCCTCACAAACCATCAGCAGAGTTCTCACAGACGAAGACAAAGCCTGTCTTAGTCTGTATTGTGTCCTGTTAACACGGAGCCTGGACACACTCTCATCCTAATCAGGAAGGGATAGCAGAGAGAGTTAGCAAAGCCCTGAGGAGCCCTACTTGTTCTTTGTCGGTGGCCATTTTTGCTTTCCTGGTATAAGGTTGACAAGACAGGCAAGAACTGGGAACCTGCCAACACACTGATGAGGGGGTTTCCAGCTAAAAGAGAGAATCGGGGGTGAACCTCCTAGGATACATGTGGAATATTCAACAAGAGCAAGATTAAACAAGAAGTAGGAGCACAATGAGGGATGGTCAGACCACCAGGGACGCCCATGGAGATGTCCTCCAAACCTGCTTCACAGGGCCCAGCATGTCTGCGGTGGCCTAAAAACAAGGAGATATCTAATGCAGAGAAGAAATGAGGAGCCCCTTCATCACCGCCCCAAGTACCTGCAAACCAAGCTAAAAGTCTGTGGTACTTGAAGGTTCCGCTGACTGGGAAGAACCTAGGCAGTCCAAAGGAGATGGAGAGTTCCTGCAGAAGGCTTCAGACCTTGAGGAGAGAGAACGGGAGGGAGGATGGAGGAAAGAAGAAAGAGAGGAAAGGAAGGGCACAGGGGAGGGAGGAGAGAAGGAGATGCGGGAGGAGCAGCCAAGAAGGAGTGTGAACATTGCACTGGTGGAGCACCCCAGCTGTCGGTCCCCCCAGAGCACTGCCTGGACTGGACCCCCAAGCTGGGACTGTAGCCCAGCATCCTGGGTCTTCCAGAGGAAAGCTGGGAAATGGATGTGAGATCAAAGCACAGCATGAGCGGCCAGGGCGGGGCAGGAGGGGAGCCAGTCCCTCAGCTCCTTGGGGCTTCAGCCAGGTTACTCATCTTTGCTTCTGTGCAGACAGGTACCAGTACACTAGCCATCAGTTTTAACCGTTCCCAGAGCCCCCGACAGGCAGGATGGACAACCTCAGGCTACAGCAGTGTCCTGGGGTAGGGGAGATAATGTTTTCCTGACCCAGTGGGCAACACTCACCCTCCCTGCTGCCCAGTGTGGGGACCAGGTTAGATCTTTACAATCCAGATTCTACTCAACAATTTTAACCCTGCAAGGGGGTACAGGTTAATTTCTTAAAAGTGGAGAAAGAGGCTTCCAGCCAGAGGCAGGGGCAGGCAGCGGGCATCAGCTGCCCTGGGCTAAGGGTGTGGCTATGAGGAGCATCCAGAAATATCTACAGGGTGGGGTAGAGAGGCAGTCTCTGGCCAGCACTGCAGGGCCAGCCCCCAAGACAACATCATCAGAGAAGAGGCTGTGAGTTAGCCCCAGGAGGGCACTGGGTCTACCACACAGCTGGAGAGGGCCCACAGCTCCAACTCTGTGGCCAGAGTTATATACCCCGGCAGACACAGGGGGCTTCTACAGACTGGACATGCTGGGGAAAGTGAAGGAGGAATACAGGGAAGAGAGGGAAGGGAGGAGGAGGGAGGAAAGGCCCAAAGATGTCCCTGTAGCCAACTCATTGAGTCACAGGAAATTTAACCACTGAGTATCTGTCAAGTCTCACAAAACTTGGCTGGCTTTCCCAGTAAATTGTTGCAAAAAAAAAAAAAAAAAAAAAAAAAAAAAAAAAAAAGGCAGTCACGTGACTCAAGCCCACCAATAGCACATGAAGGAGATGACCTCAATTTCCAAATATTGGGGTCACATTTCATTTCTCATCCTCCCCCCTTAAGGCTTTTAGCAGCTCCCAGGGTGATCGGGCTTCTCACTCCTTCACACACTTGGCCAGGAGAGAGGCAGAAGAGCTGTGCTCACAGAAACCTCGGAAAACATCTGGCCGGCCTGAGAGGAGGGCAGAGAAGGCGCTGCGTTCATGTCTCCTGACCCGCCAACATCAGAAGTGTACTGCGGCCCCTCTGGCCATGCACTGAGAGTGACTTCAAAGTGGGTAGCACCACAGGAGCAGAGGGAAAAGCCTCCGAAGCCCTCTGCTTTTCGTGCTTCCAAAAGACAATGTTGTCCAAAGCAAAACATCTAACAGCACAGCCAGGACCCAGGCCACCCCTTCCAACTGGCCACACCCTCGATAGCAAAGGGTAGGGGAGTACAGTGATAGAGTGAAGCAGAGAGGTGGGTGGCCACAGGACAGGGCAGGGCTGGGACAAGTGGTTGTTGCCAGGAACACTCTACCTATGATCGTGGTAATTCCAGCTTCCCAGGTGAGGGCTCCACTGAGGGCTTCCCTCCTGAGGTTCTGGGGGTACCCATGGGGAGGAGCTTGGCAGGGACTATGTACCAAGGGAGCACTGTGGGGGTGGAAGGAAGAGGGGCTGACCCCTCTCCACCACACTTTCCTGAGGGACTTCATCACTCCCTACTACTAACTTAACCCTGAGAACGCCAGGTCAGTTGGGCCAAGTTCTAGTAGAGAGGGCATCGTCAGCCCACGCTCTCCCTCTGTCCCCACAGGCCCTGGGGCCCCTCCCATTCCCACTCTTGCTCATCCCGTACCCACTGGACACTAATGGTGCCAGGAAGCAGGAGAAGAATATTGTAATTGGCCACAGGGCGTGGAAATTGACTCTCCGGCTAGTCTTGGTAGCGCCAGCGAAGCTAAGAAGAGCCCTGTCACTGGACAAGGGGTGACTAGACCACTGTCCACCCGCTGCTCCGCTGCCTGAACTCTTTCTTACAGCCTTCCCTATCCCTATATCAGCACATCCGTGGCGCCTTCCCACCCTGGGCTACGGTGTTTAAGGGGTCTAGGGAGATGTATCCCATAGCTAATTAACACAAGTGCTGCTGAGAAAAACATGCCTGCCCAGACCTGAGTCTGGAAGCACTGACATACAGACGGACAACCAGTACCTCCCTGATTCTCCCCATCGGGCCAGGGCTCCTTCGGAGCGACCATGCTGGCAGGAGGAGTCTCACATCTGCAGATCACCTGAGAAGCTCCCAGCCCAGACTCCAAGGCCCTATCCTGGCTAGGCTTCCTGTTCATCCCATCTTTGGGCAGCAAGCCCAAGAAAACTACCTCTAAGGGGTTAGGAGGTTTGAGGTCAGACTAGGAGTAGGGCTGGCCTACCTCACGGGGCTCCCCAGTGCCCCCTGAAGACTTGGCAGGGACTACAGGGAACTCTGTCCTCTGGGAAAGTAGAAAGTTGGTTCAGACAAGTAAGAGGGCGTGTACTGAGGGAAATCCAAAGCTGGGGTTTCAAACTTCTGGGATCCCCCTCCACCCCTGGAGTCCCTGAGGAACTGAATGGCCTTGACTCTAGGGGGCGGCCCTTCCCAGCTTTCAAAAGGAAAGTTTCTGCTGAGGAACTGCGTGGGATGCAGCGGGTCGCCTGTGATGTGGGACGGAGAATGAGAGATTTGGGGACAAAGGTGTGACCACCACTGTTCGGACCTAACACGAGGCAGATTCTTCCTTGACTCCAACAGCCCCACCCAGCTGGCCTGTTTGAGGAGGGGGCGGTACGCCGCGGGGATGGAGTTGGCCCGGCTCCCTCTCCTGGGCCCCCAACGAATGGTATTCGTTGTCTTGCCCCGTGCATTCCACAGGCCAAGGAGGAAAGTTCTGCGGGCTCGGAGGAAGCCGGCAGCGAAGGCGCCCGAGATGACAGCGGCGCGACGGTTCAGCTTGCCTCCTGCAGTCCCCGAGGTCCGGTCCCCCGCACCCAGAGCGCTCTTACCTGCGCGGCTCGGAGGCGGCGCCCACAGCAGCAGCAGGAGCAGGAGCAGCGGCGAGGACAGCAGCGGGGCGCCCGGGCGCGCGGCTTTCCAGCGGGTGTGTACGTCCATGCCGGCGGGGTGCGCGGGCCGGGGAGCGGGAGACGCACACGATGCACGGGGACCAGAGATACGACCCGGGTGGCGGATGCTAGGGGAGCGCGACAACTTCAGGGAGTCATAGGAAGCACGGCACCCGCCCGATCTACCCCGCGGCGGTGGCTGTTCTGGAAGGGGCGGCGGGCGCGCTCGCCCACGGCGCAGGGATCGACTGTGGCCCGGGACGGCCGGGACCCCCTCGCTGGCTGCTCGCGCGCTCCCTGTCCTCCTTCTAGTCTCGTGGCCTCCTCACCGCTGCTGCCCCGCGACCCGCTCCCCGTGGGCGCTCCGCTGGAGTGAGGTCCTGCGCCAGCCGCGGGGACGAGGAGTGCGGACCTCGCCTTAGGCGCCCAGCACTTTTTCCCCCTTTCCCTCCCTCCTTCGGTGCTGGCAGACACCGCGGAGGCTGTCGATGTCCCCCCCCCCTCCCCCGCCCCACACGCCCGCAGCAAATCAGAGCCCGACGCCAGGCTCAGCAAGGCCGGCCCCCGCCTCCCACTGGGCGCCGCGGGCGAGGGGGTGGGGATAGCGGGCGAGTCCCGGCGAGGAAGGGGCTGGCCCGGGGCGGGAGCGGACGTGGGACGGGGGCGGCGCCCCTGTTCTTTCTCCCCGCTCTGGGCGGCGGCCTCCAGAACCCGATGGCCCACACTGGTCCTCGATTCTTCCCGCCTCAGGTGCCCCGACCTGGCCAGACTCCAAGAACCAGCGCTGAGGGACCCCCTAAGTTTGATCGCTCGAATTCAAAAGAGAGATTGCACTACCACGCGAAACTTTCTCTTTAAGGAGGAGTTCCGAGAGCTCCTCTTCTGGGCGGAGACTCAACTTGTAATTCAGCCAGAAGGGGCTCCCTAGACTGTGACTGACAGGCCGACCCAGCGCTGGGGACCCGCCTTCCACCTCTCCAACGACCAGGCTGTCAGGGATGGCCAAAGGGGCCTTAAGTGAACATGGAGTAACCAAGTTATTAATCAGGTGAAAGTCAGTCTCAAATTCCAGCCCACTGTCTTCCTGCTGGCCCAACCACTTAGGAGAAGGAGCCCCTTTCCAAAGCTGACAGCTGGAGAGAGGAGTGGGCTCCCAGCTTCCCATCTACAGCAGAGGGAGACTGGAGTTCTCCCAGATTTCTCCAGGCCCAGGAGGCCCTGCAAAAGCCTGACTCACCGCCCTGCCCTTCTCCAAGGGCTTCAGGGTTTGTTTAGAAAGAATCAGAATGAATTAAGAAGGCTTTCAGACTCAAAGCCACTGCTGCCTTTGAACACATCGCAGCCTGGAAGGATTTTTGAGTGATGGAGACCTGCCTCGGACTCCTTTCTCCTGTTACATCCTCAGGCCATCTTATTTCTCATCACTCTCCAAGCAGGAGGAGAGTGGCAGTCAGAGGGTAGAGGCAGTCAGAGGGGTAGAGGCAATTAGGGGGCAGAGGCATTCATGGGATACAGGCAGTCAGAGGGTAAAGGCAGTCAGAGGGCAGAGGCAGTCAGGAGATAGAGCAGAGGGGTAGAGGCAGTCAGAGGGCAGAGGCAGTCAGGGGGCAGAGGCAGTCAGGAGATAGAGCAGAGGGGTAGAGGCAGTCAGAGGGTAGAGGCAGTCAGGGGGCAGAGGCATTCATGGGATACAGGCAGTCAGAGGGTAAAGGCAGTCAGGGGGCAGAGGCAGTCAGGGGGCAGAGGCAGTCAGGGGGTAGAGGCAGTCAGGGGGCAGAGGCAGTCAGAGGGCAGAGGCAGTCAGGAGATAGAGCAGAGGGGTAGAGGCAGTCAGAGGGCAGAGGCAGTCAGGGGGCAGAGGCAGTCAGGAGATAGAGCAGAGGGGTAGAGGCAGTCAGAGGGCAGAGGCAGTCAGGGGGCAGAGGCAGTCAGGAGATAGAGCAGAGGGGTAGAGGCAGTCAGAGGGCAGACCGTCAGGGGACAGAGGCAGAGGAGTTGCTGGGATGGCCATGCTCTGGTTCTTGAATCTGGATGGAGGTTACTAATACTGACTTAATTCAGGCTTTGCCTAAGTGTGGAATGTGCCCTACAGTGAACATCACACGGTGCACAGACTAGAGGAGGAGAGCTGGGGATGCAGTGCAGAGGCTGTGTGAGAAGGCCCTAAATTCCATCCACAGTAGAGAGAGGGCAGAGGGAGACAAACTTGAGCATACAAGCAGTCAGACAGACTCAGGCACAGTACAGGAAAAGGTAAAAGTCAACTTGTACAGTTGGGTATGGAATAATTGTGTGTGTGTGCGCGCTATGTGTACTTTGTGCTTGTGTATGTGTTGTGTGTCCTACATCAAGAGTGAGATACCATTCCACTGGTAAGTTTCACGGAGGACGTAAACCTCAGTCATTGAGGTTTTCACCGAGCTTGGCTGACACCTCCCCCCTCCCCAACCTGCATCAGGTTCACGAGATCGGGAAGCCGGGGAAGCCGCAAGCCACAGAGGGTAAGGGGTTTACCCAGAGCATCAAATCACCGACTTGCTGTGGCAGAGTCAAGACAAGTGCCTGCGGCTGCTCACTGGACACAGGGTTCGGACCCCTTCATGCTCTAGAGACTCAGAGCACCTGCCTCCCAGCAGGTTCATCCTAGCCAGTCTGCCCAGGCTAAGCCAGCCCCATACCTAGCATCCTGTGCCCATCAGCATCTCATGACAACGGAGAGTCCTTAGAAATCTACTTAGTAGTCAGTCTGTTAGCCAGCATGGCTCTAGAGGGTCTTGAGGAAGCAAGCTGCCTGTGGCCCTCCCGCACCAGCCTGCACTGTTGCACCAGGGCTCCGTGATCATGGGGGGTGGTTTTGTACCCCCATGTTTTTCTTTCCAACTCTGCGCATCTGCTAGTGGCATGCCAAAGTGGGAGGGTCAACCTCCATCCAGTATCTCCTGCATGTCCCCACCAACCATGCATGCCATTGTCCTCTGTTTTAGAACATGGTCTTCCAAGCAAAGCAGCTACCATTATGATCAGGTCAGCCCTGCCTGCTTGAGCAGTCCGTCCAGGTTGGGGCTGTGGACTGTTGCCGTCCTCTCATAGAAGTGGACAGTGGGGGAGGACCTTCCTGGAGAAGAAGCAAAGAGGGAGCACTAAGGAGTGGGAGGCGCTTCCCTCCCTCTCAGAGCATATTGGGCGTCTCAGGCAGCTGTCCTGGGGCACATTACAGGCTGGCCCTCCAACACTTCCGGGCCTCAGCATCTCTGCAGTGGATACAGAAGGCCATGGATGAGCTCTGGCTCCACCCTATGGCTAGAGATATTCACACCAGCAGGGGTGCCTTTGTGTTGTGCCCCCAGGAAGAGCTCCATCCTAAATCCTTCAGCTGGTATTCAGAGGTCAGACGATATCCCAATTTGTACATGCCACTAATCGCAAAACCTGGGCCAGTAAGTCCCCACTCTGAGGTGCTTGTCACCTCTGAGGTAGAGTCATGAAGCTGACTCTGGAATTCCCAAAGACTCAGGTGAGAAGGTAGGTGGCCTGTTTGGGACACAGGAGCAAGGCAGCTCTGGATTTTCCCTCCGTGTGCCCAGCCACTCCCTGCTGCAAGCTGTTTCCATGTCCTGTCCACCAGCGCTGGTTTCTTTAACTTCAGCTGGCTAGCCTTTCTCCACTGGTGCCAAACAAGCCTCTAAAAATGATGGGATTTCCAGGCAAAACAGCCCAGGAGACACTAGCCTGCCTTTTGGCATGAGAAACAGATTTGCAGGGAATCAGACGACAGCGTCCTGAGATCCGTTTTCCAGACGGTGGCAGCTGGCGCAAGATTGTCTCCTGTAGACTTTTACAGAGCGGGCCTGAGACTGCGGGCCAAGGGAAGTATCCATGGGAGAAATTCCTGTTTTGTCTCTTCAAGAACTGTCTGCAGGGGTGGAGATAGTGCCCCTACGGCAGTGTTCGCAGGGATCAGTGAAGTCACCTAAAACCCCTGCTGGTCTGTGATGACAGTCCCACACAAGCGTCTGATCTCATGTGCATGAGCGTGGTAGCCAGGATCATGCAGAGCCAGCCAGCCTGGTCCTGTGGGTGGGGCTCAGCCCACAGTGGGTGGGACCATCCCTGAGCAGGTAGTCCTAAAAGGGACAGCTGGCGATGAGACTAGACACAAGCTGATCATTAGTGTTCCTCTATGATCTCTGCTTCTGTCTTCAGGTTCCTGTTTGAGTCCCTTGGTGACAGACTGTGGTTAGGGCTTGTAAGCCAAATAAACCCTTTCATCCATCCATCCCCAAGTTGCATTTTTTTGGTCGTGGTGTTCATCATAGTCACAGCCACAAAGAAGCCAAGTAGAACAGAAATGGATGAGATCCGAACTTGGGGGAGAAAGGCAGGGTCAAGGTGGGCAGTAGGGTCCTGGCACTCTGGGGAGCAAGGACTGCAGAACCCCACAGATAACGCACAGATGGCTCCCCAGACACTGCCCATCACAGCATGCCATAGGCTGAGTATCATGTATTCCTTCACTCCCAGGCCCCTCTGCCATGCCTAGATCACAGATGTAGGAACCAGAGTCCAAGATGACCATGGGAGAAAAATGGGCTTCTACCACCTCTGCCTCTTCACGGCTACTGGTGTCCACTCTCCCACCTCCCTGCAGTTACCTGTTTGGTCCTAGTAATTGAGCATTCCCTGTGAGGGATCAAATGCAGCTCCTCCTGTTTCAAAGATGCCAAATCGGGGCCTTGAGGATGATCTTGGACAGCAGAGTGAGCTGGGTACCTGTGCAGGTCTGTCATAATACCTATTATTGCTAATGGCCAGGCTCTGTGCCCTTCCCTCCCAGCATCCTCTACTAAGTCCCTACATCCTAAGGATGCCTCAATGCTCAACTCTAAATAAGCCTCTCAAAAATGCCTTGTCCCCAAGTTCTGGGACTCTTCTCATCAGAGTACCATGGGTTGTCATGGATTTCTGGTCTCACTCATCTGCCCATCATCTGACTGACACAGAGGCCTGAGGACCTTAGGTTGTTTGCTGATACCACCTCATTAGGGCCTAGTAAGGCTGGGATTTGGGACTTCCCAGTAGAGTGAGTTCACTGTGTGCTCTCCCGGAGCTGGGAAGACATCTTACCTGCTTCTTGGTTCTGAAGTCAACTGAAGAAAAAGCAGGTGATGCATAGTACAAAAGCCTTTGTGATCTCATTTGATCTCCAGTACATCCTTCACTGTGGATACTGGGACAACCTGGCTGGGTGAACATCCAGATAAGGTGGATGCATCCCCACTCACGGGCAGAGGCAGCTACCTTCACTCTCAGAAGTTCTGGTCCAGTGGCAACATTGAAAAATATTGGGCTCACCCAGAGACACTTGAAATAAAAAATAGCAAAACCCACCCTCTGGCCGGAGACTGCAAGTCAAGGTTGATATGTAACAGGACCACCTGCCTCCCAGAAACACTTGCAGGATCTGTCGTACCTTCTCGGACAGGTTTCTCTAACAGGGTGCCAAAGTCTATCTTGGTCTCCACACTATCTTGTCTGCTTTGTAATTACCTTACCGTAGGTCTCTTTCACACAAGGACCTTTATGACAGACACATGCAGTTCAAGATGCCCCTCCTACCATCTCCACAGCTTTAACTGAATTGTAACTGCAAATCCCACGTGCAAATGACCTCCCATTCACAGTTTCAGGGATTAGGGTGCAAACAAAAAAAATTGATGTCACTAGTCAACCCCAGATACAGGAAGACAGGCATCTGTATCCTGAGACCTCTAGTCCCTCCATCCCCTGAGTCAAGAAGATGCTGGGCTCCCCAGCTGTGGCCTGCAACAAAGGGCAAATGGGGTCTGCGGTGCATCTGGCTGCCAGGGCAGACACCACCCGGCCTCCTGTGCCCCGAAAGCCTGTTCCCAGCAGGAGGACTCATCTGGCAAAGGGACTGGCCACTGGGCTGAAAGCAGTGTGTGATGTTGGTGCCTGCCAAACTCCAACTGGGACTGTTGGTTTTTCCAGAAGACTCTAGCTTTATTTGTTTTCATTTTGAGTATTAAACCAATGTTTTTAGTGGAAATATCTGCCCTCTTAGACTTTCTTCCATAAGTGGAAGTTTAGAAGAGGATGTAGCCTTTAAAACCAGACACTTAAAACTGGAGCGTCACCTAGGAGCTGAATTCACTTGTTCCTCAAAGTCACTGAGTTTGGTTCAAAGGGGAGGGTGATATATAGAATTAGGGGAGGGTGATATATAGGATTAGGGGAGGGTGGGTGGGAGTCAGGGAAGGGCCAGGACAAAACATAGGGGGATAATAATTTTTGATAATTCAGCACAAGCTACCTGACCCCTTAATACAGTATATGTATATTGTGTGTGTGTTTATGTGTGTGTGTGCTCATGTGCAAGTACATGTGTTAAGGTACACGTGTGTGAATTTAGATGTATATGTGGAGTCCAATCAGCCCTAGTGTCATTCTTTAGGAGACAATTGTCTTGGGTCTGGGAACTTTTCTGTTTGTGTGTTTTTGATACAGGGTCTCTGGCTGAGACCTGGTACTCACCAGGGTCTTCTAGCCTGGCTGGCCAGAGAACCCCATGACTCCTTCTGCTTCTACATCCTCAGTACTGATGATACAATTTCACAGCACCATACTCATGTCTCTTTCGTTTTATGCATTCTTATGCCTGAGTTTGAGTGTGCATCTGAATGTTAGTATGCACACAGCACAGGTGCCCTGTGGCATTGGGTCCCCTAGAGCTGAAGACACAGCATCCCATGAACCATCCCATGTGAGTGCTGAAAACTGAACCCAAGGGTAATATGTGTCCCTAACCACTGAGCAGTCCCTCCAGCTGCATGCCCAGCTATTGCTGGTGTGTTCTAGAGATAAGACACGTGGCCTCATACTTATAGGTGAATGCTTTGCTGATTGAAATATCTTCTCAGGTCCAGTTTCCCTTTGGTCCTCCCTTGAGCCATAGCAAAAGAACAGTCAGGATCCTCAAGTGACACTTGGGATTTCTAGGTGGGGACTCGGGATGCCACTGCCAACATGTTTTCTAGGGTGCATGCTCTTTCGGTCTGCCTCCTGGCAGACTGAATGTAGGTGATACTCAACTTGACGCACAATGGCACAGGTTTGAAGTGAATGGGATGCTGACAAGGGGTGGGGCACCTTGGGTGACTGACAATGTAGAGGGCCACAGCCACATCAATAATCCATGACAGCAATCTTACCTAGGAGAAAGTTCTGGAAAGATGTACTTGAGCTATTCCATCTTGACTCAGTTGGTGGAGTCCACATGCCCTCAACAGGATCCTCATAAGAGGGAGGCAGAGGATGATCAGCCCATTTGTGATGATAGGAGTGCCCACATAAGCCACGGGATACCTGAAGCCACCAGGAACCAGACAGGCAGGAGGAACCTGCCATTTGGAGCCTCTAGAGGGAACATGATCCTACAGGTCTACACCCTGATATTAGACTGGTGGCCTCCAGACCTGGGAGAAAATGAGCTCCCTTTTTAAGCTACCCCGTCCATAGTTCTATCAAGGAAATCCCAGAGGCCTTGGACACAACCTTTCCGAGGCCCCCTGACCAAGGGAGCAGCCTAGAGTACAAGATATCTCAGAGAAGCAGAGAGGATGTCAGTTGGGAGGGGCTGGGTTTGTGGGAAGAACTAGAGGTGGGCCTGGGCTCAGGTGGCTGATGACCCAATAGCACATCCTTCTGGCACCTCTTCTATCTGAAGTTGGAATAAGGAAGAGGTTCATGGCCTGGCGTTCCTAAACAGGTGAAGACTATGGAGGTTTGAATAGGTCTGGCTCCCAAAGACTCATGGACCTGAATGCTTGGCCATAGGGAGTGGCACTATTAGGAGGTGTGGCCTTAATGGAGTAGGTGTGGTGTTGGAGGGGCAGAGGCACGTGTCACAGGGCAGATGGGGACTGTGAGGTCTCCTGTGCTCTAGCTACACTCAGTGTGGCACGCGGTCTCCTTCTGCTACCTGCAAGATTTCAAGGAGTGAATCTTGGCTCTTTCTCCAGCTGCCATGTCTCCTGCCATGACGATAATGGACGGACCCTCTGAAACGGAAAGTCAGCCCAATTAAATGTTTCCTTTAAGAGTTTTGATGATCACGGTGTCTCTTCATGACAACAAAATCCAAACTAAGACAGAGAGAGAGGCACAGCCAGGAAAGCCCATATGCCGGCTGCCACCAGCTCAGCTGGACCCAGGAAGAAGAGGGCAGGTTCAGAGGACACCGAACAGGCAGGTTTCCCTCTGGTCCTAACGAGAGACAGGTCAACCCACTTTCCTGACAAACTCAAGCCAGGAGTTCCGGTGTGTCTTAATTAGGTTCTTATTGCTTCGATAAAACATCATAACCTAAAACACTTGGGAAGAAAGAGTTTATTTAAGAGTACAACTTGGATTCCATCATGAAAGGAAGTCAGGGCAGGAATTCAAGTAGGAACCTGATGGCAGGGGCTAAGGCAGAGGAACGTTGCTGGCTAGCTTTCTCTCCATGGCTTGCTCAGCCTGCCTTTTTATAGAACCTAGGGATGTACCACCACAGTGATCTGGGCCTCCCATATCAATCATCCATTAAGAAAATGTACCACAAGCTTGCCCACAGGTCAATCTGGTGGAAACATTTTCTCAGTTGGGGTTTCCTTTTCCAAAATGACTCTGATCGTGTCAAGTTGACATAAAACTAGCCAGCACATGGATCCTGGAGAGGCTGTCACCAGAACATCATCCACAGAGTGAAAACACACAGCTGAGGGTTCTGGCTGCAGGACCACTTGCACCTGAGCAAGGGCCAGAAGCACAGGATGCTCGGAGTAGCAGGGATACAGGAAAAGAAGTGGGTCTCGGGGAGACCTGCAGGATGCGGTTGTGACCTGCCCAGCTCAGTTCCCTTCCAAGCATGAAGTGAGACCTGTCACCCACTCACATTCACATCAGAGAAAGTCAGTCCAGTGTTCAAAAGCTTCTGGGAGATGCCGGACATGGCAAGTGTCTTCTGGTCACTTCTGAGTGGCTAGAAGAGGTGGGCAGGGGGTATACAAAAAGAGAAAAAGAAATCAGGGCACAGGCCCCAAGGAAGCTGAACAGGAAACAAGCAAGCAAAGGTACCTTGATTATCTTTTATAAACTGAAAGAAACTTCCCTTCCATGCCCAAAGTGCTGACCTTTGGTCTCCAGGAACATGGGACAACACGCTGGCATTGTCTTAGTCCCCAGATGATGCTACTTGATCACAACAATTTCAAGATACAGAATTTCTGCACAGTATTTATACCTTTTCCTCCTGATCCACTTGGCTCTGAAGATCTACAACTCAGAGCTATGAGAGGCCAGCTGGATCCGACATGGTGGATGGTGTGATGTGTATCCACTTTGTGCGCTGCCCACCCATGTTCTGCTGACTTGGACTGTTCACCTCCCTGGTACTGTTCTTTCAGACACCTGGCACCATGAGCTGACCTCCCATTGGTGGCCTCTCAGACTCACAACTGTTGGCGCTGCAGCCCAGGCTCACCATGACATCCATTCTGCATTCCTGTCTCACCTCTGGGTTCGGAAAATCCAAGTTTGCCAAGGAAAACGTACCAGAATGTTGGATATCAAGTGTTAATGAGACCCTGGGCTTGGGTATCTCTGGCTTCCCTAAGGAAGTTTCTCATTTACTAGGGCACCCAGCCAAAGCCCCTTCCCATTTAGGAACGCCACGCCCAACCCCATACTCTTTGAAGCCTGTGGGCTTGGTCCAGTTTGGAACCCTGTGCTCTAGCTTCTTGCAGGAAAATTAAGGCAGTCTGCAGAAGGTGCGTGCTGGCATCGATTTGGCTCTTTGTCAACAAGGAGGTTGGTTTTAATGAGACGCAGCAGATCCAGGCTGCAGACTTTCCACTCCCGCAGGTCTCAACAGCAAGCAGCCTGACTTCCCACCCCAGCTGGAAAGCTGCAGAGCTTGTGGCCCTTGGAAACTGAAGGAAGGAACAGAAGGGGACACTCAATATTTGGCCCCAAGCTTTTCCCATGACTGGCCTGTTCAGTCTTCTTCTGACACATCTCTGCCTCTCTGGCTCTGCTGCCTGCAAACCTGAAATCCAGTGCTGCCTTCTTCCATCCCGAGCCCTGCTCAAGAGGAAGGAAAACGGAACACTTCCTAAGAGCCTGGCACTCCTTGGGCAATGGCTCACTTTTCTAATCTGTAATATGAGAGTCAATAAGATCGTCAAGGTGGGTTCCCAGGTCTGTACGCCCAGGGTGATGACCTTGGCCATCTGAGGAACCCAGACACTGGGAACAGTGGAAGAGCCTACTCCATCTCCAGACACCAGGCCCTCTGGACTGAGCCTCTCTAACCTGCTCCTGAAGATCCCGACTGCCCCAATCTAACCGAAACTATTAGTCAAATTCTCCCTGCTTTTGTCTATAAGGAGGCAGTGGTACTGGCCATGGATGACTGATACTCTGTTACCAGATATGTTCCATGGTATCATTTGATGGCTTAAAATCAGGTATGGCAGGACTGCGTACAGCCGGCTGGGAGCAAATGGGACAGTTGAGGCCTTTGTCCTGAAACATTTAATCTTCCAAAAATAAAAATTAAATATTAAAAAAAATTTAAATTAAAAAAATTTCCTCAGTATGGTCCTGGTTTCTGACCTTGCTCCCCTCCGTGAAGCTGAGGAGGGACAACTCCTGGCAGGGAAAGTTTCCCCTATCTTCTTCAAAGCTGGGATTTCCTGAGAGGCAGCCATCTGCTTTCCTTAGGCACTGTCTTCCTCACCAGCTGCCTGCAGATAGATATCTGGAGGGTTGAAACGTGGAAGAAAAACTGCTCTGTGAGGGCCGGGAGGACACGGCGGAGTGGTCTCCGCCCCACATGTGTCCGGCCCTGCAAGCCAGCCCCAGGCTTGCTCATCTGAGCTCCACCCCCACCCTAAAAAAGTGCTCCTTACCTCAGGGGTAGGGAATCACCTTTACCTTAAATAAAGCCCTTGTTGGCCTAGCCACACCTTTCCCATCCAGGCCTCCCGGGTGCCCTCTCGGGAACCAGAACCTTAGCGTAGGCCCAGGGAGACTTCAGAGCATGGCCACATTTGTGTCAAATCGGGGATGGTAAGGCTCACTCTGGTGGGTGAGTGGTTCAAGGTCTCAGGCCAGCTTTCAGTCATGCCAAAGAGGCTGCCGCTGGCATCATAGCCTCTAACTTAGTCTCCCTAGGCTGGGCACTCTCTCTCTCTCCTGACCCAAGCAGAGACTGAAGCTGTATTCAAAAAACCACTGGCCTGCCTTCAGACCAAGCCACCGGACATCCTGGATCCAAAACACTATTTTGTTTACTTTTTGAACAAATTAAAGCAATTGGCAAGGCTGGGCTGAAAGTCCAGTCCACTGGAGATGTTTAGAGAGAGCAGGGATCCTGTTTGTCTGAAGATGGATCTTGAACATCCCTGACAAGAGGCTGAGGACTTGAGTCTTTCATTTCCATGTTGTTTACAGTTTGTATAATACCTTCAGACACCTTCTGTTCTCTGTAGCTCAGAATAAACATGCACGAAAGCTCGGAAGGCTTGCAAAAGTCGAGTTGCTCACATCATGGTTGTGTGTGCGGCTAAGGTGAGCTGGTACCAGGACCAGTTCCTGTGTTGGGCACTATGCAGGCCCTTGCTACACAACACCACCCTTAACTCCTATAACAGCCCTGCGTCCCTGGAGCTGTGACTGTCCTCCCTTCTGTGCAGTTCTGAGGTAGGACCAGAGCTGAGGGAGGATAGGGAGTGTCAGGCTGGATTTGGACTCCGTCTCCACAGCTGGGCTTTGGTATGTCCTTACCCCTAACTTAGATGACTCACCGTCTCTTCCTTCACCAGACCACTGGTGGCTGCATTCAGGATCCCACTGCAGGATTCAGGACTCGTCTGCTGCCGTGGTGCTTCTTGTAAATGGAAGCCCTGGGTCCTTTTCGGGATGGGTGGTGGGTATGAATCTGGGAAAATGCCTTCTCTGGGAGACAGGCAGCCGAGGGAGGCCTGGAGTGAGGAGGGTGAGAGATTGCCTAATCTGGATGGCTGGCCTACTTCCCCCTCCTAAACTGAGCTTACTGTTCCAGAGAGCTCATGTTCCCCTTGCAGCCAGGCTGAGGGAGTCCATCCACAAAAAAGTCTCCGTCACCTCAGTGGCCGTGAGCAATTGCTGGCCAGAGAGGGTTGGAAGGGATGAAGACAGCATCTCCCCAGACAGGGACTCAGGTGGGGCCAGGGGTGACTAATGGGTGAGAAGGCTCAAAGATTCTGAGGTAGGTCGGCCATACAGGGAAGGCTGGTTCATTCATTCTATGGGGTTTGAAAATATCCCCCACCTCCCCGTTCTGATGAAAGAAACTCAAAGAGTTAAATATATGAACATATAACACATCTCTCTGTCACCTTCCAACCTTTTAAGAGAGTGAACCAGCTCCTTTAGCACCGTGGGGACCTATCAGATGACCTTAGGCAATCTCTTTTTCCCCTCTAACCTCAGCTTCTGCTCTGTTGGATTCTGGCCAGACAAGGAACAACTTGCTGTGAAACTCGCCCCCCTGGGAACACACTGTTCATTCTGCAGTCTCAGCTACAAAGTGTGGGCAGGTCCTTTACTGCTACCTGAGACTGCAGGCTGAACCCACTTGTTGGCTCTGTGACTGTGCTAGGAGATGAGGTGGTGACTGAAAAATACCCTCAGCCCTACAGACAGTTCTAATGGAAGTGACTTTCGGGGAGAGAGAGCGGGGGAGGGGAGAAGAGAGGGAAAGACAGAGACACAGAGACAGAAAAAAGAAAAGCAAGGAGCCAGGTCCTTGGAAATGAATCCCATAAGGTAGGTAGTAGGCCGAGACAGGCTTCTAGTTTGTACATGACTTTAGTCTGCCTGGTTCATTCAATCTCTGGAAAATCCATTAGTTAACGCAGAGGAGGGCCGAGGATGCCTATCTGTCAAACTCTGGTTTCTCCAACTGCTCTTGATTGGAGACCCTGGTCCCCAAGTCTTGCACTTCCATCTGTGAACCCTTCCAGTTAACCCTAGAGTCCCCAGTGGACTCTAGTCTGAGGCCAGCCTCTTCCAGGTTACCATATATGGGTGGCAGAGGACACTGCATTAGTTAGTGGAGTCTCTGTGAAGCCACCATCTCTCTGAGATATATCAACTGTGGACCATCTTGGGTACCGTTGTGGCCACAACACAGCACCTGCCTCTGAGAAGTTTGAGCTTGGTGACAATGACCTTCTTTCCTGCAACTGGGAAATAGAGGAAAAGTTTTAGAGCTGTAGAGGGACCAGGTAAGGAGAGGGAGAGAAGAGAAAGAAAAAGGAGGCAGGGGGATGGCTCACGGACAGGCAGCTGAGCTGAGTAGATGCCTGGATTCAGGGATTGCAAAATGAAAGTTCAAACTATGAGCAAAGAGGGACCCCCACGGAATTTCGTGCAGACCAAAGACTTGCTAGTCACAGGGTCTGGTCTGCCACCGCCAGTGTGAGCTCTGTCCCTAGCTGTCTTTAAGATGCATTAAAAGCAGGAGTCAGCCTCTTTGTACCCCCTGGCTCCTGAGAGGAAGAACAAAGGCTTGGCTCACAGGCTGGGATAGAACCACTATGAGTGCAGGCAGCATATTCCAGCCTGCGCTTCTGAGGCTGCAGCACGCGGGCCTGCTTCAGCCCTACTCCACCCTCAGCCCTGTCCTGATGCATCTTCCCTAGCTGATGAAATCTGACCAAAGGAAAGAGCTCTACTTCCTTATAGTGGGTTTCCTGGCCTCAGCACTATGAACATTTAGGACTTTCTGGCTCAGCCTGAGACACCCTGGGCTACACAGGATGAATGGTAGCCTCTCTGGCCTGTGCCCAGCCAATGCTGGCAGTGCCCCCTTTCCATCTGCCGGAAGTCAGTATCTCAAGATGTTTCCATACACACCCTTGAGCAAAACTATCCCACACTGAAAACAACTGATCTACATAGAATGTAGACTTCTTCAGGTTCATCTGAAGAAGTATGCACCATATGCCTTGGTATCTGGGCAATAAATAGTATCACAGTCAGCGTGTTCCTTTGGCCCGTGCCCTTGAAGGGTCTAAGCCTTGTCTTAAAATTTCAGATGTTTTAAAAAATCAGGAGACATACAGTTTTGGCTTGACAGCTGTCAGGGGTCCCTATGGCCACTACCTGGCTTTGTGGCATGGGGTGTGACATTCACAGTAACAGAACTCAGCAGATAAGGGTCTTTCCAGCCAAGCCTGGGAGCCTGAGTTTGATCCCTGGGTGGATCAAACATGGTGGAAAGAGAGAACCAATCTCCACAAATTGTCCTCCGACCTCTACATGCTTGCCATGATATGTACATGTGCATGCTAACACACAGTAAATAAATGAAGAAGAAAGGAAGGGAGGGAGGGAGGGAGGAAGGGAGGGAAAGAGAGAGAGAATGGGAGGGAGGGAAGGAGGAAGGGAGGGAGGTAAGAAGAAAGGGAGGGAGGGAGGGAGGGAGAGAGAATGGGAGGGAGGAAAGAAGGAAGGGAGGAAGGGAGGGAGTGAGGGAGGGAAGGAGGAAGGGAGGAAGGCAGGGAGGGAGGGAAGGAGGAAGGGAGGGAGGGAAGAAGAAAGGGAGGGAGGGAGGGAGGGAGAGAGAATGGGAGGGAGGGAAGGAGGGAGGGAGAATGGGAGGGAGTGAGGGAGGGAAGGAGGAAGGGAGGAAGGCAGGGAGGGAGGAAAAGAGGAAGGGAGGAAGGGAGGGAGGGAGGGAAGGAGGGAGGGAGAATGGGAGGGAGGGAAGGAGGAAGGGAGGAAGGGAGGGAGGGAAAAAGGAAGGGAGGGAGGAAGGGAGGGAGGGAAGAAGGGAGAGAGGGAAGAAGGGAAGGAAGAAGGGAGGGAAAGAAGAAGGAAAGGAGGGAGGAAGGGAGGGAGGGCAGTAGGGAGGAAGGGAGAGAGGGAAGAAGAAAGGGGGAGGGAGGGAGAGAGGGAGAGAGGGAAGAAGGAAGGGAGGGAAAGAAGAAGGAAGGTATGGAGGGAGGGAGGAAGTTCAACAGTAATTAGTACCAGACGGAATGGGTGTAATCTTTGGATTTCATATTTTTTCTATGTAACATTCTTTGGTCCCCCACCCTCAATCACTTGAAGATAGAAACCCACTGTAAGCTCAGAAGTATCACCAACTCAGGCCATGGGAATCACAGTTTGTAGGCCCCGGTTTTAACCCACATTCTCCCTTTTGTCAATAAGCCAAGCAGGTGGTCAGAGGCAATGGCCACCTGTGACCTCCTTGGGAGCTGCTTCAAGACTGGCCCATTAGATGTGGCCACCCATGTCTCAGTACAGTTGAAGCTCCAGCTGTCTCCTAACCAGGGTGGCGGTGTGTGGGAACGAGGGACTGCCTTGATGGGAAATAGCTGGGTTAATTAGTGACCGAGGTTAATCCCACTCTGTGAGAAACACCATCCTTTCCGACAGCAGGACCACCTCTGAGCCTGGCTTATCAGTGTCTGGCCACTTTACTTGTCAGGCAGCAGAAAAGATAATTCCACTACAGGCTGGGGTGGGTGACTGGGATGGGAAGTGGGAGTTCCATTCTCCCCTATTACACAAACCCTTCTCAGATGCCTCACCCCAAGTCTGCCTTCTGGGGAACAGACATCTTATTTATAGCTCTGCCAATCCACCCATCTCTCCTTCCAAACTGGTACTTTTAGTCAGAATAAAGAGAGCCACAACCAAAATTGCCGGACTCCGTCTGGGGTGATGAGGCCGAGGCACAATTAGGGTCCAGCATGACACATTGGTTGCACATGGGTGGGGACTATAAAAGCCATTTGTGCCAGTTGAGCACAGCCAGCTACATATGAAAGTGGCCATTAGAAATCTCAGGCGGTAAAAAGCCATCGCATCCTATAGGAGACCAACACCATGGCCAAATGTTCTGACCAAACCTTACTGTATGCCTCGTGGGGATGGCACACGCTCTTTCCCAAGATGCCAGGCCCATAGGATAAAATGTAGATACACACGCCACCAAAGCCTGCTCTTTAGCTTCCTGTGGTCATGCTGGCGAGGAGACAGGGCTCCTTGCCAAGGGTCAGCGATGAGGCTGGGTACACTGTAAGACTCCACAGCCCCTTCTGTGAGTATACCACAGAAAGCCTTGGGCGGGGATGTGGATATAGAAAAGGCCCACAGATGCCAAGCTAGGCACCAGGCGTCAGTTCATCAGGGATCTTCCAGCAACTACTAGACGGAAGACACTGAAACCATCAAGCAATGCTCTAGGCTCTCTTCCCTCTGCCGTAAAGGAGAATTGTATATGATGGCTCTGGTTTTATATGTACTATGTCCAAACCTTCTCAAATCTACTACTAGAGCTGGAAGAGTCAACTCTCTGGGTTTTCCCACCCAAAGAGGTCAGAAGAGAGGCTCTGGCCTCCATCGCCTCCTGTTGTACAGTGGGATCCTCTGAACAGAGTAGCCAGCGCTGTCCCCAGGTCAGTTGTGCCTGCTTGCGAGGGTCCATCACTATTGGACCTATGGACTACTGAGGTTCCCTCAGGAAAGGAGAAGATGGGCCATTTTATCCTCACCTGAGATTCCGGGGGCTGCTCTCAGCCTTTTGTATGCAGTCTGCCCGAAGTACACATGGACTTAGTTAGTTGTGACATGCTAAGGTGTATATAGGATGGGAAGGTGACTGAGGTGGAGCTCCATCCGTGAGGCAAGGAGGAAGCCATGATCCATGCTGGGTTAGACTCCCCAAGGCAGCTGTTGAGGGGTTTCCACGGTCTGGCCAGTAATACCTCACCTATATTCTATTAATAAACCCAACAAACTCATTGCTTCCCTTAATGTGGAGTTTAATGGAATCATATTTTGGCTTATAGTTGGGGCCTAATGAGAAGGGGGTGGGCATTGTTTACATCTCTCCAGGGAGAAAATTTTCACAACGGCTCAGGTCTGGTCCTGTCTCCCAACATTCTCTCCTATGTCAGTCAAGAGGTGACTAGTTCTCAGAAGGGACAGTCCAGGCCACCCCTGCGGAGTTGGCAGGGACATCTGCTGGGCTGAGGCAGACTGCTCTGGGCCCTCTGTCCAGCCCTAGCCATGACCAGATCCAGGTCTGCTCACGAAGCAGCCTTTCCTAATTCTGCCAAGCTCAGAGGCAGACAGCCAGATTAGATAGCCTCTCTCTTCCATTCCCTTAGAACACCCTGCCCCAACCCCTGGCTGACTGACACTCCAGAATCACTGCAAGAATCATCTGGGTGTGCACACATCTGAGAGACACCCAAGGAAAACTGCAGGCTTGACAAGTGGAGAATCGGATGCTAGGTAGATGGCTCTGCCACTAACAGAAAGTATCACCACATGGACCTGGGGCTCAGTGCAAGCCATCCTCCCACACCCCTCCACACCTCTCCACGTCTTTCTTTGCCTTCTACATCCCTGCAGGCCCTGTCCTCACGGCTCTCTTTCTTCCTCGCCCTAACACAGCCTGTGGCTGGCCTTCTCTTGGTCTTCTTGACATTGATTGAGCTCTTGAAGGTTTGCAGTTCTCTCCAGGTACATCTAGTATGACTTTGCACAGATCTCTCCTATAGAGAACCTACTGTGTGGCCTAGGGAGTCATAGAGAGAGAACCCGAGGAACAGGGGCTTTAATTGAGCACAGAATTGATTTGAATCCCACATGCCCAACAACACAGAGTAGGGAATACAAGAATACACTATTGTCCATGTTGGAGGGAGAGATACTTGAAGCTAGCCAGTGAGAGGGCAATGTATGGTACTTCATGGCCTTTAATCCCTGAGCTCTCTGTGAGTTTGGGGTCAGCGTGGTCTATATAGTGAGTTCTAGGCCAGTCAGGGTTAAATAGTGAGACCCTGTTTCAGGAAAAAACAAAACAAAAACCCTAGGTAGAGACCATTGAAGTGGACAGCAGCCTGAAGTCCAGCTATTCAGACTTCTGCACATAGCTTGCGAGCTCTCGCCTTACTCTTAGCTTCTCCAAGAAGCTCTAGTCTTAGACCTAGTACTTGCCACAGACCCAGGACACCCTGCAGAATTGTCCAACCCATCTTTTTGAAAAAGGTGGGTCTTGCTCACTGGGCCTGTTATCCAACTGCACACCAGGGACAGGCTGGCAGGCTGGGAGTGTCTGAGAGTCTAGCGAAGAATAGAGGACGAGGCTTAGAGACAAAGAAATGCAGACGGACTGCAGGAAGCGGGTAAACGACAAATCCTCTCATTGGTAAGAAGAGTGGAGGCAAAGGCAGCCAAGGAGGGTTCCGGCGCTGGTCATTATGCTCCAGAGCGGATGACGGGTGTGTCAGCAGAGGAGCCAGCCCCTGGCATGCCCCTGCATGAGAATCCACACGTGCAGGCCCACACCAAGCTCATAAAGACCAAGACAGAACAAGGAAGTGGAGCAAGAGGGGGCACAGCTATGTGGATGAATGGAGAAGGCCCTTGGAGTCTCTCAAGAGCATCCTCTCTGGGCATTTGGATCCAACGAGCAGACACCATAAATGAGCTCCTCAGGGGAGAGCAGAGTGGGCAGGCGTGCCTGTAGTGCAGGCTGGAGTTTCATCCCCCGGCCTAAGAAAGCTGAGGGCTCTGCTGGAGAATCAGCCCAGGCCTATCTACAGCTGCAGGAGACTGGTTGAGCTGTCCAGAGAGGGTGGGTTTGGGTCTTAGAGAGCTGGGTGTTCAGGGGAGCTATCTATGGGACAAGCTCAGACGTATCGGCACCAGGAGGGCCAGTCCAGCGGCCTGCAGCTCCTGCACTTCTGTTCAAGAGGCAGTAGTGTCCTGAGGCAGGGGGCTCTAGTCTTTCTTACCTTATCTGAAAAGCCATTTACTCCCTCCGACTTAGCAGAATCTGGTTCCTGTGCTTCCCACAGGACTAACAGCTGCTAGACAGCCTTGAAGAGAATCAAGAACTCTCATGGGTCTGTATGACGATAAGGTCGCGGTGTGATGCCCAGGCCCCTCCCACTGGCAAAGGGGTCACTTCTCTGTGGACAGTGGTCAGCTTCACTAGGCCTGCTTGACCTTACCCTGCCCTGTGCATGAGCCACTTGCCTTCTGACCCCTGTAGGATGCCCTGGACAAGCCAAGGTCCAGAGACACTCCAGAGGCAGAGGACAAGTTAAAGCGGTTAGCACCTCATGCTGACACTTAGGCTAGCAGGACTGGGAGATTCTCTCCAACACAGACTATAACAAGCATGACTGACCCAAAACCAGGAAGAAGCCCCTCAAGTCTGCCTCCTAGACACTTCCTGGACTCCTGAGCCTCGGGCCTGCACCACACACTGCACCCCAGAATAAAGTACAACCTACAGGCCTTCTTAGGCTGCGCATCTAGTCCGAGCCCGCAGCAGCCAATGAGAGAATAAGGAGCCAATTGTCCCCCTATACCTGAGGTGTGGAGGCACTGGGGTCACACAGCGGAAGTGGGGAACTGACCCCTGAGTCAAGCTGTATTGTGTTCTCCTCAGGTGTTTACCCAGGGCCAGAGTTCAATTCCCAACACCCACATTAGCTTGTAATTCTAGCTCCAGGTGAGCCAGCATGTTCTTCCAGCCTCTGAAAGCACTGCATGCATGAATATAAACACAATGTACAGAGGCACGCATATACATGAATAAAGAGTCACGTAAGAAAATAACAAGGAGTATGGGCCCTCATGGGCACTGGACTTGGGGTGATGACATATGAATGGGGTTTGCCCTTGTACAGAAGGGGTGTGTGGGTGCCGGGATACAGATGGTCCAAGGGAAAAAGCTTTATGGGCTGTTCAATGCCGTTTATTATTTATTTACTTTGTGTATGTGCGACATGTATGTGCATGTCACCGAGGCATACTGGAAGTCAGGCAACTGTGGGACTTGTTCTCTCTCTCTACCACATGGGTCCCAGGCAACTGAACTTCTGTTAGCAGGCTTCGTCGCAGGCACCCGTACCCGGTGAGCGCTCTTGCTGGCCCATAACTTTTCTGGTTGAAATGAAATCGGTGTTGTAGTCTGGATAGTTCTGCTTCTCTCGTGCTCCTGTTCCCAGCAGGATGATACGGGGAGGTGGGACCGGTGGGGACTGAGTAGCTTTCAAGAACAAAACCTTACCTAGAGAGCAGCCTGGCCCTTCCTGGGATCTCACTGAGAGAGAGAGACCAGGCCTCCCAGATGCTTGACCTGCTGACATCGGGACTGTGGGCTTCCTTCTGCCAGGACAGTAAAGGGTGTGTTCCCATTGCTTAGGAGCTATTCAGTACCTGGTATTTTGTTAAGGCATCAGAAACAGAGAAAGACAAAAATCTGTGGCAGGAAGTGGGGGAAACAATCTAGCACCAGCAGAGTGGGCGCAGCTATGGGACTAGACAACACATACTAGAGAAAGCCTGTCTCCTGTCAGTGGGTATGGGGGGACTGAGGGGGTCAAGGGGGGATGGGTAGGCAGTGGGTTAAGGGCAACTGCTGACAGGCAGGTGAGGAGAGAGCCACATTCAGAACAGAGTATCGGTAGAAAAGTCATGGGCCTCAAGGAGAAACGCAGAGAACATGACTGGAAGGCTGCAGAGAATTGTGACCAGGACTGTGCTGACATTCTGGGGCTAAGGGTGTGTAAGGCAGAACTGGACAGACAAAAGAGGATCTTGGGAGAGCTTCTCGGACACGTTTTGAAGGTGCTGCTTCTCAAATGCTCATAGTGAAAATTTTATAAGGAGCGGACTATTCAAAGGCAGGATTTTTAATTAAATTGAAAGCAAAACTTAAAAATACAGAAAACTGGACCCAGTGTGTGGCCCAAACCTATAAACACTCAGAGATGAAGGCATCTGTCTCTGTTACACACACACACACACACACACACCTCTGAAGGTGATTTGGCCATCCAAAGCAAGAATTGTCTTGAATAAGACAATGGGGTGGCCCCAAAGGCATTTCAGATATAATCATTCACCCATCCCAACACAGGCCCATAGAGCCTGGGAGAATCGGTGACTTCCGCGCAGGAGTGTAGACTGCTCACACTTTCTGCCCATTGCCACCCCAAGCTCTGCTCCCCACCCCCAGAGCTTCCCTTCCACAACACCAGATGAGGATCCAGTGAGCCAAATTGAGATCTATGCTGGCTACCCCTCCAGAGGGCACAGACTATAGCCTTGGTTATTTTGAACACTGGACCAGTTCTCACTTCTTATGGTAGGGTGGGGGTGGGGGTGACCACCTCCACATGGAATTCCAAGCTGATAGACACCTGGAGTTTCAGGTGACTGGTCGAGGTGCAGGATTACCTCAAAAACAGACTCATCAATGAGTCCCCATGAGGGTTAGGCCTAGTGGAGCTGTCACATGGCTGACACTGCTTTCCTAAAGCAGCAGGGCCATAGGCTGTGACTTCCAGGCTGCTTCGTCTTCAAAGCTGGAGGCTAGTCGGTGACTCTCTCATCTCTCTCCTCAAGGCATTCAGAAGGCAGCTTTTGGCGGTGAGAATACTTTCCTGGAGCCTGGAGATTAACTGTTGCTTTGCCCTGCCAGTTTTCAGGTTTGCTGGGGACCAGCAACTCCTTCTGCCTCTCTTTTCACCCCTCTCTCTTGTTGGCAATGGGGACCTGTCTAACGCTTGTATTTTGGAAGCCCGGAACATGTTTAGTTTCTCAGGTTTACAGCTGGAGGGAGAGTTGCCCGAGAATGAATCACGCCTGCAATTGCAACCACATCTGATTTAATAAAAGGAAACTACAAGATTTGAGAACCGAGCAGTTACATCCAGGGAAGATGCCACCTGCAGTGGCAACGCTGAGCTCACTGGATCAGCGCGGATGACTGCCAGAACTCCTTCAGGATCCAGACCTTGCATAGGGGAAAGAGAGGCAAGAGGAGGAAAGGAAAGGAGGAAGGATATGCTCAAGAGGAAAGCTCAGTTTGAGCTGAGCTGGTATGAATGGAATTTCAGCTTGGACACAACTCAACCTGCATTACAGCTCCTGGAGACAGCCTGACCTGGGCACTGGGACTGTCTTCCTCCAGAACACAGAGGCTCCTGAATGGGGAGCAGGAAAACACTTGACATCTGAGAGGTTCCACAAGCCTTGAGGTGTCACGGTGTTTCTGGTCCTCCCTTGTCTTCTCTGATATCTGGAAGGTTCCATGAGCCTTGGGGTGTCACGGTGTTTCCGGTCCTCTCTTGTCTTCTCTCTTCTTCCAATCATCCTTAGAATCTCCTAAATCCTAGGTCACTGTTTGACTTATAAAAATGACCATGGCAGCAGTTGGAGAGATGGCTCAGTGGCTAAGAGCACTGGTGAATCTTCCAGGGGACCCAGGTTTGATCCCTAGCACCTGTGTGTCACCTCACAAGCACCTTATTCCAGTCCTAGGAGTTACAGGTCTAACACAGATCAAACATGTTCTGGGCTTCTAAAGTACAAGAGTTAGCAGGTCCCCATTGCTAACAGGAGAGAGGGGTGGGAAGGGATGTAAGAGGAGTTGCTGGGCCCCAGCAAACCTAAAACCTGGCCGGGCAAAGCAACATTTAGTCTCCCAGCTCTGGGGAAAGCATTCTCAATACTACAGGCTGACTTCTGGTGTGCTCTTGTGTCCAGCAGGTGAACAGCCTGCAAGCAAATTACAATGTAACAAAAAAGTAATTACAGATAAATGAAGAGAAACATGGGAGCAAAAATGACGGCTCAGTAGCTAAAGGCATTTATTGCCAAGCCTGATGACCTGAGTTCAGATCCCAGAACCCACATGCTGGGAGAAGAAAAACAACACGGAAAAGTTGTCTTCAGACTCCTGTGTGCACACTAAGGGAAACACATGCACGCAGGTGCACACACACACACACACACACACACACACACACACACACACACACACACCGTCAATTTAAAATGTAAAAATAATAGAGTGGGTCACAAGAGAGGAAGACACCTTGCATTGACCTGTGGTCTCCACATGTATGCTCGTACCCACAGGCACGTGTACACATACAGATACACACAAACAGTGCACGCATATTCTCTCATACACAAAGAACGTGGCTCAGCATCTAACTTCAGCACCCTGGGCGTCCATTCACTTGCACTTGGCTGACTCCCTGGACCTCTGTACATACCAAAGACTTCAGCCTCACCCCTGTTCCCATGGGTACCTCCCTCCTATCATGTCCTATTGGGTGATAGTGCCCATTGGGCCCTCCATGTTTAGAAAAGAAAGCTGGCCCATTGTGGCCTTCACAATGGTGGCCTTGTTGCTTTCTGGTCACTTGGAGGCCAAGGGAACTACCAACTTTCTTTGGCCCTTATCTCCCATCGGGCTATGCTCAGCCAGGGTCATGCCCACTCCAGCCTCATCCAGGACCATATTGTACTAGATGAAAGGTCCCAGGAGACGCTATTGTTACTATAAGAACCCAGACAGTAATTAACCAGACAAGAGATACTGATCTCTTTACTACCACTGCAAGAGCATATGGTGCTAGCATGTTCACAAGGGGCTGCCTTGTTCAGGACACTTGGCAGAAACAGAATGAATGCCTGGACCACTCTAGGCCAGCAGCAGAGGGATGGCAGGGACAAGGAAAGACCCCATTGTTCCTCAGTTAGTGCTGAGTGGTAGAGCAGCCTGGAGCCATCCTAAGGCCCAGACATCACAGGGTGTCAAGCTAAGTAAATCTGAGTTGTTTAATAAAAATGACTGTGACACCTGGCATCCCCTGCTGTCATCGTTGCTGCCTCCGGATGAGGACAGTGCTTCATGTGGGAAAAATGTGCGCTGGTTCACCCATTTCTGCTGTAAGTTGCCCCCAAGGTAGGGGTAGGATCTCTCGGAAGCGCAGACGGTACCTCAGCTCTCCGGTTTCAGAAATTCCACTAGCTGGGCTCTGATCTGGGCTGTGAATCATGCCCTGGGCTTGGAAAAAGTTGCAGAATCAAAGCCAAGGAAGGCTTGGGGCCCACCCAGCAGGGACATGGCTGTCGCCCAGGATGGTGAGTTCCAGAGGCTGCTTCCCTGTCCCTACTCCGCTGTCAGGGTGGTGCCAGGAGACTGAAGTGTACATTGAGTCAGATCTCCATGAGTCCTGGGAACCCGAAACATGTATGTAACATGTATGTAACATGTTACAATCTTGCCAGGATTGCAGCTACCCAAGACCTTAGACAGCTTTCCAAGGGTGTCCTATACCCACAGGATAAAACTGCACCCCAAAACCCCTCAGGGGATAATTGTACAAGACGCTAAGAATGTTCAGAAGCAGGAACGACAGAGGAGGCACAGTTCCCATCATTTAGAAGCAGGTTGAGGGGGCCTTGCAGACAAAAGCCCACTCTGAAACTGGGAAACTGAGGCACAAACAGAAAAAGGAAGTTTCTCTCTTGATCTATAGAATTTAGTAAGGCACAACGCACTCACTGGAAATCTGTTCAAGGCTTGCTTCTGAAGCCTCATTTACAGGAACTCACAGCTGCTGACTAAGGGCTATCCCTCTCACCCAGAGGCCCCCAGATCTGGCCTTCTTGCACAAGAGTGCACCTTTCAGAAATGTGCTTCCAGACGGCAGCTGCCAGCAGGCATTAAAATCATGTCAGAACCCACTGTCTGACTTGATTGGCAGAAACCTTGAAATCCGCCTGGTTTTCTGTTCCTCCATCAGTAATCCTGATCCTGCATCCCATGAGGTTGGAAAGAAAAGGTTCTTAAAGGAAGACAGCTGACCCACCATGTTCTTCTGAAGGCTCCAGTCCTGAGAGGTTGGAAGTTTTTCACTCAGACTTGGTCATGTCCTGACTTTAAGCTGCTCCATTCCCTCCTTAAGCAGCTTACATCCTTGCTAAACCCATTAGCCACAGGGCGGCCATGTTGGGCACCAAGCATTCACCTTTTCAGTGTGCCTCACGGCTGGGGATGTTGGTCCTTCTCACTGCCACACACTCATCTGCTGGAGTTGCTGTCCCCAGGGTGTGGGTGGCTAGTGCCATGGCACAGAGGTGGGACTGGTTCTGATCGGAAGGTGAGGTACCACATCTTCCTACCCAATCTCAAGGCCAGGGGGAATTTGAAGACAGTTGGATCTATACCCTCAACAGAAAACTAATGACTCCACAATATTCTTTTCAGAGAATGTGGGGCTGGAATGCATTATGTAGGCCTTATAGCCAGGGGAGACTGGGCTGACCCTCCATGGGACCCATTCATCCTTGCCAGTGAACTTAACAGGTGACATGTCATAGTCTACTCTGGGACCCCAATTACACCATGACACGATGGTCCCCGTCAGTAGTTCAGGGACAGTGTCTACACCTGAAGAAAAGCTGGATGGGTCCACAGACTATCTGTGGGACGGGGAAGAGCAGGAACCTTCCCCCAGCTTGGTCCTCCACGGTCTGTGGCCCTGTCCTTCCTGCCTCAATAGGTGTTAGCTGGAATCTTCCTGACAGGTTGGGGACAACTGACAGAAAAACTTCACAAAAAAGAAGGAAGAGCAAAATGTGGGTGTGTCAGTCCTTCTTAGAAAAGGGAACAAAATACTCACAGGAGGAAATACAAGGACAAAGAGTGGACAAAATACAGGGACAAAAAGTGGAGCAGAGACTGAAGGGAAGGCCATCCACAGACGGCCCCACCTAGGGATCCACAGACGGCCCCACCTAGGGATCCACAGACGGCCCCACCTAGGGATCCATCCCCTATGCAGCCACCAAACCCAGTCACTGTTGCTGATGCCAAGAAGTGCTTGCTGACAGGAGCCTGATATGGATGTCTCCTGAGAGGTTCTCCCGGAGCCTCACTGATACAGATAAGGATGCCTGCAGCCAACCATCGGACTGAGCACGGGGACTGCAGTGGAGGAGTTATGGAAAGGACTGAAGGAGCTGAAGGGTTTGTAACCCCAATAGGAAGAACAACACTATCAACCAACCGGACCCCCCAGAGCTCCCAGGGACTAAACCACCAACCAAAGAGCACACATGGAGAGACCCATGGCTCCAGCTGCATCAGTAGGAGGAGAGGCCCTTGGTCCTGTGAAGACTCCTTTCCCCAGTGTAGGGGAATTCCAAGATGTTGAGGTGGGACTGGGTGAGTGGGAGGGGGATGTTCTCATAGAAGCAGGGGGAGGGGTGTGGGGGAGGAAATAGGAAAGGAGATAACATTTGAAATGTAAATACATAAAATATCCGATAAAAAGGGGGAAGACGGCAATGAGGCTGTCGCACGGCAAAAGCAGAGTCACCACATTTCCAAATCCCCTACCTCTGTCCCCAACCCATTTATGAAAAGACAAAACCGAAGGCCGCAGAGAATGGCCTTTTCAGTGCTGAGCCCCTGCTTTGGACATGGTGTCCTCAGCCACCACCCCTGTGTCTCTGTGTGTGTCTCCTCTCTGCCCCTCCCCAACCCAGACAACAGCACAGGCCGACTTGGGGCTCTAGCAGTGTGTCAGATTCTGGAGAAGCCTGTGTTTGGGGTGTTGTAGAACAGACTCTGCCTTCTCTCTGGGACCTGGTACTCCATCTAGGCTAGAGTATATCACTCAGACCCAGGGCTGACACCCTTGGAAGCCAGAGACCCCCTTCCTATGGAAAATGTGTGTCATGGTGGCTTCAATTGCTCTGTCCAGAAAGCCAGTAAACAAGCTGGCGACGTCCCTTGGTTGGAAACCAGCAGGCTAATGACAATCACAGACTCTATGGGATCACCAGGCTTAGGAGTCACAGACAGAGGAGACTCAGGTCTTCCAGGGCCTCATGTTCTCTGCCCTTTCCTTCAGAGCCTGTCCTGTGAGGACCTGCCAGAGCTCAGTCCGCTGTGCCAGCACGCTGCCCTTCCAAACCTGTGGGAGCGAAAGCATGGAGTATACACAGGGCTGTGGTGTAGACTGAGGGCAGATGACCGGCTGCAGACCCAAGTACCATTTCTCCCAGCTAGCCGCATCTCACCTGCACAACAGCCCTTCGCCGCAATGCCGGACAGGACTGCTCTGCCTACACCCAGCCGCGAGAAGATGGGGCCATAGGCAAGGAAGGACTTGAAGTTCCTGTGACTTCATTTATCAAGAGCAGGTTTGGGGACAGAAGGGCCTAAGTTTCCTCCCCTGCACTGGGACAGAGAGACCTGGAAGACACCTGCAGAGCAGGCCTCTCAGGGAGGAAACAGGAAGACATCACTGGGCCTGGGCCCCAGGCTCACTGTCTGGAATGGGAGAAGCTGGTCTCCTCCTGGGGAGCAAAGGATGGAGGGTTCCATAGCCATTATCAAATCATGGACTCCCCAAGATTTCAGCAAGAGTTCCGTACCAGCAGAGACACTCCCCAAGTGAGGGCTTACTCAGCTCACCGCTGCCTGTAGATAGAGAAACTGAGGCACGAACACAGGCCCCATTTCTAGGCAGAGCTCAGACTAATGTCAGCTAAGCACCAGGATGGCTACAGATTGTCTGCAGGGCTAAGAATAAACGTGGAGAGGAAGAGGGGTGGTCTCTGAAAGACAGAGATGGATTGTGGGGTGCTTTAAGGCTAAGGAGCAGTGGCAACAGGGTTTCTCTGCTTTCCTCCTTCTCTGTCCCTCCTATGGGAGATTTATTTCCCACCATTTGGATGCTCATTCCCCTGTCTTGGGAGAACAGGAACGAGGCTGGACATGGCTTCCCAGCACACCTCCAACTCCGGCCAACCAGGCCTCTGTCCCCACCCTGAGGACAGTTAGAGTAGCCACTGCTTTCAGACAGGCTCTTGGTGTGGCTGGCTGCAGTGGCGACCCAGGATAGATTTCAGGAGGACTCTCAGACCCCCTCTGGTCAGTTGGCTCACTGTGGTTCCTCTGGGTCCCAGCACTGTCTGTTTGGGATGTCTGTCCCTCACACCAGAGCCCTGAGCCCAGACCCAGGCATTGCACAAGCAAGGACTGAGCCTGGGAAACTGGGGCTCCGGAGAATGTTTTCAGGCTGAGTCAGAGCAGGTGGGGGGCTGTCATTGCATACATGGCCGCAGTAGCAGCAGTGGAGGGGGGAGAGGAGGGGGAGGAGGGGGGGTCAGGTCCCTCCCTACCAGACAGGAGGCCAGGAAGGGCAGGCAGGGCCTGTCACAAACTGCAAAGGCCTATTTGAATCAGAGAATGTGGAAATGAAGACAGTTCCATCTTGTTCTAAGAGCCCAGCTCTGTTGGAGCAATTGGGATAGTTGAGTAGTGGCGGCTTCCTGCCAGCGAGGCATCTTGCTGGGCCTGCCCTGAGGAGCAGATAAAAATAGCCCGTTTCAGACTGTGGATTGTTTGCAGGAGAGGGCAGCCTGCGATCAAGGGGTCACGGCACAGCATTGCCTTGCAGATTGCTACATCCGTGACTGCCCAGGACTAATATTGCTCTGTTCCGCTGAGGGTGAGAGTGGACGATGGAGATCCGACTGCAGAAAACTCACAAATGCCTTTTCTAGTTTGAAACCCAAGTGAAAATACTGAGATTCCAGAAAAAAAAAATGATTGATTCATACCAGAAGACACCAGGTTGGACACTGTCCAGAGTCCTTTATTCCTTGTCCCAAAAAAATTTCAAAAAGGTGTCTCTTGGTGAGGTTCTTCTGCTTAGTGTTGGCAGGTCCTAGGCAGGTTGCTCACAATAGATGTGACAGTTGGATGTCCCAGAGGAACCACATGCTCCAGAAGGTGCTGGGACCTCCAGGAAGCAGCAGGGTTTGGGAGGCAGCGAAGCCCAGGGCCTTCACTGTGGTTTCTGCAGGAAGGGCCGAGGCGGGCAGTAAAGAAGAGTTTGATAACTCTAGGGGATGCTGAGCTGTAGGAACAGGTTCCCGGGAAATATCAGCCTGGGGAAGGCGGGTGGAGCTATAGAGCCTTGGTGGTTGGCACGTGGTTCTTAGGTGTGTCCACGGGCAAGCCACCCGCTGTCTTCAGGAATCAGCCTCTCGGGAAGTCAGAATCCTTGAAACATCAAAGCATCGGAGAAGAGAATGTGGCAGGTGTGACTGCAGGAAGGTGAGCTTTGCCCTGCGCAGCTCTGGTCCTTCAGACGTGTCACACAGCTAGCTCTTTGGGTCCCTATTAGGCTCTGAGAGCTCCACCCCTTCTGGAGACCCTCTCAAGAAGGCTCAGCAATGCCTCCCTCCAGGCTGTTCTCTGCTGTCACTGACACCCTCCCTGGTAATCTCCTGGTGACAATGTGCCATGAGTTCCCATCCCCTGCAGACATTCCTCGGTACAGTTCCCGGGGCTCACCTGACACATCTCTCCATGATCGGAGATGCCTATCACCTGTTTCTCTCCTCTGGAGTCTCAGTCTCTGTGGAAGGACCCCCATCCACTTCTCTCCCACGCTCTTAAGGAGCCAAGTTGCAACATCCCAGAGTTTGTGCACTCTCAGCTTTGTGTCAAAGGGGTGACAGACCTCCCCCCCCCTGCCGTACCCACTGGGAGGGAGAGTTCAGCTGCTCACACTGCCTCTGACTTCTGGTTTGTCAGTTGTTTTTAATTTGAACCATGTTGGCTCATTGTGTCCTTGTGGCTTATTTCATTTGGTTTAAAATGTTTATTGAGGTGAAGTTTGATCTCATAAATGATCTGTTTTAAGCGAACTATCCCCACAGCCGTTACTGCATTCAGTCTGTACAGCCACTGCTTGGGAAGTTACTTTTCCTGCTCTGATGCTTTGCCTCGACACAGCAGCTCCTAAAGGCAGGTGCTCCAGGGAATAGAGTCTGTCCAGGCAGCAGGCACGGGAAGATGGCTGCTCACATTTCATCCACATATAGGAGGCAGCAAGAGAAGAGCTTCCTTTCTCCTGGAGTTCAGGGTCCCATTTGTAGAATGATGGGGGCACATTTAAAGCGTGTCTTCCCACAACACTTAATTTAATCTAAAAATTACCTCCCCAATACATGGGCTTGGAGACTTGTCTTCTGGGTGGTGCTAGATCCCGTAGAGTGGGCTTTCAATACTAAACATCGCGTCCAAACGTTGTTTCCTGGGGTTCCAATACCACGTTCCAGTTACAGTGTGAGAGGATTTCGGTTTTGTCAGAAGTCTGGTTGTAGTGTCCTGGGTTCGGGTCCTTTCGGGTTCACCTGTCATTGATGGCCACTTCCACTTGGGAGTCTCTGGTTTGTTCACGGTGAGATTCTGATGAACTGTATTCTCCAGTGATAATGAAGTGTGGATTACCAGTCTTTTGTTTTCTGACAACATGTTCTGTGTCCTGGTGAGGACATATGTCCCCCTCCAACTTCATCAACATGGTCACATTGCCTAATAGAAGGTGCACAGCTTTGTCCTGCACCTACCTAGTCATTCTTGAGAAAGATGTTAGTGTCAAGATGTCTGTCTTACCATCCCTTCCCATGTGAACACCAAACACCATTTACATAATAAGGTCCCCAGAACCAGGCCCAGGACCACACATGCCTGTGGCTCTTGTGCTCTGAACCTTTAGGCCTGCTGGTCGGCTCCAGCCCCTCTCTTGCTAGTCTCCATGTTTAGAAGACAGCAGAGCAAGTCTCACATCTTTAATATTCTCCAGATTCTTCTTGCTCCTCTGCACATCCATATAAACTCTGGACTCGGCTTATCCATTCTGCTGGGGTCTGGCTTCAGCTCTCTGAGAAGATAAAAACAGGCAATGAGTAGCGGTTTTCTGTATCTAAGTCTTCATCAGACACATGATTTATCTGGGTGTCTTTCCAGCAGTGTAGTTTTCCCTCTTTTCCTTCCTTCTTCCCTTCCTCCCATCCTTTCTCCCTTCCTTCCTCCCTTCCTTTCTTCCTTCCTCCCTTCCTTCCTCCCATCCTTCCTCCTTTCCTTTCTCTCATCTTTCCTCCCTTCCTCCCATTCTTTCTCCCTTCCTTCTTCCCATTCTTTCTCCCTTACTCCCTTCCTTCCTCTTTCCTTCTCGTTCTTTCTTTTTTATAGATTTTTTAATTTTGATTTATATGAATGAATGTATGTACATGTACCACGTGTGTGCAGGGTCCATGGAGGCAAGAAGGGAGCATCAGATCCTCCCTTGAACTGGAGTTATAGACAGTCGTAGGCTGCTATGTGGGTGCTGGGAATAAACAGGGGTTCTCTGGAAGAGCAGCAAGTGATCACTGAACCATCTCTCCAGAGCCATGCAGTTAATTGTTTTACCTTGACATTATAGTTATACCCTAGACAGATTCAATTTTTTAAAAAAACTTAGATTTATTTTATTGCATGTGTATTTGCTTGCATATATGTATATACACCACAAGTACACAGTATCTCAGAGTCCAGAAGAGAGCATTGGATTCCCTCAAACTGCAGTTATGGATGGTCTTGAATCCCCATATGGGATCTGGAAACAGAACCCAGGTCCTCTGCAAGAGCAACAATCACTCTTAACTGCTGAGCCACCATCTCTCCAGCCTCTCAGATAAGTAGCTCCGGCCAGCCTTGAACCTCTGAACCTCCTGTCCCCACTTCTTTAGCACATCCTACTGACACACACCTCCACAACTGGCAGTTTCACTTCTAACTCTGACACGTTCACAAGGCCATCTGTAGTCTGGGAGGTGACGGGAGATGCTCTTTTTCTGCAGATGCTGGCACCTGTGTGTTTCCCTCCCCAGGACCGTTGCCGCGGTAACATCCTTGTTCCATTCTCTGAAGGCAATTCTAGTATTTCATAATGGTGATGGATATTTGCTACCACTAGTATTTTTATTGTTTGTTTTGTAACTTCTCTTCCTCAACAAAGGAGGTTCCCTTTGGTTTTTGGTAATGGAGTGCCTGCCATTGCTTGGCACTTTCACACACTGAAAAATATCCCTGTGTAACATGCCTTTTATCATTTCACCAAATTAAATCTGTCAATATTTTGCTTGGGATCTTTATATCTCTGTTCATGGGACATATCAACTTACAGTTATCCTTTTGTGTAAAATTCTTGTCAGATTTTATGTCCAGGGATTGGTGACTTTGTAAACAGAGTTAGGGGCATTTTCTTTATTCTCGAAAAGAAATGTGTGATCAGCACTAGCCTTAATGAATATTTAGAAAAATTGTATAATCAAGTCACCAGACCAAAAGATTTTTAAATTAAAAATTCAATTACTTGATGCATTCTAATTAATTTTTTGTTTCTTGTGTCTCTTTTTATAAGTTACAGCTTTTTTCGTAATCACCATCCCCCTGGGTGATGACGTCCCACTGCTGTTCTGTCACCTGCTGTCCTGACAGTCCCTCATCCAGGCTCCTGAAGAAAAACTCACCGACTCCCTGGGGGAAGGTTGGTGGGATCCTGCTTTGCTTTTTCTTGTGAGGAGCAGGTAGGCACTGTTCCCATGTCCTGTGGGGAAAATGTTTTCAGAGCAATGTATTTTATTTAGTGTTAATCAGATTATAAATTCTCTTCAGCTTTGTGGCTTTAAAACAGTCTTGTTTGGTGTTCATTGCTGGGAAATCCGCACAGGGTTTACACTTTTCTCTGGCCGGCTTCTCTCTGGCCCCATGCAGCTCCTCCCTCACTGTGTCTGGTTTCTACCATCTCTGATGAGAGATTTGGCTACCAGTTTAAGGTTAACTGTTTCCCTTTGGCTGATCATAAATAATATATTTTTCTTTGTCTTTGGATTTCAGTAGACTTGCTGTGCTCTTCTTAAACAGTTTCCTTTGAATTCATTTTGCTTCAGACTATGGTGTTTCTTAGATCTGTGACTTCTTGCCTTTGAAGTCAGGGAAATTCTTATCCAATACCAGTTGTCCTCTTTCTGTCTCTTCAAACATCTTAGGAGTGCAGTCCCAAGGATTGCTATATTTTGATGTAGTCTATGTGCAAGTGGTGTTGGTGGATGTGTAGGTGTCTGTGTGAGAGACAGACACAAAGAGACAGGAAACAGAGACAGAGAGACAAAGAGGCATGTGTGTGTGCATGTGCACACAGAGGCCAGAGGAGGATGGCAGGCGTCCTGCTCTATCATTCTCCATCATGCTTCCTTGACAGGGTCTCCCGCTAAACCAGGAGCTCAGCAGTCCGCCAGCAAGCCCAGCTCCAGTCTCCACAGTTCTAATGCTACAGTTGTGCACATGGCCGTGTCCAGCTTCCTACATGGGTGCTGGAAATTTTAACTCAAGTCTTTGTGCTTTCTCAGCAAGTGCTCTTACCCTCAGAACCATCTGCTCATTTTTTCTTGGTACTTTTATATGTTTTATCCCTTTGCCTACAAGCCTTCTGTAGCCTTCTGACTATCTAGTCCACAGCACACTGCCACTGTGGTGCACATGCTTTTTTCTTTCTTTTTCTTTCTTTCTTTCTTTCTTCTTCTTCTTCTTCTTCTTCTTCTTCTTCTTCTTCTTCTTCTTCTTCTTCTTCTTCTTCTTCTTCTTCTTCTTCTTCTTCTTTTGTAGTGTCAGGAATTTACCCTAAAATTCTCGGCCACGTATATTTAATGTTGTGTTCAATAAGGACCCTGTCTGATTCCACCAGTCTGGATGCTCTTTCGGATTTCATCTTTTTCAGTTATTCCCCCACTGCTCCTCAGAGCCAGAAGCCGAATCACATCTTAGGATAAGTGGTGCTCTCCTCTAAGCTTCCGACAGCAAGGTCTGTCTGTAAGCTAGCAGGTCCCGGAGCATAGAGGTGTCACTGGTCACGACACACCTGTGCAAAACTTCAGCTTCGTGCCTCATCCTGAGCAGTGCACACATGAGGACGTTGTTCCAGCTCTCAAGAGTCTACAGTATCATCAGGGACCACAGCAATTACCGTGAACATGAGAAAGACTAGGGCTGACCTCATCCTAGGGCCATGAGAGCACAAGGCAGGTGTTCTCATACTGAGGGAAGCCCCGCGTCTACAGGAGAAGGGTGCTCAAGGCAGAAGGCCCAAAGCACACAGAAAATCAATCCTGGGAATTGGGATCATGTTGCCCAAGGGATGGAATGGAAAGAAGGGTCTGACTAGAGAGAGCCAGGCCAAGGACCTTCTAATGTCATCAAGATCTTGATGTCATGGACACCTCTGTGTGTGTGTGTGTGTGTGAGAGAGAGAGAGAGAGAGAGAGAGAGAGAGAGAGAGAGAGAGAGAGAGAGAAAAGACTTGGACCACAATGGTGGCAAGTTTGGGTCTGTGTATATGATAACATAGTCTCTGAATGCAGGCTGGGGTAAGGGTCCTCTGCCTATGTGCTCAGAGTAAATGTCCAATAGTTGGGGCTGCTCCTTAGAAATGTCCGCTGAGAGCAAGCTGGGATCTATATAAGTGCAGCTCAGAATTTTTGTGTCAGTCACAAGGAGACGGACATGGAATTAGGCCTTCCTCCTCTTTTCTGACAACACCCACATGCCCACCCTTAACCCAGCACACACACACACACACACACACACACACTTACATACACATACACACACATACTTACACACACATACACACACATATACACACATACATATACACACACATACACACTTATTCATACTTACACACACACTTATACATACTTGCACACACATACTCACACACACTCACACATACACACCTGCACAGTGCAGTCCCTGCTAGGCCTCCTCTCCCTCCACACAAGACCAGCTGCCATCCCTATGGTTGCCTGGTTTGTGGCTGTCACGCAATTTTGTGGTGAGCTCAGAGATCTCTGCAGCTACCAGTGCTGGTGCTTTGTGGTTCTTTGACCAAGATACTACATCCTAACCGTGTTGATTTGGTGATTAGTGTTCATTAGTGTGACTGTGGTAGGCACCCGTCACACCCGTCACCAACTCTGGAGGGCAGGTGAGAGGATCAGTGTGGATCATTCCTGGTCAGGTTTCTGAAGAGCACACTGTCCCCCTGGATGATGGGACTGAGAGGATGTGGAACTGCTGAAGCCAGGGAACATTTCATTGGCAAAGGTGCCAACAGTGCCAACCACTGACAACAGTTTCCAGCAGAACGGGAAGCTCCCATGCACATCGGCCTTGCATGGCCCAGACGCATTTCTAAGGCCTTCTGTGTGGAAACTACTAGGGTCTGAGCAGAAATACAAAGACAGTCCCACCAGAGAGTTAAAAGTGCTCTTGGGCTGTCAGAGAGGGCAGGAATCACCAGAACCTCCAGGAATGCCTTGCTCAATCCAATATCTCAAGAGCAAGCATTATATGCCTACTGTCATGAGGAAACCGAGGCTGGGAGGGAACAGCTCAGATATTATCCAGGCCTGCCCTAAGACACAGACAGGGGAGGGGCTGAGTCATCTCAAAGGACAGTGTCACTCACTGTTACACTTCCCCTGGCCTGCCCTTACCCTGTCTGTGGGGAACAGACGCAGCAGGTTCCTTCTCTCTGCTCTGATACCCTGTGATTCCATGGTGCCTCTGGCCCTTCACTGGGGCCTGAACACATAAGCACATAACACAGGTTGACTAAACCGACAGCAGCATCACCTCAGCGGAAGGCTGCTGAGCTCAGAGGTAAGGATGCAGGGCACAATTCTGTGTGTGTGCAACTGCTCAGGCAGAAGGGTGATGGGGTTGGGGCTGTCGGTAGCCTGTCTGTCTGTGTCTGTAGGCCCAGGTAGGATCAGGAAGAAGCTTACTCAGCCGCTAGCTTTCCTGATCCCATCACCCATGAGGAGATGGCTCAGCTAAACTTACACTCAAGCATGAGAACCTGAGTGTACCCACATTAAAGGCAGGCATGGTGGCACACTCCTGTAATCCCAGTGCCTGGGGCAGGGAGGATGTTGGAGAAAGAAGGATCCCAGACTAGCCAGCCTCAATGAGATCCAGGTCAATAAAAGATCCTGTGTCATCAAAGGAACAATAAATAGAAGAGTTAGTTGAAAAATGACATCGACTATTTCTTGTCCCCCAGACACCATAAGCACATCTACACCTGAACATGTGTGCACACATGACCACACATACACATACGTACAAAGAATATGTGGATTGTTCTAGAGCACTATCCATGGATCCAACTTTTGCCTCTGAAGACACAATCAGGCCAATGAGATAGCCTGAAAGACTGACATCAAAATCCAGGACTCACAGAGAGGAGGGAAAACTGATTCCTGCAAGTTGTTCTCTGACTTCTGCATGCTCACACATGTGCACACTCAAACACACACACACACACACACACACACACACAGGTGTTGCACACTAGTACAAAAAGACATGCTCACTAGACCCCTGACCAGGCGGCCCAGCATAGCCTTTGTTTGAGCCCTGGCCTAGCACATCCGCTGCAGTAATTGCCTCCTTCTCCTCCTTTGAGTTGCTCTGTCTAATTACATAGCCCTAACCACACAGTTGGGTTTTGTCTGTGTTTGAACAGTGTATACATGAACTCACAAAGTCGGGATTCTGCGAGGCCTTCTCTCATCCTCCGAGTTATGTGTTCAGGTTTGTGTTATCTCCTGAGTTCAGTTTACTCCTGTTTGGATACATGTGGCTTTGTGGCTTTTGTTCTGTGGTCGCTGTTTTGTTTCGAAGCATGGCGTTTCACCTCATGAATGTGCCATCCTCTGACAGGCACTGGCAACTAAACAAGCTGCTTGGGGCCATGGCCCTCATTTCCTGCTGCTCACGAGAGTTTCCAGAGAAGCAAAGTGCCAACTCCAGAGTGGGTGAGCAAGGCTTCTCCTGGCCATTCTTCATGGGCAAGGCCATTTCCCCAAACACAGCTTCTTGCCAAGTGTGCTCATTGATACCAGCCCCCTGGTATCTGTGTGGCTTCGAGGTGATTTAACCTTCCTCATAGTTCCAGGCCAACTTCAAGGGCAATCCTGAGCAGACCTCCTCTCAGATCCAAGAAGCATGATAGGGTCATAAGACTCCTCCCCTCCCCCCTCCTTCCTCTTCCTCCTCATCCTTTTCTGAACCTTTGTCTCTTGTTTTATCTACCTACCTACCTACCTACCTATCTATCTATCTATCTATCTATTTATTTATTTATATTTAGTATTTTTGAGATAAGGTCCCACAGAGCTCAGGCTGGACTTGAACTTTCTATGCATACAAGAATAACTTTGAATTCCTGATCTTCTGCCTCCACCTGCCAAGGCTGAGAGTATAGGTGTGGGGCACCGCACCCAGACTATTTCTGTTACTCCCAACAGCCCCAGGGCGGTGGGTAACAGGAGTGTCTCCTAGAGACTAGGAATGAGGAGGCAAGGGAGAAATGATGGTTAAGGGTCTAGATGGCAGGAGAAATAATTGCCAGTGTCCTGGCAGAGTAACCATCCCTGCCCTCAACCATCTGCACATGTTGGAATAGATACTGGAAGTTTTGAATGGCCCAAAACAATGAAACTTACTCTTTATGCACTGCATATGGTATTAAAATGATATATACTGTTTACTGCGCTGTATTCTGCAGTAGCTGAAAAGATGGTTCAGCCATTTTTTAAAAAGTGCACAATGCTCTTGTAAAAGACCTAAATTTCACTTCCAGCACCCACACTGGGAGGCTCATAACCACTTGTAACTCTGCCTCCAGAGGGCTCCAATGGGCTGGAGAGACGGCTCAGGGGTTAAGAGCACTGACTTGCTCTTCAGAGGTCCTGAGTTCAATTCCCAGCAACCACATGGTAGCTCACAACCATCTGTAATGGGATGTGATGCCCTCTTCTGGTATGTCTGAAGATGGCTACAGGTACGACCTCCTCAGGTCCCTGTGGCCACAGAGACACAATGCTGAACCCCAGCTTCTCTCCACGGCTCCTTCCAATTCTGTTGTCTCCACTTCAATTAGAATTTCACCTTCACCAACTGCCTCTCTGCAAGGGGACCTTAACATGGGACATCAAGCCTTAATGTCTCCATGACCCCTTTGTACCTTTAAAACCAACACTATGCTGTGCATTCTTCCATACTGCAGAGTCCAGTCGCCAACTTGATGGGCATCCTGACTCCCTGGACCACAGCTTCTGGGCACTGACTCTGAGGAAATACTTCCGAGAAGATTTTGCCCCATGCTGCCGGCCTCTGGTTAATGGCAGCTGATTTTTCATGCCCAGCTGACTTGCATCGATTGTCCCAATAAAGCAAGGGTTTCACCTCAGTGGTTCAAGTCTCCTGTTAGTCCCAGCCGATGGTTCAGTCCCACCTGACCCACAACAGCAGATCCTTCATTCAAAACTATCACAGGAACGGCCCAGAGAATCTTTGAGACACTCTCAGACGTCCTTCTGAAACTTCCTAAGCGAAGTCTCCACCATCTGTGCTTTTTTCTTCATTATCTTCCAGACTCCCACAGAACAGCTCAATAAGCTCTGGGCACTCAACAGCTTTTCCAACTCAAATTTCCAATGCTTCCACAATTCTGAAACAAAATGAAACAACAGCAACAAAAACAATGTCATAGCAACACCCACCTCTAGCTCCAGTTTCTGTTTTAGTTAGGCCTCTGTCTCCTCAATAAACATTATGACTAAATCTATGTAGGGAGAAAACAATTTATTTCAATTTGTGACTCGGGGATTATGGTCTATCAATGAAGAAAGTCAGCTAAAACTCGAGGCAGGAACTCAAACCAAAAGCCAATCGAGAGATGCTGCTTACTGGCCGCTGCTTACTGGCTTGCTCCTCCTAGCTTGCTTTGTTAAGCAGCCTGGCTCCGCCTGCTTAGGCCAGGCGTGGTGGGGTACACATGTAATTCCACCGCTTTGGAAGTGGAGGCAAGATGAAGATTGAGACCCAGTTTCTTCCCGACAGTCGGGATCCAGAGGGTAAAGATGCTCGCTACCAAGACTAATGACCAAAGTTCAATCCCTGGACCTCATGCAGCGAGAAGAACTGACTCCTACAAGTTGTTCTCTGATCCTCACACGTTCGGTGTGACACTCAGATAAATTAATGTTTATTTTTATTTACAAAGCAGGCCAAAGAGATGGCTCAGTGTGAAGTGCTCACTGTGCAAGTGTGAGTTTGTATCCCCAGCACCAACCTAAAATCCGAATGTGGCCTCGGCAGGGAAAGGGCCATTTCTAGCCATCCACTGTAGTTAAGATGGTACACAGGGTCAGTAAGAGACCTTGTCTCAAAAACTAAGGTGCACTCAAAACTAAGCGGCGAATTCTGACAAAATCATACCGTGCAACAGGTCTCACATGGGAGATTTATCAAAAATGGAAGAGGTACAGAGGCCGCCTCTGGGTGGAGGAAGGGAAGAGGGGTCAGGGGAGGGGAAATGCAGCTTTTTATCTGGCCATGGCCTATAAGCAGGAGGACATGAGACAAGGGTGGCAATGGGAATGTGTCACCTCTGGGCAGCTAGTGAAGATGTGTCTTGTTGCCCCGCCCCTTGGAACTGACTATGAATGTACCTGATTGCTCACACTGAAGCCCCTTTGGATCGACCATGGAGATGCCTGATCACTCACATTGCCTCGAAGCCCCTTTGAACTACCGTGGAGATGCATGATGCTAAGAGGGGTGCCATAGAGAAATGCCCTGATATCAACCCTAGCCTGCACATGGGCACACAGAAGCCCATATACCATACATGCACACATATGTACATACATACATACACACATGCATGCATACATACATACATACATACATACATACATACAAATACCCACATTCATATGCACACAGACACAACACACATATATGCATAGGCACAAAACCTTACTATGATGAAAATTTTAAATTAATAAATAAAGATTAAATCCCGTGAGCAAATAAATGAATGGCCAGGCAATGTGGTACACACTTGTGATACCAGCTCTCACGGAAGGAGAACCAGTTAAAGATTATCATCACCAGCCCAAACTTCAAGAAACCCTATCTCAAAACAACAAGAGTCTATTTAAAAAGCCACGTTAAATTGACCTATTTATAGGAAGAAATTAAATCCCAGGAAAGACAGAAAACAAGCAACAGACTCAATTGCATATGGCAGCCTGTGGTAGAGTACTTCCAGGGTGACAGCCCAAGCCCAGCTAAGCTTGGGAACAGGAAAAAATGAGAGCCTCCTTTGACACACTTACTGTTACACAGTCCCTCTCAGGCCCCAGTACACATCTGTCAGCCAAGTGGTTCTTCCACCCATCCATTGGTAGGGCGGGGACCTCCTAATCTTGGTGTGGTGCCTGAGGAACGCAGCCCAGCCCCCACTTACTTCCTGTTCTGCTAGAACATTCCACCCCCAGGGGGATCTCAGAGCCCAGCATTCTTGTATAAATCTGTTTTCTTGCAGAAACATATCTTCACAGACGGATAACATATAGAAGCGGCCAGGCCATCTGGGCCAGAGTCCACAGCCTGGGCTGATGTGGTCTGAACATTGGACGGGCTATTGGCTCCACACCCGATTGTGCTGGCAAACTTTCCTGGCCTTTCGCATTCCAACAACATCTGTGGGAGCCCCCTCCCCAGGTCTATCTCTGAAACACCCTCATGCCTGATGGGTGTCATCCTCTCTGTAGAACACCTAACCCAGAGGTTCAGAGCTGAACGCTGCAAACTAGTTGGGAATGCTGGGATCTCCCCAGCTATTCAAAGAGGTGATTGCAGCTGCCTGAGGTTGTGCTCCAGGATAGTTCTGCTTCTCCTGTCTACCTAGTCCCCCATAGGTTCTGGAACAGGCACCCCAGCCCTAGCCCAGTACTGACAAGCGGAAGTTACCAACTTCCAGATGGGTGGGCAGGACTCCTGCAGAGCTGGGTTTACCCACTTTTTCCTAAAATGGAGCAGAAAGTCCCTACAAAGGTTCTCCGTAACCCTAAACTGTGCTCACATGGCTTGGACTTGACCTTGTGAAACTGGAAGGTCCTTGAGAGAGGTTCATGTCCCACCAGGGAGGTTACTGAGAGGAGACAGGAGGTTCCGTGAAAACTGCTTAGAACAATCCTTCTCAACCAGTGGGTCTTGACCCCTTTAGGATTCAAATGATCCTTTCTCAGGGGTCACCTAAGACAGTCACAAAACATAGATATATACAGCATCATTTACAACAGTAGCAAAATCACAGTTATAAAGTTGCAAAAAAAAATAAGTTTATGGTTGGAGTCACCACTCCATGAGGAACTGTATTAAAGGGTCACAGTATGAGGAAGGTTGAGAAGCACTGGCTTAGAATCATAGCCCCCAGCAGAGACATCTCTGGGACATTGAAGAGGGCCACTTTTGTCACAAGTCAAAGGGTCTTTTTTCCTGACCATGGTAGTTTACTACAGGTTGCAAAAGGTTCTGAGATTAAGTGAGAAATTCCCGTGACCCTCCTTCTTTCTTTCCATTCCTTTCCATGCACGTTCATACCACTGTGTCACATTCCCCTGGCTAGCTCTCCCTCTGTACTAACTGTGGTCTTCTGAAAATCATAATCTACCAGTACAGAGATGTCCAGAGATTTCTAATCCTCTTGTGCTCAGAGTGCCCAAGAACCCAGGACCAGTCACAGCCAGGCCAGGAGGATATTCTGCCCAGTGAGACATGACATCTGTGGACCACTGATCCTCTAGGCTTCTCTGGACAGTTCAAACCTCAGCCTGACCTTCCTCCAGCCCCCAAGCCCGAGCTGGCTCCGGCATCTTAGGGGAGAGCTTGGCTGGGCCCTTGGATGAGCTAAACCTTTCACGTCTGGTGTCCAGATGCCCAGCCAGGACCTCCTCTCCTTCACAGGCAATCTCCTCTGGCCCTTTCCCAGGGCTCACATTCCACAGCCTGTCCTCAGGAGACAAAGGCCGGTTCACACAGCTTTGCTGCCTTCTCTGCTAGTCACGCACAGTCAGGAATGTGGGGACCCTCAGCCAGAACAGCCAAGAGAATCTGTCTCACCTGGGATGCAGCCATGGCTGACTCCAGAGCTGAATGTGAAGACTTAGGGTCAAGAAAACTCAAAACCACTTCCATTCAGTTGAACCAAGCTCATCAGTGGATTGGTGATACCTGCCAAGACAATGTATAGAGGCCAGGCCTACCTATCAATGCTGGACTTCTACCCGGAGGGTCTGCTTACTGGTCCAGACAGCTGAGAAGTCCAGACCTCTGTCCTGTGCATGCAGACAAGCAAGGAAGGCGAGCAATCCAGTCGGCAGCACACCCTCAGCCCTGTAAGGATAGTCTATGGCTCAAAGTTCCCTGTGAAGCTCAAGCCATTGGAGCAATAATAGATAGCAGGTCCTTTCAGAGGTGTTAGTCTTAAGAGCAAGCCCTTCTGGATTAGCATTGCCATTTAAGGACTAGCTCTATTGGAAAGGCCAGTCAGATCCTAGAATTCTTCCTAGAATTACTAGGAAGATGCTAAGTAATGTTACCTGGCCTACTGAAGTCCCAGTGATGTTGTACCAAATCCTGTCCTGGGGAACCAGTGAGTTTATTATTGGACTCTTAGAGCATGGGTAAATGTTTGTGGGCTGGAACATAGGTAATCCCAAAGCAGCCACACTGGAAAGTCTGACCCTGCGTGGATGATGGCGTCTGTCTTAGTTAGGGTTTTACCTCTGTGAACAGACACCATGACTAAGGCAACTCTTATAAGGACAACATTTAATTGGGGCTGGCTTACAAGTTCAGAAGTTCAGTCCATTATCATTAAGATGGAAACATAGCAGCATCTAGGCAGGCATGGTACAGGCATAGCTAACAGTTCTACATCATCATCTGAAGGCTGCTAGCAGAATGCTGGCTTTCAGGTTGCTAGGATGAGGGTCTTAAAGCCCATACCCACAGTAACACACCTACTCCAACAAGGCCACACCTACTCCAACAGGGCCACACCTTCTAATAGTGCTACCCCCTGGGCCAAGCATATATAAACCATAGCAGCATCCTCATACCACTTAGATGGAAACCCCTCAGTTAAGCCTCCACAGCCTAAAATTTCTAGCCCCTTTCAAGACCTCCCAGGTCACTTTCAATCAGTGTGGAATTTGAATACAAATGGGGGAGAAGTGGCTTGATACTAAGGAAAGGGTCCAATGACCCTGCATACACTTCCTTCCACGAGGGAATGTCAACAGTCCACAGATCCCATAGTGATAAACATTCATTGGTAGGCACAGCTGATCGGATGAAGATGGCAGCCATTTTGCTCTGAGGACCATGTTCTACAACATTCCATATATCTTAGTTAGGGTTTTGTTGCTGTGAAGAGACACCATAACCAAGGCAACTTGTATAAAGACAAACATTTAATTGGGGCTGGCTTTGAATTTCAGAGGTTCAGTCCATTATCATCATGGTGGGAAGCATGGCATTGTGCAGGCAGACTTGGTGCTAGAGAACAAAGAGTTCAACATCTTGATCTAAAGGCAACCAGGGGAGACTGGATTTCACAGGCAGTCAACATGAAGATCTCTTCCTCAGCAAAGCCCACAGCCACAGTGATGCACTTCCTCCAATGAGGCCATACCTCCTAAAAGTAGCACCTTCCATGGGCCAAGCGTATTCAAACCACCACACTATATTTTACTTTTCTTACTGGTGTGATAGAATAACAGACACAAGGAAATGTGTGTTTGGGACTCATCAGGCTTCCTTTTCTATAATAAACACTATAACTACAAGCAACTTGGGGAGAAAAGGTTTATCTGGCTTATAATTCATAGTCCATCGGGGAAGTTAGGGAAGGAACTGGAGGCAAAAACTGAAGCAAAAGCCATAGAGGAATTTTGCCAACTGGCTTGCTCAGCCTGCTTTCTCATAGCACCCAGGACCACCTGCCCAACAATTTCACGGCCACTGTGTGCTGGGACCTCCCACATCAGTCATCCGTCAGTAGAGTATCCCACTGACCTGTCTACAGGCTAGTCTAATGAAGCCATTCCCAAATGACTCTAGATTGGTTTAAAAAGGAAACTAACATTGAAGGGTTTATTTAGGCTCACTGTTTAAGGTACAACCCATCGTGATGAGTATGGTGTTGTGTACAAGCAGGAAGCAGGAGGAGGAGGCAAGCCGCTCACATGGCACCCACAGTCAGGAAGCAGAGGGAGATGGATGCTGGTGTCTCAGCTCACTTTCTTCTTTTTATTCAGATCAGGACTCCATCCCCCACAATGGCAACACTCACATTAGGTTGGGGTTTTAGTTAACACAACTTACAAATCCTTTCCCCAGACATGCCCAGAGCTTTTTCTCCTGGGTGATTCTACATCCTGCCAAGTGGCCAGTCAATACTAGCCATCACTCTGAGATACCACTAAGCAGCTGAGAGCACAAAGGGCAGAGGTGCCCAGTCCCTCCCTCCTAGGCGACACAAGGCGGCTGGCATCCACAGAAAACAGAAAAGGTGCAGAATGGTTTCCCAGCCCAACTTGCCTGCCACACTTTCCTGGCTCAACAAACAGGCTGGTCCACGTTCAGATTCCACCCAGACTGGCACACGGTGGTACTCAAGTGGTACCTGCTGCATGCATCTGGGGACAAGTGTCACTGTTGAGCAACTAACTGTTCAGATGGGCCTCAGAGCAGAGCTGTCCGTTCCCCCAGTGCTTGAGCCACTGAGCTATGAAAAATCTGGGTAGAAACCAGTAGGGGGAACTTGAAGAAAGGTATCCACTGCCCCAAAGCAGTCTGGTCTGACACCACCATCCCACAGCTGAGCTGTGAGTCCCACCACAATCACTGTGTACCACATTATGAACCACAGCTTGCTTTGGCCCTGGCTGTTCTTTCTCTCTATCACCTTTCCTAACACTGCCTATTTTCCTCCACTCGACAGAAAGGGCAAAATCTCTATCTTGCTCATGCCCTGGGGATGTATCTTTGGCAGGTGCTTCAGCTGAGTGCTTCTTGCACCCAGAACCTCAGCTTCTAGACATGGGCATGGCTTTGATATGTGGCCAGAATCTCTGAGCCAGCCACAGGGACACTGGTGCAAAGGACCAGGCCTACCTTTAGGCAAGTGTTTAAAGGGTAAATGGCACCCAGTGACTCAAAAAAACCATTAAAGGATGATGCTATAAAGTCCACAAAGATGCCTACTGTGGTGAGTCTGGGAGCCAATCTGGGCAACATAGCCATGTGAGTTACAGGAAAGACCCAGGTAGATTTACTCTGGCCTTCCCTGCTATGGTTTTGGGGACCCAGAACATCTCCAGACCTTCCTAAACTCTAGATGCCTAAGGAGGCAGAAGAAAAAGAGACACTTCTCCCCTGTTGCTAGATTGGGCAAGATCCCAGCAACAGCAGAGCAGGGCCCCAGCCTGCTCAGTCCAGTCCCCCTATGTTGAACTTGGCCATGCAGGCTTCCCTCCCCTTTTGCTGTCTCGATCATCCGAACGCAATTTCCTTTCTCGTCTGAACACGGATTCCTCTCCAGATGGCTTTCTCCCTCTGTCCCTCTCTACCAGGTCTCGAGCCAAAGCCTATGGCTAAAGGCTAAGCTAAAACAGGAGGGCCCCATTAGGAAGGTCGCTGTGGATCTGGCAGGATGGTGCCGAGGACAGCACGTGTGGAAAGGAAGCCTCACTCAGAAGTCTGCTGAGGCTCGCTGGCCACAACTGGACCCTGAGCACATTTTCAGACTGTGAGTCAATAGTTAACCGAATGAGCAAGCCTGACCAACAGCTCTTCCCCGAGGGGTGAGCGAAGGGAGATTGCTCTGAGAGGATTGGGACACCCCCATCTCCAGACTAGCCATCAGAGTGTGGTGAGTTAGGTGAGAGGAGGGCTATACATCTTAATCTATTTTCCATAAGGAATTTAAGATGAAATCAGCTGGAACTGGCAATCTCATCACAAAGTTGGACAGCATGTGGGTCCTCTGTCAGCTTGATGGTGCGTGCTATGAAACTACCACTTTAGCTCCTAGTAAGGCAAAGTCCATTCATTGCTGAGGCTCTCTGGACTCTATTCTATATCGATCCCTGGAAGTATTAAGGATGAACTGGACAGACATCTGCAAGGGAAGAACAGTGTGTGAGAAAAGGAAAGTTTGGGGCTTTGGAGATGGCCCGTGAATCAGCTGAACCCACAGAACAGAATCTTGGTGGACCATGTCCCATCAGACCATACTGTGCATATGTTTAGGCTTCTAGGACAAACATGCACCATGCACAATGCCCCTTCAGCTGTAGGGCAGCCAGCCAGGGAGGGGCTGCCCACTGAGCTGCAGGAAGGGTAGGTAGTCTGAACCCTCTATCCCCCCATTCAAGCAAGAGACAGGCTCAGGGGTGAAGAAGACACTGTCTCTGGCCATGGTGGCTTCTGCAGGCCAGTTCTGGCACCGTCACATTCTCCACTTAAAGGTGGGAGTCAAGAAACCCAGGACCCCAAAACTCAGTGGGTCACTCAGACTTTCCATTCCCCCAAGATGAAGAAGGCGTTTCCAATAAGGACATAGCAGCTCTGTTGCCAACATCCTGACTGCCTGTCCAGTGAGAAACACGGCTTCCCTAGATCCAGCCTCCTCCACTCTAATCGAGGGCATGGTATGTCTTCATCTCTGAGAAACCAGCCTGAAGTAGGCATGGAAGTGCTGAGATAGGCTGGAGATGTAGGTGTGTACATCAATGGGCAGCCAGTAATGGGCCCCTCCTCACCCCACTTCCCTCTCCTTTCCACTGCCAACCTCAGTCATAGCTCTCCTTCCTGTGGATATAGGCCACCTCTTGCAATTGATGAAGATGAGGTAACAAATTCTCTTTGCTGTTTTTCCACATTTTCAGTGAAACTGGGGCTCGGAGAGAGACAAGGTCTCTCCTGAGGCTATTCAGGTAAGTTGGGGAGTCACACATGTGTCCAGAGCATCAAGAAGGTGGTGTTGTGGAAAGTCTGATTCTAGGAGGTGGAGGGAGCAGGGTTGGAGACACCTGAGGGTTAGATAGTGAGGGAGCTCACAATGGGATGGATGACCACACCCTGAGGCTGGCTTCATGGATGAGCAGCAAGCACGGAGGCCAACACAGTGCTAGAAGTGGGAGTGGGGTGGGATCTGGGGCTGCCATTAGGGTCTTTGAGCAAACCAAAGGCATTGGCTTAACAGAAGTTCCTGGTTTTCTTGTTTTTCTCCTCCCCCTCCTTTTTGTCCTCCCCTTCTTCCTCCTCTGCTTCTTTTCTCGGGTTCTTTAAATAAATGTTCCAAACATCCGAAGAGCAACGAAGAGACTTCTCCGCAAGGTTCCCAGAGGCAGCTTAGGTCCTGATCACAGCCAAGCCATCGGGAAAGTACTTCTGAGGTCCAAATGCCAAAGGCATGTGCCTCCCCCAGCACTCGTCAGGCAGTTCAGAATAGGGGGAATCAGTGCCCTCATAAAGGACCTTGCTAAACCTCATTTATTTTTCTGCTTTCCAAAGTAAGGATGCTGTTCTTGTCCCCTCCAGACACAGAGGTCAAAGCCCCACACTGTGGACAGAGACTAACCCTCTACTTCTCCCAAAACTGCAAGTGCATGAGCCTTGAACTTTGCAGTATCTGCTTTTGTTAGCAATGAGCATATGTTGTGAGGCTAGCCTTCCTCAGACACTTTGCTATAGTGGCAGAAGCAGATTAAGACATGGTACATCCTGAGCCATGACTATCAGATGGCACTATGTTCCCTGAGGAACAATTCATGGGCCTATGAAACAAGATGGTTGAAGGGAACACACACACACACACGCACACAATACCTACCATTTCTTGCCATCAGCTTCCCATTCACTGTCTTCTTCTTTCCACAGTTCTGAGCTTACAAGTCCAGAGTCTCACACAGAACTGTTCTGGTAAGAGACAGGAAGTACTCTCAAACCCTCCATGATGGCTGCTTCCTGGAAACTTGGAACTCCTTGCCTTGAAATCCATAGGTCTCACTAGTGGGAAATTGTCCTATAGACTTCAGACAATTGGCCCTCATCAGGGGACGGACAGAAAGTGGTTATCACCTCCATACTTCCCCGACCATAGCACATGACAGCCTGAGAAGGGTCTGTCAACCTGGGCACAAACCTGAGGAAATGGCAGTGAGGACCATCTACAGAGCAAAGGCAGGCCTGTGTAAGCTTCAGTCCAGGGCATCAAAGTAGGGGTAGGGGCAACTGGCTTCTTCTCTGAAACCAGCTACAGTGGAGCAAGGGTGGGGCAGGCCACAGGGAAAAAGGTCAGCCCTAACCCAGGGCCTTGCTCTTCCAAATGGGCCACTGCACCATGCCGAGTGAGTGCTGTGAGCTGAACTCGGCAGCCACTGTGATACCGCTGTTTCCCAACATGCTCTCCAAAACTGAGGCTCTCCATCAGCACCCGCCTGGACCCTGGCAGCCAATGACACTCAGCTGGGGCCCCTGGTCATGCCCTTCCCAGGGATAGGCAACTGATTACTGGTGACTGAGGTCCAACCCCTTACCTGACACAGAAACCTATGAATTTACTGCTCCAAAGGAACCTATGAATTCGGGAGCCAACCAGGGAGCTGCAGCACACTTGGCTTCCCTCCTTTCCAGGCCTGAGGCCCTTGCTGCCTTTTTGACCGTTACCAGGAGTAAACCCTCACAACCAAAGGACATAGCCTACCAACTCCAAGGCTTCCAGAAAACCCATCTGCCTATATCTCTGCAGCAAGACCTCACTATATAAAGCAGAAAGTAATAGAGGAAAGACACCCTGCCTCATTGTTGGATAGCTACACACATGTGCACACATATACACATGCATGCATATAGCTACACCCACACACATACAAACATGGATGTACACCTGTAAGAGCATCACATATGCATGTGTGCATGCGCATGCACACGCGCACGTGTGCACACACACACACAGAGATGTGCACACATACACACAGATGCGCACACACACGCAGCAAGACCGGAAAACTCCAACAGGCTGTGAAAGGGAAAGAAGTCCAGAAGACTAAGTAAGGAAGGGGTTGTGTTGTAAGGGCAGGCCCTTGTCAACATGCAGCATCAAAGGCAACCTCTTTCTCAGAACCTTCCCCTAACACACAGGCAGGGACTCACTATGTCCTACCACTTGGCCTGCTGCTTCTCAGAGAGCCTCACCATTGGTAAACCCCAACTCTATGAATGGCCAATGTGCTTTTAATTATTCAGAATTACACGGGACTGACTGCTCATTGTTGGGAGACTCCTTCTCAGCGGGTGGCTGAAGGAACCAGCTAGGTGTGAACTAGTTGTGCAAAGAGGTGACACCAATCCTCAGAGTGTGGATGGAATTCTTGCCTGGGTTTTTCAGTACAGCCCAGAGCCAGTCATTTATTCAAAACCATGTGGGTTCCTGCTGAAATCCAGTGAAGAAGGAATTCCGTGTACACAGCAGGTGTTCTACTCGGGCATGTGTCTCATGGACTGTCGGGTTTGGACAGCCCGAGGTAAATTTTCTTTTCTAAGCATTTTTCTTTATCTGACCTGCAGTGACTGCAGGAGGCAGGGGCTCCGGTCAGAGACACTTCTTACAGGAGATGGGAGTTAACGCAGGAACCCACAGCTGGACATGTGCAGAGAGTGGGAGACTGTGGAACGTTTAGTTCTAAATCCGAAATCTTCATCATCCTTTTCTTGAGGCTCGGGGTCCGTGTGGAAGATGAGGTGGGGTCACAAGAGTGACGGTTGACCCCAGACACAGAAGGGCCCACAGCGTTTGTGGCAGCATGCTCACGCCTGCACCAGTTCGAGCCAGATGGAGTCCCTGAAGAGCGGAAAGTAGACATAAAGTTCTGCCCTTAACTGAGAAGATATTTGCAATGATACCCACTGGGAAGAGAGGGGAAATCCGTCTCTCCCAATGGCGTCTCCAGGGCAGGCCCCGGACCCAGGGCTAGTTGGCCAACACAAAATGGATTTCTTAGTTTTGGTTTTCTTGTTTTGGTTTGTTTTTAAGGCTTTTGCTTCATTTTGCTTTGTTTTGGTATTTTTTTTTCTTATTGTTTGTTTTGACTTTGGATTTTGGTTATGTTTGAGAGAGACAATGAACATGAAGCTGGAGGGTCAGGAGGTGGGGAGGATCTAGAAGGAGTTGGAGCAGAAGGGAATATGAATAAAACATGTTGTATGAAAAAAGCTTAGGCCAGGCATGATGGCACACTCCTTTAATTTGCCAATCGTGGGAGGCAAAGGCAGGAGACTCTCTGTGAGTTCAAGGCCAGCCTGGTTTATATAGAGAAGTCCAGGACAGGCTGCATAGAGGGACCTTGTCTCAAAATAGTGAGATGAAACAAAAGAAAGAAAAGAATACGGCATGGTGTGTGTGTGTGTGCACGCTCAAATGTGTACATGTGTGTGTGTGTCTGTGTGTGTGACATCAGTGTGTCTTTCTTTCTTGATTGTTCTCCACCTTACACACTGAGACAGAGTCTCTCACTTGAACTCAGAACCAGCTAGTTTGCTCTGGGGATCCCCGTTGGGGTCATCACTGAATGCCCCCCCCACCTTGGGGTGAGTTGTCTCAAATGCAGATACGAGTGAGAAGCCAGTGGATGCAGAAGGGTTTAATCACTTTTTCATTGTTTCCTGGGGCAAATGAATCCACTGCCACCTCAGGGAAGCTCTGGGAGAGGGAGCACACAGGGGTAGGGAAGCTCACTCTCCCAGTGTCTGCCCAGGCCTTCTCATCTCCGTTTACTTCACACACTGGATCCCAAGCATGGCTTTCTGTGGTAACAGGACCTTGTAGCTGAGAAAGGCCAGGGCAGGATTTCCCACTGATAACAGCCCTGCTCTTGAAGGGTACCAGAGCATTGAAGAAGCCATCCAGTGCCTCCTCAGCCATTTCCTTCAGGAACCGCCCAGCTCCACGTCCACAGTACTCTGGGACCACACGGCTGGGGGAGGGTAACCATGGCAACGCTCCAGTCATCGCTAAGTGACTCTTTCACAATGTACAATCGCTCTGTTTATAGGAAGAATGCTGACCGTATACTCTGGTTTTCCAGCGCGTTACTTTACCAGGAAAGAATGCAGAGCCCACCAGAAGGAGCAGACACTGCAGTTTTCCCAACCATCCTTCAGCCGAGGCTTCTCTTGGCTGCTATGGAGAAGAATGGCTGGGGTCCCCTGCCCACCATGCACTGAGGGAGGCACGCTCATCCCAGAAGGCCGAGGTTGCCCACTAAGTGTTCCAGAGATGACACCTGGCGTCTCCTGAGTCCCCAAGACCACACAACTGTGCCTCACTGTGGGTCTGGCATCTGTAACCAGGCCAAACCACCACAGCGCTCGGTTCATTCGTCAGAGTGAAATTTCAGCCCAGACTGGATGGTGAAGGGTGTCTGTCTCCTCCCCGGAGAGGCCACAGGCATTTGGTGGGTGCTCTGGGGGAAGGCACACACATTTGCTTCCTTGAAGTTTAAGTTTAGGAAAAGGGAAGATGAACTTCAGATGCTAAAAATAATCTGTGGGGGCTCTTCAAATGAAAAGAAAACCTTTCTGCCGGGGCCAGGATCTGGGGCGGTGTTTCCATCCCTGAGCCCCTTTGATGGTCCTGTCATTGATATTTCAAATGCGGCCTGTAATTTCCTGAGACCTGGAGAGGCAGCTGCTTCCGGTTTGAACAGCATAATTTAGAAAGATGTGCCTCAGCAGAAAACAGTCTATATTTTAAAAAAAGGTCTTTCTCATTTTTATTTATACTCATTTGTCTGTCCTGCACGACTCTGCAGGCGTAGACAAAAGCCAAAGACCTGAAATCACGAGCAGTTCCGTGTTGCCTGAAGTGGGGAATGGGACCCGAACTGAGGACCTCCGGAAGCGCAAAAAGTGTTCCTACCCACTGGTCTACCTCTCCGGCTCTATGCAAGCACTTTTAAAATCTTTTTTCTTTCATAAAGTATGTTAAAACAAACAAACAAAAATCACTATCCAACCCAATAAAATGCCACAGTGTGTGGAAACTCATGAATGAGAGCACGCCAAGTACTGGAGTAGGGTCTCTCTCCAGGCCTCTAGACCAGTTTCCTCAGGATCCCCATCTCCACCCGTTAGGGACTGTCTTAGCACTGCAGCCTGTCAGAACATTGCACACAGTGAATTTGGTATCTGTTTCCCCTTGTGAGCAGATTTTCCCATGTGGTTGGGTGTGTGGCTCTTGCGGCTCCTTAACCTCTTTACTCTGATCCTTCCAATGCCCGTGACAATAGAAAAGATTAGCGCGTCGGCCCACCTTGACCGGCTGAGGTCATAGGCTGGGAGAGTTTGGGGAGAGCTTTGAGAGCACGCTGTGGGAAGCAGGCTGGGGAATCTCTCAGGAAGGGAGAGCTGGGATTGAGTCAGACAAGTCTAAGCTGAGGGGCAGGAGACAAGCAGGGCCCATGGAGGGATCTGGTCACTGCAACCGTGGACTTCATCAAGTCAGAGGCCTCTGGGGAACTGTGGCACCCTTCCTCCAACAGGGAGTGCATTCTATGCAGAAGGATGCAGACACCAGGACGGCTCTTGGGATGTGACAAAGGGCCACCTTTTGTTGCCCTCCAGAGACGAAGGGCCCCTTGTATGACTCAGCCCCTGATATTTTAAGCTGACCTCAATGGGGATGGGGGTGTAGAAATCACGGTTTCTATAAGCTAAGCTAACTACCCAGTAGCCAAGGTACTCAGTCCAGCCCCACAAGACTCATATAGTTCAGCCCCATCTTAATGCCAGTCTAGGATCTAGAGGTGGCTGTCCCCCCTGTTTTCCTTCACTCCCTGTCATCTTCAGCACAGAGTAATAAACTGCTGGTCACAACCCCAATGGAGGTCACAAAAATATCTGGAACCAGAAGAAGGATTCTGAATACATACAAATTAATTTAAAGTTGCTCTGGTCAGAGTACGTTGGTGTTTCGTGCAGGGACAGCACAGCATCCCTGACTCAGAACACACAACCCGAGCATTTTGCACTATACATGGTCTCATGCCACACAACAGCAGCAAACACTTCCTCAAACCCCTCATCTCAGATCAAGACCATGATACAGAAGAAAACTGTATGGATTCCAGTGAAATTTTTAAAGGAGGTACTTGTTGGTTGTGTGTGCGAGTAAGTGTGTGCTCACTTGAGGTCAGAGAACAATCTTGGCAAGTTAGCTGTCTCCTTCCACCACGTGGGACCCAGGGAGAGAACCCAGGTTGGCAAGTGTGGAGGCTTTTGCAGGCTGAGCCCTCTCCCTGCCCAAACTGCAGACTGTATCACTAACAACGTGCAACGCTTTCTGTTCTTATGGAAACGTGATGGCTTTGTATTTCCTGCCCCTCACTGTAAGTACCAATTCTGTGGATTGTGATGTGTTCGAATGTTTGATTCCAAAAGTTGATGTTTAAATTGCTAAATTGAGGTTTTTTTTTTTTTTTTAAGATAGTTAAATGAATTTGGCGTGGAATAAAAACACAATTGCCAACGATCTTCTAAGTGGCTGTAAACACACTCCTCCGTTTTGCAAAAGCTATAATGTTATATGAAACAGCACTTCTCAGCCTTGATGGTTAGAAAATCAAATGTCAATCAACTCTGCAAAGCACAGAAGATACTATGTCTTATCAACTCTTCAGCCATGATTTAATTTTTACACACACAAAAAAAATGCAAGTACATTCATCTCATTCACATGCAAATTTGCTTTTTGTCCTCAATTATAGTAAAGTTATATTAGAGCAAAGAATTGTTTGAAAATGAATTTATGACATTCTTAGTAAAAATTTTATCTTTATACTTATGAGATAGCATGGGAGAAGAGTGGACAGGAGTGGGAAATGTTGAAGAATCTTCCTCCACGGCACGGTGCTCTCCTCCACGGCATGGCTACTCTCAGCCAACCCCACCAGAAACAGAGAGGGGGGTTTGAAGGTAATGTGCTCTCTCATAAGTTATGTATTTGAACACTTGGTCTCAGTTGGTGTCACTGCTTAGAGAGATTATGGAGTGTTTGAATGTGGAGCCTGTGGAAGGAAGTCTGCTCACCGTCTGTGGGCTGAGAAGGCTTTAAGAGCTTCTAACCTTACTCCATCTCCAGGTTACTCCGTTTTCTGCCTGAGGTTAGACATGTGATCTCTCAGTTACCGCTCTGACCACCTTCTCTATGCTTTCCGTCCATTGTGAACCCCCTTCTGGAGCTGTAAACCAAGATAAAGTCTTCCTTTTATAAGCTGCTTTTGGTCACGGTTTTACCATAGCAGCAGACAGTGACCAGTGACATGTCTATGCACAAAAGAATCAGCATGGGGCAGAGCCCAAGGGCTGGCCATGTGCACCCACACCCAAAGGCCCCACGGCAAACCAATGTACTCCAATCAGAACCCACTAAGACACTGAAAGGCAATGGCTAAGTATGTACTGACAAGAACCCTGTGAGGTATGCATGGAACAGATGTTAAGACTTTACTAAGTTGTACAAAACAAAAACAAAAAAAGAAGGTATATCCTCATTAAATAAAAACGTGCCCTTTCCTTATATAAGTTCAACCCTGCTGACTAAAATCCCCCTAACATTCTTCCTAGTGTTGGATACAGGCTGAACAGACTGTGTGTGTTTGGAGGCCAGGGGTGTTGGATTCACTGGATTTTAGAGGCAGTTATGAGCCACCTGACTCAAGTGCTGGCAATTCTGTAAGAGTGGCATTTGCTTCTAACCACCCAGCCCTTTTAAGATGATTCATGGTGAAAATGAAGTCATTATTTGCAAAAAGAGATAGGTATGCTCTAGAAATAATGTTACTTAATCATCCCTCTCCCTCTTCTCCCCTTTTCTTTTCTGCATAGATACCAGACTGGCCCTAAACCCACTGCATATTCAAGAATGACCTTAAAGTCTTGATCCTCCTGCCCCAGCCTCCCCAGAGCTTGGATTATAGGTGTGCACTACCAGGCCCGGTTTGCAGGGTATGGGAATCAGACCAGGACTTCATGCATGCCAGGCAAGCACTCTGCCACCTGAACTACATCCCTAGACTGAACAGCACTCTCTACTTAACACAGCTGGACACCTGCACTTTCCATGGAACTGAGCAGAGCCCATAAATATGACCCAAGGGATGGCAAGGTCTTCCCTGTTGATAAACTGGAAGAGGATGGCATATTTGTGAATCCTGTGGAACAAATGACTTGTGGTTTGAAGGGATAAAGTTCTCAGAACTTGATTCTGCCTGCTCCCTCACACCAGTACACCAGAAGATCAGACCTTCACACATAAAAACACAGAAGTGTAGGACAGAAACACATGTGGATTCATAGTGCAATCTTATAATGAAGCAGAACACTCTACATACCCTGCACCAACTGTCATGCTAGAAAAGATTTAATGCCTTAACCTCTTACAACTATGTGTGTGTTTATGTATGTGCATGTGTATGTGTGTACATGTGTATGCAGAAGTCAGAAAGATGAGGCATCTTTCTTAATCTCTTTTCATCTTACTGTTTAAGATGAGATCTTTTACTAGACAGAGAGCTCATCGATTGTCTTAGGGTTTTACTACTGTGAGTAGACACCATGACCAAGGCAAGTCTTCTAAGAATCACATTTAATTGGGGCTGGCTTGCAGGTTCAGAGGTTAGTCCATTATCATCAAGACAGGAGCATGGCAGTGTCTAGGCAGGCATGGTGCAGGAGGAGCTGAGAGTTCTACATCTTCATCTGTAGGCCACTAGATGACTGGTTCCCATGTGGTTAGGAGAAGGGTCTTAAAGACCACACCAACAGTGACACACTTCCTCCAACAAGGCCACACCTCCAAATAGTGCCACTCCCTGGGCCAAGCATCTTCAAACTACCACATCAATTCAGCCAGGTTGGCTCGTCACAGTCCCCTAAGGATTGCCTATCTCTGCCCCACCTTCAGTGATGGGGTGGGTTACAAGTGTGAGTGCCCTGACCTGCTTCTTCTACGGGTACTGGGAACCAAACCCACATCTTCATGCTGTGTGGCAAACTCTTTACACACTGAGCTATCTCCCTAGTCTTCTTAATACCTAACACTTGAAGGTTCCACACAGCTTATATCTACAAAATCTATAAAGATATGTGTGTGTTATGGTTATTTTAAATTATCAGTTAACACAGTATAGAATAAACTAGGAATCGTGTCTCAATAAGAAGTTGTCCAGATTAGATTGGCTTGTGGGCATGTCTGTGTGGGATTGTCTTCATTGACATGGGAAGATCTAGCCCACTATGGGTGGCGCTATTCCCTGGGTTTCGATCTTAGATTATATAAGAAAGTAAAAGGTGGACTGAGAAGTAAGCATGATGCAGTCATTCTTCCTGCTCTTGACTGTGGAAGTGGTGCAGCTAGCCACCTTGATTTCCTTGTTATGATGGACAGAACCTGGAATTGTGAACTAAAATAAACCCTTTCAATTAAAACAGTTTCAGCCTGGTGTGCCCTGTGTTACATGAATGCACAAATTTCCACAAATGTGGACACACACACACACAGAGGTGGGGGGATTCATCACCTATGAGTCCTGATGAGGATGTAATTTATCATGCAGGGAACTAAAGGCATGAACCTGAGGACAGGCACTGATACAGAGGCCCTGGAGGGATGCTGCTTGCTTTCCATGCTCCCTGAGGCTTGTTCAGCCTGATTTCTTATACCATCCAAGACCAAGGGCCCAGGAGTGGAACTACCTACAGTGAACTAGGCCCTCCCACATCAATCAAAAACATGCTCTAAAAACCAGTTTACAGGCCAATCTGGTAGAGTCTTCTTCTCAACTGAGGTTCCCTCTTCCAAAATAGTTTGTGTCACCTTTACATAAAACTAACCAGACTAGAAAGAAACAAATAGTTATATAAAGAAATGGAAAGCCAACTTAATTGTTTCTGGTATATTCTAGTGTCAAAATATTAACAAATCTTGGAATGTTGATGGAAATCTTGGAGGAGGTAGGGTGAATATGATTAAAACATGTATAAAATTCTCAAGAAACAATTCACAGATCTTATGAAGCTAAAAAAGAAGGGAGGCCAAAATGTGGATGCCTCAGTCCTTCTTAGAAGAGAGAGCAAAACACTCATGGGAGGAAATACAAGGTCAAATAGAGGAACAGGGATTGAAGAAAAGATCATTCAGAAGCTGCCTCACCTGGGAATCCACCCCATATGCAGCTACCAAATACAAGCACAATTGCTGATTACAAGAAGTACTTACTGGCAGGAACCAGATAGAGATGCTTCCTCAGGGGCTCTGCCAAAGTCATACAGCTACAGTTGAGGACACTTGCAATTAACCATCAGACTGAACGTGGGGACCCCAATGAAGGTGCTAAAGAAAGGACTGAAGGAGCTTAAAGGTATTGCAACCTCATGGGAAGAACAACATTATCAACCAACAAAACCCTCCAGAGCTCCCAGGGACTAAGACACTAACCACTGAACCATTGAGAGACCTATGGCTCCAGTTGCATATGTAGCTGAAGATAGCAATGTCTGGCATCAATGTGAGAAGAGGGCTTTGGTTCAGGGAGGGCGTGTTTTCCCAATGTAGGGAAATGCCATGGCACTGAGGTAGAAAGGGTGATTAGGAGTGAGTGCACCTTCGTGAAGACAAATGGATGGAGAGGGGGATGGGAGTGGGGTGGGGAAAGGGGATAACATTTTAAATGTAAATACAGAGAGTATCTAAAAATCTTCTCTAAGAACACACACACACACACACACACACACACACACACACACACACACACACACACATGGTCGATGAGATGGCTCAGCACCAATTCTGGTTACCTGAGTTCAATCCCTGAGATCACATGGTGGAAGGAAAAGCAAGATCACTTCAGAGAATAAATACATGTAATAATATTTCATAAAGAGCGTGTTATGTCAGTGTTGGTGTGAGAGACACCACCAGCACTGTGGCGGGCCTGGTGTTCTTCTTGGAGGACAGATCTGAGCAGATGATGGACATTTAAAGCGCACAGATGCCCGACCTCACACCAAGGATCCATATGGTGAATTTACTGCTCTCCACAGAGGAGCCACTGTGTCCCCGGGAGCACATCTGCACACCATTGCTTGTGAAGCAGAAGGCACACAGAGGCTGATTGCTCGGGTGCTCATGGTGCTGACAAAGGGTTTGTCTGCCCCATATGCTCTGAGGGCTATCCGTCCACACCCTCGAAACGCACAGAGGCACTGAGAGGCTGGGCAACTGCCAGAGGGCACATAGCCGGAAGTAGCAGAGTGCATCATCTGGGGTGAGCAGGGGTCACCCAATATTGAGTTGGCAGATGGGGTACCTCTGCCACTGGATGGGGTTGAAGCAACCAGCACCAAGCCCAGAGCCAGCTATGGGCTAGACTTTCATGTGTGCCCATCTTCAACCAGCCCGGATATGGCTTTCCAGCAAGACTGCTCCTAGGCTGTGGATTGAAACAGGTTCCCAGTAGGTAGCACATCCTCCAGCTCTGGTCCCCATTGGTACTCTTCCAAAAGAGCTCCAGCAGATGAATGGAGATTCCAGCACTTTCCCTCTAGCTGAAACCAGACAATCCATACAGGTTTCATCCAGCCACAAGGTGCTGTGTCCTGGCTCCAGGACAGTGGCTGTGCCTCCTCCTATTTAGCAGTCCAGGAGTCACATGAGGTCATGGCCTATAAAGTCCCAATCCCAGCCCTACAGCTGCAAACAGGATATAAGAGACACTTCATACAAACTCCTCAGAAGACTCCAGGTTCCTATCAGAGAATCTCAGGCATCCTCAGAGCCATCAGAAATGTAGAGAGATCTCGTCTTTGGAGGCCCAGGTGATAATGGTCTGACCTAGAGGCTTCACTCGGCAGACACCCAGGCCTTCCACACTGTGAAACCAGAGACTCTCTACAGGAATCTCCTTCTGAGGATGTATGCATCTGTTTCTGGAGAGAGACACAGAGACACAGAAACAAAGACAAAGTGAGAATACATGCATGGGCATGTGTGTGCATGCTTGCTAGTGCATGTGTGTGTGTGTGTGTGTGTGTGTGCACTTGTGTGTGTGTGCATGTGTATGTATGTGTGTGCATGCATGTGTGTTTAATCTTGCTTGTGCACATGCATTTGTGCATTTGTGTTTGTGTGCACTGCACACTCATGTGTATTCATGTGCATGCATTTGAGTGTGTGTGTGTGTGTTGTGTATGTGCATGTGAGTGTGTGTATGGTGCATGAGTATGTGTGTATGTGTGTGTGTGTGTGTGTGTGTGTGTGTGTGTGTGTGTGATGTATGTGTCTAAAAAACAGAAGCAGCCTGACATCTACCTCTCTACCAATAAGGAGATAAAAGTCTACAGTCACACCAGTGTAGTCAAGAGCTTGACATCTGCAAAGAATATCTCTGGTCCTTTCTGGGTAGGAATCCAGGGAAGCCCAGAAGACAAGCTAGCAAAAGCCTCACCTCACTGGATGCTGGTAAGCTGAGGGCCTGTCCCCTGCTTCTGCTCCTTGCAGCCCTTCACTGGGGGGGGGGGGCAATGTCAGTCCACGGGGAAGCGGCAGTCTACGGAGGGTCTTACAGGAACCCAGTCTGTCCCTACTCCTTTCAGGCTCCAGTACCACTGTGGTCAGCTGACGGTGCTACCGGACACCTTCGGAGGAGCTCTTGACCTCTTTGATCATTGGTTTCCCTTTCTGTAAACACAGGAGAAGCATTCCACAGACTGTTGCAAGATCTGAAGCAAATGAAACCCAAGATCAAATGTTCAACCCACTGCTGAGGCTGATCCAGAAGATGCTATTACGAAAGGGGACTCTTACAGTTCCTTCACCCTCTGCAGCCGGCATGTCAGAGTGGCTCCCAGTCCTGTGCTCCCAGCAGCCGGGGGTTTAGAGGTCATCTCCTGAATGGAAGTCACGTGACTTGGGCCTGTCTTTCTGCTTGCTTGAACCAGGCCTGCAGGATTCATTTGGCCTGCAGACTCCACAGCAGGGGCTGATCCGACTTTTCTCTGGACCCTCTGGCTTCTTTAAAAGTTTACACCCAAGAACAGCTGCCTCATAAAAGCTTTTTTTCATTAGTTTCCTGGAAGATGGTATCTTAATTTCCACACGTTTGGGCCTTGGGAGCGCCAGCACCCTTGTACTGATGGTTCCCACACTCTCCGATTAATCGTCTTCAGTCTGCCTTTGTAGCAAGAAGACAGGAAGCAAGCAGGTAGAAATGATGCTTTCTCGGTTGGAGCAACCATTGAAATTCTAACAGCTCCAAGTTTCGGGGAATTGCTGCCCCACAAAAAAAAGAATGGCAAGGGCCCTCAAAGGATGACAGTCAGGGTTCTTTCTAGGAGGATGTCTTAGACTGTGACTGAGAAATCCATTGCAGCGGAGGATGCTGCAGCCTGTGAACCCGATGAAGGAGAGTCTAGAACACCGTGTAACTCTTTGTGTCTTCCTCCAGTGTCCTCAAGGCCTCTTATAAATGGTTGGATAGTCAGGTCACTCGGAGGGTGTGGACAGGGCGTGGAGAGGATGAAGTCACGGAGCCTCAGCTGCTGGGCTGCTGGACACAAAACCAGCTGCCCTGGGGCTCCTTCCACCTCATCAGACCACAGCCACTGAGCCTGGTGCTGGGGAGAGGGAGGGCTTGGGACATCTGCTCAAAGGCAGGTGTCCACACATGACAGTAGAGAGGAAACCAGACTGTGTCTCTACAGGTCATGAAACTAGCAGCAAGACTTACAGGCCCCGATAAAGCCCTCCCACTATCAATCGCATGGCCTTGGGAATGTCCTTTCTCCTTTCTGCCTCAGCCTCCTCATCTGTGAAATGGATTTCATAAAAGTGTGTATTATAAAGTTGTCATGTGGCCACAAAGAGCTAAAACTTAGCACGTGAGTGTTAACGCAGCAGCAGGACATGGGTTCTCCAGAAGCAGGTCAGTTAAGAAAATACTCACGGAGAGAGAGAGGGGGTAGGGGTGGGGTTGGCCCTGCAGGAGCCAGAAGGACCCACTGACTTCATAGACAAGGAATTCCAGACCCTGAGGCCTCTGCAGCCCGCTGGGTTGCCTGCCTAGACCAGACATCTCTGAAGAAGGGGTACAGGCAACACCCTAGCCCAGGCACAAAACTCTGCTATAAGCAGGAGAAAGGACTGACCCCCACAGCGGGTCTGCACTGCCTCCTGGTACCACTGGCTTCTGCAAAATGGGCCAACTTCTGTGCAGCTCTCAGGATGGCCTTGGGACTTAGTTCCAAGTTTGGAGCAGTGTGTATGATGGCCCCACCCAGGCCAGCCTCAGCCACATCATCCCTAGACTGCCCAGATGAGGGGCTGAGCCCTAATTTTGGATCTCTGAACCTGTTCCTCGGGCCAGTTCCTCCAGCATCCGGCCAGATGGCCTTGCCTGGCCTTGCCTGTTGCGTTCAGGGGTCCAGACTGGTATGGTTCATCTGCTGTTTGTCTTGAGGTTCTTTGAGATATTCCTTTTAGCAGAAAATATTCATATTACAGACTATAAATAGTGAGTAGCAGGAACTGGAGAGATGGCTCAGAGATTAAGAGCACTTGCTGCTTTTGCAGAAGACCTGGGTTCGAGTCCCAGAATCCCTGGGGGGAGGAGACTCACAATCATTGTGACTTCAGTATTAGGAAGTCCAATGCCCTCTTCTAAACTCTGTGGACCCTGCACACACTTGGTGCCCACACACACATACCATCAAACACCCTTATCTATAAAATAAAAGTAAATGAATCTTTAAAACAATAGACAGAAGCATCACTGTCTTCTGGAACTTTCTGAAGATGTTTATGTCATCTGTGTCCAGTTGTACATAGATGGGCTGTGTAGAGTTAGGCACAGTGTAGCCAAAACCCTGCCTGTAAAGCTCAGCCCAACTCGGCGTCTGTATACAGAGTAGCTGGTGCACACGAGGTGCCTCTGTGTTGTACAACACCAGGTCAGGGGAGATGCTCAGACTCAGCACCCCTCAGGCTGATAGGAAGGATGGTGGCAGTGGGAGAGAGGAGGCGATTAACAATGTGTGTGCAGGGCTGAGAAGCAGCTCTGTGTACAAAGCCTGCCTGCTCTGCATCAGGCCTTTGGTTCACCAGCACCAAAACTGAGAGGGTTAGGGAGATGCCCAGAGGCTGAGTGTGCACTATTCTTATGAAGGACTTGAATTCAAGTCCCAGCGCCCATCGGCATCAGGCAGTTCTGCTCCAGGGGATCCAATGTCTCTGCCCCCTTCAGGTTCCCATGCTAACATTAACACATGCCTGCACAGAAATACATACATAAAAATACACACATACATATACACATACACACATATATGCATACATACATACATACATACATACATATGTATATACATACATACAATTTTTAAACAAAATTTTTTTAAAGGGGAAGAGAGGTAAAAAGCATGCAACTCCTCACCTGGTGCATCTGCAGAGTATTAAGGACAAGGACTAAACAATTCCATGTGACCAGTCTCTACAGAGCACAGGTCTCGGCATCCTCAGTGTCCACCCCAGCTGAGTGGCTTAGTAGGTGATGGTGCTTGATCTTGGGAAATATAACTGAGCCAAGAAAGAAAAGAGGGCAACTGGAGTGCACACGTGGACCTCAAAAACAGAAGGCAGACAGACACAAAAGACTACTACTGTTAATGGCATTTTCATGTAAAGTTCAAAGCAGGAAAGTGTAGAGACAGTGGCTGCAAAGGACTGAACTGACCCTGAAATGCTGCATTGCTGACTAAGGATGAAGTCTACCATTGTCCAGGTAGCTTTCTGGGCTTGGCGAAAAATGGGGGACTCCCTTTCCCAGAAAGGCTTCACCTTTTCTGACCTTGTCTTGAGAGTTCGAAACCTCCATAAACTCCGCCTTCGAAATGTCGAATAGCCTTAGTTAGGTTGCAGGTTCAGCTTCTGTGAACAGGAGCAGCTAGCGCCCGAGATTCCTGGAATGCCTCCCCATGCTAAGGAGGCATCACAGTACCTTAACCTTCAGCCAATGACCTTTGCTCACCCTGGATATTCCTACTCCCTAACCCAAAACTATACAACCCTTGACTCACCCCGAGTAAAGTTATCTGTCTCCCCGAAGCTGATCCGAGACTGTGTTGTCATTTCTGTTCATGCTCAGAGGCCGTCTGAAACCCTAATCGTCGGCTCTGTCCCCTTTGTCATCGTAGGCCAGTGACCAACAATGCCATGGAGAAGAGAGAGACCCACGGGAGAAGGGGCACTGGCAGGTATCAGGTGAGGGGGGTTCTCAGTCCATTTCTGTTGCCCTGATTAAAGCATCCTAACAGACATCCTGGGAGAGAAAGTTTATAATCCAGGGTCACAGGCCGTCATTTCAGGGAAGTCAAGGCAGAAACCTGTGGCAGCTCATCACATCTACAGTTGAGAGCAGAGAGAAATGACTGCACGTGTGCCTACTGCTCGGCTCACCATCTCTACACTGCTTTAAGTTTTTAAAAGAACTTTTGACTTTGATTATGTGTATGTGTGGTGGTAAAGATTGTGCCTGTGAGTGTCCACAGAGGCCAGAAAAGAGCATCGGATTTCCTCGAACTAGAGTTACAGGTGGTTGTGGGCACCTGACCTGGGTTCTGGGAATCAAACTCGGGTCCTCTGCAAATGTTCTTAATCTCTCCAGTCCTATCACCTTCTACTACTATGCCATCTAGGGTACAGTGCCCAGCAGTGTCCCTGCAGTGGCCTGGGTCTTTCCGGATCATAGTCATGACAATCCCCTCCACTGCTGCCCCTGCCTCCAGGCATTCCTACTGGCCAACCTAGACAGTCTCTCACAGGGACTCTCTCCCCAGGTGATTGTGCCATGCTGACAATTAGAATCAACTGGCATGGGGCTCCAGGGCAAGGTTACTTGGTTGATGAAAATGTTTGGGACCAGAGAGTGGCAAGGACTACAGAGAGTTGAGAATGTGCTCAGCGCCCTGGGAATGTTCCATTTGTTTGAGCACGTTTCTCTGTGAATCCCAGGCTAGCTTGGAATTCTCTATGTAGCTGAGGCTGACTTCAAACTTGTAGCCCTGCTGCCTCAGCCTTCCTAGTGCTGGGATTGCAAGTGTGAGCCACCCCACTCAGCTTCCAGAATTATTTGGAAGGGGAGGGAAAGAGAAGACAGCAGAAAGATGAGAAAGAGAGCGAGATGGGGAGAGAGAGAAGAGAGAGACCAGAGGACCCCTGATTTCTCTGATAAAGATATTTTAACATAGTCTTGACCACACGGGTTAAAAGAAAGAGAAGCACTCAGAAGTAAGACCCAAATGCATGCTCCTCAGAGAAGAGTCAGAGAGTAAGACGGACCTGAGTGTGGGTGAGTGCTCCCCAAGTGAAATTCCTGATCCACTGGCTCAGCCTTATCCATAAATAGTGTCTGGTGGCTCTCAAAGAATAGCTTTGGAAAACCTTTCTCCTTCATTGTCTCTCTTTTTTAAAAGATTTATTGATTCATTTAATATATATAGGTACACTGTTGCTGTCTTCAGACACACCAGAACAGGGCATCAGATCTTATTTCAGATGGTTGTGAGCCATCATATGGTTGCTGGGAATTGAACTTAGAACCTCTGGAAGAGCAGTCAGTGCACTTCACCACTGAGCCATCTCTCCAGCCCCCCTGTTTCTTTTGATAGGTGACATTATAGGAGGCTTTGGAGGTGCCGTAGATGGAATTACAATCCTATAAAGTAAAACCAGAAGCCAGTGGTGATATAGGGTGTGTCATTTGTCTGTAAGTGGATTTTCTTGTGAGTTCCTAGAATGCTTAGGAGTTGTGTTCTGTTCTGGAAGTTTTGCATCTTTGCTGGTGTGAGGTTTCATCCAGTAGTGGTGAGGGGGCCCCACTGCTATTCTTTGTCCTGCAAGTTTTCCCTTTCTGTCTCTCTTCAGCAGAACTGGGAGTGGTGGGGACAGAGGCTGCCGATCTTGTCTTTTGAAAAAACAAAGAATGAAGCAGGCCCACAAGCTACCCCACTATGTGCCCACCCTGACCCAATTCCCTTACCCTCCCCTACCCCACTATGTGCCTACCCCGACCCAATTCCCTTACCCTCCCCGTTCTCCAGCAGACCACACTTATGATGTATCCATATGACAGACATCATGATAGTCCCCAAAGATGTCTTAATTCTAGAAGCCCATGGACATGTCACATATTGCAACAAAGGAAATTCTGAGGATGTGTATTTGTGAGCTCCAAATTGGCCTGTTTTGAGACAGAGTCTCGTTACACATCTCTGACTGTCTTTAAACTAAGTATGTAGACCAGGCTGGCATCAAACTCACAGACATCTACCTGCCTCTGCGCCCAAGTGCTGGGATTAAAGAGGACCACCACTAAGCTAGACTTAACTTGTTACTTTTTAATTCAGTCTGGTCCAAGTTCTTAGGACATGAGTAGAATGTAACCAAATTCTTTGCCAGAAAGTATCAAACACAGTCCAGTCATCAGTTCTTGGTAGACCCCTTGTTCACCCCTGAAACCTCACCGGCAGGACCTCCACTATTGTCCACATCTCTCTTGGCATCACGCACTTCCAAGATCCCACCCAAGTGGCCTCTGCTTATAGCAGCCTGAAGCTTCAAACGTTTCCCATTGCTTCCACAAACCAGTTCCAACAACCTAAGAACAACAGATTTAACAGAGCCATGACCCCACTCCTGGGTGCCAGGTTTCTGTCTAAGTTACTTTTCCTGTTGCTCTAATAGACACAAAGACCTGACACAAAGATGCAAAGACCTTAAGGCTTTGCAGCTCAAGACTGCAGCTCCTCGTGTTGGGCAAGGCCTGGCAGTAAGGTCCTGAGGATGGTGTCTGCAGTCGGGAAGCTGAGGGAGATGAACATTGGTGACTTCTTTGGAGAGTCAGTTGTGTTGGATGGTGTTTTGCTGAGGCAGACGCACATGAAAGGATGAATGATGATAGATATTTTTTTAACTGGGGGCTGGAGAGGTGGCTAAGTGGTTAGAGCACTGGCTGCTCTTCCAGAGGTTCTCAATTTAAATCCCAGCAACCACATGGTAGCTCACAACCGTCTGTGATGGGATCTGATGCCCTCTTCTGGTGTGTCTGAAGACAGCTACACTGTACTCATATATGTAAAGTAAATATAAATAAATAAATAAATAAATAAACCACGAACCAAGTGTACTCATAATAAGTAAATAAACAAATAAATAAATATTTTTTAAAAGATTCTTTACTAACAGCACAGAGGTATTGGTTCGCCTTACACTGCATAGCTGAGTTCCATTTGTCATGTCTCCATAGAGAGAAACACACCAAAAACTTCTAGTGCTGTTCTGGTGGCTTCTTGCTGCTTCTGCAGACTCCGGCTGATTGGCAGAGTAGTGTCAGCCAAAACAGACTCACATGGAGTTCTGCTAAGACGGATGACTTAATAGCCAGTGATGGAGGCTTGCTTGCATGGCCAGCTTTGTGATGTTTCTTACATCTTCACTGATCTTCACTCCATTGAAAGAAGCATGGCAAAGAACTGCTCCTGGCGTCCCTGCTGGTCCTGGTCCCTCCTGGGCAACACAGAGATTTGCTCCAAAAAACAATTTCTTAATAGGTCCACTTCCCCCATATCCTATAATACGTTTCTTTCCCTCTACCTCTGATGGGTGGTGAGCTAGAAGGGAGGTTAAAGCATTTAAGAACACTTATTAAAAATAAGGCCTGAAAAAAATCTAAGTTTCTACCCCACAGCACTGTAGGGTTATACAATGTACATAGAGCTAGCACATAGTGAGTCTCCATCCACACTGTCAGTACAATGTGTGTGGAGCTAGCACATAGTGAGTCTCCATCCACACTGTCAGTATAATGTATGTGAAGCTAGCACACTGTGAGTCTCCATCCACACTGTCAGTATAATGTATGTGAAGCTAGCACATAGTGAGACTTCATCTACACTGTCAGTATAATGTGTGTAAAGCTAGCACATAGTGAGTCTCCATCCACACTGTCAGTATAATGTATGTGAAGCTAGCACACAGTGAGTCTCCATCCACACTGTCAGTATAATGTATGTGAAGCTAGCACATAGTGAGTCTCCATCCACACTGTCAGTATAATGTATGTGAAGCTAGCACATAGTGAGTCTCCATCCACACCGTCAGTATAATGTGTGTGAAGCTAGCACATAGTGAGGCTCCATCCACACTGTCAGCAGGAAGCTGCTGAGATTTTCTCTTCCAGCAGATGCTACAGCAGGCTCCAGCAAGCCTCTGGTCCTCATACCATTGAAGGGCCTCAGGCCCTACCTGTCTCTCCTGTTTGCTGAGCCAGGGACTGAACTAGGGTCTCATGTGTGCTCAGCAAACACCCTTCCCCTGTGATATACCACCAGCCCTCCTCTTGCTTTTTATTTGGAGACAGGGTCTCAGTGAATTCCCAGCTGGACCCTTGAACTCACTGGATAACCCAAGTTAGGCTTGAACTTGGGATTCTCCTGCCTCAGTTTCCCAGTGCTGGGATGACAAGTCTGTAACCCCAGTCCTGGCTTCTCTCCTCTCTTTATTCCCCTTTATTCCCTGCTCAAGTTTTAGTTTTTCTGACTCCAGGGTGGTTAATTTGCTGTTTTATTTTTCTTAAAAAAAAGAAGGATAAAACAAAAATCTTTTTATCACTTAGTTTAAAAGAATACTCATAACAAAATTTGCCCTTCTAACCACTTGAGAGTGTGAGTCTGGGGTGTTGAACACACTGAGCGTGTACATGACTATCGCCACCGTCTACACCACGTCCACAGTCGGCTGTACTTATTTCCTGTGAGCTACTCCTACTCCCCAGACGGTCACACAGATGGATACCTGAGTTTAAATGATCCGACCTAAGTTCAGACCATTGAAGCTGAGTTGTTGCAGACACTTAGCACTCCTGCACACCGCGGGAGCACCGAGGCCCCTTGGCAGGCTCAGCACATCCTTCTTGCTCGATCTTGGCAGGAAAGCATCTCTTTCCATGGATGCTTCGAACCTTCTCAGGCTCCCCTGTGTCAGCCACAAGTGTGGATCCTTGTTTCCCTGGGTTACCATAAAGTGTTGACTGTATGGACCAACTCTAGGCAACGTGAATAATGAGTTTCAGAAGAGCCAGCCAGGGCTGTGTGCCAGCATCACGGAAGGGCTCCCAGGATCACGGTGACCCACAGGGTGTTGTAGACCTGGAGCAGCCAGAGGGGACCTCTGTGGAGCTAGCTCTCTTGAGGGTAGCAGGTCTGCCCTTTGCCCTCTGCACCCAGGCAGTCTCCTGCCTCCTCTTCCCTTACCTTCCTGGTGCTGTCTCTGCCAGAAGCTGAGTGGAAACATCTGAACAGCTCTGGCTGCCTCTTCAGGCTGAGATTCAAACAATTTCATCCTTGACCCAGATCCAGGTTGCTGTTTGTCTGTGTGCCTTGAGCTGCCGTTCCCAGCAGCTCTGTGGCGAGAGGCCTCGGATAAAAGGCAGATCATCCTGGCCCATTCCAGCAGCCCACAGGCACTCAAGGTAGCTCTTGAGGAGGAGGAGGAGGAGCAGGAGGAAACAGACCAGCCCCCACCCCTGCACCCTATCACCACTGGACCCACTATTGATGCTATCTTTTAGTTGTGACCAGTTATCACACCAGGCCAAGAGGAGGCACTACCTACTGTCACTTTACCAGAGCAGGCCACTTAGAGTTTGGGGCCTGCATGAAAGAGGGAGGCTTCTCGCAGACCAGTGCTTAGGTACAGGGCAATGGAGCTGGGCTGGGCCACACGGGTCCCCAGCATCTCAGCACAACTGTGGCAAGGTGGCTCCAAGTTTCAATCCTTTGCTGGCCCCAGACTCAGTGTCAGGACTACTCTGGCTCTGCTCTGAGGTCATATAAGGAAGGCATGCTGCCTGACACTTTAGAGACTTTCCTGTGGCCCAACAGCTTGAGAAAACCTCTTCTGTCAGCTGATGGCTTGGTGGCTCCATGACAGCCGTCCATATCCAGGCCTGGCTCCTGAGCCTATACCACCTCGCCTGCCCTCCTTGGAAGAAGGCTAGATTTGAATCCGGAACAGCCTTGGAGCTGACAAGCAGGGGACAGAGAAACATGGAAAAGACACTAGGATACCAGTCCACCACTTGGTGATCCTCAGAAAAGCCACAGCTGTGGGGAAAGGGAGAGAGAGCAGCCACCGCAGACTGTGACACGGAGCTCTCAGCCAGTAAACAGAAATCACATTCATTCCCTCCAGGAACCATGTTCAAGTGACTACGGGCATTCAAATGGAGGCTGCACATCACCAATGTGAGAGATGGGGGAGGGGAGCTGAGGGTGCAGTTACAAAGGAAGAAACAGAATGGGACCTTTATCTTATTCTCTGGTCACAGAAACTTCATCCGGGAAAGAACTTATTCCCCAAACATGATCAAAGCCATACCCTCACCAGTAGAACACCATTCTCGGAAGCCTGGGAGGGCATGGAGGAACTGGTGGACCAGGGGCTGGTGAAAGCTCTGCGTGTCTCCAACTTCAACCACTTCCAGGTCGAAGGGCTCCTGAACAAGCCTAGACTGAAACACAAGCCTGTGACCAGCCAGGTCAAGTGTCACCCCTACCTCACCCAGGAAAACCTGATCCAGTACCGTCACACCAAAGGCATCACCATCACAACCCACAGTCTCCTGGGCTCCCCAGACAGGCCTAGTGCCAGGCCAGTGGATCCTTCACTATTAGAGTACCCCAAATTAAAGAGATTGTCTCAAAGCACGTGAAAACCTCAGCCCAGATTCTGATTCGGTTCCACATCCAAAGAAATGTGGTGATGATCCCAAAGTCTGTGACGCCAGTGTGCATACACAAGAACACTCAGGTCTTTGATTTCAGTTGAGTGACAAGAGGATGGCCACTGTCCTTAGCTTCAACAGAACCTGGAGGGCCTGCCTGCTGCCTGAGACAGGCAACATGGAAGAGTATCGCTATGACACAGAATACTGAAACTGCGTCAGCTCACGCGGCTTCCTCTTTGCTGATGCATACCTGACTCCTGGAGTCCTGTTTAGTCCCAGCCTACCTGACAGCATGCTGCAGGCAAGGCTGTGTTTAAATCCCTACACTGAACCAGGAACAGACTGTCACAAGCAAATGTGACTCGGAGAAGCAAATGGATGTCTCCTTCACTAATTTGATCTGACCAAACATTTGTCAAAAACCAGGAACTCTGGTAATTTGGGGGTATGCAGATAAAACAATAAAGAATCATAACATTAACAAACAGCCAAAACAACAACAACAAAAAAAAAACAACCTCATTCTAGCTCCCTGAAAGCCAGTCTTCTGTTTGCCTTCAGAACAAGATGTAGAACTCTCAGCTCCTCCTGTACCATGCCTGCCTGGATGCTGCCCTGCTCCTGCCTTGATGATAATGGACTGAGCCTCTGAACCTGTAAGCCAGCCCCAACTAAATGTTGTCCTTATAAGACTTGCCTTGGTCATGGTGTCTGTTCACAGAGGTAAAACTTTAACAAAGACAGCCCTCCAGGCTCAGATCTGAAGTGGGGGGTGGGGAGGCCACCTCTAGATGCTGAGCACAGCTTTATGCAAAAGGTCTGTTGCAAGGAACTGAGCTTCCTCTGCCCAGATGCCACCTTCCTGAACAGCTAGCCACTGCATGAAGAGAGCCCTAAAAACTCTTGTGTCCTCTGTTGAATTTTGGCCACTGGCAGAGGAGAGCCAAGCACTGAGATTTTGATTTTGATCTTGGGTGTTCGGTATTTGAAAGGTTTCTTCATAAAAAGATGGGACTCAGAGCTGGTGGCTCAGGACTTAGCTGAGGCTGAAGGATTGAAAGCTCAGGGGTATCCTGGGCTACAGAGTCAGTTCAGTCTGGCCAGCCTGGCCAAGACTTATCTCAAAAAACAACAACAACAACAAACAAACAAACCAAAAAAAAAAAAAAAAAAAAAGGAAAAGGAGGGCTGGAGGCACGCAGTTCAGTGGTACAGTGCATTGTAACATGGGCAAGAACCCAGGCTCAGCCCCAGTACCTCAAATAAATAAAAATAAAAGTAAATGAATGAAGGAGTGAGTGAAGAGGAAACTTAAGGAGGGAGAAAGGGAAATGAGACCCAGTTTGGAGAAAATGGACTCAGGGTCTGGCTGCCTGAGCCCCAGGGCTCTGCAGCTTCTGGACCTGGCCAAGTGTTCAGCTCTCGGAAGCCCAGACCCAGATCTTGGGCTTCACAGAAGTAAAATAATAATAAAAGAGATTTTTGAGAAAAAAAGAAAAGAAAACATTTGGGGCAATACCAAGCTATATTAACCATGTTGCCACTTGTTTTATGGCTTAGCTTTGTTTCTATTTGAAATTACATAAGTGTGGGAGGCTCTTGTATGGGGCTCCCGGCAATATCTGTCAGTCTGTGGGCCAAAGGCACCAAGCAGAGCAGAGAAATGTGTCCTGAACATTCTATGCACACACACAATGTCATACAAATGAAAAGACAGATATATCCTGGGCCCTGACTGTGTGGGCAGAGATCCCACCATCCACACACCCTATTACACACACCTCATGCCACAGATGCTGAGGTCCAGCTCTGGGAGTCAAGACCCAGGTTACCCCATGCTGCAGATGCTGAAACAGTTCTGAGAGCCAGGTACTTCTCAGCCTAATCTGGGCCTTACTATATCAACATGGCCTCAGACCTGGAAAAGCCAGAATTAAGAGGAAGGGACAAGGTAATGAAGGGACCTCAAAGACCACCAAATGTCATGCCCTTCTGAAGACAGACAGAACCTGTGTCTCACATTTCCTGGGGGTGTGGGCATTTTTAAGTCCCCAGACAGTGCATTAGTCACCTATCACAGATGCTATGATAAAACACCATGATCTAGGCACTTATAGAAGGAAAGGTTTATTTGGGCTTACGGTACCAGAGAGAGAGTCCATCATGGTAGGGAGCACAGCAGCAGGCAGCTGGAACAGGAAGTCACATCTTGAACCACAAACAAAAAGCAGAGAAAACAATCTATAAGTGGTGTGGTTATAAAATTCTGAACGCTGTTCCCTGACTCACTTCTGCCAACAAAGCTGTACCTCCTAAACCTCCGCAACAGCACCACCATCTGGAGACTAGTGAAAACACATTCTATCCATTTCAGGGAAAATAAAGCCAACGTGTTTTCTTATTAATAAGTAAAGCACAAAAAAGACACTTTGAACATAGCCTGGCAGATGAGGGAGCTATATTAGACTTTAGGAAGCTCATACACGTATAGACTATTACTGTATTCATCGTCACTGTAGTCCCATAAGGCAAAGATCCACTTAAGAGCTGAGGAAATGGAGGCACAGAAACCTGAAACTCATAGCTGACTCTGGGACACCACCCCCACCTGATGCTCTCTGGAGTTTGGCGTACATATACCCGCTTCTTCCCGAAGCCTCACACACCACATCCTGGTTTTTGCTATTTGTTCTTTCTGGGGCTTTGCTTTCACACAGGACACAGCCAGCCACAGCCTGAAACTTCCAGTTGTGTGCACCTACCACCAGATGAGCTGCTTCATTCACTCCCAGCAGGCAGGAGAAAGATGGCTCCATGACAGGGTAGGAGCTTTCTTTTGTGGCTCCTACTTAGCAACACCCAGCATCCTGGATGCAGCCAGAGCCCCTAGCATAGCCGTGCACCACAGTGGCCACTCACTTCAGCCCCGTTTGCACCTAGGACAGCAGCCAACTCTATGCTTCTACTGGTCCTGCTCTCTTCCTGCACATGGGCCCCAGATCCTATGACTGAGGCCCCATTCTGGGCTTAGAGACAACATTTCCATGCAGGCTAGAGCAGCCAGGGCCCCCTCCTCATTAGCTGAGGGCTCCCAGTTGAGCTGTCACTGGTGGCCAGACGCCAACTCCCCCAGGCCTGAACTGTGATGACATCATCCTGGCCTGCGAGGCAGTTAAGTAGAAGCAGATGTCAGCCTCTGTCCTGGGCCAGGGCACCCTAGGAAACTTCTGGGAACAGTCAGCCCATCATGATCACCTAGCATCCACAGAGTGGGCCCAAGGTGATCAAAGGTATCGGGACGGCAGTCGTCAACATGGAGCCTAGAGCCTGCTAGGTCCTAGAGATGTCTAATGAAAGGCTGTCCCGAGTTTATGTCCACTTAGAACTCAGAATGGGGCACTATTTCGAAAGAGGCTTTGCAGATGTGAAGGTGCAGGGCATGACCTGATAAGCCCTGGACCCAAAGACAGATTTTGCTAGGAGGAGGGGAAGACCAGAGGCTTTGAAGCCAGAAGAAGATGGAATTTTGAGCGATGATCTACAAGCCAGCCATGCCTGGGAACCCAAAAAGGGGGAGGGCCGAGACAGGAGTCCCCTCCCCGTTTTTGAAAAGTAGAAGAGGTGCATGGTGGGGGGTGGGGCACTTGATGTTAAATCTCACTTGATGTTAGATTGCTCCAAAGCTTGAAGAAAATTCTAACTGTGTTAAGCCCCCTGGGTTCACTGTCTTCTGTCCCAGCAGTCCTAGGCAGCTTACACATTAAGATGAAGATATATGTCATGACACCTCAGTGGAGCCTCAAAGGTCCTATCGATAGGTGCTGGGATGGCTCAGTGGGTAAGGGTGCCTGCTGCCATGCATGAAACCCTGAATTTGATCCCTGGGACCCACACAGTAGAAAGATATAACCAGACTCAGCAAGGTAATCCTGACTTCTCTAACCATACAATGGCATCCATGGATGGGTACATATGCGCATGTGTGCACAGGTACATACGAATAGATAGATGATAGATAGATAGATAGATAGATAGATAGATAGATAGATAGATAGATGATAGATAGATAGATGATAGATAGGTGATAGATAGATAGATAGATAGATAGATAGATAGATAGATAGATAGATAGACAGACAGACAGACAGACAGGTAGATAGATAGATAGATAGATAGATAGATAGATAGATAGATAGATAGATAGATAGATAGACAGACAGACAGGTAGATAGATAGATAGATAGATAGATAGATAGATAGATAGATAGATAGACAGACAGACAGACAGACAGACAGATAGATAGACAGACAGACAGACAGACAGATAGAATGATAGATAAATGTTTAAAACTAAAATGGTTAGCATCAGGTCACAACTGAACATAATCTCATAAGACAGAAAATTTTACAAAATGGAAAAGAAGAAAAAAGAAACATAGACCTGCTACGTAGCAAATCAACTGAGGTGGATATGCACCAGTGATTATATTAAATTTAAAGAGTAAACACGGTCTGACAGATTTGGGCAGGAGAAACTCAAACACCAATTTTTACAGGAAGCACCCAAAACAGAAGCGTCTGCAGACAGGAAGCAGAACGTACAGAAGACTCGAGATGCAGAGAGTGGACACTGGGTACCGGGCACCGGATGCTGTGTCACGACCCTGGAATTCCAGCACTTGGGAAGCTGTGTTGATTACTTTATTGTGGCTTTGATAAAATATCCTGACAGAGGCAACTTAAGGGAGAGATGCTTTATTTTAGCTCACAGTCTACCACGGAGGGAAGGCACAGCATGAGGAACTGAGACAGCTGGTCACGTGGCATTACATTGAACATTGATGAGCACCTGCATTGAGCTCACTTTCTCCTTTTGTACAATGTAGGGTCCCAGCAGAGGGAATGGAGCTACCCACAGTGGACTGGGTGGATCTTCCCACCTCAGTTCACCTAAACAAGATCATCCCCTCCGAGGTGATTCACTACCCAGGTGATTCTAGACATCACATCGACATTGAGATTGCCCATCCCAGAGGCTGAGGCAAGAGGATGGCTGGTTCCAGGGCAGCCAGGGATGTGTAGTAAGAGTCCAGCTTTAAAACAAACAAACAAAACAGAGCAATGTGTGAAAGGGGTCCCAAGTAAAATATGCCTTAAAACAAAATGCACACATACTTCGTCCTTCATGCTAAGACAAATTCACCCAAAAAAGCAAACAAAAGCAATCTGTGTAAACTTCAGGCATCCTCAAAATCAAATGTAAAATCCCAAAGCTCTTTACTCCCAGGAGAGTTCATGGAGCAGAATGCCAGACAAGAAGTCTGCAGGAAATGAGGAACAGCCAGACTTGGTGGCTCTGTGTCTGTGGCCCTTTTTACTATGGCTCCTAGTGGCTGTGGTCCCTGATAGTTATAGCCCCCATAGCTTTGCCCCTCCCCCAGTGGTTGTGGCCTCCTGTAATTAAGGTCCTGGTGGGTAGGGCCCTTGGTGGCTGCAGGCTGCTTGGTTCTCCAAAGGTCATGTGGAAGCTTTGGTGGCTGACTCTGCCCCAAGATAAAGCAATCGCAAACATCTCAAGCAACTAAAATAAACAGGGCATGCTTTCTGACCTCAACTTAAGATGAAGAGGAGGCCCCTAGAGTTGGAGTTCACACACACTGCGACACAGCTTGCTTTTAAGAAAACCACAATGAAAATTCAAGTTCAGTCTTAAGAAAGACTGTGCCTAGGAATATTCCATATGTAAAACACTTTATGTCAAACCCTGGGCAAGGCAGACTGCTGAGTACTACTGGGGGATGCTACCAGGTAAAAGGGAGGTTGGAATTGACCAAGGTTGAGTCCAGATCTGAGAAGGTGAGAGAAGCCAGGCCTGGAGTACAGCACTGTGTTCCCTGATGCTCAGGAGCCTGAGGTGGGACCTTCTCAGCTTTACACACTGACTCAACAAAGGGGTTGGGCAGGGCCTGAAGAGAAGACTCAGCAGTTAAGACCATGTACTGCTCTTGCACAGCGTCAAAGTTCATTTCTACTACCCACATCTGGTGGCTCACAATCACCTGCAATCCAAAGCCATCCAATGCCTCTAGCTTCCAAGGATGCATGAACACACACACACACATACAGTCATACTCACATACACACACTCATACTCATGTTTACACACATATTCACACATACATATACACACACACCACATATACACATACACATATACATACATAACACATACACACATGCACACATACACACACCACATACACACATGCACACATACACGCACCACATACACATATACATACACACACACCACATACACACATGTACACTCATACTCACACACTCTACATACATACATGCACACTTATACCACATACATGCATGCACACACACACCACATACACACATGCACACATACACATACACTTATACTCACATACACACATATTTACATTCACACATACATTCTCACACACACACATTCTCTCTCTTGATATCATATGCTACATACACTCATGCTCAGACACATACATATTTATAAATACACAAACTAAGTATATTTTAAAAAAGAATAAAATCTAAAGTGAGGAGACACAAATAACAAAATTATACGCCCTGACAAGACTAATGAGAAAAAAAATAACAGTGGTCATGAATCACTTAACCATGAATAAGGAAACAGAAAAACCACTGTGCATATTATAATAAGATATTATAAATGAGGTGACATCATGGAATGTGTGCTAATAAATTTAAATGTTCAACAAATGGACTCATTCCTAGACTGACTCAAGAAGGAAAGATCTAGATGGTTCCATAATCGTCTGAGAAACTGAATCATCAGCCAAGAATCCTTCCACAGTTGAAACCTCAGGGATGAGAAGAATCACAGCAGCCGTCCTTCATAAATAATCAGAGAGGAGGGGCTGCTACCCACCATGTAACAGGCATGACAAGAGCAACACGGCTGATTTCCCAGGGAACACAAGTCCACGTGGAATGTAATCAGCTAAGACCAGCCACATACAGTTTAACACACCGTGGCCATGATGGGATTAACTAAGGAATGTAAAGCTGGATGATTTAACTTTCTAAAGGCAGGTTGCTATCTGCTATGTTGACAGCTATAGATAAAAAACACAGGCCCAATCCTGGGGGGGGGGGGGGATTCCATGGAGAAAGCATTTGCTGTGCCCCAACACCCATGTAGAAGCCAGGAATGACAGTACAGTACCTGTAACCAGAGCTTCAGAGAAACCTCCTGCCCAGCTGAATAGGTGAACACCAGGTATCTCAATAGATAGATAGATACATAGATAGATAGATAGATAGATAGATAGATAGATAGATAGATAGATAGATACGTACATACATACATACATAATGATAGATTGATAGATAGATGATAGATAAATAGATACATAGGTATATAGATAGATGATAGATAGATGGATAGATAGATAATAATTGATAAATAAATAAAGATAGAGAATGATAAAGATTTGATGTTGACCTCTGTCCCCCCTAATGTGCACATATACTATGCATAAACATACATGAGCATAACCCCCTTACACACACAGATGAGAGAGCTTTTCTCTGTGTGTGAAAAGGATTATCTAGATTTAACATGTATTTAATGTGATTTCTTTTACAGCCAGTGAGGCAACTCAGCAGGTGACTTGAATTCAACTCCCAGAACACATGAAAAGATGAAAGGCAAAACCTTCACAAACTTGTCCTGTGACTGCCGTGTGTGTGTACACCATGTACCTGAGTACCCCACACTTAAAATAGAAATTAGACATTTTTAAATGAAAAGTTTCTTTAATAACACACACAGAACAGAATGAAAGCCTTCCTTTAGCCCAATACAGTGCTTATCAAACCTCTTCTGCAAGGTCCTGCTTACTAATGAGACTTTGAAATAGTCACCAACAGTCACCACATGTGATACTGTGACACATAGATCTTATGGGGTGTCTAAGGAAAGCGGGAAGTTAGTTTAGCAGAGCAGTAGGACGATGTACCAAATTTAATGCACATAATTTAGCTAAATCTCCATATAATAGCAACATATTTATGAATTGAAAAAGAAAAATATAGGAGCATCAACAAAAGAAGTGCAGAAGAATACATTAGCCAATGACATGCTTAGGAAGAAACTTGGAAAATATGACAAGCCTCTGACTGCATATGCAGAATATATAAATATACCATACTATGTTTTAATAGCTTGGAGGAGTCCATATTATAAACATGTGAATTATTCCCTAAAGAGTAGACAGATTGAGATTGGTCACCTGTGGAAGATGCCCTAGTTTCATTTCTGTTGCTGTGACAGAAAGCCCTGACGGAAAGCAACTTATGGGAGAAAGGGTTGATTTCAGCTGGTGGTTCTAGATCATAGTCCATTAGTGTGCGGAAGTCAGGGCAGGAACTCAGTAGCTTTGTCACAACGTACAGCTGAGATAAGCGAATGTGTACGTGCTCACCCTTTCGCATGTTTGTGATCAGCCTGATTTTTCTACTTTTATGTAGCTCAGGAAACTCTACCTAGAGGATGGAGCCACCCACAGTGGACTGGCTCTTCCTACATCAATTAAAGCAAACAAGACTCCCTCACAGACCTTCATGAAGGTCAACCTGATGTAGAAAATCCCTCATTATGCCTTTCTTCCCAGGTGATTTTAGGCTTTGTCAGTACAGAATAAATCACAATCACACCAGGTGATTATAAGGTCAGACATCAAGCTAACTTCTATTTGAAGACATGAAAGATAAAAGAGTATATGCTTCCTTCTAGTTTATTCTAGATGAAGAATAAACTCTGGTAACTATGGAGGTATAAAACCGGAGCAGGAACAAATGAAACTCCAAAGAAACAAAATAGAAAACTCAAGAAGAGAAACAATATTCCCCAGGCACACCACTTGGCTCAGTAGGAGAGAGACACCATGACAGTCCTGTCAATAACTGACCACTCACCAATGCATGCCAGGAGAAACCAGTACCCTATCTGGCACAGGATATGAAAATTAATTCCAGGTGGCCCTGTGGTGTTAAGATGGTGACTTAGAAAATCGCCTGCTCTTCTCAAGCAAGAAACCATGAGCTGGCAATGTCAAAAGAACCATGAGGAAAATTAAGGCCGAGACCAGGGACCGAGACGGGATGATAGACATAACTGGCTTAGGCCACAGCATGTGTCTGGAGATTGGGGATGCTCACAGAGGCCCGAAGAGGAGATGGCATCCCTGGAGGTAGAGTTACAGGCAGTTGTGAACTGCCCTGTGTGGGTGTCCTGCCTAGAGAACCAAGCTCAGGTCCAGAAAAGAGCAGCATTTAACCACTGAGCCACCTCTCCAGCCCCCACTATTTATATATTTGAGGACAGGGTCTCTCATGCCTCCCAGGCTACCTTCAAACTCACTGTGTAGCTGAAGCTGGCCTTGAACTCCTGTTCCTCCCAAGTTGCTGGGGCTACAGGCATGTGACCCCATACATAGCGTATGTAGTACTTGGGATGGAGCTCAGGGCTTTGTGTAGCTAGCCAAGGGGTCTACCAACTTAGCTTTATCTCCAGCCCAATACTTTTGGAAGGAAAATGTAGCAATATAAAAATGAGTAATAATTGAACAATGGCCTTGTCAAACCAAACTCTATAAAACACACACACACACACACACACACACACACACACACACACCCTTCAGATAGGACATCACACTGAGCAAAGAAACTTTCAGTTCAAACTACAGGGTTCTAATATACACCACTAGGTTGACAACAATAAATACTGATTCAGTTGGAGTTCAGGGCTGCAGGAGATCTCTCTCACTGGTGGTAGAACACTGGACACACTGGGAACAACTGGGGGGTGCTCTCTCCTGTGGACATAGACACCCCCTGCGTCTGCAGCTACTATCTGAATAGCGATGTCTAGGCTGTTCATAGTGTCCCACAATGAAAATGAGCCAAGGACAGTCATAGATTGAAACAGTACCCAGCAAAGGAAAGTAATGTGCCAGAGAGCATAAGACTGCATGGCTTAATCACACTAAAAACTGTCAGACAATCCAGAGCAAGGCCTCAGGTGAGATGCCTCAGTGGATAGAGGAGCTTGCAGCCAAGCTCATTGACTGAAGTTTGATCCCAGTTTGATCCCAGTTTGATCCTACATCATGGAAGAAGAAACCTAGCTCCTGAACATTATCTTCTGACCTCCCTCCGCACAGTATGCATGCACAGATAGACACATGCACACACACACAACACATAAATAAAATATACACACATGTATCATACATACACACATACATGCACACAGAGTAAGTGAATGAAAAAAATCAAACAGAGGAAGCAATAAGGGGCTAGGACGATGGCTCGCTGGGTAAAGTTCATGCCATACAAGCATGAAGACTTGAGTTCAAATCCTCAGAACTCATAAGCCAGGCCCAGTTGTGTGTGTCTATAACCCTAGCACTCTGATAAGGAAACAGGGGGACCCCAGAGGTTTACTGGCCAGCCATCCTAGACAAACAGTGAACTCCAGGTTTAGTGAGAGACCCTGCCTCAAAGAATAAGGCAGGAGTGACTGAGGAGGACACCTAATGGCAGACTCGGTGTTAGGTGCACACTCATCTGCCGCCCATGCACACATATGCATACTGTGTGCCCAGTATTTTCTAAAGAAGCATTGATACACCAAGAGTCGTCAGAGTACTATTATTATATACACACATTAACTGGATATTGATCACATAAAATTGCTTGTGAATAAAAAGTCAAAGAAAAAACAAAATACAGTCATCACTTAAAATCAGACCTCAGATACTCTGGGCAGTGACAGGGCTGTGTGTTGGAGGGTCAGGCATGTTTCTGAGCTGAACAGAGTATTCTCACTGCTGCTGGGATTTTTCACTGTGCCAGTCCAAATAGTCCTCAGTTTACATGAGTTTCTAGTATGCCCAGAGTGAGTTTAAAGTTTTGTAATTACTAATGGTTTGTTATTCCCAATCTGTCACACTTGGAAGATTAAGAACAGTGTGCTGTAGATCATAGGTCACTCCCTCTGGCAATGGTGGGGTGTCCTGGAGCTGTGGTTAGATGCCTTGCACCCTGAGAGTGTTGGAAAGCAAACCACTTCACAGGGGGTTCCTATGAGATAAAAGAGGGTTTCAAGCCATGGTATAGTTGAAAGGCTACAAGTCAAGTCATCATGGGTTAGAGGGCATCTGAACTTTACATTTCATGTATTTATACAATCTGTCCTATGTATGACATACATTGAAATCAAAATGTATCAGCCACTGTTTAATTTCTTTTCTAAAAGATGGGTGCTGAGTCTCGGGTGTCAGCTGAGTGGGGGAAAGAGCTGTCTGTGCAAGAATGGCAACCTGAGTCTGGATCCCCAGAAGCCTGTGAAAAGTCAGAGGTGGTGGTACATCTGTAGTTGAGCTCTGTGGTGGGGGAGAAAAGCAGATCCTCAGAGTGAGAACTGATGAACTTCAGATCAGTAAGGATCTACCTCAAAAAGAAAGGTGGACAGGGGCTAGAGTTGACACATTAGCAAAGCATGGCTATTGCTCTTGCAAAGTAAAGGATCCAGGTTGGGTTCCCACCCTCCTCATCAGGCGGCTTGAAACGGCCTGCAACTTTAATCCCAGGAGATCTCATTGGCACATGCAAACACACGTGATACACAGGCTCACACAAGGACACCCACGCATAAGTAATCATAAATAAATCTAAAGAAGCAAAGGTTAAGAGAAATAGAGAAACCCAGCATTGTCCTACACCCTTTCCATACTTGCTTACACATGGGCAAGCAACCACAAACACAGATGTACACACATGAACATGTATAACCCATACACACACACACACACACACACACACACACACACACACACACACACACTGGCCCTACATGGTAAAAAGAGAAAATAATATCCAAGGTTCTAGATTATTCTATCCCAGCCCAGGAAAGGTAACACACACCTTTAATGCCAGCACTTGGGAGGCAGAGGCAGGAGGATCTCTGTGAGTTTGAGGCCAGCCTGGTCTACATAGCAAGTTCCTGGACAGCCAAGACTACATGGAGAGGCCCTGTCCAAACACACACACACACAAACACACACACACACACACACACACACACCTGATTCTAGTGTCCCATCAGTCATTCAAGGTGACACAGAAAAAGAGAGCCCATCTCTACATCCCTGGCTCTCAGTTGGTGACTCCCCACTGATGCAGGAAATGAATAAGAAATCACGTAACATCTAGTCGCCCACAAGCCCAGGAAGGGTAGAGAGTGACTCAGACCTTTGGCTGCTAATTAGCTGCTTGGTAACTTCAGCCATTGAGAATGGGACAGACACAGAGTTTGGGAGGGATATGCCCTTGGGGGTCTGTTGGACACCCACATGGAGAGGTCACCCTGGGTTCACAGGTCAAGGGTTCGGGGAGACTTAAATTTAGAAGTGGCTAAGTCAGGGTCTGGCAGGAAAACGTATTCTCCCCCAAGGTCCAGCTCCCAGACTTTCACTTCCAGACTGTGTGTAAAGGAGGGCAGTAATACTAGTTAAGGAAATAAAGAAACATGAGTTGGAATTCCAGGGACCACAATGGTCGCCACTGTTTCCAGCCTACAGCTTGCAAGCCCTCCCCTACAGAAGCTGGCCCAAAGCAGATGTGGGGTAAGAATGGGTCTCCAGACCCAGCAACATGACTTCCCACATAATAGAGAGGCTGCTGAGGACTCCCCATGGCCAGCCCCACAGGTGTTCTGAGACACTGTAAGGAGCCTAATGGGGAATACGTATGTGCCTGTAGATTACTTCTGGAAACAAGAGTTTGTCCTGAGCTTGACCAGCTGGGGTGGTCAGACACGCCTCCCTTTTCTGGTTCTCAGTGTCCTGGCTTGGAAATGGGAAGACTCATAGTTTGCTTCTGTAAGGCTATCTGAAGGCGATTGATTCAGTGAAAACAATCCCTGGTGTATCATGGGACAGCAAACAGAGCATCAGGGACCACCGGCATCCTTGCTCTTTGATGCAGATGTGACAGGACAAGAATTCAGACCTGAGACTGTCTGACTTTACAGTCCTTGCTCTTCACGGGAGGAACTGAAGAGCAGTCCGAAGGAAAAGCAGAGACAGTGCTGACCACCTGGGACAGAGGGTGAGGTCTGTCAAGGTTGGACCACAGCTGAAAGCCCATGATGGAGTAGGTATGGGAGGGAACCCACCTACCACCCACCTCTGAGGCGGGCAGGGAAACACGTTCACAGTATCTCTCTGCCACTCACAGGGATGAGGAAACCAAGCCAGGGAAGACCGTAGAAGGTACCTTAGCAAGAACTGGCCAAATGTCTGCCTGTGTGAAGGAGGAGAGAGATCTGAGGGAAGAGACTTGGGTAGGTGAATTGGACTTAGTAACAGACTTCCAGAATGTGAGGATGAGAGGGTGCCTTTCCAATGAAACAGTGGGGCCTCGAACCCCCGAGATGGAAGTACACTGTATGTCCTCGACACTGTCATGCCCCCCCAGTCCCTGTCACCTAGAAATGACAGCCAGGACCTGACCAGAAGATTCCAGAGACGATTCCATCCTGCTGGTGAGAATAAAAACTTAGGGGGTGCTCCTAGTGTGAGCCTCAGTTTCCCCACTCCAGGCTGTTGCACCCGGCAAGGTAGTGACTGCCCCCCGCTGGGCGACAGCTGTTATGGCTTGCCCAAGACTCTTCCATTTGTATTAAAAAGCCTCTGTCTCCAGGCTAGGGAGGGCAGTGGTCATCCTAACACTGACAGTGCAGCTGGACAGAGACTGCCAGACCGGGGGCTGCTGGGAGCTGTGCCCTTTCTCTTCTTCCCCACCCCACTGCGGTAACACAGCAACTCCCTGGAGCTCCACAGACAGCTGCGCCCTTCTGCTCTGAGCTCTGCTGGTGATGAGTCAGCCAGCTGGGCCTCCCACAGGCAAGGCTGGCCAGTGAGTGTACACATGCCACGTCCTCATCTCCAGCCTGAGGCTGCCTGAGGACCACCCCACCATCCAAAGATGGCCTCCTCAGTGGGGCCCGGTGCTCAGCAACAGCGGGAGAAAAAGAAGCTCCTGAGAGGTCAACCCAGAACCTGAGAGGCAGGAAAGAGGCAGGCTGAGTCCTAGAGGCATGTAACCACATCTGCCTTCTAAGGGCTTGTCCACAGACATGCCCACATGGAACAGTCGACAGTAGTCTGCATAGGCAAGCCAGCCTTACTCTGAGGCAGCCATGAGTAACCCCTGGGCTGCAACTAGCCTACTCAACCCACCAGAGAAAAGTCTGCCCTAGAGTGAATGGACGCATGCTCATGGTGGGACATACAGCTTGCCCAGAAGGACTGGGCTCGCCAACCCTTTGTCTACTGCAACCCAAGGCTCAGCCCTCCACAGTTTCTTAAGGATCTGGGCACAGAGAAGAGCCATGGCTTCTCCTAGGGGGATGAAAGAGCATGCAGCGTAAAAACTGGGTCACATCAGACAGAAGAGGCCCAGGTGGTGTCCGCTGCACGAAGGATGGAGGCCCACACTACTGAAGGCACGTTTGTGTGTGCTGGCTCCATGGTGCTTTTATGTATTATTTATTTATTTATTTATTTATTGTTAAACCAGGGGCTGAATGTTTTACATGTTTATTTACTTTATTTAGTTGGAAGAAAAGGGTGTATGCCACAGCACACATGTGGAGGTCAGATAGCAACTAGCTACGGTCTGTACTCTTTCCTTTATGTGGGTCCTGGGTGTGATAAAGATGTAGAATTCTCTCAGCTCTTCCTGCATCATGTCTGCCTGGATGCTGCCATGCTCCCACCTTGATGATAATGGACTGAACCTCTGAACCTGTAAGCCAGCCCAGTTAAACGCTGTCCTTTATAAGAGTTGCCTTGGTCATGGTGTCTGCACACAGCAGTAAAACCCTAACTAAGACACTAGGTATTAAACTTATGTTGTCAGCTTGGCAGCAAGAGCTGTTACCTACTGAATCACCTCTCTAGTACCCACAGCAACTTAAAAATCTTGTTTAGCCTGAGGCCTTGACAGAGCCTTGTATTCCCAAGGTCTCCCTGGGTAACCTTTACAGGACAATAGGATGTGCTGCAAGAACTCAGGCTATGGGACAGTCTTAACCTACATACTGCCCCCATCCTAGAGAACAACCAATGAGAGAAGAAGATGGTGTGCCTCCCATCCAAGGGACACTGGGGCTCTTTCCCTTGACCCCTTCTTGCACACACTGGGGAAAAACAGAGGCAGGAGAGTGGAGGCACAGAGGCAACCTTTCTTCATCCAATGAGCACCAAATTCTTGCCCTCCCCTGTCAGCCCCTGATGTGTGAGTGAAAAAGACATGATCACCCCAAGGCCTGACTGAGGTTTTTATTGTGGATATGAGGGAGAGCAAAGCCAGAGGCAACTGTAAGACTCCAGATTGAACACGGTCAGCTGAGTAGGACCAGGCTGGGGTGGGAGGAAGAAGGGAGAGAAAAGAAGAGAGAGTGGCTGAACTATATAGGAACAAAAAGCTGGGGGAAACGAAGCTCAGGGGCTGGAAAGGTTTAGGAGTGGGAGTGAGAAGTGTGGTACTTGAGATGCTGGAAGAGACTGGCAGCCAGTCTGCTTTGATGTGTTAATAGGTACCTCAGTTAGCCATTTGCCCTGGCTTTCTCTGGGACCTAACAGTAGGGAACATGGGAACAAAGATGGAAGCCGGGAGACAGAATGTTTGATTTCTGTTAGATCAGTCCCTTAAATGCCTTCCGCAAGCCTTGTGTAATGCCCCAGAAGAATCCCCAGGATCCACAGACCAAACTACCACTCAGGAGCAGGTGACAGGATAAGCACAATGACAGAGTGATGCTGGGGACATGAAGTGTCCCCACACATAGTCATCTGTTCTGGTCCGGTCAGTTGCTGACTATAAATGCATCCACAGCACATACAAACATCCGTGGAGGATCTGGGGTGATGGCTCAGACAGTGAAGTGCTTGCCACATAAGAATCAGGAAGAGTCAGGGTCTCCAGCACCCGCACAGCGGGAGGCAGAGACATGCGGGTCCCTAGGATCGGATGGCCAGCCAGCCTAGCCAGAAGAGCAAACTCTGTATTAGGTGAGGGACAGCCTGTCTTAAAGAAAATAAGGTGACAGGCTCAGTAGTTAAGAGCACCTGCTTTCTTTGAAGATCCCAGAAGCCACATCAGGCGGCTCACAACTGCTCTAACTCCAGATCCAGGGACTCTGATGCCCTCTTCTGGTTTCTACAGGCATTGGCAGGCACATACACACACAAGTACACAAACATACATATAAATAAAAATAAAATTCGACAAATAAGGCAGAGGAGGATAAAGATTGGCTGCTGCCTGACCTACACACACACAACACACACACACACACACACACACACACACACACACCATGCACATGTAAACACAGCTATACACATATAGTGTACACACATGCACACAGCTCATACAGAGAAAAACAGGAAATCCATATTGCCATTAAGTAGAACATTTTCTGCTGCTTACTACTGAATGGGCTTATTGCAAAATTAAAGGCACATTACTGAAGGAAAGTCTATGTACAGCAGCCAGTAAGTGAAAAGCCCACAGTAGAAACTGAGATTGCCCTACGTACTCCCCACCTTAAGTCCTTGTGCACCCTGTGTCTTCCTATTACATAAATCCACAAGCCCTGCCCACCAGCTTCCCATTGATGACGTGTGCCCCAAAGGCCACTGCACCAACTGCATTTCAGTTGCACTTCCCAGAGGTGGCCCTGGAACCAGACTGTCTGGAGGGACATTTGCCAACCATGAGCTCTGAGTGGAAGGAGAAGCAGTCAGAGATATTTGGATCTGCAAGGACCCTGGATACAGACAAGAGGCTGAGAAGGAAGGTTGGGAGTCTAGGCAGAAAGACTGGGGAGATGCCAATGGCCTGAGAGGGTGGGTCCAGGGTGCCGGCCTTCACCCAGGGACTTGGGCTGGGTAGTGCAATGAGCGCAACCAAGCGACAGGGTGCTCAGCAGGTGAGGGGCAGCTACTCCCTCCCACCCTCCTGCATCTGAACAGTAGGTGTTCCCACAATCGGGAGGGGCTTCTGGGGCTCCTCCTACTCAGTGCCAGTCCATCAGTGGGCCGCTGAGCTCCCAGGAGTCTCCCCTTTCACTTGTTTGGATATTCATTTGTTTCTTGTTTTGTGTTCTGTTTTTCTCACCTGTTGGTTTGCATTTGCCCAGAAGGAAGTGAGGGTAGAACCCTAAATGCCTGGGGCACAAATGAAGGTGGGAATAGACTCCTCTGCTGATCCGGTTCTTCCAAAAGCTTCCTTCCTGCCCAAGTATGGTGAGCAGCAAGCAGGAGTGGAAAACAAGGCTCCGCTCTGGCTCGTGCCTCTGGAAAACCACGTCGACACTGGGATTCTGCTCCGTGTCCCAGGTGCTTTGCTTATCTGAAGAGACTGTACAGGCCCCTGGAAAGTGCCTTCATACTGACTCAGAGCCCTTGCACCCCGGGGACGCTGGACGGCCCAAGTTGACGCTGCTCCAATAGCAAATGCCTGGCCCGGCGTCAGCCCACAGCAAGTTAAAGCTACAAGAAAATCTCCAGAGGCAGCTCTGGGAGCCTTCCCCTCACTGAGCCAGGAGTTCCCTCGGAGCTGATGGTGAATTGTTCTCAACTGGAGCCCCCCCCACAGCTTTCTGTGCTTATTTAACCACAGTGGGAGAGACTGAGGGCCAAGTTAGTGGAAGAAGTGACTTTATTGTCACAGAAGAAGTGCTCTGGTGTGTGTGTGTGTGTGTGTGTCTCACACTGTGTGTGACCAAATGACATAATTCTGTTACACACACACACACACACACAAACGCACACGTGGGGGTCAGGGGCAGGGGAGAACTAAGGGAGGAAATTTTTATTTTGGCTCCTGGTTTCAGAGTTTGGTCCATGATTGCTTGGCCTCGTAATGGTGGGATCATGAAGTCGAAGAAAATGTTCACTCTTTGGCAGACAGGAAACAAAAAAGCACACAAGAAAAGCAAAGGCTGAGACATAGCCCAGGGTGGGAAACCACTTGATGCTCAAACTTGCGAACTTGGATTCAGATCCCCAGAAACGTCTTACCATCCTTGATCATGTCAGATCCCCAGAACCTGTGAAAAAGCCACACAGGAATGGCAGCCCACCTGTAACCTCAGGGCACAGGAGACAGAGACAAGGAGTCCCAGGGCAAGTGGGCGAGCCAGACTAGAAAGCCTGCCTAGATAAATACACTAAAACACATTCAAGGGAGATACCTGATATCAAACTCAGGCCTCCACATGAACAGAGCGACACAAACACACACAAATACACACACATGCACACACACACACACACGAACACACACACATGGACATGCACACACACACGAACACACACACATGGACACACACATACACACACTTGTACACACATGCACACAAGCACACACATACATTTAAGGTATAGTTTCGAGATACACCCTCCAGTGACCCAGTTAGTTGGGATGATCTTTTTCAAGAGGGCACACCTGAAGATGGTGGTTGTTTGACTCAGAGGATAGCCCTGTACAATATCTAAAGAGGGGAGGTGGGATGTTTGCTCACTCACAACATGAAAGCAGGAAACAGGTCAGCTCTCCGAAGTTCCCCAGACCCGTTTGAGCCTGCAGTGGAATGAGAGGAAAGAGGTGGGCGTCTCAGAATTCAGACTATCTGACCACAAAGCCAACATAAAAGGAAAGGGGACAGGTAGCTCCCACTTCCAGGAGGAAGTGCTGCCGGACTGGGATTCCAAGAGCTGAATTTGTGGCGGTGGTACCAAGTTCATGGTACAGACATTGTAGGACACCGCTACCTAACAGGGAGCTTTCCAAGACCAAAGGACTGAAGACAGAGAAGTGCTGCGGAGCATCTCCAGAGACCTGTCAAGTCTTCAAGGACAAGTATCTCAGACACCAAGGCCAGGAACTCTAACACTGACCGGTGCTGGGGATGAGGAGTCCCTGTGTCCCAGACTTACGTTACTGCTTGCAAAGCTAAGAGTTGGGATATCCAAGCCCTGCAAAAAAGCTGCCATACACTAAGGGCACTGCCTGCATCTGCTCCCACCTGCCTACTGCCACCCTTCACTGCTGTCAAACAGAGAGAGGAAAAAACCCCAAACACTCAAAGAGTTTCTCCTTTCCTACCCACAGCATCTATGGGATAGAGCAAGAGGACCCCAGAAGGCAGACTAGTAACAGTTTCATCTATCCAATGGAAGAAGTAATAGCATAGCAAAATGGAACCACCATCTCAGGCTCCTAACCTTGGAGATGGTCCACCATCCAAAGGCTCCTAGAATATGAAGCAGAGCCCTGATTGGCTTGAGCACAAGACAGAGAGGACAGGGAGGTGGCCAAGTCCAGGAGGCCATCAAGTTCAGCTTCTAACTCCCTCTGTGTAACATAGGAGAGAACACCAGAGTCCTCACTCCTACTAACCCCCCAAAGTTAATACTCACTACAACTCTAACTAGTTGGAAAGGGGGCCTAGGAATGGGGTTAGACATGCTACCCTAGATAGCAGATACTATCACTACCACTGAATTCCAAGAGCTCATGCACACAAACAGACCATAATTTGGGAACACATTTTATTCTTTGAAAACCTCTTCCAGACGTATGGATTATCTATGATGAGCACAACTGCTTCTGTAGACAAGCTGACAGGGGTGACCATGGAAGAAGTCTTCAACAAGATGCTTGAGGCAACGTGACATAGGCACCAGCAGCCTGGTCTACTCCAGAGTGGAATCTCTAAGGCGACCTTTACGCTGAACACTCACTGACACAGTGTCCCCCTCCTTGCTTATCCCAGGCCACCCAAGTGCTCTGATGCCACCAGCTTTTTTTCCATCCTGTCTCTTAGAAAAGGCCTGGAAGGGCATCTGGCTGTGGTGAGTGAGTCTCAGTCCCACCTGAGAGAGACTGGGAGATGCGGGTGTCTGGTGTGTCATTCCCTCCCTGTGGCCCTCGCCCTATCTGTCCAATAAGAAGACAGAGAGCTCTCTGCAGTCTTGCCCAGCCCCAGAAATTTTATGATTTCATGAGCAATGGTCATTATCCCTGGATAAACTCTGTGGCTCCCAACACAGTGGACCAAGAAGTGAGTTCCAAAACCAAGAAGCCCTGTGGAGACGTGATACACACACCCACAGCGCCAGTCAGCCAGGCCTGGCATGGTGCTTCGACTGCCCGACCTTACATGGAAAATCCACGTCTGAAGGCCTTCTCTGATCATCTGGGATGCATTAGGCTCTGGCCAGGGTCTGGGTAGAATATAATGAAGTCCAAGGCCAGAGAGTTTATTCCTAAAGTGATGATAAGTCTCTCAGCCTTGAGGAGCAAAGCCCTGGCCAGCCATAAGAGATTTCTATCGATGAGAGACCAGACACTCCTGTGACTACCCCACCCTGAGACCATCAGGACTTCAGCAAGGCAACAGAGTCTGAGGGCTGGGCACTGTGAACCTGCAGCTGAACAGGGCTGGATTCAGTATCTGCCTCCTGCCTCTGCAGCCCGGCTCGCTCTTAACAGCCCAGAAGTTTGAAACTGTCTTTTCCCTTATTGCTTGCTGTCCCCAAAGTCCAGGATGGATTTTTTTCCTCAACTTGACTCAGTCCCTGCCCAGAACCAGGCCAGAAGAACCAGGCAGCCCGTACTTCAGAAGCATCCTTGGTCCATCAGGGGAAATGTATGGAAGGTAAATATCTCAGCTTCCTCTGGATGGGACCCCAGGGATCATTTGAAGCACTATTCTAATGTCCCCATGACTGGGTTCAGACACGTCCCATGGTGCTTCCCACCCTCCTTCCGTATCTCCTCAAACTATACATGCTTGTCTTCACTCTCTCAGAGCCTTCTGGGTGGGAAGGTAGCCTAAATTAGTCACACCGCTGCTGTCTCTTCTTCCTACCCAGCCAGAGAAGCGTGGGGAGCTGCATGCCCAGAGCTACCAGAAATGCATTCCTTGGAAGTTATGAAAACCAGCTGTGTCTGGTGGCACAGACCTGTAACACGGCCACTGGAGAAACGGAAACAGGAAAATCTCAAGTCCAAGGCCTTGGATGCCCACTACAGAGTGAGTTCAAGGCCATAGTCTTGATCAGATATTGTCTCAAGATAAAAAGTAAAAGAGGGGCTAATGACGTTGCTTATTGGTAATGTGCTTGTCTGGCATGTGCAAGACCCTGGGTTTGGGCTGAAGAGATGGCTCAGTGGTTAAAAGCACTGACTGCTCCTCCAGAGGTCCTGAGTTCAAACCCCAGCAACCACATGGTGGCTCACAACCATCTGTAATAGGATCTGATGCCCTCTTCTGGTGTGTCTGAAGACAGCTACAGTACATTCAAATATATAAAAATAAATGAATTTTAAACCTGTGTTTGACCCCTATGACAGAGAGAAGCGGGGAGGGGGAGAGAGAATGAAAGAGACAGAGACAGACAGATATATAATAAACATGAAAGAGATTTTGAGTTCATTTCACACAGCACACAGAAACTGACCAGATATGGTTCTCCTACAGTTTCCCCTTTTGCACTACACAAACCCAAAGTCTTGGTAACTTACGAAATCTACTTTGGGTCTTGACAAAGCCAGGGAACCTGGAGGTGTGGTACAGGACTCCAGGACAAGCTCAAGGCCTTGCTGTCACCCCAAGCATTCCCATCCACTCAGCGTGCAGTGTGGGAGGAGAGAAGTACGGTTATTCTGGAAGCCCTGATAAGCCAGACTCGGCAGACTGTGCTTAATAAACCACTTAAATCAGTGAAAGCAGAAAGGGGAGATTTATTCAGTGGAATTACCTTGGGCAAGGGGACAAAGCAATTCAGGATAACATACGAACACACACCAAGTCCATTTTTAGGGTCCTGGCGTGTGGCTTAGGTTTCAATAGGATCATGCATAGCTAGACAGGGCCATTCAAGGTGTGGTCCAGCTTTCACAGACTCATCACAGTTTCAGCTCCAACCTCTCCAGCAAAGTGGCCTGACAAGATGCACAGCTCTTTCCAGGAGAGTTATTCCTCTGGCCAGCTCAAACTTTCACCGAGGATGTGTCAGTTTTCTCATTGGCCGTGTGATGGCCATTCCTGGTTGTCAGGTTGACTACATCTGGAATGAACTACAATCCAGAAATGGAGGGCTCACCTGTGACCCAGATCTTGAGGCTGGAAGACACAGGCTTCTGACCTGGTTCTTGACATGGAGATCTTGAGGCATAGTGGCCATGAAAAGCTTAGGCCTAGACAAGGCGGTACACACCTTTAATCCCAGAAGACACAGAAAAGCTGATCTCTGGGTTCAAGGCCAGCCTGGGACAAAGCAAGTTCCAGATCCAGGAATGGTGGTACACACCTTCAACCTGGGCCACACCTTCTGCTGGAGGGCTACAGAAGGACACTGGAAGAAGAAAGGCTCACTCGTTTTGGCCTGCTTGTACTTACTTGCCAGAGCATCTGTTACACCTACCTCTTCAGGATTCCAGTCTATAGAAGACCAGGTTCACCTAGCCTCATGGCAGTGAGCAAATTCTATAGTTTTGGACTTCACCATTGTTGGGTTAGCAGACTACAAACTGTGTAAGTAATTACAATAAATTCCCTTAATATATAGAGACACCCCATAAGTTCTGTGACTCTAGAGAACCCTGACTAATGCAATCATATTTTAATAGTCTGATAGACAAAGGGGGAGCCATGTGTCTCTTTAGAACACGCTCATTCTTACCACAGGATGGCCACAGGAGCAGTGCAGATTAGAGGTACTATCTTCTTACCAGAGATCAGATCTGGTGGTGTCCTATCTGCTTTCTCTAGCTCGCCCTGGAGTGTTCTCCCCCCCCATGCCCTGAGAACCCAGGACTTACAGTGGGCAATCTGTGGCTGACACTGACCTTTCTATGTTCCTCCATGATTATTAGTAAAATTCTCATGAGTCTGTCCCTATGTAAAGATTTCCCCTTAATGCTGTTTGGCCTCTATGAGAACATCTGCCTCCCTGTGGGTGCGCAGCTGGGTCCTAGGTGTGAGCTATCTAGAATATCTGCGTGGACCCATACGCGCACAGTCCATGAGCAGAAGTGGCTTTCCCTGAGAGAAAATGCCAGGCAGCAGCAGGCAGCACAGTCAGTCCTAACAGCCACCACTGAGTGTGGCTCTGAGTCTCTCGGCCATCCTACATCTCAGAGTGTGCAGCTTCCAGACTGCAGGATGCATACTCCCCACCTCCCAGGTTGGAGTGCCGTCCCACCTAACGTTCATCAGCCCTGGGTCCCAGTTACACTACTTACTTCCCCAGGCGCTGGGATGAAATACCTGTCCTGGTTTGCCTTCTGTTGTAGTGAGCAAAACCAACTTAGGGAGAAAAGCCAAGGCAGCAACTAAAGCAAAGACCACAGGGGGATGCTGCTTTCTGGCATGTTCTACCTGCTGTCCTTTACCACTCGGGACCACTTGCCCAGGGATGACACAGTGGGCTGGGCTCTCCCACATTACTGACCCACAATTATTAACCAAGAACTAACGGGGGCATTTTTCAAATGAATTTTCTTCTAGCTTGTGTCAAATCTGAGGACAGGGTGGGTTGTAGGGGACTAAAGCAGTGCACTACCTATCAAAGGCAGCGTAAGGAAGGAAGGGTCTGCTTTGACTCATCGATGGAGGGTACAGTCTATCATGACAGGGAAGACATGACAGTGGGATCCTAAAACAGCCAATCCCATCACAGCATCATTGAAATAAGTATAAATTAATGAATTCTGGTGGCAGGCTTACTACCCAGTGGTTCAGAGTCTCAAATCTCTCTCTCTCTCTCTCTCTCTCTCTCTCTCTTTTTCTCTCACATACATACACACACACACACACACACACACACACACACACACACACACACTAATGGTGGTTTTCAAAAGTGCACTGAAACCCAGCTACAAATGACCAGAAAACACTAGCCCACTGCTGATGCTGTTACACTAGCCCCAACCCCACCCGAGCACTGCTGTTTAGCTACCCTCCCTCCACACGCACAACTAAACTAAGAGTTCAAATTTAAAATTACTAAGGACCCACAGACATGACAAGGTCACACACATAAACAGCTTTAAAATGAAGAAGATGTAAAAATATAGATGTTTAGTCTTAGGTTTGGGTTTTGGGTCTGTTTAATGTTTTTATTTTATGCCTGTCTGTGTACCACCTGCATGCCCTGGTGTCCAAAAGGCCAGAGAGGATGTGGCTCCCCTGGATCTAAAGTTACAGATGCTTGTGAGGTGCTGGGAATTGAACCTGGGTTCTCTGCAAGAGAAGCCAAAGCTCTTAACTGTTGAGCTGTCTCTCCAGCCCCTGCACATGGTCTTCTTTAAGAAAAAACATGGGCATCCTAGGGAAAGACATGTGGCATGTGAGACTGGGCTCTCCTGATTGCTCAGCTGAGGAGGAAGAGGAGGAAGGACCCACATTTAGATTACAAAACTGTTGTCTTCACTTCGTCAGTACCTTACATTCTGGAGCAACACCAGGCTTTGCAAAGTCTCCAAGGCCCCTGTGGTAGACAGAAAGTAGTAGTGCCCCTAGTTCCTATACAGAGATGGGGTGAACAGGACACAGGACAAGCAAGCTGCATGAGGTCATCTCTGTCCTACTGAAGTCCATTCCTGGGTCTAAAGGTCTCTCCAAGCTGGGCTGCTCGGTGGCTGGGCTTTTCTGCAGGAAGAGTGGAAAGCAGGCAGCACAGAGTTTGCAATGCTGCACCTAGATTTAGCTTGATTGACCCTGCAGAAAAGTGTCCATCAAAAGGCCTTAGAGAGGGAAGATTTGGGTCCCGTCTGCTCCCCCAGCTTCTCCAAGCAAAGCTCAGGAAAGAGCCCAGAGCCCAGACCTTGTCCTGGGGCCCCTCCCTTCAACTTTCCTCAAGTTCTGTCTCTAAGGACCATGTTTCACATCCCTGGAAAGGAGCATGCAGAACCACATTCAAAGCATTTTTAAAATGCACGTAGCAAGCATCATAAAAAAAAACCTACACGCCGCTAATTTTGTCTGCCTGGTTTATGTATTTCCTAAATAAATCTTCACAGAGACCTAGAATTTTTTTTTCCATTCCTAAGTGAGCTACAGAGCACATTTACCAGGGCGGGGTGAGTTGAACAGTGCCAGAGGGTGGAGGGGACAAGAGAGACACAGAAGAAGAACATGTGTCTGCCTCCAAGAGGAGGGACCAGCCTGAAACTCAGGCTATTTCATCAGCTGCTCCTACCCAGATTCTGGGACATCCAGAGCTTGCCAGGAGTGGGTGCGGTGGCTCCTCAGGCCCAGCCACCTTCCCCCAGCTGAGTCAGAGACATCCACAGATAGCCCTTTGGTGGCCAGGCTGGCAAGCACAGCCCATCTCAGGGTGACAGCCGAGAAGTAGCTGCGGGATGTGAAGAGGCATCGTTATCCATCTCTCTCCCTTCCAGAAGCCCATGAGCACAGGTCCTCTGCCTGTGTCTGTGGGGAGAAGTCTAGAGCCTTCTAAACAGAGTGGACAGGACAGTAGCCACCACCAGCCGAACATGAAACATAAGAAAGGTATGACATTCCCTCTGTGCATGCAAGGAGACTGAAGCACTAAGAGAAAAGCAGCTACTTTCCTGAGACTGGGAGTCAGGCCTTGTGTGTCATCCACCGAGGCCTGTACCCTGCCTTCACCCCCACGCTGTCAGGATGGACCATCTTGCTCACCGCAGGCAGACATTCAGTCCTTCAGAGTGCCCACCTACCTACCCAGCCCTGAGTTTACGCAGGGTGTTCCAAGTACTCTGACCACAGTTGCTCCCCAAAGTCACCCCAGCTCCAACCCATAGCATACCCACACACAGGCTAGTTTGGGGAACAGCAGGATAGACAAACTGCCTGGCAAGGCTGGAGTTCAGTGGAGGGTCATGGGAAAAGATGGGAGAGGGAAGACCCTCTGCCCACCAACTTCCCACCAGTGTTGGTTATTCATGCAGTTACAGGCTCTCCAGGAGCTGGACAGAAAGACGGAAAGTAGCCCAGGAGAAGGGAAGGCTCCTTGCAGGCATGTCACAGTTTCCAAACAGCCCTTTGCCTCTGCCCACTGGAGGTCCTAAAAGGATGGGCAAGGTCCTCTTTGACTAACCTGTCACCAGGCTTCTCTTACTATCATTCTGAATACCTCCCCATATTCCTGAAATAAAAACTAGATGTGCTCATGGGGACAAAAGGGTCCCTGGTCTACAAAAGCCTGTTTTCCTCAAACAGTGGAGATTTTGTCTCCCTGTTAACAATGACAGTTGGGTCTGGTTCTATTCTCCTCACCTGATCACAAGGGACAAGCCTGCCAGGCGCAGGACATGGCCAGGAGGTCTCCTGGAATAAGCAGGTCAACCACAGGATGCAGCACTAGTCTGTCCATATCTCGGTTGAGCCATAAAGAAAAGTTATCTAAATATAGCCAGACTCCTGGTAGCACCCCTTCCACACTCAATAAATTCTTTCTCCTCTCTGTCAGTAGTGGCCCAACTCCCCTGATTCAGTGTTTCCTTTCCCTACCCACCCCACCCCCTTTCCTCAAATAAAAGGACGTAGGGTTGGACTTTCAGCTCATTCAAAAGGCTAAGGAAGGAGGACCATGAACTGGAAACCAGCTGGGAATTCAGAGTGGGTTCCTTGCTCCTGCCCGAGAGTCTACACTTGGGTTTTATCTCTGCCTCTAGGATGAGTTCAGTGTCACCCCATATAATGTTTCCCAGGGGGAATGTAGAGGCTCTGGCATGAGGGTAAAGGGTATTGGTGGGGTACCACCAGAGAAAGGCCCACTCAAAGTGAACCTGAATGTAAAGGTGGATGTATAGATCCCAGTGGAGGTTCTCCCAGCATAAGAGGCCAAACCAAAGTAATACAGGCTCCATCCAGGGTCCTTACCCCTTGGATCTTCCTCCTGCCTCTTGTCCTGTGAGGGCACAGACAGCAGTCTAGAGCTCACACCTAGCTGCCAAGTGTCAGGGTAGAATCTTCTGGCTCTGTGCCTTCTCGGTACACCAGTTGAAAAGACTGATTCTTCAGCAGGCTCAAGGTCTCAATGTGGACAGCTGAACCTGCCAAAGCTAGGGGGGAATCCTAGCAGGGAAAAGCAAGAGATCTCCGAACTCAAAAAAAAAAAAAAAAAAAATCAAAAAACACAACAAAACCAAACCATCAACCAAACAGCATCATCCTATAACTGTAATGTTTTTCAAAAACTATTTTAATGATGGTTCTTAAATGCTTTAACCTCCCTTGTAACCCACCACCCACCAGAGGCAATGGAAAAGAAAGGTTTGGAGGGGAACGTGAGGGAGGTGGGATACAGGGGGAATGCAGGGGAGGGCAGGGGACCAGTTCAGTTCACAGGTCCATAGCAGCAGCGCGATCCACTCACAAACACTTCACAGATACACCAGCAGTCCAGTTTGGTAGAGTCGGGATAGCAAACATGAATCAGCAGCAGTGGCCCTGCCTACCAGAGGCAGCCAGGCCTCAGCCTCTGCTCGAGTCAGCAGGAGGGACCAACAGGGACACCAGGAGAAGTTCTCAGCTGTGCCCCTCTATGGAACACGAAGATCAGTGAAGACCTAAGACCCAGGAGCGTTGCACAGTGAGCTCTACAAGCAAGCCTAGCTCTGTCTCCATCACTGTCTGTTGATGTCCCTCCAGACATCACGTGTCCTCCATATGCCTTGCCTCAGCACGTGCATCTGTCTCAGCTGACATCACTCTGCCAATCAGCCCAGGCACACCACCAGAAGTTCTTTGGTGTGTTTCTCTCTATGGAGTCCCGACAAAAGGAGCTCAACTACACAATGTAAGGCAGACCAGTGCATGTGTGCCGTCAGCAAAGACCCCATCATGTGTCTTCTCACGTGCTTGCTTTAGCAGAGCACCCTCTCTCCTGTGTCTGCTTCAGCTAAATTTTCCTTCATGAGTCTGCCTTAGCCCCCCCACCCCATGTCCACTTCAGGAAAATATTCCTTCACATGTTTGCCCCAGCAAAACACCATCCAACACAACTGACATTCCAAAGAACCCTTAAGTGTCTACTTCACCAGCCCATGGACTTAATACAAAGGAGAAAGTGAGCTGAGAACCTTCCTCTACCTCCTGACTATTGGTGCCATCTGAAAAACCCATGTCCTGCCATAGAGACATCTCTTCCATGATAGGTCATGCACTTTCAAATTGCTAATCACAATTAGGAAGGAATGAATCCCTTCCTTCATTGAATTGCTTTTTGTTGAGTATTTCTTTCTCTTCCATGAGTCAATATGGCCTTCAATAACTAGCTCTGCATATCACAGAATGTGTCTCTGACCTGTCTGGCTTCCCTGGGGCAGCTGACACTCTTGCACCTCAGAGTAAGGCATGCTCTTGGAAGCCAAATGACAGAGAGCAGAAAGCAGCCCTCGAGGGACACTAGAGCATCTGCTTGGGATATCTCCCATTCCATGGTATCTGCAAGTGGCCCCCATTCAAGGCAGGTTGTTAGGTTCCATAGAGGCTGGGTGCAGAATGATGTGGTTTGAATGTGAAATGTTCCCTATAGGTGGTGTTTGAACACTTGGTCCTCAGAAGTGAGTTTGTGTGTTTGAACACTTGGCGCTTAGCAGTGGGCTCTGTTTGGGAGGCTGTGGAACTGCTAGGAGGCGGAGCCTTCCTGGAGGAAGTAGGTCTCTGGAGGCGGGCTTTCAGTACTCACAAACTGGCTGCACTTCCTCTCTGCTTTCTGACTGCAGATGCACTGTGACCGGCTGCCTCGTGTTCCCACCACCATGTCTTCCCTGCCATAATGGCTGCGTCGCCCTAAATCAGGAGCCAAAAGAGGTCCTCCTGTAAATTGCCTTGCTCACATATTTTGTCACAGGAACAAGAAAAGTAACTAAGACCCAGGGCCAATGGCAGTTCATAAAGTCAGTAGTGGCAAAGGTATCTCTGCAGCCCTGAGACAGGAGGACCTCCAATGGCATCTCAAGGAAAGCAGCAGGTCTCACTTGGCCTCTGATTCTCCTCCCACAGAGTCAATTGTCACCCTGGCCTGCTTGTTCATTACCCCAGATAAATACAAAATAAAGGGAATGGCCTAGACACCCAGCATTCTCTGAGTGTGGACTCACCTCCGGTACCCTGCCTGCCGCTCCTCTCCAGGTACGAGCATGACTAACCCTCACACCTCCGTTACGCCTGCACTAAGAGTGAGCCACGTGGGTCCTTGTAGCTCCAAGAAAAAGACCACAGTGGTCCTACCCTAGTGTTTCACTCCACAGCCACCAGCTCCATAGCTCCCACAGGACAGAGTGTACAGGCAGAGGCCAGGACACCAGTGTGGCCACTGTCCAGGTAGGCTTATTGGAAGAGTTACACATGCACCTCCGGCTGAGAGAGGAGAAAGTATAAGGAGAGATATCAATTGCCCTGTGTCTGTGCATGTTGCACATGCTCAGCCTCCCAACTGCCCTGCAAGCTTACTTGGGCTGTCTACCCAGTGGCTTCCCTAGCAAGGACAATGGAGAGGGCTGTCTAGGGACCCAGAAACCCCACCAATCAACACCAAAATGAAATGATTGTGAAACTGGATGATTGGGCCTCAGGACTCAAGGCACACAGCAGCAGGTAAAAATATCACTCAGTTCTAGATCAAACTGACATGAAGCTAGACCTCCTAACCGGGGAGACGGAACAGCAGCAGCAGCCCATGACACAGCATCAGCCAATAGGAGCTCATTTGACGGGGGAGACCAGGGCATGTGGAAAGCCACACCTTGAGGCATGAGGGCCTCCTCCATGCCATTTAGAACCCCCATGACCTGTTTCCTGCCTGGCTGGGATGGTTTGCTTGTTCCCCACACAATCTCTCAAGAGGAACAAGAAAGCCAAAGTCCAGACCCAAGTGGTTCCTTCCTATGGCACTGGGGGTAGGACCTGACTTCAGAGAGGTTAGCCTATCTCAGCCAAGGAAAATAAGCACAGGGTAAAATGAGACCGGGGGCCTGTATGTATCTGGTGGTCATCAGTCACTGTTGAAATGGACCTGAAAAGTCCCGGCCATGGCCTAACACAGTCCACACCCTTAACTAAGGACATTCAGCCCTCAGGTCACTAGTGTTATGAGAAAGGCCAAAGAGACAGAGAAGGACCAGGTCCCCACACTGAGACTCTGGCTGCAGATGCTAGATGTGTTGTTGAGTTTATTCTGTGTTGAGTCCCTGAACTATAGATGCATCACTGCTATAGGCTGTAGATGAATTTTCACTAGCAGCAGTGAGTGAGTGGAGGGTCTATAGGAACACTGGAAGCCATGTTTGTTCAGCAGCAGCAGTCGGTGAGTGGAGGGAGAGTCTATAGGAACACTGGAAGCCATGTAGAATAGGCTTGCCCTAGACTCCTCACTCCAAACAAGTTCTGTGCTGGACCCCACAGCACTCGGGGGACCCACCATGGCTCAGATGGAGCCTTGCCCATTCCCTAGAAACAGCCAGGCAGAGAAGAACCCAGGACACCACACACACACACACACACACACACACACACACAGGCTGAGAGCAGGACATGAGTACAACCTTGGGGCTCACTGTCAGCCTCACAGCATCGGAGGCCATGCACAGAAGAGTGGGCACATGGACAGGAGCAGATGAAACCCTGTCCTATCTTATGAACTTCACCGGCCTCTAGGTGCTGCTCAGAAGGTCTGTGTCAAGAGATGCAAGCATAGGAGGCCCTGTCCAGTCTCTGTGCTCAGAACCGCCTTTTTGATGTTCTTGGTGCTGTTTCCTTGGATTTGGGGCCTCATCTTAAATATTGCTGGGTTCCCCAAACTCCCCTTAGACCCAGCTACTCCCTGCCTCTAACCTTAGCTGCCTAGCAGGGAAGTAAAGTAGGGCCCTGTTCCCAAGATGTTGGGGATGGGCGGGGTCAGGAAGAGACAAAACTAGGACTCTCAAATCCTAGAAAGATGGTAGGACCCCAATAAAGAGGGGAAGAAGACAGGTCAGGTTTGCAATGGACCCGGGGTCTCTTCTTTTTCCTCCTACACCCCATTCTCCTAGACCCTCACCTCCCTCTAAACAAACCAGTACTGGGCCTGAATCCCATGGAAAACAGTCCCACACATATTTTTCGAGATGTTTTAAACCTTGTTTTGGCAACGCTGTCTATGTTCTATGGCCCAAGCTGTCCTGACATTAGGCAAGCCTGACCTAGAGTCTTGGTCCCAGTCTGTGGTCTGGCCGGTAGCCAGAGCCACACCCCACCTACTAGCCAGCCAGTTCGCCAACTGTTGCCCACCCTCCTCCAGATGTAGGACACAGGGACAGACAGGAGAGACCAGTCAGTCCTGGCAGTGGCTTTAGAAGTTTCCAAGGTTGCTTGGCATAGCACATCATCCTGAATGTGACAAGATGCCCAGGTTGGTGACTTCGTTCTCTGCCACTGCCGTGAGTCAGAAGAGGGCCCAGTCCAGTTGGGGAGTGATGGTGCTGCTAAGAACTAAGTCCAGAAAGAACTTGCCAGAGTCAAGAATAGCCAGCTGGAGGTGGCCTGACCATGCTTCAAAAAGCAAGTCAGACTTGGTCGGGGCAGTACCAGCCTGGTACCCAGAACTTATGTCACCTTCACTCTTGTGCCTTTGTGTTGACCCCATGCTAAGAAGGCAGTGTCACCCCGTTTCACAGATTAGAAGCTGAAGCTTGGGGAAGGGTCCTAGGTAGAGCTGAGATTCCATGGCACTGGTGTCAAGGCCCATCAGCCTGGACCTTGTGGGCAATCTGAGCATCTAACAGATGCAGGCAGATGCAGGTAGCCACAGCCTCAGCCTTTGGGGTTTGGAACCCATGGTAAGAATATGCAGCCCAGCCTCAAATCCTGATGGGAAACTTGTTTTATTCCCTGAAGCCTTACCTGCCTCCATTCATAAATGAGAATATCCAATGTTAACTTCACTTTATGAGCCAGAACCCAGAAATACAGCCAGAAACGGCAGCATGCTCTAAAAGTGACTGTGAAGGGGTCGGTGAGCCAAGCTGCACTCTTGTCTTCAAGGGCTCTAAGCAGTAGCCTGTCCCTGCAGCCTGGCCTGGGAAGAGGAGTTTGTGGCCTGAAGGGAAACAAGGGCACTGCAGCCACCATTGCTACTGTTTCATAGTGACTTCCGGGAAGGTGATCCGACAGACAGAAATAAGAGGTCTCAAGATCCTGTCAGAGATCACAGGGTTTCTGTCTTGCAGTACAATCTGAGCCTTCTTGCCTTTCTTTACGATTTGTTGTCGTTGTTTATCTTAATGAAAAGAAGCCTTGAGTGGCAGGGCATATGAGTCCCCACTATGAAGAGTCAGGTGCAGAGGCTTGTAGTTGGCACGGACACAGGCCATTCTGGAGGGTGTGGTCTACCATGGGTCCTTGGGTGACCAGAGCCTGCCTGGTCTCATACTCTGTGGCCTCCTGCTAGCGGATGTCCTGTTGGCTTGTGTATCTGTGGTATTAAGTTACTATAGAGGTATATTCTTATCTTGCCTCAACAAAACTGATGCCCCAGCTCTGTCAAGCCATCATCCACCTGCAGGCATAGAGCCACCATGACTGTGTGAGGGGACAGGAGTAATGGGGCAGAGGTGGCAGTAGGGCCTGCCAGCGCCTCACAGCCCATAGGTTCTGCTGGCGGACTGTCAGGGAGGAGCCCAGCCCTGTTCTCACACCATGACAGTCTCCACTACAAGGACACCGCTCTCCGAAGGCTAAGGCCAGAGCGCAGATGTGCAACAGCACGGCTCCTGGAATTGTAAGGATCACACTGTGCATGTACCTGGCCAGGTGTCTTTCTGATGTCACACGGCTTTCTGTCACTCTGCTCAGCTTACATATGAGGAGGCCGAGGACACTCCAGCCGCACATCCCTCTGGTTGAGTTTTCCTCCTAAGCCGCAGCATGTCCTGTCAGTGATTGCTCTGGAGGGAAGGCACATGGGGAAGCCTGGGCTTCAAGCCAACCCAAACACACCTGGCTCTTCCTGCCAAAGGGGGTCCAGGCACTCACCACTACATGGGCCATGGCCACAAAGGCCACCTTAGAGAATGCCACTACTAGGGCCTGACTGAGCTTAAGACAATCTGAGGGGTCAGGTGACCAAAAGAACCCTTTGGGGTGACAGTGTTTGACATCAGGCAGATCTGTCTTGGCCAGATGGAGGTCTTGAGCCAGGAAGGACAGTACCATATTGTGGGTGGATTTAAACTGCTCTATGCAGCTGTGTGGGGAGACCCAGCAAGATGACCACTTGGAAGGACCCTGGTTCACCTTCAGGTGATGTAGGCCTGGTGGCGTCTGGCTGCAGCCAACCACACACTGCTTCTGGGCATGGAGAAGACCACCACAGAAGGACACAGTGAATCGTCAGAATCCTTTGGGACACTGCGTGGCTATCATGTGTAGGATAAGCGATGGAACATTCTGGAAGGATTGGATGCAAAGCTACAGAAAGCTGTCTTTTAAGGACTCAGCTCCAGAAGGCCTCTTCACACACACACTCACACACACACACACACACACACACACACTCATACTCAAACACACACTCACACAGTCAACATTCACACTTAAACACACATGTACTCACACGTGCACACTCACACATACACACACTCCAACATGGTTTGTGCTACTTCCACCAGGCTAAGAAGCCAGTTGAAAGCCAGTCTGAGTTTGAGTCAAGAGACTACTCAGCGGGCACCTCCCCGCCCTGGGCCTCAGCATCTCGTGTCATTCAGCAGATCTCTCAGATGGGGGCCTGGGAAGTTCAGAACGCATGGCCTTCATGAAGGGTCAATAGGATCAGAGGCCTATGGACAGATCTCTGATGTCCTTGCTCCCAAGGGCCAAAAATAGGCCCCAGCTGTGGGTTCAGTCTCAATCCAAGCCCTGCTTTCTAGAGGATGTCCTCCAAAGTGAGGTGAGCAGTTAGCCAGAGACCCGAAGACATTGTCATAAATGTGAGTCCACAGTGCAGAGGGCAGAGCTAACTATACCCAGTGTGGTACCATGCACAGCTTTGAAGAGAGATGAGCCTGTGTTAACAGGACACCCTTCAGTCCCTGTGGTTCAAACGCTGAATTCAGCAGAACCCTACAAAGGAGGAAGTTGGGCCTGACAGGGCTTCCTGGAGAAGGGTTTGCCTTAGTCAGTGGTAGCAGCAGAGCCCAACTCCCCTCTGTTTTCCTCTCATGGTCATGGCTTCCATGGGTACCTGTAGCCTGGAACAGCCTCTTAGCCCATTATCCCCTGCAAACCTTAAGAGTCACAGGTGGGTGAGAGTGTGCCTCAGCCCTCCTGCAGATTCCTGACCTTTACAAGGCCCTGCTACAACCTCAGTATCACCCAACGTGCATCTGCAGGGCTAGGGAACCACAGTTGGCTCTGGGAGACAGAAAGGCCTTTTAGCACAGTCAGGTTAATCCTCCTGTAGGCCTGACTAAGATGGCCACCGTGCTGCCTGACCAGGAGGCTCTATCAGACAGGAACCAGAACAGAGAAGAAGAAGGAGAAGAACAAGGAGAAGCCTTTCTTGAGGCGTGATGAGCCCCAAGTCCAGCTGCCTGCCACCGAGTGGTGCTCTGGCTTCAACTCAGGCTGACTGAAAATTCCACAAAGGTGGTCAGCCCCACCTACAGCTCTACACCAGGGGCCCGAAGGCAGTGGGCGGGGTCAAGAGCTCAGAGGCCCACAGCTATTTCCATGGGGGGAAATGCCTTCAGGCCTCCTAAGGGCTCACATCCCAGCTGTGACTCAGGGGTCCCTGCTGCCAGATGGCTTCTTGTCAGATTGCTTGGGCCCTGGCACATGTCACAGTGAGGGCTGCTCCAGGCAGGGCCCTAAGGTCAGCCACCCAGCCTATAGAAGCCAGGCCTCTCATTCTGACAGAAACAGGAATCGGTGGGGGCCAGCCAGTTTAAATCCAGTGACAAATGATATGCCCCGAGCTTCCCACATAAAAAGTGCACGGTCAAGCTGTGTAATGGCTCACAGGACCCTAGAAACCCACAGGTTTATTCAACCTAGCAGAGCTATGGGGCCTGAACCCTGCAGGGCTGGGTCCCCAAGGATAGCCCTACACAGACGCTCACACTGTTGCCCTGTGCACTGAGCATCTCCATCAGACTTAATCTTATGCCACATTTTCAAAACCAAAAGGAGGCTGTTTGCCAGACCTATGTCTGTACCATGCACAAAGATGGCAGCACCTGTGTTCCACACATCCTCACAAGCGGCAAGCCTTTCTACCTAGGCGGAGCCTGACTGCTATGGCAGAAGGTGAGCAGGCCGACAAGGGAGGCAGTGGGCTCCTCCCGGAGGGCTGGACCTATGATTGCCTGTGCCAGTGTCCTTGGGAGCCCCTGAATCTTTGCAGTACCTCCTACAACAAAGACCGCGTGGGCAAGGCACCTGGCTCAGAACTGTTCTGGGTCAGGAGGGAAAGAAGGACTGTGTGAGCCTCACTCCTCCCCACAGGAACACAGCTGCCAAGATCTGAAGACAGCACGGGTGGCGTGACATCCAGTCCTATAAAACCACAGGAAGCACCAAAAAGTTGCTGGAATCGGAGGACACCAAAAGGCAGAAATCCTGATGGCCATATCCCTTGTCAGACCCTGGGGGTGACAGAGGGGTGACAGAGGGGTGACAGAGCTTGCTGGAGAAAAGGCCAGGATTGCTATCCACGGACCTAGCAATGTACGAATGGGGGTGAAACTATGTGCACATCCCTAGAGAGAGACCCCGGGCCCTGCACTTCCGGGGAAACCCATCAGCCATCTCACTCCAAGCAGGGCTAGGAGAGAGCTTGGGATGTATTTCGTGTTCTGTGTCACCAAACCATGGCGAGCTTCATATTTTCCCACTGACGTCAGCGGCGTGGTCTGAAGCGGCTGCAAAAGCCTCAGCGGCATAATTGCAGCTGTCTCCGCAAAGCGAAGTCAGATGGTTTTTCCGACCTCCAGCCCCCGCTCCTCCCCCAGGCCTCTCTCCTTTTTATTATGTTCCTTGGGCCCCATCCAGATGTTCCCTGCAACAACAACCCTCCAAAAATTTACAAAAAGGGAGCGAGAGCGAGCAGCTTCCTGCCGGCTAGGGTGGAAGTGGCGACGTGGCAGTGTGGGGGCAGCCACGTCTGCAGGCCTGGCGGGCGGGGGAGTGGCCACAGTCAAAGAATCAGGCACATCAGACACCCTTTAAAGTCCATGTCTTCTTCACCCCTTGCCTTGGGGCCTGGAGACATGGCTGAGGGGCCTCGGGATCCACACTGCCTCTGGCTCGGGTGGGGAGGTCTTAGCCAGGCTGTGACTGAGCAGAGACCGAGGCACTATGGTCAAGACCAGGCCCATGTTCAGACGAACCTGGCATCATGCCATCTACACGTGTAGCTAAGGTCTCCATGCCGTCGAGGTGGTGGCTAGGGTTTTAATTAAGGTCAGTCTTCATCCGAGCTGGCAGCTGGGGTCACCTCACCTGGATGTGAACACCTGCAGACAAATACAGTCCCTGGCAGGTAGATACTGGAGCAGAAGAGAGGGGTGCCCTACAGCTTTGGGGGTCAATCACCAGAGCCTCCAAAGCAAGCAAGGGCCACACAGGAGCATGCGGGGGCAGGCATTCCTTACAGAAGAGCTGGGACTGGAACTACTAAGCCACAGGCACTTTGGGAGAACTGTCCACAGAGTCACATGCTGTGTCTCACTATTCCTTGAGGCCAATGAAGCCTTTCTGGAAGCAATGGCCAGCCTCTACTGCCCCACAAAACAATAAGCCCCAGTGCTCTCTTAAGAGATGCTGGCCCTACCCTATCCTGCCGTGGATGCTGACCCAAGTAGGCAGAGTAGAGAAAGTGTTGAGGCTAGCAAGGAGTCAGCAAGCTGTGAAAGGGGTCAGCAAAGCGTAAAGCAAGGCCTATGAACCCCAGGCTATGACAGAATGACCTGTGACACCTCCCTGTCTCCTGCCCTCTCAACCAGTCACTGAAATGCTAGCCCTGAAGCTTTCTCCAGGACCACCTCAGACCCAAGGATACGCCGAGAGCCTTGGAGCACCTGGCAGTTGCCATAATGCTTGGGGCTTGCTTAGAAACAGGACACATGCAAGCCCTAGCAGAGAGGACAGAGCCCAGGAGAGACTACACTGTCACAGGTTCCCTCCCAGAGGAGGCATTCTGCCCGCACTGTCTCCTGAATGTGTGAGCGAGCCAGGCCAGCCTATGCAGCCTTCATTCTAGGGAGGAGGGTGTTAGTGGGCACGAACTTCGCTAACATGCCTAAACACTGTATAGAAAATTTCGGTCACAGCTCTGCTGACCTAGCATGGCTCAAGGCCCCACCATAAATCACACTGTCGGCCAGGACACTGAGGAGACTGGAGACCTCCAGGCAAACACAGACACTGTCAGGCCAGACTCTCCAAGTGGGCTGAGGTCAGAGGTCACTTACCAGAAGTTGGGTAGGAGCCATGCCTTTGGGAACTGTGTAGGGTGTGGCCAAACCAAGCCTGCCAAGTTAACCCTTGACTAGATAGTGTTCCCAGGGCAAGGTGGGGAGGAAGGCAATCACCTCATCTGCTATGAGCCCTGTGGGGGCGGCAGGAGAGAAAGATGGTAAAGCCTGGAGCAAATTTGCAAGCTGTAGGAGGAAGGGGGAGTTGTAATGGCAGGGGCCATGACATGTCCAGGGCCCAAGACTACCTGTGACAGAACCTAGATCCAACTGGTCTCCCACTGCACACCCCTCCCCCAGAAGAAGCAGCTTCCAGGATCAAGGCTGGCAAGGCTGTAAGAAGTGTGGACCCTCTTGAGCAGGACCGATTTTTGTTTTGTTTTGTTTTGTTTTGTTTCACTTAAGGACTTGTTCCTCCTGGGACTCCCACCCCGGGAGTGGAGACGGACCATCTCAGCCCTATTATGCCCTATTTTCAGGCAGTGCTTCTCCCAGCTGAGGGAGCCCTATTATGGAGGAGGGCTGTATTAGGGACAAACACCTTCCTGTTTCTTGGGGGGAGCCAGCCCCACAGGAAGAGTGCATTGAATCAGCAGCAAGAAGTATTTCAGTTAGACCCTAGGAAGATTGTCAGAGCAGAAGTATGCTTACAGATGGGTTCCAGGAATTCCCTCTGTGTCTGAACCACATGGGAGAAGTTTCTGGAAGCTTCCCAAGCATAACATGGTGGTTGGGAACAGCCTTGGCAATCTCAGAAAATCCTTAGGAAACAGTAGTTGGAACCAGTTAGAAGAGCCACAGCCCCCTCCAAAGTGCAGAAAGGAAGGGTTGGACCTGCTCCAACCACAGTAGACAAATGGCTCTGCAGGGTCTCTAGAGCACCACCTGCAGGAGAAAGACTGAGTGTCTGCTCTACCCAGATGGCCAGGGCAGTGGCCTAGGCAGCCAAAGACAGGCCATCGGGCCTCCCAAGCAGCCGGAAGAGGTGCTTGAACAGGGTCTCCTGCCTCCACTGCACACAGTAGGGGCGTGGAGCTTAGCTGTGGCAGAAGACTGCAGTTTATGGTTTCTTCGCAGAGCCGGGTGGGAGGGCCACTGAACACACCCGACTCCTCCGGCTGCCGGCGATCTGGAAACCAGAAACGACACTGAAGGTTTTCTTTGCCCTGTTTTGTTCTTGAAGGACTCCTATTCACCCTTCAGTGCCAAGATCAGTGGTCACATCAGCTGGTAAGACTTGCCAGTCCCTTGCCCGCAGGTACCTACCATCATTTGACTATAGTATCTGCCACCAGGATGCAGCCTGGGAGACCCCTCCAGACCCTAGTCAGATGATAGAGTAGGTCTGGAGAGCTAGGACTGGGGCATGACCCAATGGAGATGTGCCGGTGTGCTGAAGTAAACACCAGGTCTCGAGGACTGGGTACCAGAATTCAAGTAAAAAGTGTCTCATTTATGGCTCATATTGAATTCATGTGGAAAAGGAAACTGTTTCACATACTGGGTTAAATAAAATATGCAATTTATTTCACCTGGCTTTAATGTGGCTAGCAGGGAGTTTTCAATTTTCAGTTGCATATTTGGTTTATGTGAGCTTTCTGCTGAACAAAAACTCTGCATTCGCCTGCAGTCACGCACATGACCTGGCCACACGTCTCCAGTGGCGTTTTCTGAGTGGATAAATGGCTGGGTGGCTGAGCACATGGAGGATGGGTCAGTGGAGGGGTGGGTAGATAGTGGATGGATGGAAGGTAGGTGGATGTGTGAGCAGTTGGGTGGGTCAATGCAATATGGATAGGTAGTAGCTAGATGGACAGACTGTAGGTTGGGAGACAACTGATGGGTGGGTAGACAGATGGACGGGGTAGAGGATAAGTGCAGGGACAGATGGACAGATATAGATCCATGGATAGATGATGGATGGATGGATGGATGGACGGACGAACAGATAGATGGATAAATGGATGAATGGATAGACGAACAGACAGACATAAGGATGGACAAATGGACAGATGGATGGACGAGTGGACGGAGAGATGGATGGACGACCGAATGGTTGAGTTGATAAGTGAGTAGTGGATGCATGATGGGTGGTGGGCACATGGAGGTATGCATGGATATGTGTGTGTGTGTGTGTGTGTGTGTGTGTGTGTGTATAGCTGGGCAAACAGATGCATATATGGAGGAGCCGTGATTGAAGACAAATGTCTCCCATCGCCTGAGGTCCTGGCTAACTGCCGCACAGTTCTGCCCTGGCCCAGCACAGACAGCAAGTCAAGCCCACAGAACCACAAGCTCCCTTCTCTGGGTCTACACTCAACCTAGTCATCTGATTGTTCCCACTGGGGCCCCGGGGGCCTGGGACAGCAAGGGACACTTCTAACCATGCTGGAGGACTGGTGCTCTAGGACACAGGAACAGAAGGTCTGCTCAAGCCATCCTGCTCAGCGCCCCGCCTCTCCCACCCTTTGGCCCAACACACCATCAAGGAGCAAGCAGGGGTTCTGCCATCCTCTAAGGCCATTCTCAGGCAGGACCTTGGCCTCCTGAATCTGGGGCAGCATAGGTGAACTCAGGGTCTTAGAGCAGGAGGGTCTAGGAAATGGTTGCTAGGAGACCTGAAAGAGGGTGTATGTGATTGACCAGCTCTTAGTGAGGTGATGCTGTCCTCTGGTGGTGAGTATGGGTGCTGCCAGATGGTACATGGGTGCCTCAAGTACCCTCCCTGGTTCACAGGTGTACCACAAATACCTAATTCACAAAGGACAGAAACAGAATAAAATAGGGTTTGGTGAGTCTAGGGAGCACTCTGCCCCTAGTGACATCAAGGGGGAAAATCTGGTTGCAGGATATAAAGAGTTTGTGAAGACCCTCTTCCACTCAAAATTATTTCGATGCAACACTCCCCTTTAAAGTAGTCTTCAGTCCAGCTCGAGGAGACAGCACAGCCTGCTGTCGACTCCAAGAATTGCACCCAGCTTGACAGACTTAAACTTCTGCTGACAGAAGAGCCAGTCTGTGCCAGGGAAAGAGCAGAGACTGGGTATTGGAGTTTCTAGAGCTTTCTGGGAGGGAGGTGATAAAGGCTGATACTTGATCCAGCCAACAGGAAGTGGCTACCAGAGCCAGGGTGGTGGCAGAGTCAGACCTGAAACCTGGAATACTCAGGCAGTACTAATGGCTACTCCTGTCTACACTCCTGTCTGTACTCCTGTCTATACCCCTGTCTGTCTACACCCGTCTGTCTGTCTATACTCCTGTCTGTCTGTCTATACTCCTGTCTGTCTGTCTATACTCCTGTCCCCACTCAGCCCTTCTCAGGCAGCTGGTGGCTGTTCTTTGATTGGCTATCAGACATGCCCTCCCCAGTCCTAATGCCATAGAAGTCACCTGGCACTCATCTGTGCTTAGACAGGGTCTCTGATCTTCCTTCCCAACATGGTGGCCACTGCTGCCGAATGAAGTAGCCCCTGACCCACAGTGCATTTTCCCATTGTTTATTGTGCGACATCTTTCTCTGCTGTTTAGACTGTCATGTGAGTGGAATCCAAAGCTTACCTGATTTGTATTTACTGTCAGATTCCTGGACCTTTCCCACTGACTTGTCCCCCGCCCAGGGCCCTGGCAAATCGCAGTCCTCTATGACCCTCAAGCCTCTGAGAAGTTCCACCTGTCACCAGGACCCTTGAGCCCCAGAGAGCCAACTTGCTCTCTACCCCCAGCCTGTGCTGTGCTGAAGTCGACTGTGTCTCACACTGTGAACTCTCCTAGCCCCTCGCCATGGCGCTTTGGTGTGTAGTAGGTTCTGTGTACTAATCACACACACAGAGAGCACTGAGTTACCAGGTGATGAGACGGCCCTGTGGTCACCTGTGGGCCAGCAGTAACTTTACAAAGCAGCTGGTGTCCCAGTGAGCAGGTTGTTTAGAAGTTGGGGGACAGAGAGAAGGTATGCGCTATCCCAGGAATGCTCTCTCTCTCACCACACCACAGGATGCAAGCTCTAGTCTCTTCCTCTCTTCTTCTTCTTGGATAGGGCAAAGCCACGGGTGTTTTTAGAAAAGCCATGTCCTTATTCACTATAGCTAGGGAGTCTCACAGGCCTTCTGCTGACAGACTGTTCCTAAGGAAACACAGGCAGCAATTTCTCTAGATCTCACTATGCAGACAGACTGGCTTCAGACCCACAGAGATATGCCTGCCTCTGCCTCCCGCGTGCTGGGCCACCACATTGGCTGTAACCTACTATTATATAGAATAAATATATGCTAATAAAAACATTAAACAAAAATCGCCTGGCCTCGCATGTACTCGAGTTCCTGGTGGCCCCAACAGGGCCTGCAGTAGGTGTTCTATCATGACCAGACCCCATGATACATGGGGTGTTTAAACCTGAGAATGGCTTTAGGTCTGCTGAAGTCTTACTGTCAACAGAGTTTCTTCATGTTTGTAGTGTCCCCCCTCCACCCAGCCCCCTCCCTTCTTTCTCCTCTCTCGGGCCTTCATCCTCCCATCCCTCCTCCTCCTGCCTCAGTCTCTCCCCTCTGGCTTGTCTGTATCACATCCCATAATTGAGGTAGTACTGATGGTTTGATTGTGCCATTGTCTCACATAAACTTGCCCTATCTCCCTGGCTTTCTCGGGACGTCTCTGAGGTGACTGGAGTACCCCATGTGGGGTTAATCTGGTGTATTCCTCAAGGTCAGTTTCTGCTATGCCTCTGTATGCTGGAACTGTGTTCAGGTTCTACCAGGGCCTCTGCTGAGGGAGTTTTTGGGTTTTGTTGTTGTTGTTGTTGTTGTTGTTGTTTGTTTTGTTTTTTTAGAAAGGGTCTTGGTGTATATAGCTCAGCTAGGCCTCAAAGCTGTGATGTGATGCTCCTGCTTTGGCCTCCCGCGTGAAGGAATTACAGGAGTATTCCGCCATGCCCAGAGTGACGGACCTACATGGGCCTTGAATGGAGTGCTCTGGCTTTCCTATAGCAAGCATGTCCCGCAAAGGCTCACGTGTTAAAGGTGTGGTCCTCCTGGGCCAGTGACGCTGCCAAGGGCTGAGTGGACACTGAGGCCACTAACTCTGTGATTGAATTAACCAACTAGATTAACAGGGCGCTGGTGGCTGGCCGTAGTTCACAGGGGGTCTGGATTGAAGGGCATGGCTTGCCCTGGACCCCTCTCTCTCCCTCTCTCCTTCTCTGCTTCCCAGTTGCCATGAGGGACACAGCTCTACCACACAGCGCGCTCTGCCACACCCTCCCCTCCCCGTGACGAGCCCAGAAACAGCACAACACCTGGACTGAGACTGCAAACGTCGAAGAGTGATTAGTAATTAATCTTTCTACTTGTTTCCTCCAGTACTGGTCAAGTAGAAGGGCTAATATCCATGCAGGTGATGGTGGATGGACTATCAGTGTGGCCCTGGGTGATAGTGTCACTTTTCTCTCCCTTGCACACCCAGGCTCCTCCGGGGAAATCACCATGCAGGTCCCACACTCAGGCACAAACGGAAGCTTCCACTCCGTATCTGCTGAGGGCGGAGGAGTTTGTTTGGAATTTCCCTTCCTCTTCCCTGCTCTTTGTTTGTTTATTCAATCATTTATTTATATGAGCACAGCCTTGTGGATTTCAAACTTCTAGCTACAACCCAATTACTGCATGATTCTGGCATAGCCCCCTTGACCCCGATGGTTCACCAACCCCTGCCACCAAGCCACTTCAGAGAGGCTCTACTCCTGTAGCACAGGTAACCACGTCGTTCCTCCAACTCCACTCTGGGAGCCCCCGACCTCCTGTGTGCAGTAGATTGTCGCATGATGCCAGAAGGTTCTGAGGTGCTCACAAGTGCCCACTGACCCTGGATAGCCCCATATAACTTTGCTGCTCTACAAAAGGCCCCTGGCTTTCACCAGCTCTGCCTTCCTCTCAGCAGAGCCCCAAGCACACTCAAAACAGTGGTCTCCTTGACCCTTTCATTATGTGAAGCATTTAGAAGCTTCCATGTGTGTCCATGGTACCCCTAACACCATTTATTGTTGAGTGGCATGGCATGGTACGGGGGCAGAGGGACAGTCATCAACGGGCATCTTGGTCACTTCTAGCTTGGAGTTATTAGGGGAAAGGTGTCAGTGTTCCCTGGCAAGGGTTGGGGTAGATGTAAATTTGAGGGTGCACACGACAGGTAGTGACTGTCAGGCCATCTACACCCTTTCAAAACCTGTTAGCCAACGGCTGCCCCTCAGGCCTGCATCTAGTGGGACTACTGGAAGCCTCTCCTCTTTCTGAGTCCTCAAGTGCATCTTGGCAATCTAGAGTATGTAACACACACACACACACACACACACACACACACACACACACACACACACACACCCGCAGCAACAAGAAAGCTGTGAGGTCCTCGAAGCCTGAGCCTGCTTTCACCCAGAGCACTGGCCTGGGAGCAGAGGCCTACTAGCTGACCCAGAGTAGTGACCCTTTCCCCTGGACAATTTTTAGCCTGAGCTCTTGACTAACCATCCTTATGAAGTTGTTACCCTACTCCTTGGCAGGGGATCTTTGTGTATTGCCCTCCTGAGCCTACAGAACACAATGACTGTGGCAATGCTGACAGCAGCCACAGGTGGGAGTCTGAAACCAGGGAAATAACATTGTCTGCTTCCATGAGCTGGACTTGAGCCCCAGGCATGACTTCCTGACCCTCACACCAGGGTATGGGGTACCACTACCCCCTAGACAAGCTGGACCACACACTAACAGCTGCTGACAGCAGGAAGACAGGTGATGCTCCAGCCAGATGCTCTAGAGGACAGAGCTTCCTCATCTTTCAGCACCTAGGATGTTGGAGCTGGTGTGGTTCTCACAGCATCAGTCACACCAATTGATGGTGACAGGGCCAGAAGGAGAACAACCTAGGGTCTTAGGGATTCCAGCCGATGATGCCTTCCTGCTTTGAAGGGACAGATAAAGCCTCCTCAGGATGGGACCTAAGCCTAGGAAATGTCCAGACAGATGGTCAATAGATGGGGAGGTGGGGCGATGGATGGTGAACGCGTGGAAGAGGAGAACAGATGGGTAAATGGTGGGTGAGCGGTTGGATGAACAGGGTGGGCAGGATGAAATGGATGAAAGAAGGAAGAGGGGAAAGGAGAGATAAAAGGAGGGACAGAGGGAGGGAGAGAAGGGAGCAGGAGGAGGGAGAGAAAATGGAGGGAAGAAGGGATGGACAGAGGAAGGGAGGGGGAAGAGGGAGGGGGAGCTATTGAGTTTCCTCACAGTCCCAAGCTTTCCCCTACTTGACCTCCTCAAGCAGCTCTGACCTGTCCTCGGATCTCCAAGACTTACTGTTCACCTTTGAGGGTGCCATGGTGCCTTTTCCTGGGCCCTGGGCCCTCAGCCCCAGTCTTCCCCAAGGTGGTCTCAAGGCTGGTATCTGAATCCAAACTGTCCTACTCCAATGCCAGTGTCAGAGCCTCTTTCACCGGTGGGAGAGCACTTGGCACCTGAAGGCCTTCTTAGGCAGTCAGGACTGGTGACCAGTGCCCTGGGTGTAGTCCTTATCAGAGATGGGGAAATAGACCCAAGGTTTGCCCCTGCTGCCAATCAAGTACTGGCGATATGAGCCTAGCCTTGCACATCCCCCAGGTCCTGGTGAACACCCCAGATGCTACAACCCTGCCGAGCTACAACCCTCTTGTTGTCATGGTAACCTGTCTGCCTTGGCCAGCACCCCCAGCATTCTAATAATGGGGTAGATATAGTACATTACAGAGCACGAGGCCTTAGGTCCTGAAGGGAATCAGCATTGTCCAAACATCTCCAGCAGGGGGCAGTGCCACCTTACATTTGGGAACTGATTCTGCTGAGGTCGATCCTGGGACCCAGGATATCCTCCACAGCCTCAGGCTTCTAATCCACATTGGCACAGCACTCCAGGCAGCTTCTTTGCCCCCAGGGCTCTGGGAGGACTAGCAAGCTGGGCCTTCATCTTCAACCCCACAGAGCATCTCCTGGCATTTCTCTGAGCCTCGGCATCAGCTGACCATCCACTTCTTCGCTCTGAACTGAGTTCACCAGAATGCACTCCCTTCTGAGAATGACATCTCCCTTGACTCCCTCAGTGCTCTGACCCCTACCTGCCCAATTTTCCTGACACATTAGCACTTGCATGTCACTGCTGGCCTCAGAACTGGACACATATTTGCTCCAAAATATACCCACTACCACCACACACAGTCATTTTCCCACTATTGCTTACTGATGGGCAGGTCTGTTCTTTCCTGTCCCTTGGCTCCTTGTACTGGACATAAGACCAGAGAAAGAAAATGGGCACTTAGTGATATTCCATGCAAACATCATGTGTCCCCAGACCTGAGGCCCTACCCTCACTTTGGCCTCTCAGGTTACACAGACTTAGAGGCTGGCTCAGCCTGCCGCTGCCTGATTCTGCTGCTGATAAACTTATCAAGCCCAGCATCTCTGGTCCAGAGGGACTGCCCTGAGCAGGCATTGCCATGGCAACCAGAGGCAGCAAGGAGGCCTTAGACCAGGTTGCCAAGTGATACCGGCAGGCAGCCTGGGTCTGCTCAGTTGGTGGAGCATTCTGTAGTACTATGTCCCTAGAGGTGGTTAGTCCTCTGTACCACCCCAGGAAGACCTGAGCTAGGGCCAGCCCTGCCCCACCAGGACTTGCCTGCCTCAGTCCCTTTTCATCCTGGTGTGGGTCACTTAAATCCAGCACTAAGAGCCCTGAGAACTGTTCTTTCTGCAGTTGTTTTCAGCTGGTTGTCACTTTGCTATGTGCCCCTGACCTGAAGCCTCTCACAGAGTCCCTTGTCCTTTCAGACTTCTGTAGAAGGGTTGAGGATCAATGGAGGACCAACCTAGCTTCTAATGCATGGTGAGGTCAGTACGGAGGGGACACAGAAGTCCTCAGAGGTGACCCTCTTTCCAGACCAAGGAGGGGCCAGCATGACCCTTGGGCACAAAAATGTGATCACGAAGGACTGGAGTGGGCTGGCAAAAGGGCTGCATTCACCCATCAGGTAGGCAGCTTAGGGAATCAGAGACCCTCCAGGTCCCCTACCAGTGAACTACCAAAGGTCCACATTGAAGCTGGGGGAAGAGCTGGCTCAGGACAAAGTCCCTCTTAGTAAAGAGAAACTGCGTCTTGCAAAGTCTCACTAACTAGGGACCTGGGGAAGGCTATTTCAGGGAACAGCCATTTTTTGTTTTAGGGTTTGGGTTTTTGGTGTGTGTGTGTACGTGCATGCGCACGCCCAGGGAAGTGGGAATGGCAGTATGAAGGACTTAAGTCCCAAAAGCCTGGGCCTGGTTTCTTGCTGCCCTTTGCAGCCAAGGGGGAAATGCACAGGGTATTTGCAGTTACATGTGTGCAGAAGGACACATGTGTTAGAGTGCTCCCAGGCAGGGATCTCAAGGAGCCTGGCTCTGCAGGCTGCTGACCACAGCTAGAAACAGTTGTCCAACATCACAAGGCCCCTCAGACCCCGCTGCTCCCAGCCTCAGACTGGTTGGTACTCAGTGTTTCCCAGGAGTGGACCCATCAGCAGAGAGGAGCGGGAGATGATAGGGCAGTGTCACCAAACTTGAGGTCAGATGCAGCCCAATCTTCAGACAGCATGGAGACAAAGGGCATTTATCACAGTAGATGGCACAGATGGGGCATTGTTAACCTGTAATTAATCGGGCGGTTAAATGACATCACATATCTGGGCCCCTCCGTGTGAACCTCCTGCCCACTCTAGCAAGCAGATAAGTAAAAAGCTGGGTGCAGGAAAACCAGGGCTGGGCAGGTAACACATGGATTGGGGAATGGCTTTGTACAGGCCTCAAAAGGGGCCCCAGGAGAACATCATAGCAGAGCAGCCATGGAAGAGATGAGCTGGGGACCTCCCACTCCCAACTGCCCCATAAGTCTTCAACTCCCCAGACAGGACTCCCCAATACAGGACAGATGAGAACCGAATGGAGATATATTTTGAAACTCTCATATTTGTCTCTCCTCTCACGTTTTTCTTTTCTACAATCCTGAGACTGTTGTTCATCAACCCCCAGCGTCTGCACCGCCATGTCCAGAGAGCAGTTACGCAGGGAAGCCAGTTCACAGTCAGATGAACTGCAGCAAGGCCAGCAGGCAGGCACCGAGGACAGAGCAAGGTTGTTCAAATCACCGAGGGGAAGGAAACCCTGCCCCGTGGCCCTCCCTCCCACAAAAGGAAGCTTCTGTCTGCTGTTCTCAGGCGCCTTCAGACTTCTGGTAAGGGCCTCTGCTGTCTCGGCGTCAGGGTGTCCCAACGCTTCTTGACACTCAAAGCAGAAACAAAACAGGTCCCCCGCCATGCCATCCAGTTTACATGAGGGATAAAATTACATTTGTACAAAAATAGATTCATTTACCCTTCCCGGTGCGTTAAACATTCCTCTATCTTTACTCCCTGCGGACGCGGCATCCTCCCCATGGTGGCCGCACATCCCAGCTAAGGCATGGCTGGAGATCGGGGCACTCCAGCCCTGAAGCATCTGAAAATAGATGCATCCCCTGCCTCCAGAGTCACCAGAGCCCGACTTCCCCACAGAAGGGGGCCTTGGGTCCTTGCTCACAAGAAGCAAATGTACAGGAAAAAGGGAAAGTCTTGATTAAAAAGAACACGAAACATCAGTAACTGTGCCGCATCTCACGTCGCTGGTGGTTGGCCTTTGCCCAGTCTCTGTACAGCTCGGTGTTCACCACACACCTGTGTGCATGGGACCAGGTCACATGCCCCAGTCCTACAATAGGGACAGCAAATGACTAGCCACTGGCTGCCTGCTTTGGCCGGGTATCCTGGGATGCCAGGGGAGGGGACTTGGGTGTCTCTTGGCACTGTCACCAAGTTGCCCAGTATCCTTGGGGATGCTGTAGCTTGGAAAACTGAGGGTGTGGGGCCAAATTCCCCCAGTGACTGTGGTTTCAGGGTGACACAGGCCAGCAGCTGCCACAGGCCCTGCGGGCATCTTCGCTTCTCAGTCACAGGAGCCCCAACTGAATCTCCAAGCAGGGTGGTGACACAGATGAGGAATATGGCCCAGAAGCTGCAGTGTGGAAGTCACATGACCATTGGTGGCAGCTGTTGTCCAACCAGGCTGAGGTGGGGATAGGCGCAGGGTGGCTAATGAGCTGATGTTAGTGCTATCTTTAGAAAATTAAAGATCGTTCCACCAAAATAATAACAATGATAATTACAATCACCTTAATTGAGCCGGACTGGTAACACAACTGCAGGTCTGGTTAAATGAAGCCCCAATTTTCTCCTTAGTGACACCATGCCCACACCATCACTGTAAACAGCAAGGTGCCCCATGACAGTGACAATGAGGCTAAAGGAGCGGGAAGCTCACCAGGGAATATACAGTGACAAGCAGTGGCAGGTAAGGCTATGTGGGCCAGTGGGGCTTTCGGCCAAGGCCCCGGTGCTCAGCAGCCAGCCAAGCCCAGACATGGCTCAGCCCCAGGACTTTCTCTGTTGGAGCCACTGAGCATCCTCGGTGGGTCAGAGAGACAGAGCACAGTGTAGAACGGGGCCGACATGAACAAATGGGAGAGGAGGTCTGCAGAAGGCACAGTGCCAAGTATAGACCCGGGAAACGGTTCCTCTGCCTGGAGCTACCAGCCCCAAAGGCCGTGCAGATTTTCTAGGAAAGCCTAGGAGAGGGGCAGCCAGCTATTCCTGGGGACTGCGATGTCTCCCATGAACATCTCCCATGCCACATGAGAGAACCGGTACAAGAAAGGTGTTTCTGCAATATTTTATAAGTGCCTCTGCTGACTATAGTTTGGGATTTTGAAAAGGTGAAAAATCAATGTGTCCTTCCCCACAGAAACCTGGCTCCTTACGCTCACCACCTCGAGGTCTAATCCCCTAGATGGCCCGTTTCATGAGGGCCTTCCTCCCACCCCACACACCAACGGGAGAGCAGCTGTTGGAGGCAGTATGGCCATAACCACTAAGGCACCTGTTCCTGACAAACCTGGGCCCCTGGAGCCTGAGACTAGATCATGAAAACTGGCACCCAAGGAGGCCCCACGGTGCAAACAAGGCTGGTCGACAGGAGAGGCATACTCAGAGCCACAGGGAACAGGCTGAAGTCCCGAGTCTGCAGCCTGCCACCTGAGCAGGTGTGACAGAGCTTTTAGGTAAGATTCTGAACAAACACTGTCCACAGACAACACCATACCATGGGGAGCCCCAGAAAGTCTCTGTCAGGATTCTAACAGAATTGACCAGTCCAAGAAGGAACCCACGCTAGAGTCCCACACAGAGCCTGGACAGTCACCTGCCATGTCTACATGGTTCCTCTCCAAGTCCTTCAGGCCCCCTTTCCAAAAACCAGACAACATCCCTCCTCTCTTCCCTGAGTCTCAGGACATCCGGTGTCCCACAGGACCACTGAGGTGGGAAACCCATTCTATGTGAGCCAGGGCAGCCCTCCAGGATGATTCATGGTGTCACTGTGCAGACCAGAAAGAAAGATCTGTGGTAGGGAAAAGCGGGCTACTAGAGTTGGCTAACCCGGGTTGGTGAGACATTACGGGGGACGATGACACAGAAAGAAACTGAGGGACACGACAGAGGACCTCCAGCCCACGTGGCCTTGAGGTGGTCCCAGAATCCTGCTTGGGATGATATCTCAGGGTATCTTTGGAAACAGATTTTACAGGTTAGCTATGACCCAGGAGGATACAACCTGTCCCACCTGTTCCCTCTTTCCCACCCTAGCTGGGTACCAGGACTCTGCACAGGCAAAGATGGGGCACTCCAAACAGAGGTGCCATGTGGGCATGTCGAGAACCAGCGACAGCAAACAGCAGCCGGAACAAGCCCTTCTCCCAGCGCCTGCAGCTCCAGGCGCTGAAGACACCGTGAAGTACCCCAAGGCCCTCAAGGTAACATCAGCATAGCCTTAGGGCCTGGTGTAGGGCAGGGGGCTGGCTAGCTGTCACACCAGCTCTGCCACGGCCCTGCGCCAAAGACAAGCATTAATAAAGATGGCGAAGATGACGATGCATCTTTTGGGATCATAGGGAACACTGCACCCCAAAGATCCACATAGGCCATCAGAAAGGGCAGGGACAGGGCTGGAGACGAGCAGCTGTGTCCAGGTGGGGCGCGGGACCGGCACTTTGGCGACAGGGGCCTAGGTGGTTTGATGTGGGGCCTCCAGCATCTCCATGAGGAAGGTGTCAATGGGCGTGTCCCCAATGAGCTTGAAGAAGAACAGGTGCTCCAGGCACTTGAGCCCAATGGAACGCAGCGCAGGCAGGCGGAGCAGCAGCTTGGCAAACCTGCAGGATGGTAGAGAGTGAGGACAGGCCAGGAGGCAGGGAGTGCTCCCCACTGGACTTGGTGACTAGTAGCTTCCCTGGAGACCTGCCAAGCCCAGTACCTGGGACCTGAATCTGGTCTGCAGAGGAAGCTGCCTACGCTGATCCTTCTGGAAGAGGTGGGGAACTAGAGAAAGGAGGCTCCTTGGGAACAAAAGAGCACAAGGCCAGGGGTGAGGTAGGGGTGTGGCAGGGGTGCTGCAAGGGTAAGGTAGGGGTGTGGTAGGGTGAGGTGCATCAAGATCCATGAGGCCCTGAAATGAAAGGAAGAGCCAGTGGTAAGACTACTGTTGGCCAGGACAGGCCCGACAGGGTTTGAGAGAGCAGTTACAAGTGTGGGCCTGCTCCAAGGCCATGGGGAGCCCCAACAGAAATTTCAACAGGCAAGAGCATGAACGTGTTTTTGTGCGTCGGAGAGGCCTCTGCAGGAGCAGCTGTCCCTTTAGAGGCAATGGGGCATGTCCTAGGAAGAGGCAACAGAAACACCTGTGGGTAGCCTCAGTAATACGCATGGGGTGACTGACAAGGGTGGAGACCCCCTCTGGAGGTGGAGCCAATAGTGACAGGAAATTCTGTGCTTCAGCAGAAGCACCTCCCTGGGGAGGACTCCGGAGGCCTTGGGGTTCCTCTACCGCTGGAGTGTTTCCTGGGCAAAAGACTGATAGGCATGGGAAAGGAGTCCAAGAACTCAGGAAGATGGACAGACGAGAGGACAGTGTGGTGTGGGGACAGGACCTGGGGTCCCACATGTGACCTCTGTGTCTGCTCGGGCCTCCCTATATACTGGAGGGGGCTCTGGGCCTCATTAATTATTAACAATGTCTTTCATTTCCAGGGAGGAAGCCTTGTGGCTGGCTGCCCCGCAGTCCTCAGTTTAAAGGCACAGCGTAGCTTGGAGGCTGGAGAGGCGCCAGAGAACAGGCTGTTTTCTGCTGAGCTGGCGAGATGGGCTAAGGCAGGAAGCCAGGAAAAACAAGCCGCTGCCACCCTCCTGTCCTCCTCCGGGAGGTTTCACTTTAAACCAAACCAGATGAGGGCTAAACAGCAGTGTGGACAGTTAACCATGTGTGTGCCAGGCAACAAGATGAGTTAGTGTGCCCGCCCCGTCTGCCCCGTCTCCCACTACCCCTCTCACACCTAGTCTGCAGACTTGGAGCAGAACTGAATCCTTGGAACGCACCATTTCTCCTGAATACCTACTGTGTGCACCCAGCACTGTGGACCTGAACATGACTAGACGCCAGTCTTCCAAGGCCAACAGCCTTGGCCACCGACTATGCACAATTGTAGACATTATGCTGGCATTTCCAGGTCACTTAACAGAACTTGTGAATAGCAAGGTCCTACTGTACACTAGGAAGTGAATCAATTTCTCAACTAGGTACAGGAGAAAGTGGGTTGTCCTCAGAGCTCATGAGCCTAGCTTCTGCTCAAAGACTACAAAGAATCCCAGGCTGGTCTTAAGGAGGACACCATTGTTTTGTGGAGGTGTGTGGCTGAGCCCAGGGATAGAGGCAGGGGGCTGTCCGAGGGCAGAAATGGAGCTCACCTGCCCGGCTGCTCGGGGTACTTGTGTTTGCAGTATGCTTCTAGTGATGCATACACCTTCTCCCTCAGCGCCTCCACCTCAGCAGGGTTTGAGAGCCCCTTAGAGTCTGTAGAGAAAAGCAGCCTCAAGTCAGAGCCCCCAGACCATGTCCTACACACATGCAAGCCCAGCAGAGAGTGTCTATGCTACACAACTAGATATGGCTGCCCTGAAGATCCACAGCTCCCACACCAGGAGGATGGGTACTCTAATCATGTATGCCTCCACTCGGCCACTTAGAAGTCAAGTGACCTTGAACCAGTGACTTGTCATTCAAGGACTTAGTTTCCCCTTCTTTCTCCAGGTGGCCATGTCCAATGCCTTCACTGCCCCAGGGCCCCGGCCCCAGTGACAGGAAGAAAACTGTAAGCCCTTCCCTGAGGATTTCCCCACACCGTAAGTCTAGGAGGCTCCTCCTTAGAGCCTAGACACTGGCCACAATACAGGCTGCATAAAAGCCACAACCACAGTCAACCCCATTAGGGTACAGTGTGCCAGTAAGAATGCTGGGGGTAGCTTTGGGTCTGCGGGCTCCTTAGAATACATAAGACACCTTCAACTGACCTAGTCCCTGACAGTTCCACCCTATCCCTCGCAGACCCAGACCCAGACCCAGGTCTCCCTGGTTCTCCATGCCTCCAGCCAGGCCACTCAGACCTAGCCTGGGAAACTATCAGGTTGGCTCAGGAATTACAGCCTAGTGAGCTATCTGGAGTGGAAGCCTATGTCTCCCCCCCCCCATATCTTCTACTCATCATGGGCTGTGTTGGTGAGTTTCCAACCCACATTCAACCCCTTCCTGGGCAGACAGGGATGAACTCTCAAACACAGAAGCCCATGCATACGATGCTGCCCCAGAGCACGCACCAGCCCATGGGCCATCCCTGGAATCCCTGAATCTCTTCCCAGCAAGAATCCCACACCCTCGGCTATATGTTCCCATCGCCATGTGGACAGGCTACTCCTCACACTCCAGCCTCCCATGCTCCACATAGAAGAAACTGCCGCTCCAGAGCCATGGGGGGTTTACTATCCACAGAGGCTGTTCTGCCCTGGCCCCCAAACACCCCTGAAGCCAAGGCATGAGACAGCTACCCTCAGGACACCTAACAAGATGGACTGACCACCAACCCCATCCTGGGAGCTCACTCTAACAGAAGACCACTGCGGACATCAGAGCCCACGAGGCTCAGCTGGAGAGCAGTAACGTCAAGTGCACACTCTGGCCGCATGGAGTGCCACTTGAGCCTCTCCATTCAGTCTCCAGACAAGTGGAGGCTTGGTATCTTCTGTGATGGGGACACTGGGCCCGAAGGGTAAAGCATGAGGCCGAGCAGCCGGGAAGACTCGAGTGCCCCTGAGCACACGGGAGGCGGGAGGGCCGTACCGGGGTTGAAGAGGACAATGGCCCGCAGGCAGCCCAGCTCTGTCTTGTCCATCTGCATGTCACGCATCTTAGACACCAGCTCTGTTAGCACCCTGCAGGAAAAAGCAGGTGCCAAGGTACACATTAGACACGTTCTTCTCAAGGCCCCACCAAAGAGCCACTGGACTCCTGAAGCCCAGGGTAGACAAAGAATAGCTGGACACACTGGGCCTGGCCAGGTCCACAGGAAGGAAGCATCACAATGAGCCCACAGTTCCGTGGAGGACGGGGTCTGTGTGGGAATCTGAGCCCTGAGGAGACACCCCAAGGTTGATGAGCCAGGGAGATCTGAGACAAGATCTCCTGCTGTGTGCTGTTTCCTTTAGCTCCAGGTTAGACTTCTCCCTGGGACAAAGCCTCTTGGTAGGAGTCATTTTCCATCAGCAGATATCATATAGCTTCCGCAGCAAGATAGGGATGACTTCAAAGGGCCTTCACGTGCCCTTAGACCATTGAACGTGTACGGAGTCTGGAAGAATCCTAGGCTCCACTCCCATGTCAGCCACCTGAACCAGAGGCTCTCTGACCTCAGCAGCAAGGAGTCCTGCCACCAGGGGTCAGACCTCACAGTCCACTCACTGGGACAATGAGGATAAGCTAGAAGAACCTCTCCAACTAGCACTTGGCATCCCCAGGAGACAGAAGCACAAAGCCTCCAGTACTGTGACTTCACTCCGTGCTGGGCATCTCGCAGTATTTCCCAAAATCAGACCCCAGAAGGCTAAGCCCCAACACCTTCCCCGTGGAGTGGCCCCGTGTGTTAGTTTGTCCAAGGCTTGCAAGCACAGAGCTTGGCAGTGAGCATTTTGTCCCATATGCAGTCACAAAACTTCCCGTGCTTATACAACTTGCCTGTGTGCTCTAACTGGCCTTTCCCTGGGAAGAGCTCAATCTATGTACTGTCCTCTCTGTCCCAGGTTGGTGGCTCTGCTCACCTTCAATTTCAGGAGCTCGGGGACTCACCCCCTTCACCCCCCTCCCCACTTCCTCTTATAGGCCTGCTCATTCCCACCCGCTGCCCTATGCCCCTGCACCATCACCAGCCCCCAGACTTCAGCTGGCAGCAACTGACATCCAGACAGAGGGCACAGTTCCTCACCTGGTGGCCATGGGTAAACAGGCATTTCAGGAGCATAACTGGCTGGGGCCAGGAGGCCTCTGCATGTGGCTGCACTCCAAGCAGCCCTACTCTTTTGAGCACTCTAAAAAGCAGCTAAGGTGCTTTCCAGACTCAGGCCCATGGGGCATAAAGAGCAGCAGATCAGAAACACCAGCTTTCAGTGACAGTGGCATAATCTGTTTTTGTTATACTTGGGGATGCTCAGCTCACAAAGGAAGAGCAGTGCCTGTGGCCTCGACTCCCCTGACAGCAGTCTCCATATGTCTGGCCTGCGTTTTTCAACATTAATGTCTTTCCCACCCAGAGGCTAAATCCAACAGAGCAGGAAGAAGCTAAGGGGGCTGTGCCCACCTGACTAAGATAGTCCCCGCCCTACATACCTATTCAAGATGGCCCAAGTGGTGAGAACACAATCTATACCTAGCCTACCAATCGAAGACAGTACCACACACCAAAGATGGTGCTTCACCACTCGTGTTAAAGATGGCACCTACTCTTCCCACCTGCTGAAGGTGGTATCCATTTCACCTACCTACCAAAGACAATACCTACCCTGCCCACCTATCAAAGAAGGTGCCACCCAGCCCACCTGTCAAAGATGGCGCCCACCCCAGCACTGTGAGCGCTGTTCCTGTGTACATGCAGGCCGGTGGCAAGGAGGATCCCGTCTTTCACAGCTATGGAGCGGTGGGAGAAGGAGGCGATCAGCAGCTCGTTCCAGCCTGGGGAGGAGGAGGCACACAGTCAGTCTGCTGCTTCTAAGACAGCCAGATCTCCAGAAGCAGCATGTTCCAGACTCATCTCTTTGCATACCCTCGTGCGGGTTCCACGGTGACCGTGCCTGGAGAAAGGTTCTGAGCACCTGGGTGTGAACCTTCCTTCTGTCAAGTACACATCTATCAATGTGCCAGCCTGGTGCCAGCCTGGGAAGTTCTGCCCCAAGGACTCCCTCTAACAAGTGCAGGGCGCGGAAGCTTCCTTCTGTACATGAAGAGGGTATATGCCTCAGACTCACTGGGAGACCTGTGATGGCCGAGGTGACTGTTGCCGGTCTGGACCATGTCGAATGCCAGGAGAGCCACCTTGGAGCCACCAGCCCAATGCCATGTACCCCAGGCTCCAGCACCAACTACCAGAGCTAATAGAAAAGTGCTAAAAAGAGACCTTGAAGAAGAAAAGAGAGGACCCTGCATGAACAGCCAGGGGCTTCTTGATGAGGTGCACATGAGCCTTTTAACGGGTCTAGAAACACTGTATCCTGAAATCCCAGGCCTTGTGGTTCCTATATCATGGCTGCAAGCATGGTGACCCATTTTACAAGGGGAAATGGAAGCAGTGAGAGGTGAGGCATAATACGCTTCTTGCCACGGGGGAGATCATCCCCAGAAATGGGGCCCACAAGGTTACGCGGGGCCAATTCTGCCTCGCTTCTATCTAGGCACCTGCCCTACACTGAGCAGGTCATCTGATGCTCCACTCTGGAGCTGTCCCTTCCACGTGGGCTGGCATGCTTCAGTGCATTGAAACACCTGGGCTGAACAGTTAGTCCAAGGCTAGAAGGCCAGGCGGCTTTGCTGTTTCACAGTCATTGCAGCAAAGACCCAGACAGACAGTGATGTTCGGACAGAATGTTTCCCACAGCCTCAGAAGTCCTGTGTTCACAAAGTGGGTCACATGCCACATCCCAGTAGGGCACAAGCCCACATGGCAGGATCCATCTTGTTCATCTCGACAATCTGTGCCTACCAAGAGGTCTTTTCAAAGGGAAGGCAGGGAGGTCAGGGCCCATGTGAACCTCATCCCAACTAAGTAGCTTCCATGACGTACAGGGGTCCACCTCTGCTCATTTTATCTGCTGGGGTGAGCTGAGGCTGAGCTGAGGCTGGGAGACCTTGGTGTAAACAGAAAATTGAAGCAAGTCAGGGCACTCAGGCCCCTCAAGACAGCATGGTCTCCGGAGCCCTGCACCGAAGTGGGGCAGTGTTGACTGTCAGTGAGCAAGAGCTGCAGATGCCATTCTCAATATATCCCTGTCTCTCCACAGGTTGGAGAGCTAAGGTTCCCAATCCTAGTCGCCCTACTGGTGACTTGGTGGAATGTGAGCAACAGTCAGCATGCCCCAATGCCCGGTTAATAAAGAAGGAGCAGGGCAGCCTGCAGACCTAGCTCCATCCCTGATCCCTGCAATGGTCCCCTGGCTGAGTATGAGAGAGACACTCTTAAATTCCAGAGTCGTATCAAGACCTCTGCTCAGAAAAAGACCCGAAGTTTCCAAGGTGGCATGGCTGCAGAAGTCACACGACCTGGTGGGCAGCCTGAGGAGACCCTTTACTGACTCCCTTAGACAGCAGGAGCAGGCAGCAGCTCACCCCACCACAGCAGCCTCCCGCTCCAGCCTCACTTGCCCAGGCTACTCACCTGCCCGGAGCAGGATGACCTGGTCGTCCAGGGGCAGCTCGGAGAAATGTGGGATCCTCTTGGCCCACTCCACAAGAGTGAAGAGCTGCTTGTCTGCTGCCTGGCAGATGTTGGTCACGGGGTCATTTGGCTGGAGTAGAGGAAGGACATTGATCAAGCCTCTGACACCTCAACGGAACAACATCACCCCACATAAGACATCCATGGGGTGGAGTCCCAGAATCTTCATCCCAAACTCTGGCTTCTGAGACCTGGCACACACAGTGAAAGGACTCTGAAGAAGAGGCTTACCATAGAACCAGGGACGGGGGAATGAACCTGATTTATTGGGGGCTGGACTAGAATCATGGCAGGGGTCGTCAGAAGCAGGAGGCTCGAAGTCAGAAGGGATGTATCAAGAAAAGCAGGTTAGAGGACATGGCTGATCTAAAGCTGGCAGAAGTCCCAAGTCAGGGGGCTGGGGAACCTCCAAATGTAGGAAAGGCAGGAAGAGAAGAGTCAGTACTGCCAACAGCCTGACTGGGGTCTACTAAGACAGATGATGGTCACACCGCTCAATGGCTGAAGAAAACGGAATCTGTACCATGGAAGTCACTGGCAATGTGTGCAACAGCTCGTCAGGCCTCCCCACCCCTAAGAGAAAGGTGCTGGGGAAAGGAAGGGGGACCGTTTAACAGGCAGGTGAGGAAGCTGAGGGAGGGCCAGACCCCATCTCTAAAGGTAGCAATAGCCCACCCTATCAACCATGCAGATATAAGCTTGGGGCTGGTCCTTGCTTGGTCTGGATACCAAATCACAGGTAGAGGTGACATCACTAGAAGCCTTCCAGAAAGTTCTGCCCAAAAGAGGAGCACCCAGTCCTTGTTATAGGTGAGGAGCTCAGGTGGGCCTTACAGTAGGCTGGGAAGTCCATCCCAGTGCCCTCTGATCTCAGGTTGTGGTGGGTAAGAGTTCCCAAGAGCAGGATACAGGACTCCTGGTTTTAAAAACAGAAGTGGCCAAGCATCGGATAAGGAGAGAATCGGCTTTAAAGGGCTTCAGCTGACAGAAACCATCTGCTCAGCAGTGACGTTCAGTCTAAACACCCGGCCCTGTGTGAAAGGCCCGTGAAGAGCTTAGTGAAAGGCTCTGACAAATCAGCTTCACACCACTGGCCTGGCAGGGCTGGCTGCAGGGGAAGCCCGGGGCTTCGAGGACAGGTGATGTCAGCACATGATCCCAGGACAGAGGCCAAAGGAATGGGTGGCATTCCCAGCCACAGGACCCTCAGCAAAGAGGCCAGGAGAGCCCCAGCCCCTGGGGCTGGGACTGACTGTTTAGCATGAAGGCTGTCTGCAGCTGGTTTTCCCTCTCAGCTACAGGGGGCTGCTCCATGGATGTCTTCCCTGCTGCCATCTACCCAGGAGCAGCCCAAGAGAGGAGTCGTGAGAATGCATGGCCGGGACTGTGAAACCCAAGCTGTGATCTCTGCCTTGCCCAAAACACCTTTCTCCTGGGCCACCCTCTGATTCCACTGCCACAATGCTACTGTGGTTGGCAGAAAGAGCTCAAAGTTATTCCAGAGATGACTATGGCCTCTGTGGCCACAAGCACACATGCCGTCTGCCAGGACTGGATAGAAGGCTAGAACAGAGAACCAGGGAAGGAAGGAGGGGGCACACAGGTATGAGGCCCCAAGCCTCGCAGACACCACTGGAGGGCCATCTGGAAGAGAAGGCAGGGAGGCTCAGCGCGCTTTGGCTCTGCCCTGTTCATCCTACTGTGTGGCTTCACTCCTCTCAGCACACTCCACAGCAGACATTTAATGAGCTACTGCTTGCCAGCTAGGCGTGGTCATGAGACCACCCAGGCAGGGCCCAGGAGACAGCAGGCTAGGTGCTGTCTATCCAGCCTCCTTAGTTTGCATATGAGGAAAGACCACCAGATCGAGGCCAGTCACTGGGAGGACAGTGACCTTCCACTGTGTAACTCTGTAGACCTGAACCCTCACAGAAGAGCAGCAAAGGCCATGTCTGAGGCCATTTCCAACAATGGCCTTACTTGATAAAGGAAAACCCCAGTCAAACCTCAAACCTCAGCCAATCACCCTCAGAGCCCTGATGCTGCTCTCCTCTCCCCTAAGAGGGCTTAGGGAAGAGACTCCAACCAGAGCACTGGGAAGGTTCAAGTGGGCAAGGCTTTTTGTGGTCTCCATTGGGAGGTGTCATAACACAACCAGGACTGGGTCCACCAAGGAAGGCTACCTGAAAGACCCTATGCATTGTCCCTAGGAAGGCAGCTCTGGGATTAGACACAGGAATTCTGGTTAACAGGAGTGGGACAGAGACTGTGTCACAGGTCCTTAAAAGTACCCAAGGGGAGAGCTCCACTCACAGACTACAGAGAGGAAGAAACATGTCTGGGCCCCTGGGACAGGGCAAAGCTGCTGACCACACATAACTCATACGCCCCACTGACTCCTGAGGCACTAGACCACTGCCCTGTGCCTGGAGTTGAAGGAAAAGAATGTTTACTCTTGTCCACCACAGCCACAGGCTGAGACAAAAGCACTAAGATGCAAGAGAACACCAGCTTCAGAGAGAGACGCCGATAGCCTTCCTTGAGGTCCACCTGAACTGGGTGTCCAACGGTTAATGGCAAGACTCTGGTCCCAGATCTGAGGCCCACACGGAGGTCCAGATGAGGTCAGGATATCAAGAAAAAGCACACAAGGGCAGCCATAGCTAAGCCACACGCTTGAGACAACATGAGGCCTGTGGGTTTGTGCAAGGCCCTGTTCTTGGATTTATACAAGAAATATCCCAATCTGGGACTTGGCTGCAGACTTGTCACTGGGGTCTTGGGCAAACGGGTTTCCCACCCAAACAAACCCACACTGGCCAGTGGCCCCTGAAGTGACAGCAGGAGCAGGGAGGGGAGGGCTGGGGTAAGAGTTCAGGTGAAAGTCCAGGAACAGGCATGGAAGCCAAAAAGATCTGAAACTAAGACCCTGCAAGCAGCCAGGAGAGAGACAGCAGAGGAAACTGTGGTCCTTCCAGTTTTGTCTGCAGCTATAGGTGGCAGGTGGCTGTCTGCGCCATTTCTATGGGTGACCAAGAGACACTTTTGCTTCAACAGTGGCCACCCACAAACACCTCCACCTTCTCAAAGTAGTGGGTAGGACAGGGAGGCTCCAGAGAGTCACCCTGGTGACCACACACTGGTGGGAGAGGCCAGCCTGGACCCAGCAGATGCTGTAGAGGGCTTTGCCCAGGCTCAGCTCCTCATGGTTTCTCTGAAGGATTCCCCTGCACTGAGCTCAAGCTTCACTGTGGACATAAGCCAAGACCCCACAACGACAGCTGGGCCTGGCCCTGACCCTGCTGAGTATTTGGATGAGGCAGACAAGCAAGGCCAGCAGGAAGGCTGGTATATCCCCCCATTCAGAGTCACCCAGCAGAGGTCCCACTGGTGGGAACAAAGGCCACAGCAGCCAAAGGGCTCGGATGCATTGGCTGTTCAAGCAGAAGGGTAAGTATAGGGGGAAACTGAGGCAGGTGAGCATCTTGACACTCACTGAGCTGGGGTTCAGCCCCATGTTTGCCTCCACGTATGTCTCAGTCTTGGGCTCAACAGCAAGCTCGGCTTCCAGAATCTTCTCTACAGGCATGTCCTCGTTGGCACTGCTGGTGGACTCCACCTCATTCTCATTCCGGTCCTTGCCTCGCTGCCGCTCCTCCTGCACGGCTGTAAACAGGAGACAGTCACCTGGGCTGGCCAGCTCCACAGTTCCTAGGAGGTCCCCCACATGCTCAGGGCCAGGCAGGGCTAGCTCCAAGCCAGTGCATCCAGCTAAGGGAGACTCAGGCTGAGCCCAGACTAATACCTGCCTGTACCTTGCCCCTGGGTGACTGTAGACCCTGAACACTCAGCTAACAATGCAAACACACCAGAGCCCACCTGAGATCAAGGCAGATGGTCTTTCCTGGAGCTGATGAGTCACAGGAATACTAATATGGGTTCTCAAGACATTAGTAGTCTGAAGATGTGGGGAAACCCAAGAAGGCTTCCTGGAAGAAGTGGGAATGAGCCTGGCAGAGGGAGTAGAGTTCAATGGAAGAAGCAACTTATAAAAATGCCCAGAAGAGTTCAGGACATGCTCCTGGTCAGGAGCAGGGGTGGTGACCATGACAAACAGGTGACCACTGTGGTGATAAGCCAGAGCAAGGGACAATCACACTCACAGACACACTGGGCAAATGTAAAGGCAGCCACTGTCCCCTGCTCTCCGTGTCTGCCTCTGCGAGAAGCATCCCAGCCTCACACAACCCATAGGTTGGCCCCCTTCCTCCATGATGCCACAGGCTGGATCTCGGGATGGTCAGAGGCAGCACTGAAGGAGAAAGCTAGTGGGCAGGACAGACTGACTCCGACAGCTGCCCAGGCTGCAGCACCTCCTCAGAGCAGGTCCAGTGGAGAGCCTCAGGCAGGAGGACAGAGCTTTCTTCCTCCTGCCCACCTCTAACAGCTCCCGAGGACCTATTCTACTGTCCCTGTCCCCGTTTGGGTGCCAACAGGCCTCTCTCCATTCTGGGTTCCTTCAGCAGGCTAGGTGGAGACCTGGATGGTCTGTCTCCAGACCAGTATCCCAGGAGGGTACCTTTCCAAGGGTCCAAGAGTGTGGCCCAGGGATCTTCCTGGTGCTACCTCAGGACCTTGGTCAGAGCTCCCCTAACCCTTGAGTTCCCTAGGTGGCTGAGTGTAGCCCAGCAGTATCAGGATCTCAAAGCAGGGCAGCACCAGCCTCCCCCACTACAGCCAGACCTACCTCCTGGCCCACAACCTCCTTAAATGGCTTACAGAGTAAAACGCAGGGCCAACAGAAGGGCTGAAGGGCAGAGGGGTTCACAGACTGCTGCTGGTTAGAGCAGATGGCAGCCACCTCCCATCTGTGCCCACCTCCCCTCACTCCTCCCGGGCATCCCCCTGTAATGCTCAGCCAACAGTGGTTCCCTTTCTGGCCGCGCTCTGTTCTAAGTGGCTTTTTAATCCCCTGGCTACTGCTCCTTGCTGGGCCCACCAACACCATTCAGCTGAGGCTCTCCCATGTTGGGGTAAGCTCCCCAAAACTCAATGGCCTGGCTGCAGCAGAGACTTTCTACCTGTGAACAAGACAAGGATAGGAGGCTGCTCTGAGGCCTGCAGAACATGAGGTGGGCTGAGGAGCTGCGCAGAGGCTAGTGTTTTGCAAGCTTGGCTCTTTTGGAAAATCTGACAGCAGGCTGGGGCTGGTGCAGAGTTGGATGCCACAGGCAGATGGTGCCCAGTCTATGGGGGCTGCAAAAGGCTGCCAGGCTCCATTCCTCTCCAGCTGGGTTTCTACGGGCCCTCCATGTGGCTGCCAGCGCATCTGGGTTAGGGTCGCTCCACAAGTCACTGAGGGCTCTGGCACAGGGAGGGCCTGGAGACTCAGCCCACCAATACTGAGAGTCATCTGAGCTACCAACTGTAGCCGATCCCCCACCCCATCCCAAAGCCAGATGACAAAACTCTTCAGCTTTGGGCTAGGACAATGTCAACTTAACAGTCTCTCCTTCCCAGATGGGAAAAACAGACTCAGGGAGTCAAGCGCCACAGCTCTGGGACGAGAGGTTCACCTTGAGCAGCTGTGGTACTTTGGGTAACTCCTCTAGCATCTCTGTACCCCACTTCCTGTAAAATGTCAGTGCAGATCCTGTCCTCCAGGGGACCCTAAAGGAAGCACCTGAGCAGGCTAGGCCCTACCCTGCTGGCTCAGTTCACTCCCCAGTAAGGGACTTGCTCTCAGACCCAGCCCTGGGATATGGGAAGCCCAGAAGGAGGCAACCCTGGCAGCAGCCAGTTATCCTGAGAGCCTGGTCACAGGGGCGGGCGGGTGAGGGGCTCCTCACACCTGCCTCCCGTGCGGGGGGGGGGGGCAGCTGAGAATTAATTAGCAAATGTTTTGTGAAGCACTTTGAAGCCTCCAAAGGCCCCAGCAGCTCAGGGCAGCATCGTTATAAATATTATCGTTTTATTTATAGACAGCGGAGGGGGCAGAGGGAGTGGGGGATTTATGTTTTGCCAGCTCAATCACCTTTTAGACACACTCATGTTTGACTTATGCTCCACTGGCGCCGGGAAGCCTCGGGCGGGAGGCGTCTGTAAATACAGAGCCTCGTTATCCTTCCAAGCCCGCAGGCCTTGCGGGGGAGGTGGCTGCCTCAGAGACTGAGGTTCCCTCAGCCTGCCAGTGGTGCCTGAAGCCTGTGGTTCAGCCCTCCCAAGATCCAGACGCAGGCTGAGCAGGAGATGACCCTCCTCCAGCACACCGGGATCCTGGCTTAGGACACACAGTCAAAAGTGGAGTATTGGGGATTGCTCAGCCACGGGGCCCAAGTAGAACTGAGAGACCTGAAGAAGGTAAAAGAGTATCCCAGATCCCTTCGGGACTCTGCCGGAACCCATGGCCTTCTGATGCCCCTTAAAAGCAAAGAGCTGGTCCGTGAAATAGGCAGTTCCAGGTTCTACCAATATATGCCAGTCTCACTACCTCTTAATACCCAGGCAGCACTGGACATGAGCTAGTGTCTTCTTCCCAAGGTCCCAAACTCAGGGTATGGTATTCCCTCTCTCAAGGACAAGTCTGGGACAAGTCACAAGAAGAATTAAGACACAGAAAGACATGCATACATGCACAAACACAGATATAGCACAAAAGCACACTGTGGCTGCCATGCTCCAACCTCACTACCAGCTGGGCTTGAGCTGTCTGTTCTCTTCCACCAATAAGCCTCAGGGGTCCTTACTGAAGCTCTACGATCGGACAGAGACACTAGGCCTAGAGAGGTCAAATCGTAAACCTAGAGAAACAACTAAGCCAGGGCCATTTCCCTACAGCAGAAATGGTGGGCTCACCCTTGTCTGTGCATAACACACACACACACACACACACACACACACACACACACACACACACACACACACACACACACACACACACACGAAACTGCCATTTCCGCACGCAAGTGCTCCAGAGCCAGAGGACAGGGTGCAGGAAGCTAAGAGAGTCAGGAAGGAAATGCAAAGAGGCCTCAGGGGGAGCTGAGGATGGGGTGTGTAGTGTGCAGCCTCTCCAGCCTGCATCACACCTGCAGGCCCCCCAGCCCTACCACCACCTGCCCAGCCAACAGGCCCAGGCTCAGCCTGAGAAGGGCACTGCCCACCCCCAACTGGGGAATGCTGCCAAACAAGTCCCCGTGGCTGCTTGCACACGCAGGCCCCTGCTATTGCCCAACAAAGATACTATCAGCCTGCAGTATCCTGCATCAGCCTGAAGACAGGGTGCCTTTCCCAGGGCAGGGCCACCCCACAGCGAGACATCTTGTGGTCAGCTCCCTCCTCACAGCACCTCTACACCAGCCTCAGATTCCAGGGTTATGTGTGACCAAGCCTGGAGGACAAAGATCATTAGATTTGGGTTCCCAGGCTCATTGACTGCTACCTGCCAGGGCTGGGCACTTGGGGGCTGAGCTAGCACGGGAGCCGACCGTGCACGTCCTGCATTCTCTGGGCCAAAGGCCCTGGGTTGGCAGCTGGCCTCACAGCTTCCCCAAAGGCTGTCAAACTATCCAACTCCTACAGCCAACAGCCCCACCCACTACTCACAGAACTCTCCTCTTAGTGGTTAACCCAGAAGAGCAGAAGCGATGAATATGAATTCATTCTGGGGACTGGTCCAGACCCCAGGATAGGGTGGGGGCAGTGCCCAATACCTAAATGCAGGCAGAATCTTCTAAGAGACCCCTGCAGGGTGGGCTCCCAGGCTGCTCTAGGCCAACCATCTCAAGAGTGAGGCCACAAACTACAGCCACAGGCACTGGGAAATATGACAGGTCTCAGGTAGGCAAGAATAAGTCCCTTCCCTCAGCCAAGGACCAGTCATGGAATGGCTGTGCCTACCAGGCCTGAGGACCTCCAGACATCTTCTAGCTGCACACAGATGGCTGTGCAGCCCAAGGGGCCAAGTTGCACAGCTTCTGTGACTAGGGCAAGACAGGGCTTCACAGGACTTATACTAAACACTCATAAATCTAGCTGTAACAAAGAGGCCTGGGGTGGGGTTGGGTGAATCTCTGCAGAGGAATGGTTAGAGCACAGAGAAGGCTGCAGTGGGGTCCTCTTCTCTGTACCCCACTTCTGTGCAGGGTACATAGCATTAGGCACAGGCATGGGGGGCAAGCATTTTATGTGCAAGAACTAGATGGGGTGCTCAGAGCCCCACCCACGGGAAGTACATAGTGAGACCTAGACATCTCCAGCCTCCCTGCCTCAAGATTTACTGTTCCATTGGGATTAGGGGACATCATGTACAATGCCCATACCTCTGGAAGCCCAGGCAGCTGGAGTCTGAACACCGACACCCAAGGCAACCAAGGCAGCAATGGAGAGAAGGGGTCATGTGAGCTAGAGAGTCCCTCTCTGGGGTTGGAACTCTAGTATCCAGCATATTCCAGGTCTGCTGGTAGCCTTGGCTTTTACAGGCACTACTCCCTTGAGCTGGTACCTAACCCATCCATGCTCAGCTGTCAGCCATGTTCATCTGGGTCATGTACCATCTCCCAAGCTCATGCTGACCAAAGGGACCACCTGTTTACCTGGTGGTCCCTTTCAGGGGACAGGAGCTCATCACCAGGAACAATAGCACTGGGCTGAGCTCAGCTCCTGAGAGGGTCACACAGCCTGACTTCTACTTTCCGGCCAGGCACATACATGGCCACAGCCCACCCCAGGTCTACCCACTCAAGCACCTGTCCTCCGGAGGGTGTGATGTGCTAGCTACTCCCAGTAAGTGCTCCTTTAAGGACATGTCCTCAAGGACAGACGGGGTACTCCTTCCATTGGCAGAGCATTTCCTTTCCTCTGCCTTCTCACTATAGATAAAAAGAAGGGGAGCCAGAAGCTGGGGTCTAACTCACCTAGACAACTGTGCTAGGACTTGGGCCCTAGAGGCCATGACCTCTCGGCATAGTCAAGGTCAGATGTAAAAGAACTCCACACTCTAAACATATGCCCAGGCAGGAAGCCCCGGCTGGAACACACACACACACACACACACACACACACACGTCTAGCTCCACAGCATACAGTTGTTTATGTGCTGCCCTGCGGCCAGCACTGCTGGAACCCGCTGCACGCTGCGCTGACCTCACAGCATGGAAGAATCCCACAGGAGCGCAGAGTTTCTCATGAAGAACAAGAGGACCAGAATATAGCAAAAGAAGGGGTCACTGTGAAGGGAAAAGCAAACTTCAGCACTGGCCTTACTCAGGCTGAATAGACAGGGGCCACTGAAGAGCTGGTGGGAAGATGGAAGGACACACAGTAGGCATTAGTCCCAGACCAATGCACAACCCAGACAGAGGAAGCAGGAGGGGCAGTGTTGTGACAGTGGCGGACCTGCCTCTGAGTGTGCCCAGCCCTCTGAGGCCTGGGCCTAAGACCAGCCACCCAGACAGACAGACAGACGTACACACACCAAACCAGAGAACTGCTCTCCCACATGTAGGGCCAGGAGGATACAGTGTAGCCCAGAGAGCTGCACAGCTTGACATCTGGGACCTCTGGAGAGTCCCTGGACTGTCACCTAGCCGCCCTACCTCATACATATATACCTTGCTGACAAAACAGGCTGGGAATCCTGCTCCTCAGAGGACCTGAAGGCTGACAGGTAACCCTTCCAGGCTGGGAATCCTGCTCCTCAGAGGACCTGAAGGCTGACAGGTAACCCTTCCAGGCTGGGAATCCTGCTCCTCAGAGGTCCTGAAGGCTGACAGGTAACCCTTCCAGGGGTGGAACTGGAAGTGGCCTCGAGAAGCAGGTAAGCCCAAGATGGCTCTAATTTCAACAGGCTCTGGGAGATACTGGGGTTTCTGGGGGCTCCTTCCCCCACTCCTCCCTTCTTCCCATGTCCTCCCTGGGCAGTCAGAGACCATGTAGGCATCAATCCCACCTTCTCCCCGCCACACACCCCCCACCCCTTCCACTGTGCTTCCTGCTCCATGCCTGGTCTCCAAGCCTCACCTCTCCCTGACACATGCTGGCTCACACCTGCCATACCTCAGCCTGTTTGCTCAGTTCTTGTCCCAGGGGCCATGCAGACACTGGGACAGGCCAGGTCTGTGTTGTCTGTTCTAAATTCCCTAGACCTAGCCACACAGCAGGCATTCAGTGAAAACCTGGTTGGGGGAAGGGCTAGCATGAAGGCAAGCTATCCAGACAGCCATCTTAACGGTGCAGGCAGGAGCTCTGCTGAGCAGGAGACACACCCACCAGGCCATACCAGAGTCTGGCAAACTGCAGGCCTGTAGTCAAACCCCTCCACTCGAAGAACGCTGAGGAAGGGGCGGTGGAGGCCCCCAGGGTCTGAAGCCTACCTTCCCGCTTCATGCCCATGGCCAGGCACTTCTGGTAACGGCAGTACTGACATCGGTTCCGCTGTCTCTTGTCAATCAGGCAGTCCTTGTTGTCACGGCAGGTGTAGGTCAGGTCTTTACGCACTGTTCTCTTGAAGAAGCCCTTGCAGCCCTCACAGCTGTACACCCCATAGTGTTTGCCTGTAGGGTGGGGACGGAGGATGGGGGAACTTAATGACAAGGCCCTCGCCCAGGTGGCCTGCTGCAGGCCAGGGCTCTGCGTCCAGGTTTTAGAGTCCTTGTCTGGGTTCAGGCTGGACTCTGCCTGGCCCTCCCTGCTCAGAGAACAGGTCCACCCTTCTCTCTATAGACTAGGGCTATGGGTCACCAACCCTGAGGACCATCGTCACCAACAGTGGTGGTCTTGTGTTCTCTGTGTCCTGGAAGAGGACGGGTACTGTCCTCCTTTGGCTCTCAGGCTTGGCCCAGGGAGGCCAGCTGACACTGCACCTCAGCCGTCCATGCACACATCTCCTCTTGGCATGCCTCTAGACCACCCTTTCCATCCTGGTATCCACCTCACTTGAAGACAAAGTGAGACCCCAGGAGCTCCCAACCCACCCCTTATTCTAATGAACATGGGGGGCTGCCCTGGGTTCTTGCTTCCCTGCACCCAGCCCAGTGGGAAAATCTAGGGAGGCTCAGTGAGCTCTGCCCAGGTTATCGTGCCCCTGCCCACCAGGCAGTCCTACCTGAGGAGCGGTCCCCACAGATAGCACAGATGTGCTTGGTGAAGGATGCCATATTTCCTGAGGGATGGGCAGGAACCTTGAGGACCCCATTGAGGCCTAGTGGGGGCTTGATATCCTCACTGCTGCTCACGGGGTTCATGGGTGAGTTGAGCTACAAGAAGAGTGGGGTAGGTTAGCCCTGGTAGGCTGGTGATGACCCCAGGAGAGCTGGGTTTCCTACAGGGAAAAACTCCTCTACAGAGCCTCACAGGACAGAAAGGCTAAAGGTCAGCGGGACCACCGCTATATCCAGCCCTCAGAGTACCCCTCTCAGCTGACTCAGGCCACTGCAGGGTACCAAAGACCTCTCAGCACTATATCAGAGGCTCACTCACTCTCCACCACCCTGCAAGGAGGTCCAGCTGTCACCTAACACTTGCCATGAGCCTGGACACAGGAGAGCCCAGGTATTCCGCACTCCCCCACCAACCAGGTGAGGACAAGAGGCCCAGGCTCATGGCTGCAAATGGGCTGGGCTCCTCCAGAGTCACACACATCTCCAGCACCCAGCATGACAGTGGTATCTGGGGGCAGGACAAGAGAGGAAAGCAAGTGGACACCCGGGACATCAAGCCGTAGGGCCGGTGTGGCTATCTTGGCCTCTGCACACCCCTTGCCTCTCCCTGCCCGCTGGCCGCCAGGGGCAAGCGTGGGAAACTCACCCTGTCACCCAGGCAACAGCTGCAGCGTCGCAATGACACAGCAGTTTTGGTTCCGCAGCCTCCAGCCTAGCTCTGCAGTAAGCTCAGGGCCCACAGGCGCTTCCCTCTGCCTGCCTATCTGCCGGGCGGGCAGCAGAGCCCAGCTGGGTAGTCCCCCCACCTCTGAAAACTCCTGACCAAGGCAGAAAGCCCAGCTGTTCTGTTTGCACTGGCCTTGTATAGCCCCTGCTGCCTGCCCCCTGCAAGGGGAACCTCACCCCCTTCCTCAGAGCCTCCTGCCCCATCCCCCACCCCTTTCTCACAGGACAGGAAAAGAGCAGAGGCACCAGAAGCTTTCTATTAGAGGACCTGGCATCCTTGATTCTGCGGCCCTAGCTGGCCAGTACTGTGAGACGGTGAGGGTCAGCAAGGATGGCTCATTCTGCCTCGCTTTAGGTGGGCTGCTGGGAAGCCCGGAGGCCCATGCAGAGAAGCCTGAGTATGTCAGAGAGTTGTCAGGACGAGAAAGGCCTTGGTGGCAGGCAGGACAACTGCTGAAGGCCCTGGCTTCTGCTGGCAAGACTCCCTCCACTCCAGTCACTGTACGGGAAGCCTAACCCTGCTGGTCTCTGGAGGTCTTAGCTCTGAGCAGAATAAACAACTGGGGGGGGGGGGGTTACAAAGCAAAGTTTGAGCTGCAGCACTGAAACCCCTACTGGCCCCTAAGATGGGGGGGAGGTTCCTCAGAGCTCCACTAGTGGACAATCCGGGAATCCATTGGATTGGAGATAGCTTTTTATTTTCCCTTCCCAAACCTGAGCTGATGAACCAGGGCAGTTTTTATTCTCCCCTTCCTCAACATCTCCCATGAACCACAACCCCATCCTACTAGGACTTCTGTGTTCCCGACTGGGCAGCCCTCTGCTGGAGCCCGAAGCCTCCCTGGGTGGGGGCCGTACCATTTCTCCTTTCATATCCTTGGCGTTATTTCAGTTCCTCCCTGGGTCCCTACCTACCCTTCAGGTATCCCTCATCCTGTCCTCTCAAGCCCAGGCCAGAACTCAGATGAGATACCCAGAGCAGACCTGCTCTCAGGCTCTGCGCGCTCCCCACAGCTTTGTTCCCCATCTGGCTGGCTACAGGTATCATCAAACACCCTGCTTACAAAGTCACTGTAGCCCAACAGTTCGAGACCCTCCCTGTACATATGGAGAATTAGAGGCCTCGGACTCACTCTACATTTGGACAGTCAGAAGTGCTTCCCAGTTGTAAATTACCTAGGGAAGCCAGCATGGCCAGACAGTCATGTTTGGGAAGTAGTGGGGAACATCTCCTGTCCTAGTAGAGCCCCCAAAACAAAGGTGACACCCAGGTGGCTTGGGCATTGGGTGGCCGTGGCCTGATAGAGCTATATCCAGACGGGCAAGGAGCCTCACGGAGCTGAGAGCCAAGAGGGGGTCCACACTAAAGCCAGGAAACTTCAGAGATCGGCTCTTCATCTATACTGGCTACTCATGGCTTCCAGAGCTAGCAGGGGTATAGAGAAGCTATTATAAAAATAACATGGCTAAGCCAGGGGAGGTGCTGGGTGATAAGGCCTCTTCATGCCTACACTCAGGTGGTCATGCCAGCTGCACCTCAGGCCTTCTGTCTGCTTCTGAAATGCAAGGTGGGGAGTGGGGTACAGTAACAGACTACTCATAAAAAGAACCCTAGCTCTTATGTGTTCAGGTGCTTTGTGCTAGCATGTACACACACACACACACACACACACACACACACACACACACGCTAGGGCAAGGGGGCTTAGATGGAATTGACCTAGAAAAAGCAGCCAGATTGTCTGGAAGAGAAGCTTAAGAGGCTCAGACCAGTCTCAACAGGCTCCTGATGAGGTGAGTGGTCTCTCCACACACCCCAGCACAGGAGACAGCATGGCTCAGGGCACAGGCTTTGGAAAATAAGGAACACAGAGATGCTGTTGGCCCTTTAGTTCTAGTGAGGGATCCAGGTATGCCACTGGGAGGTGGCACAGCAAAGCTATCGGGGGAGGAGGGAACAAAACTCAACCTAAGAAGTTCAGAAGGATCCCTGACCTGTTTCAAAAAGGATAAAAGAAACCCCAAGGAGCTGGCTCTCCAGATGCAGAGATTCCAGTACACTGTTGACAAAAACCCAGGTGTAAACTCACCATGACCCTCGAGGATATAGAAGCAGGATGAGGTTTTATAAAGAATCCAACAGGTACTCAGGGCCTTGGGAGGAAGAGTCTGAGCAAGACCCCTAGAGTGCCCACAGCAGGACCAGGCCCACGGAAAAGAAAGGCACATCTTGCAGATAGCCACCATCCACAGAGCCACAGAAAGCCAGAGCCCAGGCTGCAACCAGTGGCCTCTGTAGGACCCAGGGATGGGCACCTCGGGGCCAGGATGTGCTTTCCCTAAAGGCTTAGGGACACTGAGTTCAGTGTCCTGGGAAGAGAAACCTATGAGCCCTCAGGGATCCCTGGAAGATGGCCCCAAGCCTGAGGAAGTAGATACCCCAGAGTTCCATAGTCATGGGGACAGACTCCAGGCTGAGTTGAAGACCACCAAAAGAAATTCAACTGACTCAGCCCTATCACCAGCCTGAGTTTTGCTCTGTAGCCCACTTCCATGAAGAACAAGTAGAAATCTCAGTTCTGACCCATTGGTTCACAGCCTACAGGAGAAGCTCTAACTTTCTGTCCCATGTCCCCAAAGTTCAGCCCAGCACTCACCTGGGGGCTACCAGTCCCAAAGCCCAATGTGGGTGTGGTGGGTACCGACATGGAGTGCGGGCCCATCGGGGAGCTGATGACAGAGAAGGGTGGACCCATGCCATTGATGGGAGAGCTCAGGGTGCTGATAGGCGAGTGCAGCTGCCCAGGGGAGCCCAGTGAGGAGCCGATTCCTGGGCCCAGGGAGGGGTGCAGGGAGGGGGCAGCCATGGAGCCTCGACCCGTTGGAGAGTTGAGAGATGAAGAGTTCACCTGGGTAGAGAAGTCTGCAAGACAAGAATTGGCAGGAAGGAAGGTCAGAGCATCCTCTAGGACCTGGAAAGTGCCCGCCCTCCTCCTCACTCAAGGCACAGACAAGCCTAGGGTGCCAGGGCTCCTCTGTCATACACTGAAAGTCAGACCATCTTTGAGGGCCCCAGAAAAGCTGTTGCTATCCATCTTAGACTCTCTGAGGTCCTCACGCTGCCTGTGCCGAGGCAGGGCGAGCACAGCAAGCTGAAGGCGCTAAGTCTGTGACCCTTCCCTCTAAACCCCATGATGTGGACTTTTGGGTCCCACCGGAGGGCAATCCAGACTGCAGGCCCTCGGTTCTCTCCCTCTATGCACTGGAACCCATCTGACTCTTGTGGGGCCTAAAGAAGGAAGGGACTGGCAGAAAGGAAGGTATTGGCACTTCCCATGTGGGTGGGAAGCTTCCAGGTGGCCTTGTGGAGGGGCTGAGTGTGGTAAGCAGGAGACTGGCAACCCACCAAGCAGGGCTGGGGCTCCCACATGCCAGCCTTTCACGCAGGGTTCCAAACACGTAACAAAAATCTCAATCAGGCCTCCCTAACTCCAGAGGCTGGGGAGGCCCCAGGTGTCTGATCTAGTGCCCACAGGCCTGGCAGGCCATGGAGAAGACAGTGAGGACCCTGCACAGGGCAGACACATGTCATGTTGGGAGCTACAGGTCCCTCCAAGGCTGGTGCTCTGAGAAATCCCCCCCCCCCGCCCCTTCATCTCTCAGTCTTGGCCTTTCCTGCCATCAGGCATGGGCTTGCTCCTGGTAAGCTGAGAAAAGCACCAGGCACATGAAATGAGTGAGTAACCCACCCTAGGTGTGGACACCTAGGGAAGACCTCGCCACTCTGAACCTAACACATCCTGGCATGTGAGCAGAGCATGACAAAGCCCAGAGCAAATGCTGGAGGATGCCCCGCCACCCTGAAGACAACACTGGTACTGTGGCAGTCTTGACTCTGGCCAGAGCTCGTAAGCCCATTCCGAACCTGGTGACCAGCACAGTACAGGGTGAGCCCAGCAGCTGCACTTGCCGGTAACAGCACAGAGGCCCTGCCACAAGGACCATCCCTTCAAGGGAAACCTAACCAATTCCCATCCCCAAGGCTCCTACAACTTCTCCCCACTCCACCTCAAGAGGAGGATGCAGTAAGGAGGCCCCACTGTGGCCAGGTCCCTTATGGTGAAGCCACCCTGGCTTCTATGCCTGCCCTGACTAACAGAGGGATCAATTCCATCAGCAAATGAGCCTCGCTTCACCTGTCAGAAACCCTTGCCATTCACAAAACTAGGAACAAACCAGCTTGTTGAACTTTGGGGCGGGGGGGGGGATCAATTTAAGAAATCCAGAACTAGAAATAGTACACACCTTTAATCCAGGGCTAGAGAGGCAGAGGCTGGAGGACCTCTGAGTTCAAAACCAGCCTGATTTATAAAGAGCCACCCTGTCTCAAAAACAAAGGGCAGGAGAGATGGCTCTGTGGTTAAGAGCCACTACCTGCCTTTCCCAGGATCAGGGTTTGGTTCCCAGCACCCACATGATGGCTCACGTCTGTAACTCCAGTTCCAGGGGATCTGATACCTTCTTCTGGCCTCCAGAGGGACTCTATGCACAGAGTACACTTACATACATGCAGCTAAAACACCCAATACATAAAGAAAAAATCTTTAATGCCGGAACCAAGCAGTGATGAGCACCTAGTGACCAAGACACCAAGTATGAACCAGCTCTGCAGGCCACTGAACTCCATATGGATCTAGAAGAACCAGAGGGAATGGAGGGTGTGTCTAAAAGGAAGAAATCCAATTGCTTATACAAGCCCAGAATGTCTTTGCGCCTTTGACGTCAACTGAATTCTTGTGACACAGGCAGAAAAGTCCCCACCTCCTGCCTATGACAGAGGAAGGACCTGCAAAGGCTCACGGATAAGAGCTGCCTAAAGGCAAACTTACTACGTCTGCAGCTGTCCCTAGGCCAAGCAACCACAACCATTTCCAAACCGATGGGATGCCTGGAGGTCACTGGGCTGACCCACCACAGCCATGCCTCTCCCCTGTGCCCTGCCTATATTGTGTTGTCATCTGAGGTGTACCAGTGTGAGACCCTGCGTGGCACCAACCTAGGCCCTCACTGTATCCTGCTAGCCTGGCTGAGAGGCACATCTCCCTGACCTTGAGCACCTTCTCCAGGTTCCAGAAGAAGGCAGGGCAAGGCTGTGGCTACCCAGGAAGGAGCTGGGCTGGGACCAGGAGGGTCAACCCTTCCTGGTCTTTGAGAACAAGATGAATTACAACCAGAGAGAAATCCCTGATTCCTCGGACTCTCTGCACCTCGGTTCATGGGAGAACTTGGACAACAGGAGTGACACAGGGTCTAGGACAGCTTGTCACACTAAGGGTGGCTCTCATTAGCTAACTGTCCCAAACTGTCTATGTTCACTGAATGAGAGCGTTTCTGCCCAGGGAGCCATGGAGGAATTCTTGCAGCCACAGGGAACACCTGGGGTGGGATGTTCCAGCCACAACTGGATCTGTGTAAGAAGCCGAAAGCCAGAGCTGCTCTGCTGGCTGTGGGCTTTGCTATGGGAGTAGCTGGAGAAAGCTTCAGCAGGAGAGATTGAAGGAGGGAGGGAGGGAGGCAGACTATAAGGCTGCCAGCTACCTACCGGCTGTACCACAAAACTCCTCCAGCCCTTCAAGGCACCACCCATACCTGGCTCGAGTTGGAAACTGCTAAGGAGGGGAGCCAAACCAATGGAGGAGAAAAAGAGGCCAAGGTGGCACAGGCAAAGACTTCAGGAAGGAAGGGAGACAGCAGGACCAAGAGCCAAGCCTCTAGTCTGGGAATGTGGCTGTCCTGGTGTGAAGGTTCCCCTAGGCACCCCTCCCCCAGCCCTTCAGCCTGCCTGCAGCCAGGCTTACTACTGTTGTTCCAAGCCTCTGGAGTCCCTGGAGCTCCAGTGTGGAGGGGCTGCCAGAGCAATGCCTACCTTGGTAGGTCCCCACAGCCCCAGGCCTCCACCCCAGGCTTTCCTGTTTACAAAGAATGTCCACTGTAGACACCTTCCCAGAGCCTGGGTGACAATGGACTGGGTGTGTTTTCTGGAACCTTCTGGAGAGAGAAACTTTCTACTCAGGAAGGGAATGAGCAAGAAATGCCTTTACATCCTTGCCTGGCTCATCCTGCATGCACGAAAACCATGTGCATGTGTGCCACATATGTGTGTAAATGTGCATGCGTGCTGTGTGCATGCTCTGCTTTGTCTAGCACTTAGCTGTCAGCACCCTGATGAACCGTGGCCCCCGTAAGGCACAGTTCTTTACAGGTTCACTTTGGACTTGCAGGGGTGTTAGCACTAGCCATCTCCACTGCTTAAGGAAAGCCTGCACAGCCCTCTGGCATCTGGGCTGGTAGGATGGGGCTGCAAAGTACCAGCTTCAGACCTGGGGATCACAGGACACACACACTCCCTGAACAAGAAGTGGCAGAAAGGCCCCAGAAACATGACTGTGGGGCAAATGAATCACATAACCCCAAAACCTCAGATCAGGAGGCACAACGATCCCATACATAACCCTACAATCCGAGACACCTCTGCAGGACTGCCACCAACGTAGCGAGGGACCCTGGGGAAGGAGTTTAGCCAGGGGGCTTACACACGCCTCAAGGACAAAGACTAGAAGGAAGGTGCCCACCATCCCACACACGTCACAGGCAGCTGGCACTGCAGTCCAGGAAGGGTGGGAGGAGGAGGGGATGGAGAGTACACCCTTGGTACAAAACTGAACACACTGAATGCTTGGAGGTTTAAATAGCAAGCCAACACAGAGCAGGGATGGACTGTCCCCAGCCCAGCACCCAGGACCATTCCCTAAACCTCCGAGGGTGGGGGACACCAATAAAGCTGAAATACTGACTCCATGATGCCGGGCACCAGTGAGGTCATGTGCAAGTGAGGAGCACCACCCCACCAGTCCTATGCCATAATGTCTACAGAACGCCTGCTGGCAGCAGGAACAGTAAGAGGCCCAGGGAGCCCCCCACCAACCAACCCCCTTCCAGCCTCTGCTTGGCAGGAAGGGTGCAGGAAACTGCAGCCTACTGCAGCTGGGGTGGGGAGAGCCTCACAGCCCTTCCAAGGCAGCCAGGGAACCCCAGCTCCTGGAGAGGGAAGCTTAATCATGCACAGCCCTTCCTTACAGCAGGATCTAAGCAGGCTGTGTGTCCATGTGTCCGTGTGTCTGAGTGAGCAGAAGTGGACCATGTGGCTGTTCCATCTAGAGTCTGGCAGGAAGGGCAGATGGGTCCAAAGGAGAGCAGACGGGAAGTGGATAATCTGGGGCCACCAAGGAGGGGCCTGAGGAGGGTGCCTAGCATGTAGCCAAAGCCTACGTGGTGAGGCAGCACCAGGACAGCTGTTATGTTCAAAACACAGAGCCCTGATCCTCGCCTGGGACACCCCCCGGAACTGAAACTTCGCAGTGGGTAGCTCATGGGTCCCCAGAGCTTCCTGGGCTGCCCACCTCCAGCCTCCACCTTCTGGAAGTACTGCTTCCCCTGAAGCCCTGGGAGGGAGAAGTGGTGACCCTGGACAGCAGCAATGGGAATCTGGCATGGTGCCAGGGCTTGAGGGAGGCTACAGGTGGTCAGAGCAGGAGGAAGGAGGAAGGCAGGCAACAGGGACCCCCTCAATGTTGCTGAGTCTCAGTTTTCTTCTCTGTAAAATGGGCTGGGGCATTTGTGCCAGCCCAGAGAACAGTCCCCAGTAGCCCTGTGTGCCTGACTTCCACTCTCTGAGGAGGGACTGCCCAGGTCACCTCCAGCTGTGACCTCCCAGTGTCAGCGTACCACTCTAGGGACCTGTTCTGGGATCACCATGCCCTTCCCTCAAAAGCCCCAGCCAATATCTCAGCCTCCTATCAGGAAGCCTCAGGCCAGCTAGACCCTCTTGGGTGGTTAGAGAAAGTGAGATTGATTCCAACCCAACTAAGTACAGGCAGCCCACCACAGGGCCCTCAAGCAGAGAGAGCTGAACTGGTTAAAAGTGAGCCAGTAAGGAATCTCATAGGCCCAGACCCAGAAAGTCTGTCAGCACACAGGGACCAGAATGCAGTAGACCCTGTTTCTGAGCCTGCAGCAGCCCCAGTCCACAAAGCTCTGAGAGAAGCAGCAGAGAGAGGAAGAGAGGCGCAGTGAACAGAAGTGTATTTCCTTCACCCCCACCACCCATGGCTAACCACAGGAAGTGAATGTACAACAGCAATCCCAGGCACCCATTCGGGCTTTATTCCTGCATGCCCCACAGAGAAGGGTCGACCAGTCCAAAGCTAACTTTCTGATCCTGCCCCATCCAACCAACCTTTTTTAGCACGGCAGAGATGCCCCAGAGACCCAGTGGGAGGGTCAGCCATGATCATCCCAAGAGATCAACATTTGTCCCTGCAGCTAAGCACCAGGCCACTAGCAAAGAGGTAAGGATAGAGTGGGACATGGGGGTTGGACACAGGAGGCTGAGCTCAGAAAGAGATGGAAGTATGCAGGCCTCACAGGAGCTGGGGAGCTGGACCAGTCTGTGGTGTTGGCTGCACTGCTCCTATGAGCTCCACTCCAACCCGAGTCCATCTGACCCAGAAGGCCTCAGAGGCTCTGAATGTCAAACCCACCTTTGTGGTCACTAGCCATAAAGGCACCCTGTCTTAGGAGCTGTCACACACTGAGCTATCCTCCTTGACCTCAGCTCCCACCACCACCTACCCTCCTAGGCCAGGAGGCCTTGATGGTAGAGACTACAGTTTCCCCAGTGAACTAGCTCAGAGTGGGAGCCTGGGAAACACAGGGCAGTGCAGTCTGAGGTAAAGGTGAGGGGCTCTGGGGTACTATTCAAAGCCTCTGGTCCCTGAGGGAGGATTATAGCAAGTGCAGAGGACTGGTTGTGTAGCCTGTCATCAGGAACAAAGAATCTACAAACCAGACCTGCAGGGGACCTAGCAAGAGCCTCTTTAAGGACCATCCACTAGAAACCTCAACATAGGAGATGGCTGTGAGGGCCTTAAGAAGCACCAATGATTGCTACCTCAGGATCATCACCATCATCAAGATTACTATCACCACCATTAATATAATCAACACTATCACCATCACCATTACAATTATCACGATCCATGTTGGCATCATCACCATCATCTTCAGCATCATCAACATGGTCATCGCCATCAGCATCACCACCACCATCCCAATCAACACCCTCCCCATCAACATCAAAATCACCACCACCCATCATAACTATCAATACCGCTATCAACATCACCATTACCATCACCACCACCCCAACACCACTCTCTCTATCAGCACCAGCATCACCCGAAGAACACCTCGCTCTACTCCATTGTGCAGATGGAGTCTGGAGCCCAAAGAAGCTGATGAGTCCTGCTTCTTTGGTGGTGGCAAAGAGATGGTATTTTGTGTTCTTTTGATCATACTTGGTGAGTTTGAGGCTGTTTGGGAAGGGGCACCTGGAGAAAGAAGAAGTAGAACCTAGTCTAGCAGCTACCTCCCACACACCATGAATGGCACCATGGCTGGGCCTGGTGGTGACAGGTATGGCTAGAATCAAACCACAGTAAGAGATAAGGGAAGCAAAGGCAGGACCAAGGAGGTAAGGAGGAGTCCTTGTGCCCAGCCTGTCTGTGCCAGGCAGCATTCAGTCAAGAGCTGAGAAGTGAAGATACCAGTATTCAGGTGTGAAGACCAAGCTGCCGACAGGTGGCTACCCACCATGTCAACTTTCCGGAAGCTCACAGTCCATACAGGCTGCTGCACAAGGCCTCCACCTCACCCCTGATACCCGCTGGTCAGTATCATTACTTCTGGACCAACCATGGTGGCCATTGTCTGGGACATCTAATTGCTGAGGTGCTCATGACCCAGGGCAGTCCTGTCCAAACCACCAGGCCATCTCCATTCCCAAACTCTTCATGCTTAGAGATGCGTCTGTGTGCCGCCCATGGGTATAGAGAAGGCACACTCTGGCCAGGAGCTGGGTGGGCCTAGCTGGACTCTCTGTATGACACTTCTCCTCTGCCTGAATACGACTAGGGGGCAGCAGACGTCCCCCAGCTGCTCACAGCCTCAAGCTTATGAGGTACCAGCACCCACTGCAGACACCACCCCTGCCTGGCTCTAACCTGAGCATACTATATAGACATGCCTAATTTCTGGCCCCTTTGCTCTTACCACCTCTTGTGAGTTCAAGGTATCTGTCCAGAGCAAGGTACTTTGCTTGGCAAAGATAAATGAGCACCTGTGAGGTGGGCTCTGGTGAAGTCCTTTGGGTGGGCTTGTCCTTAGAGGCCTGCAGTGGGGTGCTACCGGGCTTATAGCAAGCTATGGGGAAGACTATCATTCCAGAGTGCTTAGTCTGGCACCAGGCTCTTGGCCTGGGTGTTGTTCTCTCACCTTCCCAGGGGAGAAGGCTCAATGGATGCTTTCCCCAGTCTATGGGCCACAGAGCCATCCATCCCTGTAGGAGAGAAAGATGGGTACTTTTCAATACAATTAAGTGCTTCAGAGCTATCTAAAAGGACCCCAAACTTGAACTTGGTTCTTCTCAGATAGCTCTGACGAGTCATAACTGTACTGAAAAGCACCTTCTCTGTCTGCTGCAAGAATGGTTACGGGGCAACAGTCGGTGGCCTCAGTACCCCAGCCATTACTCAAAGTCAGGAGAGCTGGGGAATAGGTAACCCTCAATTCCAAGACACTAGGAAGTCCTGTGAATTGGCTTCCAACCTCAAGCAAGAGGCCCACAGGTGGCCAGCGCTCCCTAAGCAAGCAGTCCATTCCAGCCTGCACCTAACATCCACGCCAAGCCTCCTGTCCTGGAGCCTTGGGCAGGAGCAGGCAAAGGGTAGGAGTCACACCCACCCATCCTCAGGCTGCCTGAATAGGAGAAAAGCCACAGAGGGTGTGACCAGAGGGACAGGATCACTGAGGAGCAACTGTGTGATACCCGTCCCTACTCTGTACCAGGCCAGACACTGATAACAGGAATCACTTCACACTCACACAGGGCAGGTGACGGCAGAGTGATGGAGACACATTCGGTGACAGTCACTGCAGTTCAGGTCCCCATCCTGTGTCCTCTCTAAGCTGGCATGGTACCATGTGTGCTAGCGGAAATACCACAGGAAGAACCTGTTGCTCTGTCCTGCATCAAGGCCTCAGCTCTGGGAGAGCTGGGGGGGAGAGCTGGGGGGGGAGAGCTGGGGGGGAGAGCTGGGGGGAGAGCTGGGGGGGAGAGCTGGGGGGGAGAGCTGGGGGGGAGAGCTGGGGGGGAGAGCTGGGGGGGAGAGCTGGGGGGGGGGGAGAGCTGGGGGGGAGCTGCCAGGCAGCCTATGCTCAGTTTTCTGACAACCCTGTCCCTATCACAGCCCAGCCCTTCAGAAAAACCCTAAGCTTGGACCCTGAAAATCCCAGTCATGATGTCCCAGGCTTGGGGATAGGAGTGACAACATTCCATCCTGGGAGCCTGGAAGGGTGCTTACCTCTCTGAGGCCAGGCAGGGCTTCTTTCTGGTCCCTTGAAGCCTCCCTTCCAGGACACCCTGGAGCTGTCTGCCTGTCCCCAGCACTCTATGGTGCCTAGACTTTGAAGGAGAGTAAGTAGGCAGAAGAGGAGGAGGGGGGACTTCAAGAAAAACCCCAATGGTGGGGTGAGGGGGCCCGGAGGCTACAGACTCTCGAAGGCAGTTTCTGTCTAACAGGAAGAGAAATGATTGTTTCAATTTGAGCCACGTCGCTCTTGGTGGCTCAGAGGTCCCACCGCCCACCTACCGCAGCTCTGTCGTGGAACCCACGGAACTCCGGCTGGGTTTCCTGTCCTCCCTCACAGTCCTCACCTTCATTTGCATTCCTGAATGGTCTCAGATCACACCCGGAGGGGATCTGAGCCATACCCACCCAGGTCCCACCCACCTACCATGAAGTGATGTGGCTTCATGGGATACAGATGCTAGGGACGCTGGAATGGTCAGGACAGAGAGATACTCCCAGGTAGAGCGTGCCCCCATGGGGACATCCCCAAATCCTCCCACACCCACTGAGCATTGATATTTTCCATACATAAGCATGATGTGGTGTAGTGGGTAGCGTTCAGAGCCACATGATAGACAGAAGCAGGGCTGAGCCTGGAAGGCAGAGCATCTGATGGGCACCAGGGTTGGAAATCGAGCTCTCCCCAACGCCCACAACCTCTCCAGAAGCCCCAGGCCCTTGTGACTCACCATCATACCACGACAGCACATTTATCTTCCCCTCGACAGGGTCTTGCCCATGTCCTTGAGACTGGCAGAGAATACAATGCAAGCAGAGCCTCTTGCCAATGGGACAGGATTTCATCTGTGAGGGTGGGAATGGGACTTCCCAACTGCCATCCACAGCCCAGGTACCCTCACTGTCCCTAACTCCACATGGACAGAGTCTGCACTGCAGATCATGGAAGCCAACAGAGACCCTGCTCACCATATTCTTCATAGGATAACCGAGCTGCCCCCATGGGACTCAACCTTATATCCCTCCCACTGTCCAGCTCCACGTGAGGTATGTGAACAGATAATATGCCACTCACAGCCTGGGGCCCCAGGCTAAGCCCCAGAAACCTCCCTAGCCTGAGGACCCCATGTCTGGCTTGGCCAGAGCCTGTAATGCCCATAAGGCTGAACCCCCAGCAAGGATGTCACCCCAGTGGATCTCTGCACACAGGCTGCATGGTCAGGCTCTCAATACTTCCTGCTCATCCCCCAGCAAGTGGTGACAACAGCAAGTATAGGACAGGATGTCCCACCTGGTCATCACCTTCACAGCCTCCCACTCCAAACCTGCTCACTGCACCTCAGGGCTGCAGCAGCACAGGTTGGACAGGAGATAGGCAGCAATGTGTACTGCCCATGCCCCAAAACCTGAGAGGGTGCGCAGTCAGCCACCAGCACAGAAGGGCTGGGGACAGAATAAATGACAAGCTACAGGACAGCCTGTCAGCAGACTCTGGGGACCAAAACCTCCATCCAAATGGCACTTAGATTAGCTTTCTATCCCTCACGTGAGAGGGACAACAGGCAAACACAGCTCCAGCCCCAGCCAGGCTAAGCATACCTTCTCCACTGCCATTCCCTCCACGTGTTACTAGGCAGGAGGTAACAGTCTGCTCTGCTGCCACAAGAGCCACCCATGATGCTCCACAAACCCCTGACACCAAAGCCTTGGACCCTCTGAGAAAGGGGGGAGGCTGCCTCATCTTCTCTGCTGGCCCTTCCTAACTTCCTCCCTGCTATGCTCCCCAAGCAACCCTTACAGTGACTGAGGCCAAAGTCAGTGACAGAGGAGGGGTACCAAAAGAAATGGCATTTCCACCATGAAGTATGGATACCATGCAATGGGAGAACCCAGAGGGAAAGAGAGGGGAATAGGCTAGACCATCCTCAATAGAGCCAGCCAGGGCACTGGCCTACCACACCCAAGGATGGGGCCATGCAAAAGACAAATGGATGAGCAAGTATACGTGTCTCTGGAGGCTAAGCTCAATAAAGAAGGCCTAGTTTGGGATGAGAAGGGAGGTCATAGCCACAGCCCAGGAGCCAGAAGGCCAGGCAGAAGGAACCACCAGGCCTTACCTTGGGCAGAATAGGATATTCCATTCTGGTACTTGGCAGGAAGAAAAAGGGTTCTGGAAACTGGCTTCCAAGGCTTCAAGCCCATTCATACCCAAACCCACATGGTCCAGAGCTCCACTGTCTGAGATCACTGCCCACCCACCCCTAGGAAGCCCCCAGCATCATCTGGTGAATGTGCCAAGGGACAATAAAGTATACTCTTACCATGTCAGAGAGGAGAAGCACAAGAACAACACACTAGGCCTGGGCTCAGAACCTACCGACTTCCCTGCATACACCATGTTAATGTGCTTACTGCTCTTTAGAGGACCAAGGTTCAGTTTCCAGCACTCACGTCAGGTGGTTCACGCACGCCTGTAACTTTAGCCTCAGGGGATCCCAGGCCTTCTTCGGGCCTCTGGGTACTTGCATGCACACAGTAACCAAGGTTTGGTTCCCTGCACCCACATGGTGACATAACCATCTACACATCCAGTTCTAGAGGAAATGGCTTCTTCTGGCCCCTGTAGGCACTAGGCATGCATGTGGTATAGTTATATACATTCAGGCAAAAACATGCATACACATAAAATCAAAGTCCTCCAAAAAGGCAGCAGGAAGTGGGGGAAAGGCTCAGCAGGCCAGGGCAGTTGACAGAGAAATCCAAGGACTCTGGGCTCATCTCTGCATGTAGGCCACGGCACATTGCTGAACTGTCTCACTTACACATTACAAACCACAAAAAAGACTCTGCAAAGACCCAGAAAGACAAGGTCCAGTGTGAATGCTGTGGCCCACATCTGAGCCTTCCAGTGGCTTTGGAAAGGTTACATTCCCCCCTCTGAGCCTCAGTTTCCCCTCAAGTGTCGGCAGAAGAGTGTCCTCAGAATATCTATAAAGATATGCGAACACAAAGTATATCCCAGGGCACACTATACAAAGGATGCCATTGCTACTGGAAAGAGGAAAGCCAAAGCCAGTCAACCCACTACCAAGTCAGCAGCTGTGGAGACTTATGGTAGCCCCTTTGCCCCTCAAAGCACCAAAAGACTCCCATTTCTGTCACCTCAGGTGTCTCACAGCATCAGGCAGGCCAGAGCTCCAGTGCCCGCTCAGAGGTATATCAGTGCCAGGCCCAGGAAGAGAGGCCCAGTCCTCCACCTCCCTCCAGCTACACAAACCCCACCATTTACCTGTCCTCAGATGCCACATCTGAAAGAATAAGCCAGACCCGGGAGAGAGAGGTCCTGCCTACGGCCCCAAGATAAATGCAATCCCTCTGACTTAGCAACAACCTAAAGCCTGGATCTTTTCCCTAAAACTTTCCTGGCCCTAACAGCCAGGTAAGGCACAGATATGTGGGCACTCTTGGGGCAGGCCTCAGGTTGTTTGTCGCAGGCTGAGCTACAACAGGCTGCAGGTAAAAGCCATAAAAAGGGCTGTAACCAGACTCTCTTCCCCTGTGGTCCCCAGGCCCTCTCCCTCCCTTAAACTCCTACACCCTAGACCACACCAAACCCTACCCTCACCTGCCAGCCACCTGTGGTCCCCTGCCCGCCAGGCCAGGCCCCCTCCTGAGAAAGAGGCAAGAAGACGCAGCCTCATGGTGAGGGCAGGTGAGAGGTCCCACCATGGTGGGGGCCCCATCAGTCCCCGGCCTGCCGGCTCAGGGTCCCACAGCCTCAGGCGATGCAGCTTGGTCAGTGAGCAGGAGCCTAGGAGGGAAAGGCAGCAAGCCGGGTGAGTCTCTGGAGGCAGCTGGGCTCTCAGGAACAAGTGGCGTTGGCACTGGCCCTATAGCCCAGTTCCCCTTTCCCAAGACCCGCCCGGCCCTCCACCCTCAGCCAGACACCTGTGACCACAGGCAGCTCCCGATGGCCGAAACCAAGGGCTTCTTGGAAGAAGACTAGCAACCAGACTCGTTTCCTCAAACTAAAACAAGAGAGTGCTTGGTGCAAAAAGACCTCCACCTGACGAGGGCCCAGATGCGCTGACCCGAGTTCAAATCTACCGCCACCTCCAGCCAGATACCTGACTAGAAGCAGATCAGGTTACCTGGCTGGGCCTGCTCTCCATCTGCACGCTGGTGGGACAACGGGACCCAGTGCCAGCTGGCACTCAAGTGTGCTTCCTGATCTTACAATGTGCCTATCTATCCTCATCCTGGCCTGGGCCCCGGGGGAGGCCTGCTCCTTGTCTATACCCTCACACTGCACTATGCCTCTACTCGCCTACAAGCAGCACTCTCAAAAGCAAGCCAGGCATTCAAGTCCTAGGGAAATCCCACAGAGCAGAGACAAGGCTAGGCCTGGAGTCCTGGAAATGCCAGTGCTGGGATCTGGTGTGAGCAGCAGCGTGGCCAACAGCTGGGAAGACCAGGCCTGAGGAGCCGAGTCTATGGAAGTGACATGAGGGTGCTTGACAGGAAAGAGGCCTTTGTACCCCAACTACGTTCTATCCATGCAAGGACTTCTTCGGGGTACAAGGCACCTTCTGTGGCCTTCCGGTCAAGGGCCAAACCCGGGCCTAGTGATGGGGGCTGAGCATGGGGACACAGCACTGTCTTCCACCCGACCCTCAAACAAGTCTAAGACCCAATAGGCTGTCACACTGGGCTTGTCCTGCTGGAGCGATGGGGTCCGCAGTACAATCCAGCTGTCGGGGCAGCTCTGAGTGGCGAGCGCTTGCTGCTGGCACAAACAGGGAGACTATCAAGAGGTCATCAAGGCTGGAGGGGCGCCAGAAGTCTTTCACGGCACACTCAGGTACACACACCCGTCTGGAAACACTGATGGGATCTGGGGCTGGAGGAGGAACTGGCCAGGGTTCCTCTGTTCCCAGACCCAGCTACCTAGATCAGAAGCCCCATGCACACCACCCCAGGATGAGGGGGGACACCATGAGACATCATCAGGGTTTGCACTTTACAATAGAGGACCTCTGGGACCCTGGCCCCAAGTCAGAGAAAACATAGCAGATTTTTGTGTTTTTATTTGGCTTGGGTTTTGTGCTATTTTCATGATGACACAACACCCAGCCAGGTCCCAGGCTACTGCCCTCCTGTATACTAGCCAGGACCACTTCTTGCATCTGCTTCGAAGGCTCTAAACACTGTAAATGTGGCTCAGACAGGACTATACCCAGATCAGCCTACAGCCAACAGCCTAGGCAGTCCTGACTGGAGGGACTACCAGAGCCAACATGTCTGAATCCCATTCTGCCCTGACCAAGGCTTTAGCACAAGAGGTTAAGCCATGCCACCATGGCTGTGCCTGTGGACAGTTATGACCCTGCCTTGGGTCCGGTATGTAAACAAGGCCTGTACCCCAGGCTAGTGTAGGGATGAGGTGATAAGCCCTTCATAGGATCATCTGGCAGCCATCTGTACCCACCCACTCAGAAATCTGACCCTTGCTATCTTAGTAGCCATGGATGGCCACGCTCAGTGTCACCCTTCCTACCTGTCCAGGGCTTAACCTGGGCTCCATAGGAGGTAAAATCCAGAACTGCAGGGACACCTCTCAAAGCTAGCAGACTTGCTTCCAGCCTCAGTATGGTTCCATGCTAAGCTCTGAATACACCTCAACTACAGTCCACACAACCCCATCCATTGTCTTCTCTACTGACAGAACTCACTGAAAATGCAGAGACCCTACCAAGTGAGTCCAGATGACTAGTCACGGGCCCACCAGAGTGTCAAGTGCTGGAGAAGTCTCTAACAGGAATATGTGTCCTCACCTCTGTGATGAACCCAGCCATGTCTGTGTAGATCATACATGGCCTAAGATCTAACCAGTGCCTATCTATACCCATGACATAGCCAGGGGAGCCCAGCCCTACCAGGCCTCTTAGTCGGGTCTTATCTATGTGGTGTTGCCTGGGCCAAGCCCAGCCATAGGTCCTCTGACACTTAGCAGCGCAGCACTTGAGCGGACCTGTGGACACCATGACCACTCTGAGGAGGCACAACAGCAGGACCAGTTCTTCTGCAGTCACTTGTTTCTAATACGGTGACATAACATCACCATCACGTAGATGGCTTTGGGTGAGCCATGGCAGGGCTCACACCAAAAGAACTAACAAAATGGCTGAAATGAGCACCCATCACCACCTAAAGATCCCATCTCTTACCCCCCTAACAAACCCACTATTCCAAGTAAGCATAGGGGCCTACCCATGGCTTCGCCCCTTTTAGTCTGGACACAGGCAGCCAGAGCCTCTGTGCCCAATCAGGGCACACACCACCATGCAGACCTCAACTTCCGTCCTACCCCAGGCAGCCAGGCTGAGCACAAGTGGGAGGGCAGAGTGCTGGGAGGCACAGGAGACAGACCCAGCTCCCATAGGCTAAATTTAGCCATGATAATGTGGCCACTGTCTCTCTTCCTCTACCTGACATACTGACGGATCCTCGGCACAGACACCACAAGCTATCATAAGGCCCAGTCAACCAACTAGTCTGGGCCTCAGGGCAGAAAGGAGAGCGGAGAACTTTGGGATCGCCCACTAAGTGCCACATCTAACATCAGATACTTTCCCTGGCTCCCAGTAGACTTACCTCTACCTGAACAGCGCCTACTTAAGAGAGTAGAGTCAATGACCCTGTGGGCCCCACATACAGAAGGCTACATGATCATCAGCCATCAGGGCCCATCTGGTCCTGCCTGGTTAATCCTGCATGGTCATTCTCTCTAGGTTTTCCCACCCAGGGTACCTCCTCCAAGAAGCCCTCCCTGCTTCTCTTGGAAGACCCAGCTAGCCTCACGACCATTTGACAAACTAGGCCCAACCATCAGTGACCATTAAGTCTGGCCTTATGGATGCTGTCCCAAAGGAGGCTCCTCACTTCCTGTGACCACACAGCCCTGTCCAACCACGTCTCAAGCAGGCTCCTACCTGGCTCCGTCAAGTAGCTATAGGCAAGCCTTGGCCTGTCAGCCTGAGCCTCAGCTGCAGCCAACCCTGCCACCCCCACTCCGGGATCCAAGTGACTCACAAGGCCAGCACACCACCTCCGGCCCACACCGCAGGTATCCATGGAACACTCACCTGTCCAGGCTTGCTGCCGATAGGCAGCAGCAGTGCCAAAGCCAAGCTTGGTCCACTGAGAGGCAAGATAGGAGATGGGAACCAGGGTGTCCTGAACCCCACCAGGCCATCCAGTCACACAGACAGACAGGGGCTTCAGAAAAGGATTCCTGAAGGTCATGCTCCGGTAGGCTGGGGACAAGGGGGACAGCACAGCACAGCCTACACACAACACGGCACTCCACACCCATGGACAGATTAACAGAGCTATAGTCTCGACTCTGAGGCTGAACAGCCTATGAGAGCTGCAGACCTTCTTATCCCCAGGACATGACCTTGAAGTCAGATGGAGTCTGCTCTGCATGCCCGTGGGCCTACAGAAACCTCCAACCTAGATCAAGGGGGATGCTGGCCCTCCCTCTGAGAGGTTTAAGCCTGAGGAAGCTCATACTGATTCCCATACTAGGGCAAGGCTGGCCTGCAGTCTAGCACAGGCTACAGGGAGGAAGGGCCCAGCAAGAGTTCCACTTTTAACCAGCCAGAGCCTGGTATCCCTCCATTGAAAAACCAAGATGTACTGTATGTCTCCCAGGAATAAGGGAGGCTAGGGACACCTTGAGTCCTGGAACTGCAGGAGCGGTACAAGTAGCATGTAAAACCCAGAACCAGACACTGGCTTAGACCAACTCACTATCCTGTGGAGGCTGCTACCAACCCAGGGCCCAGACATAGGCCCCACAGATGGCAGAGTGAACATGCCGTTTCAGTACCCCACAGTACCTCAGCACTGGCCTGAGTACCCTCTGAGCAGCCTGCATTGCTCACAGTCCCATCTATCCTCCAGTATCATGCTAAGGCAACTGTACTTTTGCCCAGAGCCATAGGTACAATTAAGGGTGTGGGCTCAGGTCTCTGCAACTCTGGGAATCTCCAGGACATGGGACACACTCTTGAGTTGTGGGAGCAACTCTCATCCAGTGCCTATGAATGAGCGTAGGGAGGGATCTGAAGGAGAAACCAAAGAGAAGGAGTCAGATAGGACATAACCAAGCAATGACAAGCAGGCCCAACCGGGGACGACATGACATCAGTCCTGCTGTGCACAGGTGTGTCCGAGGTGGAAGGGCCCCCGGGCTGGGCTGAGGAACCTGGATGGAAGCCACAGAACTAAGCCAGCAGGCAGGTGACCTGGCTGAGTTGCATCTGCTAACCAGTGGACAGATGCAGAAAAGACAAATGAGGACAAACGAGAGACTGTCCTCACCTGGACACAAAGCAGGACCTCTCTCTGGCCAGGAAGTGGGCAGAGCAAATCTAACTGAGGAAACAAAACAAAGTCACAGCCAGGATCCCTGCAGGCAGAAGGCCACAGCCAGGCTGCGAGGACTCTGGAGGCAGGGTGTAAGAAGGCATCTTGGAGCCTGTCGCTTGTGGACACCTACTTATCAAACTTTGCATAGAGTCAATGCCCCCCTCTCTGTGCCCAGCCATCTACTGGACTTCAGACGGTAGCATCTAAAGACCCACTAGAACGTTAAAGGCTGTTTCTGTGGCTCTTGTTACAAGACTGATCCACAGGGACAGTGAACCCACTCCTTGGAAATGGGGGCCAAGGCCTGTGCTCTGGGTACACTGCACTTTAGCTCTTAATAAGCTATCAAGCATTCATGTCCCTAAAATCCACAGGGCCACAGGGCCAGGCTACTTCTCCCTGTTCCACTTCTGAACACAGAAGTGTGGGTCAAGAATCCTGGAACAGGGCTCTGCACATATCACACCACAGCTGTCTGGACTTCCAGATGCTGGTCCCATGGGAAAGGATGTGCCACTCACCCTGAGATGACAAGTTCTCAGTGCTCCCTGGGATGGCCAGATACCCCAGGAGCTCAGGGCCTCACAAGCTCTCCTCCCTGGCCTGGCCCTGAACCAGGCTTCCTGCTGGGCTTGCTTCTAATCCCATCAAAGTCATTGAAAGCCTGTTCCCCGCCCTCAGCCCCGCCCTGGCCCGTGCAGACACCTCTCTGGAGGGTAGCAGCTTACACAGGCCTAGCCTGCACCAACACTAAGCTGTACACTAGAGCTTCGGCCTACCTGGGTGGCCACCTCCAGCTCAACTCAAACCAGCACCAGACCCTTTTTGCATACAGGAAGGCGACACTGGAGAATCTGACAAAGAGAAGCCCATCTATCTGTGAGACACCCTGATACTTTACTGATAGCCTGCTTCATGTGAGAGGGCAGGACAGGCTCTGGGGGGAAGAACCATCCAACCAATGGCAACATAGAGGACAAAGGTAGAGAGTCAGACATGGACAGTTTCTGAATTCCCCCCACTCTCTAAAATCCAACAATGTGTTGCCCAGGTCACAGAGACTTGCTGTTCAGCTTTCAGCAGCTAAGATCCTGGTCCTAGTTCTAAAAGTGCTGGCACCTACTGACTTCATCAATGGACACAGGCACATGTCTATGCCGTGCAACCTGTCACCTCCAGGGAACACTGTTAGCAGCAAACACATTGCAGCAACCATAACTCAGAATCATGTATTCAGGGAGCAGTCATCATGGCATTGGTCCTAACGGCTCATTGCCAACGGCAGCTGCAAGGACCAGTAACGGGGCACATTCATACAAGAAACAGAAGAATGAAGTTTACATCTTGAACTTCATCAGCTTCCCCCCCCCCCCCCCCCGTTCACAACAGGACTAAAAACCTACTGCAAGCAAGGATCCTAACATCAGTGTGGGGAAGGGGCTACTGTGGGGGTCGACAGAGGACTCAGAGGAGCCTCTGGTAGCCTCATTGGTTAAAACTTCAAGCTGTATGGGAAAGGTGTGTACATCTCACAGGAACCACATGGTTCCTCCCATCAGGCTTCTTCTGAGCACAGGCTTGCTCAACACCTCAAAACTCATCTAACACTCACTTTACCCAGCACACATCAAGGACTCAAACCCCAGTCAGGACACCCCTCAGGTTCTACCTCTTGCTACAACCATGTACCAGACACATGCTGCCCTAGTGCCTCCTACTCTGATAAGTACCACTTATCAGGAGGGATGACAGGACTATCGTCACCCTCCACCTGGGTGACAGTGTGGTGAGATGTGGGGAAAGCATCCAGCTCAGCCGGTTCAACAGTCACCCTCAGTACTGCCCAGAGTTCCCTGAAGCAGACGGTAAGGACTAAAGAAGTCAAGGCTCATACTGGTTACCTATCTCTAAAGAGCAGAAGCCGGAGCTCTGTCCCCCTAAAGGTCCCAACATCTGAGTCTCCTCCAGAGGCTGAGCAACGATCTGGAGTCTGCACCATCTCTGCAGCCATGTGGCAGCCTTGAAGCCAGCCTAGGTAAGAGTCAGTCACAGCAGCAGAGAGCATGCCTGCACAGAGGGCATGGGGCCAGGACAAAGGAAGGCTGGATGACACACTGCCCAGCCCTCCTCCTGGCCTGCCCACTTGGCCAGGTGCCCAGTGAAGTAAATGATGCTTCCTTCTCTAGACCCTGTATTCACCTGAGCCATACCACACAAATGTTTCAGAGCCTGGACTCCTCACTAGACTCAGCTACGAGGAGTCAGGAAGAGCCCCAACTCCCGGTATCCACAGATGGACATGAACAACACCTGCCTTCTACCGGTAGATAGTAACCAGAAAAGACTTGCCCACACCCCCTGATGATCCAGTATGCTCCATCCATTGCAGCTGACAACTTGGACCTCTCCAGCTCTCTCACACCTCCAGAGAGGCTGACTTCTTTTTGCAGAAAGGATGAAGAGACTCTGAAGTGCAAACTGCCCAAGGCCATTGTGCTGGCCAGAGGCTAGCTGGTCAGGAGCCCAAGGCCACCTCAGCACAAAAGGCAAGGGGAGCAGAAAGGGTGTAAAGGAGGGAGGGGGAGGGGAAGTAGAGGTATGCAGAAAAAGGAAGAGGTACTGTGGGGAGGTGGAAGAGGGGCAAAGGGAAGGACAGGCAGCTATGGAAGGGGCCCAGGCAGAGAAAGGCCTCTGGACAGCAGGGACACAGCAGAGCTAAGCCAGGTACCCCGGCAGGCCCTGCTCCCAGGAGGATGAATGAAGGGGATACAAACCCATTGGCCTTCTAGGGATCCAGAGCTTCTGGAAGCCCACACAAGGCAGGGTCACTGAGTGGGTAGCTATATAGATACAGGAAACCCCCCCCCCCCGCGCATCAGAGGGCACCTATTTGGGGCCTGGGACCCCCTTCTTACTATGCACCCAATACCGGTAGGGGCTGCCTCCCACTGAAGCTCCCAGCACTGCTAGAAGCCACACTGAGTTCTTCCAATGTTTTAGCCCTAAACATACCAGGCAAGCCACTGTCCACAAGCAGAGCCAAAGCCACCAAGTAGCTCTGTCTACATGGCAGGTCTGTTTTCCCTCTGGCTTCTATGATAGTCTCAGGGTGGCTAGAGCTTGTTTTATTTTGCTGAACAGACATCTGACATATACTCTTATATCACAGGGACCCTGGCTGTCCTTAAGCACTCTGAAGCTCCCTGGCCTCACAAACCCAAGATGGTGTCCCACCCCCAGGGCCCATTCTAAGCATCCCAGCACCACCTGACTTCAGTCTGGTTCAACCCTAGCTCTAAGCTGGGCCCATCACTGAGATGTTCCTGGGATGTATTAACCATCTTCCAAACCAAGATCTGCCTAGAGCCAGCTTTCTTGGTCCACTGTGTGTGTGTGTGTGTGTGTGTGTGTGTGTGTGTGTGTGTGTGTGTGTGTGTGTGTTGGGGGAGGCCAACCAAGGTCCAAAAAAGTGCCCTCTCCATAGGTCCATGGTCTCCCACTGTGGGTTTGGAGCAAGGCTTTCCCAGGAGCCAGTCAACAGTGACCACACACAGGAAGACAGATCCACCTCATTACACACACACTGACACACACAATATCAATAAATCAATCAGCACCCAACAAACACACAGCCCAGGGATAGCCTAGTGCCACTGAACTACTACTCTAGCCTTGAACATGCTGTTCCTTGGGCCTGAAACTGGCCTTGGGTGGCTTTCCTATAACAACACAGCACCCCTGAAAGAAGCCCTTCCCTCTCCCACCCCTCAAAAGCCTTTGCTGGAAGAGCAGTAGTCAGCCGGCTCACCCACAGCTCCGGTCAGGTCATCAGGCCTGGCCCAGAGAAGCTGCCAAATAGAGGTTTGCTAAGGGACAGGATAATGGAGTCAGGCACCTTGGTCAGTGCCATCAGAACCAGGAACCAGGCAAGCATACTCTATGTTCCAACTAAGGCCCAGCCTGTAAGGCTGTGTGACCTGACACGGGCTGACCAAACAAACCCTCTGGAACTTATTTCCTCTTCTGCAAAGAGCTGCAGGCTAAGGAAGTGGACTGACTGTAATGTCTCTCTCCTATACCCCCGTTTGCAGAGCTTCAGAAGCAGCTGCTCCTCCGGCGCTATCCCCTCTGGACCTGCTCCTAAGGCTGAACGTGTGAGGCCGAAGGAACTGAGGTACGCTCCATCATCGGACCACAAGCTCTAGAGCCTGCCCACCCACAGGAGGGTAGCCTGCCAGTCACTTGCTCTCTGGCCAGCTGGGGGCCAGAGCCACTCTCTTGCAGACAGCCTGGAGCCACACGGGGGAAGTGGACTTGTGGCCACGGCAAAGCTGGCTTTGCTGACTCTATCAACAAGTGTGGAGAACCCACGGGTCGCTCACTGCTATCAAGGCATCTACCATCAGCAAGTCTGGACTCAGGTTCTGACTGGGTCACACACAGCTAACTAGAGCTATGGACATCTGACTCAACTCTCTGTGGCGACGGGTCCTGATCCTCAAGACCAGTACCATCAGCAATGTGCCGGAAAGAAACAGAATGACAAGGCTGGCCCCGTCAGTGACTCCCATTCAGTTAGAGAGACAACCTTGTCTAGAGCCCCAGCCCATCTAGCAGGGTGGTGGCCGGAAGCAGACATCAGAGAGGGCTTCCTGACCGCACAGCTCATCCCCTCCAGCTACAGCACGGCAGGCTTCCACATTCCCAAGCCTGCCCTAAGCCACCTGCACAACTGGCAGGGTGGGCAGGACAAACCTGCATGCATGTCACTATGAAAAGTCACCCCAGCACAGTCGTAGGGCCAGCAGACAGATGTTAGAGGTCCCAGCAACAGGACACAGAAGGCCTCAGTCCGAGGCCAGAAAGTGATGTCACCTCTCTGGACTGTCATATCCTCACTAAGGGTGGCCATAAAAGCCTGGTATTCTCAGCCACAGGACATGAGGTGTGTAGAGCTGACACATCATATCACAAGGCACAGGTCCCCATACACAATAGGTTGTAACCCTGTAAGTGAGGAGACCTCTGTGGTCACTGTTCTGCCAAGCTGTCATGTCTGCCAACTGAACAAGTATCCTTCTTCCCAGTCTTGAGCATCAAAAATTCCACTTTCCAGAAAGCAATCTTCAGACTTCCCTCCACTACAGCCCTGGTGATGCGGCTGCCGTGCCCAGACCCCTTGCCCTCTCAGAGGGTCTGCTTCCTCGTCTGCAGGGCCCCTCACAGGGTGGGCACCACAGCTTGGGAAGGTTCAACTATGAGATTCCTAGAACCAAGGTTACACACACACACACACACACACCTAACTGTGTCACTGAGTCACACAGTGCCAGCTGAGAGGATGGTCTCAAGCCTTTCTGTACCCTGCCCCTTCACTCACACGGCCAGAGTACAGTCAGTCCTCAACCAAAAAAAGAAGAAAAAAAAAAGCACTAGGCCTAGGGAGAGCCCACCTGGGCATAGCTAGCATCTGCACCAAGGGTGTGCGAGCCATCCCCAAATTAATGACTAGATCTTCATGCCCCAGCCCCTGGACATCTGGTCACAGGACTGCATGTACACCAGGGTGGCCACAGGGCCTCCCTGAGTTATTTTCTCTCTAAACATAGCACAGGAACCTCCTGTGAGGTGGGAAGACTTTCCAGGTCAAGGGTCTGCAGCATAGTGTGATCAATGGGTTTTTCAGCCTCCCTGGCCCCAGCCACAGGGACATAGTGACACCACTGGGTACTGCCATAGGCTCCTACATCCCACAACCTCTAGCATCCATCAACACGGAAGGGGGTCCACATGACCAGTCCATGCTTTCCTCAGGAGGGCACACGCTGTGTCTCGTCTCTTGCCCTCATCTCTCCAGCCAGCACACATGAGCACCACGCTACTAAGGTGCCCCACCCCATTCTGCCATCCACTCACACAGGCCTGACATCAAATCCATTTTCCCCTCCACAAAACTGAGCCGGTACTAGGATTTCTAAGTCTGGAATCTTGTTGCCCTGACATCACAACCTTGACAGGTGCTCTCGGCAGTAGTAGGGGAATGTGGCCTCTCTTCTCAGGAGGAAAATGAGGCCTGGGCACCCCATGAGGGAGATGCAGGCCAGGCCTGGCACCAGGCACCTGACACCCAGTCCTGTGACTGGCTGGCAGGATATTGGGAAACTCACAAGAACTTATTTCAACATCTTGACCACGTCAGAGATGGGTTTCGACATGCACAGCACCCAGGAAGAACGGTAGCCATCTTGGCCTGCTTGCATGCCCAACACACAGGGAAGACTGTGCTCCCCATGACTGCCCAACAAAGAGACAGGCGGAGACATGAGGCCACTTCCAAGGAGCAAAGCTGCATTCCCCCACAGCCCATGTCCTACCTCTCTGTCCTACCCTATGCCTCAGATACCCTGTGCAGAAATGGGAATGAGATCCTGCAATCTGCCAAGGAGGATGCCTCAGAAGGCCACACTCTAGGAAGAACAACCCTGTGGCCCCCACCTTAAACACCCAGAGCACCCAATACCAGAAACCAGAGAGGTCTTTCCCTGTACGCAAGGTGACTCCAGGCTGCCCAGAGGCCTTAGCTGAAAGTCAGACCCCTGGAAACAGCAGGAGCCACTCAAAGTCGACACCTGAGTCCACACAACTACCCACCAGACAACAAGGGAAACTGAGGCCCAGTAAGTAGGATGTACTTTTCCCAGTACACAAACCTGAGAGGAGCTGGACGTCACACCCAGAAGGAGGAAAGACTTAATGGGATGGGAGTTAGATGACTGGCATTGGACCCAAGACTTTTGCTAGAAAGCTCTACAGTCTTGAAGCCCCAAGAATAGGGGTGGGGACCCACCAACAACTGAAGCCCTGTGGTAGCCAACCTCACCCATGTTCCATTTTCATCTCCAGAACTGACATCCCAGTCTGAAAATCTGACAGGTTTCCAGTTGTATTAGTCAGGGTTCTCTCGAGTCACAGAACTTACAGGTAGTCTCTATAAAATAAAGGAATTTGTTGGTGACTTACAGTCTGTAGTCCAACTCCCCAACAATGGTCAGCAGCAGCTATGAAGTCCAAGGATCTAGCAGATGCTCAGTCCCACAAGGCAGGCAGATGAAGAGAGAAAGCCTTCCTTCTTCCAATGTCCTTATGTAGGTCTCCAATGGAAGGTGTGCCCCATATTAAAGGTGTGTACCACCACGCCTGGATCTGGGACTTAACTTTTTCCCAGATGACCTTGAGCTCAGAGACCTCCTTCTAAGTGTTCCTAAGATTCTTAGACTCCATGTCTCAAGATCAGGATCAAAGGTGAGCCTCCCAATTCTGGATTGTGGTTCATTCCAGATATAGTCAAGTTGACAACCAGGAATAGCCACTACACCAGCCTAGCCACTTTCCGATAGCCTGAGTTAGAAGCGGTGTCTCCCCTACTGCCAAACCCCCAACCCAGGTGGTAGCAGAACGCTGTAATGGGGCACCCAGAGCCACCGTGTCCACACTGCCACCCACCCGGTTTCTGAGGCCCAAATGTAGCTATATCTATGGCCCAGTGACAGCCCGATACAGTCTCTGCTTGGCCCAGGCCCTGCAGGCTGATAGGTTCCACATGCAAGCACTTCTGTCCAGGTGTCCCCCGTTCTAGCATTTAACAAACAAACACAGGGGTAATTCTTGGGAGGTAATGAGGTGATCAGCTCCCTGAGGGCCTCTGCACAGCCAGGCTCACCCAAGGATATCACCAGCACCACCCCGCACACCCACTGCATTGGATCTAAAGGCGTGGCAGAGATCTGGGAAGTCGCATATCTTGTCTTATGGAAATGAAGTGCCGCTAAGAGAGAGAGAGAAGGAGGGACCAGCATGTAAAAAGAGAGCAGGGGACGTGAGGGTCCGAAAAGGAGGCTCAATCTGGACCCTGAGGCCAGGAAAGGCCTGGCTGGGACCTAAACAGTAAAGAATTGCTAATTTTCTCCTAGCTGCATGAAGACAAGAGCTCTTTGTAGGTACAGCGTCTGTCCCAACCTCATGCAGCTCTCTTCACCGGACATGGCCCCAAATCACACAGCCAGTTGGAGGTGGAGTAGGACTCATCTCAGGAAAATATCCAAGCATAAGTTGCCCCGAAGATTGTGGCTTCTACCCCACATACCCCTTTGGGTTCCTCCAGAAAGAACCTGTTTCCACAGAGACTACACCCTGCTGTGTCCCAAGAAATCATGCAATCGGGTACTCTCTCCGTGTCGTTTAGGCACCCTAGGGATCCCCACAATGGGGAAAACATAGCCTTGTGTTTGCCTGGTATACAGAGTCCTGGGATCTCACTGCTCAGTGCTGGGATCTGGAACCAGGGAGATCAAGTTCACACAGGTAAGTACACAGCCCCACACCATGACAGATAACCCTGCCCCTAAAGCTTTAGGCTAAGTTAGGCCTTGAACCAACAGAGCCATGTCCCAACCCAGCTGTTCCTCTTACACCTCCAAAACACAACACAGAAAGTAGGGGAACCAAAAAGCTTTGGGGTAGATGTCCTGAGGAAGGTAGGGACTATGTCTCCTGGTCACTTGTCTAGAGAAGAACCAGCTACCCCAGCACTAGGCTAGAACCCAGGGAGACCACAAAATCCAGGTCCTTGACGATGGAGGAGGCAGAAAGTCCAGGTCCTGGGGAACTGAACAGGATGCAAGGCACAAGAGGCTCTCACAAGCAGAGAGACCAACGAGCACACATAGGTACGTGCTCGCTTTCAAAATATACATATTACATGTATACACAGGCACAAACACATATGCACACCCATTCTCACATGCTCACACACAAGCACACATGTAATCTTGTATATGCGCTCACACAAAACCACATGCCTGGTTTCTCACAAAGAGCAGGCATTAAGCTCTCCAGGTTCATCACCTTCACAGTAGCTGGCACTCCTCAAGGGGACCTGGTGGCAGCCACCAAGGAATCATTCATAGGGGAACAGGCAGACCTAACTTTCCTCGGTGCAAGACCATTTCCCAGAGAGCAGGAGCGGGGCACAATAGAGAATGCATGGCTAATGGGGCCCCCATCACCCACTGGGGAAACCTTACGCCATCGGAATTCATTCTGGGGGTAGCTAAGGAGAGCCCAGGGCCCACTCAGAGAGAATGGGATCTATGGATCTGGGACCCAGGTCCCTCCCTTTGCAGGCAGCCCAAGCCAGCAGACTTGGATGTGCAGGCAGACTCCCCCAGACAGAATCTCTGCCTGTCAGCTCTGTCTCCAGCAAGGCAGTCACCACAGGCACACCTCAGAGCTTTGGGAGCTGGCTTGGTGAGCAGGATCTACACGGTTAGCAAACACTTAGCCAGGTTTGAGTCCCAGAGGAGCCCCCTGAGGGACTGCCAACAGCTCCTCCCTTCAAGGGAAAACCAAAAACCTAAAGGTCTTAAGCATCTCTTGCTTGGCTGGTGGCCTCTGAATTATCATTCACACAACCTCCTGTCTCCCAGTGTCTGCCATGTGGGACTCCGGAGGTTCCTTTCAACCACCTCAGCAGATAGAAAAGGAAAGGATTCTGTGGGAAGCCTGTGAGGCCCTTCCTACCCCACACTGCCTTGATGGGACAAGTTCTGGACAGCCCCATCCAGAGGAGCCCCAGAGCTCCCTCTACCCCACCCCTCTGTACCCTGCCATGCTGGCCCTGCTAGCTGCTCACATGGGACACAGCCCAGGGTGCGGCTTCTAGTGGTGCTGAGCAAGAATAGGGGGAATTGGGGGAGTCTGCTCATGCCATGACAAGACCACTCTACAGCTAACACCCTATGTAACTCATTCCAGATGGGTTGGCGCAGGAGCAACAAGCATCCTTCTGAGGAAGCTTGGAAGAGCCAATCACATGCCATTCCTGGACCCATACCAAAGCCTGATAGACCTGGGGGGTGGGGATGGCAGCAGGCAACAGCAAAGGAAAATGGATTCCTCCCTCTTCTCCTCAGCAATACTATGTCCCATAGCTAACAAACCTGGAGGAGCCCTAAAGCCTGTCTCCAGAAACTGTGACTCCCTGGGTCCATGCTGAGGTACTGGGCTGGCCTTAGAGATGCTAATCAAATGCTGGCCCTGACCCCCTAGATGAGAGGAATAGGAGTAGTTGTCAGATTAACACCTACCCTCCCTGTACTGTTCTGAAAGACAGCATGGAGGGCCATCCCCTCTGAACCCTGACCCCTGACAGAACACCCACTGGGCCGCCTTGTCTCTTGGGTTCACCCTTCAGCCTCCTCCCGCGGGCCTGCTCCTCCTTCACCAGGCTACCTTGGACAGTGTATAGTAATCATCCCCAGCTGCAGGATCCTCACATGGAAGAGGAAGAAATCCTGTACAGTGATCACTGTGCCAAGGCCACAGCCAGGGTAGAGGCCAGCCCCAGCCTGGCCAGCAGGCCTCTCTCTCTGCTAAGACTGGGGGCCTATGCTGCCCATTCCAACCCATAGCTGTCTGTTCCAAATCTCCAACAGGAAGGGATCCAGAGAACCTGCAGGAAACAGGGCAAGGCAGGCAAAGCGGAGCCCCAGTGAGGTCTCAGCCTGGCCAGTCTGGGCCTCAGTTTCTGTAGCTGCAAAGGCACTGGTGCTGATCTCCGTAGCAATTTGAGAAATGTACATTGCTCCTACATGCAGTAAGGTAGCTGACCAAGAAGGGCTACTAACATTACCAAAAACACTAGCCAGGCCCTGCCTGGAGTCTGTCTCCTACGGTTACCTGCCCCATCTAGCAACAGACTTCCCTTCAGGTACCAGCACCCACTTTCCACACAGGCCACTGTACATGTGTTCATCAGCACACACCAGCCATGTTCTTAGCCCTTTCCTTATAGCCCATACTTAAGAGTCAAAACAGGCCTTGACTACTTGGTGAACAGTGGGCTACTTTAATTGCCCAAGATATGTACAAGAAAGATCAGCATCACTACACTACAGAAAAATCTAGAAAAGTGGACAGAACAGAAAACCCCATATGGATGCACAGGTAAGCCCCTAGCCCCCAGGCCTTCAACAGTCTCTTTTTCTTTCTTTTCCCTTTTGACAGTTGTGATGGTCATCAATGACGATCTAAAGACCTGAAAACTAAGAGTAGGAGCCCAAGGTTTTCATGAGTAGGTCCACAAGGTATTCAATGACCTAAGTGGTCTTCAGGGCTCCAAGCCCCAGGCTGTGCAGGGGACCTTCTGATCAGTGCTACCTGAAGATGCTATCCCTGAATGCTTAGAGCAAAGGCTGGGGTTAGGGTGGGGAGGCGGTGGGGGCACCTGCTGAAATTGGACCAGTCACTGCAAAATCTGCACTTGGTCCCTAAGCACAGCACAGGATGAGGGTACATGGTCATTCTTACCACCACCATGATCCCAGACTTCCACCAGAGGCACCAGTGGGGGGCCCACTGAAGGACAGTGCTGGATAGGCATCCCACCCACTAACTGTCCCACAGGAGGAGCTGAGGGTCCTATGAGGCCAAAGAGGGTTGATACTCAAAGAAGAACCAGGCAGGGATGAAAGATGACCGCCTAAAAGGACACCTCCCGCACAGGGAAATCAATGGGCGAGTAGCTCCTTCAGTAGGGAGTACACCTCCAAAGCCCCAAGCAGCCCTGTGGCCCACCACGCTGGAAGGGAACAGTGACCTTTCCTGCCACCCACTAGCCTATCACCATTACTCAGGTCTAGGGTCACAGTGTCCCCAACAAGGTCCCCATCCTGCAGGGAAAACAGGAAAGGACAGAGTGCTCACTTCCCTACCCATAGGTTGAGTCTACAGCTCTAGACTTGTCCCTAATCCTGAAGAGTAAGAGGGAAGACACCGGCTTTGCAGAGCCTTCAAGTCCTCTGATGGGCTGAGACAAGGCCGTGCACAGGAGAATGTAGACCATGGGAAAGAGCCAGGATGGCTCCTCTGAGAGGGGTGTTGGAGGAATGTTTGTGAGGAGGGAGGCTGCCACAGGCTCAGACATGAGGCCTCTGCCTAAAAGCCTGCCCTGCATTCGCAGCAGCTAGAAGCCAGCCAGCAACCAGCCAGGAGCCAGCCAAGAGCCAGCCAGCAACCAACCAGGAGCCAACCAGGAGCCAGCCAAGAGCCAGCCATGGTGAGTGGGAATAGGAGGCAGGTATACAGAAATGGGTTCTGCTACACCAGCCCAGGTGGCAGTGACAAGCCAGAGGATGAGTTCAGAAAATCAGAGAGCCAAGGCTCTGAGGGGGACAAAGGAGCCCTGCCCTTGTTCGTCTCACTGGGGACAGGTGAGAAAAACCCTTATCAAGTAAGAAGAGAAAACCAAAGCACTCACTCTAAGGTACTATTCTGGAAACTTCTACCTGTGTCTGGTCACTTGGGCAGGCAGTAAGCAGCCTTAGAATCCACATCCTGCTCCCAAATAAGGAATCCCTCTGATTTTAATCAGAACCATTAAGTACTTGTTAGGTAATTAGGAGACACAAATTACAGCATAAAAAAGATGGGCGACAGCCACACAGAGGACGTTACAGGCCTGACAAATCCAGGACTGGAAGCATCTGGTCTCCAGAACTACACTTGGGTCACTGCCCAAGCCTCCTGTGTCACCTGTACCCCCTGCCACTGCTCTTGCTGTCCCATCCCTGCCAGCAAGGACGCAGGCCAGGCCACTGAAGAAAGAGGGTGTGAACTCAATGGGGGATGGGCAGGTCCTCAGCAGACCTTACAAGGGAGATTGCAGCGATGGGGACATGCAGGCTACAGAGGGAATGGGATGGGAGGCAGAAGGAGAATGCCATCTCCAGATCCAGAGAAAGAGGACTCAGCAGCTAAGAGCACTTCCGACAACCCAGGTTCAACTCCCGGCAGCCACGTGACAGCTCACAACCATCTGTAACTCCGTTCTCAGGGAACCCGATGCCCCATTCTGGCCCCCATGAGCATAAAATATTGACACATAAGTTTTTTTTATATAAAAAATATCCAATCCAAGCATGAGGGGGCTAAGGCAGGAAGGTTACCTTGACTTTAAGTCCAATACAAGCTAAAGTGAGACCCTGTTTCAGAAAGCAAGAATAATTAAATATCGCCAAGAGATTGGAGTGTGGGCCCAGAGATAGACCATTTGCTTACAGTATGCCGGTCCTGTGTGTGTTCAATCCCCATAATTGAAGGGGGGATGGGGAAATGGGGGAATTATAAATTTCCTTCTGGGTCTTAGGCCCAGAATGGGGCCCAGAGAAAGTTCTAAAACCAGTCAGTAATTAGCAATATAGCCACCAGTTTAACTGAGTCAAATGGCAGCATGAAAAAGGTCCAGTCTGATGGCAAGGCAGGGCTGATAAGGCAGCCAGACAATAGCAGGGTGCTGCCCCTTGTGGGCTTCCTGATTACCCAAGGATTCCCAGACCCAAGCTACAGGGGAAAACAGGAGCCCATCCAGGGACTCGGGCTCACCAAGATGCTTCCCAACCCTACTGGCAAGCCACAGGGCTCTGTCTGCTCCACAGCCAGAACCTGCAAGCTCAGCTTGACTACAGCCACCTCCAGTCCACAGGGAACTCCGGAGTCCACTTGGGACAGCCCCACTCACAAGGAGCCCAGACTTGCAGTGGGCCGTATCATTCTCAAAGTTCCAGCCAGGATGTCCTCCTCTGGACTCAAACCCTAGATTCGCCTGTGAGCCAGGGAACACTCATGAACAGTGTGCACCACGGCAGGCTCACATCAAGGGCCTCAAAGTCTGCCTTCACAAACACACCCTGAACCGAGTACAGCCGTGACCACAGCAGGGACAGCGATGGGACTGGTGCCAGATGAAGAACATCACAGGGCCAGCACTAGCTGCCCACCACTCTCCCAACACCAGCCTCTCAGAAAAGGGAGCTGGAGCTCAGAGATGGGGCAGGTCTTGAAGGGACAGAATTTGAACCCGGGGCTCAACCATCCATATGGCTCTAGCAACCCAAGCGAATGCTTTGAGGGGCTGAGGTACAGTTGTCTCCTGTCACCTGCTCATGCCAGTGCACTAAGACCTGCACCCAGACCACCAAAACAACAGACCGCTCTAATTTCCCTCCAAGGGACGCCAAGTCTCCCAAGGCAAGGCAACATGAAAGCAGAGGCTCGGGTTAGGGTTCAGGGACTCCTGGGATAATATGCCCATGCCAACGCTACCACCCGGCTCCAGAACCTACCAATGACTCGTACTGAAGTTGTAGTTGCCACCCCTTATCATACCCACCATGGCAGCAAAAGACAAGAGAGGTAAAGAGCAAGGGTCCAACCCTCAGGAAGGTGGAGGGGGGCCTGAGCTCTCAGGACCAGACCAGCCCTTCTGAGATGGGTAGCCTAAGACCTGATACGCCCACACTTGCCCTGGCCAGAGTGCACACACGCCATTTCATTCTGGTCTCCAGGATCACACACCCTGGATCTCAACTGCAAGGCCTCTGAGACGGCAGGGCATGTTCTATCTATCGAGTAAAGCGAAAGTACTCCAGATCCATTAATGCAGGTAGACAGCCATATTTTGGGGGTCTCTGCAGCCATCCTGGAGAGAAAATGCCACAGTCAATATCCCTTGAGACGCCAGGAGCCTGGAGATCTGTTAAGTAGATAATTTGTGGGCTCGATTTCCCCACTGGGGTTTAGCGACACAGGACTACACAGACCTGCTGGGGGATGAAGACTGAAAAGCCAGGCATGGTGGTACATCCCTGCAATCCCATGCTGGGGAGATGAGGCAGAAGGATCAGGAGTTAAAAACCACCCTGTACTGCATAACATCCAGCAGCAGGCTGGGCTACATAAGGCCCTGTCAAAGAAAGAAAAAAAAGGAGAGAGGAGGGGAGGGGAGGAGAGGGCAGGGGAAGGAGGGGAGGAGGAAAGGGAAGAAAACAGGGAGGGAAGAAGGGAGGGAGGGAAAGAGGGAAGAGGAGGGGAAAGAGGGAGGGAAGGAGGGGAGGGGAGGGAAGGGGAGGGGAGGGGAGGGGAGGGGAGGGGAGGGGAGGGGAGGGAAGAAAGAAAGGCAGACCAATACAGGAGGGGGAGGAGACTCGGGCCCTCACACCTGCAACAATTAATTAGCTACTTATTGTTATGTTTTATTAAAAATGAGCCAAGGATATGTTTGAAGATCAAGGTATGATGAGCTGGGCCCACGCTGAGGCATCCTTTCCCCCTGAGGTATCAAAGAGGAGAGAAGAGAGGCTGGCCAGGAACACATGGAGAGAGGGGAGAGGGAAGAGAAAGAGGGAGAAAGGGGTCAGGGAGAGAATAAGAGAGTGAGGAGGAGCAAACAGTCCCCTTTAATAGTAAGCCAGGCCTACCTGGCTATTGCCAGGTAACTGTGGGGTGGAGCCTAGAAGGAATGCTAACACTGTAAAACAGACAATTAACAAAGAGTGAACTCTGAGGTTGTCACATAAACATGCATACGTACATGTGTGTACATATGCACAATGTAGCATATACATGCATGCACACATACATACACACACCAAGCTCAGGCCTGAAATCTCAGCATGACCCAAGACTACAAAAATCCCTGCTTACCAAGGCTTCTGACATCTGAAGTGGAGGGTTAAGTTGGAACAGCATCCAAACAGCAGTCTGGGAAGCAGGTCACCCAAATGTCTGGAGACGAAGAACTGGATCCCGCTGCCCTTGTGGACAGCACTCCCACAGCTCCGCAATACCACAGAGTCAAGGTCACACCCTACGGAAGACCCCTGGGAACTTCCCAGTCTCTTACACCCCTGGGCCTAACCACACACTGTTCCCAAGCATTCCCTCGTCTGAACCCGCATGGTGCGATTTCCTCCAAGAAGGCTTCCTCCAGCTCCATTCCATCTCTGCTTAAGGGAGGTCCTGTGCCCTGGACAGCAGCTACCACACTACACCGTCAGGTCCCCACCCACCTACTGTTGCAAGGGCTGGTGACAGCCCAGCTCACACACATCAGCCAGGACATCCACTCTACAGGTGAGGATGCTGTGCCCTGAGCAGGCAGTTGCTCCTGGCCATTCCCCAGCTGGTGACATGCCCACTGGCAGCCCTCTAACTCTGAAGGAACTAGTGTCAAGTAGGAAAGCCATTAGGGCCTGTGACCTGGGCTGCCACACCCCAGAACTGTCTCCACCCAGAACTCAATCCCTGCCACTTCCCTGTGTTCTCAGGGACACTAGAGGTGTCCTTGTGTGTCCTCAGCGCTGCACCCTAGACCTAGGGCAGAACTCTATACCTCCATCACTGTGACTTCTCTCCTCTGCCAGGGAAGGCCACAAACTGCACCGTCGCCTACTCCAAGACAAGACAGGTTAGGTTGCTATGGGCAAAGGGGTAAAGAAGGCCTTGAGGAAGCCATGGTGCACAGAGTTTTCTTAGAACACAGACTCTGCCCTAAAGGGCCCACTTCCGCTGTCCATTACTGTTCCAGAAGATTCTGGCTAACAGAATCTGACTTCTAGTTAGGAAGGACAAGCATTCCCTACCTCAGAGCTGACCTGCCTGGTCAGAAACAGCGCTGCCAGTCTACAGCCTAGGAGTTCACCCTGACACAGTCCCACAGGTCACTTCTTAGGGGACACCACATTAAGAAGAACCCTTGTGAAGACACAAAGCTCTGCTAATACAGTGCACACTTCTGATGTCCACGTGGAGCAGATGAGGAAACTAAAGTTCAGGAAGGGCCCGACGACCTAGCCTGACACTCCCGGCCCTAGACCCCAAAGCTCCCTTTCCCAGGATCCGGGGCCTCGGCCACAGACAGAGGCTGTGGTCGCCTGAGGCTGCAGCCGCCTGCACATTGCACAGTGAACTCTGGCCAGGTTTCTCCCTGGCTTTGGAATGGCTCTCACCACAGGCAGGTACCAAACCTGTCCAACCGCCCTGACACCCGCGGCTATCTGCTCATGGAATTTCTCAACCACACAGAGCAGGCGATTGCCACAGGCCTGCAGCCGGCAGATAAGAAACAGCAGGGGCTGGTGTGGGCTGGGGGTTGGGGGTGTGCTGGGGTGTGGCTGGCTCAGCTTTGCTTTGTTTCTACTCTGGCTGTGCCTTCATACTTCTCTGCCCACTCGGGGCCTCAAGCTTCCTGGGGGTGCTGTGCTCAGGGCAGATGGGTAGGGTGAGAAGGCCCGGAGGAGATAGCCTATCAGAGCCATCAAGGGTGGTGGCTCAGTAGGACCCCAAGCAGGGTGAGACTGGGCGGGGCTGCCTTTACCTGGGAAAAAAACCCTTTCCCAACCTCAAGGCCCACAAAGCCCATCAGGAGGCCAGTCAGATTCCCACCCTCCCCTGTACAACACGACAAGTATACCATCAGAGCCCACTGAGCAAGGCCGTCACTAGGGAAGGCACAAGGCGAGTCATAGGTTCTCCCATCCTCCAGTGTCAGGATGCAGTGATCAATGGCTCTAAATATGGTGGCCCAGAAGCCCACACAAATGCAGCCCCACTGCAGAACCTGGCTAGCAAGATGAATTACTCCCACCCGAGCCACAACCACAGTCCTGTATGCCTGAGACGTGAGCTAACTGCTGTTCTTACAAAACCCAGCTGGGCAGTAACTCCCCACTTACTTTCTCACTACTGATGGCTCAAGCAATGAAGACATTTGCAAGACCCCCGAACCCCCTCTGCCACCTAAGACTCTGATCGGCTCCTCACATGCAGGTGTCAGGTGTCGAGGCTAGGATACTGGGGAGGTGGAGCTGGAGGAGGCCGGGCTCCTGCTTTTCCAGGTCACCAGGGCAAAGAGGCTAGACTGACCCAGGTTCCCATGAGGACAGCCCCATAGCACAGCCCTGGATTCTACAAAAGGGGCGGGGCCCTGTTACCACCTAAGAGCAGAAGCTGCCCCACCCTTGCCTGGGAGCAGCCCCCAGCCTCCTCTAAGCCTCTGCTCCACTGGAAGGAGGTGCCAGGATGGTTTCCAAAGAACGCAGACTCCAGGCCAGGGTGAGCCTAGCCTGGGAGGAGCTCCCCTGGCCAGCTTCGGGTTGCACAATGGGGGGGGGGGGCGAGCTACCTGACTCTCCAGCCCTGCTAGGCTAGAGAATACTCTGGGAGAGGACCTCCCCACCCTCAGCAGGGTCCCACAGTTCCACAGCTCCGCAGCCTCTAGGCCTTAGAAATCTTTGGGCAACCATGGTGTCCTCCATTTGGTCCCTGCTGCCCCTGTATTCTGGAAGGCTTCCCCTTCCCACCTCAGTTCTGTAAAGTGGAGCCCAAAGGAGAAAAAAAGTGAACACAAGAGCACAAGCAAGGCCAGGCTGGGCAGTCTCCCAAGTGAGCACCATGTGGTTGTAACCTCATTCACTGGGTACAGCAGGCCAGAAACCTGGGATTCCTGACCTGCTAGAGTGATGGAGAGGCAGCTAGAACTCAGCTCTACTGTGGAAGGCTAGCCAGTGGGTGAGCTCACATATAAAAAACATGCCCCAAGACAGCCGTGGCCCACAGGGCAATACTGACAGATCCAGGGCCCATAACAGAGACTCTATATACTTCGGCTTGCATCTCCCTAGGTGGCTAGGGACCTGTGGGAGAAAATTAGGGACAGAGGCAAAGATCTCACAACACAGGCCCTCTCTCCTCTTGTCTTCCAGCATACCTTGCTCTGTGTACCCAGATGATGCCCACAAGATGCAGAGCAATGTTGGGCTCCTGCCTGCAGGGATACATACAGTAGCTCACCTCTGCTCTAAATCTTAAAGTCTGTCTATAATCTCAGCCCTGGGGACTAGAGCAGAGCTCCTTGAATTCCAGAATTTCAAAGCAGGACCCTTAATGCCAACAGAGGTTTCTGGCCGCCTCTTGGCTCCTCTATCCCCCACGTCCACCTTAAGGTGAAAGCCAATGGGCACTCTGTCTAGGAAAAAGCTATGCACACATGCCTGGTGACAGCTGTGGTCTAAGGAGTGTGAGGAAAATCTGACCCAGACTTGGGCCCATAAGCAGCAATGGAATAAGGTGAGCTCATGGCTGAGCTCATGCACAGGGATGCCCCTGACTGCAGAGCAGGGGTACCAGAAGGGGAGAATGGCCTAGTGCCAGGTCTTGCCCCAAATACTACTGCCTGTATATACTGGACAATGGCCTGGTTTCCAGAAGCGCAAAGCATCTTAAATAATGCTGAAGACAAAGAGGGCAGGAAGAGCGACTTAGCCAGACAAGCCATGCCACGGCCCTTGGGGCATGGTCACCATCCACTCAACACTGCGTAACTGCTCATGATGGCCTGTGGAGAGGCATCAACAAGAACTACAGACCTGATAAAAAGAGAGCCGCTGTCCCTCAAGTGGGAGGGCTCAGGAGATCTGCCCACAGAGACTACAGCCTGGCCCTGCCCACACAGCTCGCACACCGCAAGTATCACCAGTGTAGCCTAATCACTGCTGAGCCCAACGAACAGGCTCTGCACCCTGGTGCACAGCTCTGCACAGCAGCACCTCCCACATGTCCCAACCCAGTCCACAGCCTCTCTAAGACATTTTCCATAACCGTTCCCAGGGAGACTTGTATAGGTGTTCTGAACTGTCTTCAGTCTCCTGAATTACATCTCAAAGGCACCACTGGGCCTCCACCTCAACCCCAGATACCTGGTAACCCTACACTGAAATATTTTGCTCCTCCTGTCCTGGAGAAGAGTAAACGGTGTGGGGCTGGAGAGATGGCTCAGTGGTTAAGAACACTGGCTGCTCTTTCAGAGTCCTGAGTTCAAATCCCAGCAACCACATGGTGGCTCACAACCATCTGTAATGGGATAAGATGCCCTCTTCTGGTATATCTGAAGACAGCTACAGTGTACTTAAATCAATCAATCAATCAATCAATCAATCAATCAATCAATCTCTTTTTAAAAAAGAGTATAAACAACACAAACAAACCTCAAGGGGGCTAAGCACAGGCTTTCACGTTCAGAATGCTCTAGGTGGTCCTGTTGGACACAGGGGTACCAAGCACCTCTCAGAAGCAACTAAGGGTCTGGAGTGAGAAGCACTTGTGACCGCGACACACAAGGCAGAGCTACACAGTGGGTCAGCATACACATGCACACATAGCCCAAGCCACCAGGGTCTCTCTTCTCTCTGCCTCACTTGCCCAAGGGACTCCCACAATCAAGAGCCATCAGAAATTCAAATTCTACTTTGGGAAGATTTCTGGGCAGGACCCAGCAGCCCTTCACATCTATTGAAGAAGATAAACACACATCTTCCCAAGCCACAGTGTTCAATTCTGTGTCTGTTCTCAGAAAACTTAAATACTGTCTTTTTCTTCGGGCCAGAAACCCCAACCATCCCATCCCCCAGTTACACGAGTACCCTGTGCCCCAACTCTCCAGACACACAGAAGATCTAAGCTGCTTGCCTTCCACCTGTGCTCCAGAATCCAGCCCAATAAAGAACCTAAAGGCATCAATGGGCCGCCATTCCGAGTAGCATTGGGAGAAGGGCTGAGTGTCCCCAAGGGAAAAGGATGACTGAAGGCTTAAGGAAAAGCCAAGGTCTGCAGAGCATTGCTGGCTGAGCCAGCCCAGAGAGGATGAGAGTCCTTCAAGTCCCTGAAGGGAGCCAGGCTTCTGAGTTCCCAGCTGACCACACAGGAGTATGGGTACAACCTGGGCCAGCCGGCAGCCACAAACCCACAATGTATGCTGTGGGGCCTAGCCCTCACACGCTCCCTCTCTGTCAGTCCTGGCAGCTGCTTACTGTATCGCCAGGGAAGCTGACTCCAGAGTCAAGCCCATGTCCTGGGAGCTGCAGGATGCAGCCAGGGTGAGCCTGGCCGGCCCCGCCAAAGCAAAACAAGCATCCGCCTGCTCTGAGCACGGAGCAGCAGGAGGCCGGGAGGCCCAGACGCTTCCCCTCACACGGCCTGCTGCCTTGGCAAGTGGCCACTGTGCCTGCTGCTGGACAGGGGCTAGGCAAGGAAGACAGGACTCCAGCCAGGTCCTGTGCCGCCATCTGGGGGCATGCAGAGGAGCCCCTGCTCACAGAGTTAAAATGTATGACAATTACAGTGTCCTACAGGCACCCAGGGGCCCCCATGCAGCGCTTTCCCATTCTTATCCTTCACCTAGAGGCCACACCTCCCTGGCCACCTCTGCCACCTCCTACACACCTTCCCCCAGGGTGTTCCACACACCTATCATTTAAGCTCCTAGGAGCCAGAGTCCACTGGACTTACTAGTATCAGTCTCAACAACACTCTTCCTTACAGAGACAGACAGACAGATACACACACACACACACACACACACACACACACACGCACACTAGTGCATCCTGCACCAGGCCCTGGCCTCCATCCATCACCCTGGGCTCTGCACCCACTCTGTGACAAAGCCTACTCCACGTCATCACCTCTCATTCTGATGTTTAAAATTTCATTCACGGCAACAGATTGGTTATTCCATCTCGGACTTAATTAAAGAGGGCCCCAGAACGACATTTTAAACAGCAATGTCATTTTCTAATTGACACGGCTCCATTACCAAGAAAAATACTCAAACCTGCCTGAGACACGGTGCGAGCCCTTCCCCCACCCTCCCAGCGAAGAGACGGACGCACAGCTTCAATTTTTAATCTGCTGATGAAATATTCAGGGGCCACAAAAGGATTGCATTTCCCTGAGGCATGGGATCACTGCCCTCTCCAGACTCCCCATGTTGGTAAGATAGCAAGTTAGGGTGATGGGGTCAGGCAGTCTGGAAGATGGGGGGCCCACATGGGTAGCAACTGATATTGGCCTGCTCAGCTACCACATCATACTTGTCCCCCACTCTATTCCACTGCCCCACTGTTAGCTCAGGTCTTTCTGTGCTCCTCAACAATATCTGAGGAAGTAGAAGACTGCCCAGAGGGACTACATGCCCCAGTGATACCCACCAGGTCTCCTGGCTCATCTTGACACCTGTCTGAGTTTCCTATGTTAAGCCCTACCAACAGCAATCAGGCCCTAGTATGCTAATTTCCCAAGCAAAGTGCCTGGCTCAGGGCCTGGCTGAAGTGCCAACACCTCTCCATGGCTGGTCATCTACACCTCAAGGCCACACATGTCTGCACAAAGCTCAGTAAGGTGGCATTTGTAGGCAATGACGCTGAGATGGTGAAGAGAGAACTCTGCCTATACTGCAGGCTCGAGGGCCTGGTCAAATACATGCAGACAGTATGCAGGCCCTGCAGTGTCAGTCAAGCCAAGTTCATCCAAAGCCACTATCAGCCTGGCTGGACACTGGCTCTCATGGCCACCAGAGACCAAGTGCAAAGAGGACCATGACACTCACCAGAACAGGGACAGGCCCCAGCTCAACCCCTCAGCCTCTTTACTGCATCTTTTCATGCCGGGCATGGCAAGGGAGGCAGAGCCTTCCTCCCATCTGTTCCCACTTCTGCATCTTGTCCTGACGGGATGGCTCTAGACACACAGTCAAACTGCTCCAGGTAGTTACCTGACTAGGGGGCCCCACTCAGGGGTTCACTAGTGAGCTGAGGTGGAACACACAGCCTCACCCCATCCTTCACGTGGCCCTACCTGGACCAGGTTCACTCAGGGGAAAACACTACAGAAACCACAGGAAGAACTACAGCAGTCCCCACAGGACATAGCCAGGGTTGCTGTTGTCTGATGTGCCAGACTCTAGGCTACCGCCTCCAAATGAAGAGTCATTCTCCCCTTACAGAAGGGGAAACTGGTGTCTGCATGACCAGTCAGGTCTTCCCCAGGGAGAGGCTCCGGTGGGTTGAGTGACACAGGATGGCCCAGTCCCCTCCTGGGAAATTGCAAGCATGCCCTACTGGCCACTATCCTCAGCAAGAACCAGTCTTTTCTACAACTAGGTGGCATCGGCTCCTTCCAGAGATTCACACAGAACTGTAGTCTCTACTCACATGAGGTACAGTTCCCATGGAAGCCTGCTGACCACAGGCCGGGGAGGCTGGAGGTTTGAGCTATGCACTGAAACTCTCCTCGGGACTATGATCTAGCCCAACAGTCCGTCTCCGTATCAGCACATCAGCCACAGGGCACCCAGTGGCATCCAGCACAAAGATAAGTAGATGTAGTCAGATGAATCAGGTGGAAGATAGGGGGCCACCTCAGTGGACAGTGAGGGGCCACCTGAGTTCACCTGAACACAGCGAAACCTCACATGTGTGCTGGCCACTCATCTTCTCAGAGATCAGACAAACCTAAGAATGATGCTCCTCAAATTGGCAGCTGACACAATTGGCCAGTGTCATTCCCCAAGGACCTTTCTAGGCAACTGCCCTGTGTTTACTGAGAGTCAGCACCTAGCCACTTATTCAAGATGTGTACTACAACATCAGCGCCCACTTTAACCCCCCTGTTAGGTCCCACCTGACCACAGACACACAAGTTCACCTCCTAGGAGGCCTCCAAGCCTCCCTAAACCCTGTCAGTCATGCTCCTGCCCATACCCTTGACGATCTCTGTTCCCACAAATACACCACCAGCAAATGCCAACTGTGTGGCCACGCCACATCTACACTCCAAGCCTACAACCCTACATGTCACTGCAAGCCACCGGACCCCAAACACATGGCTGCCCCAGCCTCTGGACTCACTCCTGCCACTGGGCTTCTTCTCAGCAGGATCCACCAGACTCTACAAACAAGCCGTCTGGGACCCGGTGACACCAAAGCTGGCTCTGCTGTCTACAAGCCCCTCCCTGTCTGTTCTTTCCCTCAGAACCGGTGAGACCCACCTCAGGGCCTTTGCACACACCACTGCTCAGCCCGGAAGGCACTTCCTCTCCATTCCCACAAGTCTACTCCTTACTCTCTACCCCTGCTCAAATGTCGCCCTGAGGAAGGTCTTCCCTGGCTTCAGTAGCCAGTAACCTCTCTACATACCAAGACTTGACCATGCTCAGTGCAGGCTCCAGGCCATCCTAGATTACACACCGGAACTCCAAAAGGTGAGGGATAGGTGACACAAGGGTGATCTGTCCAGCCAGGCCACCCAGAGCTCCTCTGCAGCCCTCTTGACAGCTCCTTCCAGATGCCCATCCAGCCAGGGAGGTGGAAGGAGGAATGTGTCTGTCCCTCAGCGTCCGACCTCCTGGACAACAGGAAGCACCAATCTGCTGGGAGCGCAAGACAAAGGCAGGCTGACCACTGAGCGCCCGCAATTCATCTCGGTCAACACTGTGGCGGTGCGGCCGTCCACCCAGCGATTTACATTTTTATTAAATCACACGGGGAAATTAGAGACATTATTACTTGCCTAGGCTCCTTAACCCTTCCTCTGCCCATTGCCCACACTACTGCTGCATGCTGTTGAGGATTCAAACTATAGATCTCCGAGCATCCACCTGGCGGCTCTCTAAGGGCTGAGTGTGCCCTCACAGGAGGCTATGAGCAGGGCATAGGCCACACAGCTCCTCCAGCTGCCCCTCTGTCCATTAGGCCAATCAGGCAAACAGGAAGGGTCAGGCAGAAGAGTCTTATCTAGGCCCAGCTGCCCACTTTGCTGCCCAGTGCTGTCCAGACTCAGCTTCCCAAGGCTCCTGAGGACTCAGGCAGGTTCCACAAGAAACTGAGGATGAACACTGTCCACTACTGAGCCAACACCAGGGGGAGACACCGGGCAGCTGCCAGGTCAGGGGACCCAACCACCAAACCCCATGGCCTTATCCAGTTCCAGGGAGGCTCAGAGCTAGACCCAGTCAGATACATCACTGTCAGTCACCAAACCCTGTCCAGCTGGGCTTTCAGTTACTGGCCTCATCCCACCAATGCTCGGGACCACTGAGGAACTGTTCTTCTAAACCACTGAAATATGTCTGGAGACTCATCTCCTGAAGATGTCAGACTATGCCAGCATCTGCCACCTGAGGACACCAAGGCCTCACTAAAGTCACAGTCACTGGACACACCCACTCCTTCTGTCTTCTCAACCAACTCTGGTCTAGAGCTCACCAGGAAGCAGTTCCGGAACAAGCCACCCAGGCAGCTACCCAGGCAAGGCCTCAGGGCTCCAACCCCACTCTCTCTAGACACCTCTGTCCTGCTGAAATGTAGCCACAAGGCTGTCTCCCAAGTGGCAAAGACCACAGTGGGAGTGTCATTTCCTCTGCCTCCAACTCCACATCCACTGTCTCAGGGCCCATACCAGGCCTTGGCCGAGCACTAGTCCCTAAAAACACAAGAGTCATGGGGAGAATGGGAGAAACCTAACCCAGGATGGCTGCCTGGTGGAGGCAGTGTACAAGTAATGCCTATGTCTTGTGCATTCCCACACAAGTAGACACCTATCAGAAACAGGGAGCCTGGAGGGCACCAAAGAGTGCAGTAGTGTCTGCCAGGCATCCACAGAGACCCAGGAGGAGTCTGAAACCTAGGATTTAGCCCTACCCTGTTCTTCTAGGAACTGAGGACTCCACACCCACCTTCATAAGAGGAATCTCAGCTGTGGGAGGGTGCCTGGGTTGGGGTTAGACAAGAAACCTCCGGTTTCCCCCACCCTGTGGCTGCTGAGTCAGGCACATGGGGCGGACCCCAATCACAGCCCCTTCCGGTGGGTGGTGAGTGCTGAGGCAGGAAACTGAACCCCAAGAGAAAGCATGAGGCCTAGCTGGTACCAGTCTACACAGACTGTTGAAACTAGCCACCCTCCCCCTATAGGCCCAGGATAGACACTGTCACACAAAAAGGTCTGGAGAGGGTATGAGAGCGGGCTTATCTATACTTATGCTGCAGACTCCAGAAAGGCTAGGTCCCCATTAATCCAGAGCTGATGAACTCATGAGGACAGAGATGGCGTTCAGGCCACTCCATTCCCAAAGATATTAGTCTAAATCCCCAGGGATGAGAGCAAACAGCACAGGGGTCAGGGAGGCTACCAACCAGGAGGAGGACATGAGGGAAGGCCCGGAGGTGGGAATGCACAGACGCAGGCATGAGGTACCTTTGGCTCAGCAGACCCAGCACAAAGGCAGTCCTACATCCTGCATGCCATACATCAGTAGGACACAAAGGCCAGAGAGCTTGAGGCACCAGATCCATCTCATCTGCTGAACATGCCCCTGGCTGCTGCCTCGGGGAGGAAGCACTCTTTCCCACAGTTACAAAAAACTTGTGCAGAGGAGGAAGAAACCCGGCGTCGAGCACCCTGGCTCATGGCTACGCTCCGTGCAGTAGCAGTGCGGATAAGTTCCAAGGTATGGGGACCCCACTGGGTGTCTGCCTCCAATGAGACTGGGTCACTAGAAGACCAGTGGGGCTTGGACAATGACTTTAACCTCAAGTCCCTGTTGGGGCTACAATCAGTGTGAGTCTCCTCTCCTAGCCTTGGGAACCCCTGCACTTCAGGATGGTTTTAGAAGCAGCCATTCCAGATGCCCCTCCAGAGAAACAATTCTGTCCCGGATCTTCACAGCACATCGCCCTCCCCAGTCCTATCGTGACTGCTGCTATCCCAGGCTACTGACCCATGGGCAGCTCCTCTCCTGCCCCTGGGACTAGGACTGCAGTTCTGAGAGGCCCTCGGCCATCACTTCCTATTTCAGGCCCAGAACCCAGAGATAAGCCCTACTTCAACAACTCTCAAAACCACTCTAAAAGTGAGAGGCCTGGCCCCACGCAGAGAGATGAGAAAGCAAAGACTCAGAGAAGGAGATATGCTAGTCAGCTGCACATGCTGTCTAAGACACATATGTTGCCCAGGGTCTCCATGCTACTGGCTCCCATGATCTTCGGGGTTAGCATTCCATCTAGGACACGCACACTGCCCTAGGGGTAAATACTGCCCGGCCCCTCAGCCCACTGATGGCTTACACTGCTCTGAGGCAGGAGCACCCTCATCTCCACAGGCCAAATACCTGAGTCCAGGCATCCATTGGCAGACACATGGAAATCTGTAAGATGACAGGCCTCTCCATGAAAGACAGACAGACAGACAGACACACACACACACACACACACACACACACACACACACACACACACACACTGTGAGGTTCTCTTTCCTGGCCTCTAATCAAAGAATTACCTGAAAACCCCAGCACCTACACAGGCAGGCTCTGCCAACACCACTACAGCCACATGCCCATGTGGCTCACACTGAAGAGAAGCCACTACTACCACCTGAACCAGCACCGAGCCAGCCAGAGCAGGAAGGACTAGGAGGGAGGCTAGAGAACTTCTGTTCCTACTGGCCAAATGCCTGACGGACAGTCTAGCACAGAGACGGTAAGTCCAGCTGTCTACTACCCTGCCCACAAACTAAGCAGCTTCAGGGCTCAGAGACAACTCTGTGAGCCTCCCCCTCCACCCCCAACCTCCCACTCGCTCCCTAGAACTCTTAAGAGGTGGAAAGGCTTAGCAGGCTAAAGCGAGAGAGCTTAGTGAACCCAGGAGTCCAAGCCAACAGCCTTCCCCGGGCCTGGGAGTCAGTGCCTGCTGGCCCTAGCCTGAACAGAGAGCTCAGGATCCCATATCTGCCAGTCACCAGCATAAATCATGACATGCTGCAGTGGCAGCTGACGGGTGAGAACCCCACACCAGGATGAGCTGTGCAGGTCCCTAACACAGCACACACCACTGTGGACTGGGGCTGGGCCCCCGGAATACCACCTTCACTATGTCTCAGCTGGACACACCATTGATACATTTCCCAAAGATACATGTCTCAACCTGCCAAGAACTTACACCTCCAGCGAGAGCCAGAGAAGTGAGCAGAGAAACTGAGCCAGGCACTAAGGCATAAGCCTGCCACCACCCACTGCCCAGAATATGAGAAGAGCAGAAAGTCAACCCCTCCCGTCCCAGCACCAGGTGTGCTGTCCCAATGCCACACAAACATGTGTACGAGCTCCTGTCCAGGGTTTGAGGCTTGGGCCAGGAAGCCGGGTGGAGATTTTGAGGGTGGAGTCCATCTAACCCAGAGTTTCTGAAAAGAGCCCACGAGGAAGTAAAAATAGGAAATAAAAATTAAATTGCTCTGACCAGCCCCTGTTGTTTGTGAAGGAAACAGGGTATCTCCTTGTCTAGCAAGGCAGGCTGGCTCCAGTGCCTCTCAGATACAAGGTGTCCCCACCCCTGCTGACACCAAGGCTAGCTGGGTTGCCTGGAACCCAGCAGGAAGTGTTGAAAGGGGGAGTCCTGGGGTCCTGGATTCAAATTCTGGCTCAGCAGCTAACCAGCAGCATGACTTCTCTGTGCCTCAGTGTGGTTTCAAGCGAGGGAGGCAGAGTTAGTAAGCACTGTACCGCAGGGTGCTGGAGCCTCCTAGAGCCCTGCTCTGCTCACCATCTGCGAATACGCCTGCTTTTCTCAAGTGGACAGAGAGAAAGGCACCAGAGAGCACCACGGCAGCCTAGCCCTGTCTCCCCCACCCGCACAGCCTGCCTGCAGCTCTCAGACCTAATTTCCTCATCACACAATGAGAGGAAGCCTTCCTTCCTACCCTTCCCTGCTGAGCCTTGCCAGCATTCACGCCAGGCTCCTTTACACTAAAGTGTGCGCAACTGACCCTGGCTTTAGGCCCTACTAACTTCTTCCCCCCAGGGTGCCTAGGGTGCCTCAGAAAGGACATGTAGGTGCTGAGGGTGACTACTGATGACTACTATGGTCTAGGCCTGGGGACAGTAGAATATGAAACATGACAAGTCCCCATACATGAACCTCATGTATGAACACAGTTACACATTGATACAGTCATTGCCGTGCACACGCACATGTGGGCACTACAGTCTCACACATGGACAAGGGTATGCACACAGACACATTTATATAGGGCTACATGAACAGGTAATACATGAACCTTATGCATGAATACAGGTGTGCACAACACACACACAGCCATGCATGCTCAGACATGGCCAACAGACTGAACTTCATGTATGACGCAGGTATGCACAGACACAAGGTATGTCACATACACGCCATACACAGGCAATATACAGTACCTTCCACATGAACATGAGTATGCATACTCATAGATATATAATACTCAGAAGCTCATGCAGACACATGTATGCAGACATATGTACGCATGCCAGGAACTCTCACAAGTAAATAATATACAGGACTTCATGCATAGACACAGAGTGTACACAAACACAAGCTCACACAAAGCCATTCACAGTTATATGTGGACAATATACAGACCCACATGTGTGGACACACATATGAAGACATATACACATGTTGCTATGCATGCTTACATGTGGCTAATATACAGAACTTTATACATGAACACATATATAAAGTACATATAGACACATATACATAGCCATGCACACTCACATATGGCTAATATACAGAACTTCACATTCAGACACATCATGTTCACTCATATATGGATGATGCACAGAACCCATTAACAGATACATACATACACAGACACACATGTGTGGCCACATATACTCAATGTAGCTGATACACAGAGCCTACACATGAACACAAACATACACACACATAGGCCATACACACCTATATGTGGATAATACACAGAACCCCATATATAGACATGAGTATACACTCAGACATATGCATATGGCCATGCACACTCACATGTGGATAATACATAGAACCTCACACTCAGACCAGGACTGTGATGCACACACAGAGGGTTGGGTGTGAACACAAGTGCCATACACACACACAGTTCTGCACTCACACTTTGCCTAGCACCCAGTTGTGCTCACTGTAGTCTGGGCTCTAAAAGCCCAGGGGAGAGTCTGAGGTGACCAGCATGGCCTAGATACAGGCAGGAAGGCTAGCGGAGGTGAACTCACACTACAAACCAGCTTCAGGCTTTCTGCCAAGTGGGCTGCTGTCTGTAGACCCTCCACGCTGGCAAGGAGCCTGGCAAGGCTCAGGTCCCCGTGAACAAGATAACAATAAGTGGGGGCTGAGGACGAAGGGACAAAAGAACCTCCACCCTTCTTGTTTCCCACGTGTCAAGGGCCAATTCCATGTGCTGACTGCCAGTCTTGCTCGATACCCTGCAGCCGACGACCCAAGTCCCTCAGTCCCCAGGTTCCCACACCAAGTGAGGCCACAGCGTGAGGATAGTGACAACAGTCACAGTCTTGTTCTCAGCCAGGGAAACCTGAGGGGGGCAGGGGACGGCCAGCAGCCAGCAGCCAGCAGCCAGCAGCAGCAGAGGGGTCTGGGGGGAGAAGCCATTTTGAATCCTGGTAGAACCTGAGCTCTGGGAACAGAGAGGGCCCCGAAGACCAGCTCCCACACCACTTCACTCACAAGTCCCAGCAGGTACAGGGCCCCCTAGGCTGGGAGCAGGGCCAAGGGTAAAGACTGCACAGCCCCCTCTGATAATGACTTCGCAGCTTATCGGGCATGTCCAAAGCCATGTGAGCCCAACAGCCATCCTCTCCTCTGTCCCATGAGTGACCGTGTGTCCTGATACCCAGCACAGGAGACACAATAACTCTCCACAAGCAGATAATTCCCAAGCCATTGTGGGCAAAGAGCCCACGACACCAGCAAGCCAAAACCAGCTTACCACAGCTTCAAGATCCAGATGCCCCATGAGTACACACCACCCACCAGTGAGTTATCCAAGGGTGGCAGACTGACCTGTCCCGTGACCCTATGACCTGGGAGATGTCAGCCTGGGTCAGAGGAAGCAAAGGTATCGGCTGGTATAAGCTATGAGCCAGAAGTGGTGTTCATTTCCTGCAGCCAGGTGGACAGAAATCACATCCGACACAAGGTCCTGAAACACTACAAAATCCTCCCTTACAGACCACAACACACCAGTCACAGGGAATCAGAATGAGCCAACCACGTCAGATGTCTGGCTGTAGCTGGGCCCCCAAACACCTTCCCAGAGAAGTCTTACAAATAACACTGGCCAGGCCAGCCTCGGATGCTGCCAGCGCCTACGGCAGGCCAGAGTGGCATCATGGATGCTCATGAGGCACGGAGCAGGCCAGCCCTCCCCACATGGGCCATCAGAGGAAGGAAGAACACACAGTTAAAGAGGACATCCTGAGTCACAAAGCTGTCTGTAGGCCATATCATCACGTGCATGCCCCATCCGGGTCAGTCAAACTTCTGCAGTCCAAAAACCACAGGCAGTGTTGTCAGTGAGAAGCCAGAACCACAGGGGGCCAGGGACCCCTCAACACCAAGACAAATCTAGAGCCATGTCTCCTCTTACTCATTCCAGACCTGGGGGCAGGGAGCACCCTGCTAGAGATGGCTTAGCCCAGTGCTATACAGAGCCACCAAGACAAGAATCCGTGATGCCCAAAAGGCATTGTAAGTCTAGGATACAGATAGGATAGAGTCCACCCAAAATCTGACTCACAGCAGGATCCTCTGGACAGCTGGGAGGACCTCATCCCTCCTCGGCCCTACCCAGGCCTCCCTACTTCATCTCCTTTGCTTCTACCTGCCTTTGACAGTTGCCCCTTGTACAAGAGTGGAGTCTTTATCACACATCGCCTCCACAGAGATTCAGAGCACTCAGATCCCAGTGTCCTCTGACCTACCCTCCAGCCCTCTGTCCTCAAGTCACTCAGACACAACCCCACACTCCTAGACATGTCTGTAACCACATAGTTACCACTGCTCTCTCTAAAGCTCCTCCTGAACACGTTCCCCTCTTCCACATCACTATATCCTGCTGGGCCACCATGTGCCTGCTCCTGCATGTCCCCCTACACCCTGGCAGCTAGGAGGCCTTGCCTGTGCACCCCAGAGAGGTCCTCTATGGCTGGGTACTAATGGCCCTACCTCAGCTCCTGAGCCTCTTGTAAGACTGCCACTCAGCAGGCCAAGCTACAAGAAACCAGCCCATCCGACTTCTCTTTGGGATTGAAGTTCTGACACTACCCACTGGTGCTATAGCCAAGAACACAACTGCTGGAAGCCAGAGCCAAGGGACACCCAGAAGTCTTAAAGTTGATCTCCACAGGGGAAAGCATGTTACTGTCAGACTCAGGAATGGCAACATCAGAACAGTCTGCCCCAGAAGCCAGGGAAGACAGCACACTAATTCTGGGGTAGGGGCTCTGTGGAGGGCCTTAACTCACTCCATAAACACCCTGCAGTGTTTGTGGCACATAGCACTGGGGATTCTGAGACAACCAGCCCAAGAGCCACATGCCCTGAAGGACAGGACATGCAGAGCTGGCCCTACCCAGGAAGACTCAGGTATTGGGCCCTGAGAAAAGGGCTGAGCCCAATTCTGCCATAAACATTCACGGATCTTGGAGGGCACCACAAGCATGTACCCCTTGGCCAAAACCATCCTTCCTGCCTGCCACCAAGAAAATAAATGGAGAAAGAGAGTTACACATCCTAATTCAGAAAGGACATGCAGCAAAAAGCAAGGGATAGCAGCCCCTAAGAAACTGCAGGGCTGGAGACCACCATCACCCAACTTTTCTAGGCCAGGTCCCCAGGGTTCCAACCTCAAGTGATGGCATGCCCAGAAATCATGCCCGGGGAGCCCAAGAGGGAAGAAAGCTCTGCTCCTGGTACAATGACTAAGTCCCCACTTCTCAACCGTCTTCAACCTTGATCCTTGGCAGAAAGTCCAGAACAGGATGGGTTGGGGTGGCTCTGCCATCTCTCCTGGACTCTGGTCCCAGTCAGAGCTCTCCTCCAACCAGCCAGGAGGAACAGGGCCAATACTTCTTGTAGTCTCCTTGGCAGATGACACCAAAAATTACCATGGGAACAGAAATGGGGATGAACTAGAGATGTGGAGATTGGCTGGCTGTAGGAACAACCCTACGGGGCCTGAACCACAAAGCTAGCACCCTCCAGTGGGCAATGACCTATACTGTGCCAGAAGAGTCATATCCCATACCCAGGAAGTCTTGAGAACCAGGAGAGGGGACAGTCATCAAGGGAACAGTTCAGAGGGTTTTGCAGCCACCACTTCCCCACCAGGTTGCACCTCAACTCCACAAAGAGTTAATCATTCCTACATGAGCCAACCCCCGCCACACACACACATGCTTACATGGTCTCCACAGCACACACCTGTGACCCAGCTAGTGAGAGGCAGATTAGAAAAGCCCGCCTAGGCAGCTGGGCCCTTCTGGAGCCCTTGAGGGGAAGCCTTATGCCCCTGCCCACCTGGGCAACTCATCACTACACCCTCATCTGGAGGTGGGGCATAACTCCCTGGGAAAAGGTCTGCTTTAATTCCACGGCTTGTCTAGCAAACTTGAGAATTGTGATTCAAAACCTAACTGCAACACCTCCTCCAAGTGCCCCGATTTCCCAAGCATCTTATAGGTGAAGTAACTGAAGAAGGCCAAAGAGATGATTTTGCCAGTGATGGCCCACACTGTACTAAACTAAGAGATGGCACTTGCTCACCACACAGGGCTATCTAGTCACCAGTATTAACATGAAGAAGCTGGGTGGAAGAGAATGGGAGGTACCTGGTGGGTCAGGAGAGGCTACAGAGCCACCTGACCCCAAGCGTAGGGCTTACTGGGGTGAACATGAAGCAATGGAGAGCCATGAAAAGGTCTAGGTAGGTAAGATCAGAGCCCAAGGACAGAAAGCTGGTCCCAACTTAGACTGACAGAGGTTGACCACTCATCTCTGGGTCTCATGTCCCATCTGTCATCACCCCTTTCTTAAGAGTCACAATATCTGCAATGCATGTTCCTTACCCTCCAAGTGCCTAATGTCTCCAGTTCAAATCCAGAGCCATGTCCAGCCCCGTCACCAATGGCTAGCTAAGTACTCATGTCCTGGGTCTCGGGACACCTCAACCTAATTCCTGTCCCCCTCAGCTAGGAGAGAAAACACAATTCCTGAGGAGCTGGTCCCCAGCTGTGGTATGTGACTTGAATGGCCACCAATCCAGAACAAAGCCAAAGTACCAGGAGGGAAAGGCCTCTAGCAGCCAGGAGGCCCAGGCCCAGGGGCGAAAGAAGAGAGCTGCTTAGGAACACATAGAGCAGCGAGTGCCTTGGCAGGGCAGAATCAGCTCAGGAGGAGGCCCCTATCATCTCTACAAGGCCATGCTGTTCAGCTACAGGACAAGAGGGTGTGCAATAGACACCAGGAGTCTGAAGGAAGGACTCTACCGAGGCCCCTGAAGGAGGCCTTCAGTGCAGATTTCTCACCTCATGGCCCACCCATGGGGATACCGAGTTGAAGGAATGGCTTATGTTTTTGCTGACACATGATGCATGGTGCCCAGTGCTGTCTGGGGAGCACCTGTATGGTGAAGCATCGGGACACTAGGTCTTGAATTTCCAAAGAATGAGAGGCCCCTCTCCAGAGCACTGGGCATCCTCCAGCTCCAGCAAAGCCAGAGGTCGATTCCATCGGCTCGAGCTGGGTAACACATGCTTGGCCCTGCCCTCAGAAAGTCTCAGAAGAGATACAGGATCGAAGCTGGCCACTCAGAAGCCACACGGACTAAGCATGCCAGTCAGCCAGAGGCCTGGAATCTGATCCCCCATCAGGAGAGCCAGACAGCAGGCAAAGAAGCAACTAGTTTGAAGACAAAACTAAACCCCAGACAGCCTGATGGCTACCCTTTGCATGACCTAAGGCAAAAACATAGAGGGCAGTCAGTAGCCAGTGTGGAAAGCCAGCTAGCGAGAGGACAATGGAGGGGGGTGGCCATCAAGCCCCCGAGGCCCAGGTAAGCTGCCCAGAGCTTCACTTTTGAGGGCCTGGACAAATGAAGTACCTTCTGAGCCTGTAAGCAGCTACTCCAGCCACCTGGACTGTCACCGCCTGACCTCTGCCCGGGGCTAGCACGGACACTTAAGCTAAATTGGTCAATTATGGGATACTTAGATCCCTCACGGGGCTTCCCAACCTCCCTGCACTCTGGGCTGCAGCACCAGGAAGCCAGTTGAATCAGTAACCTCATTACAGCCAGAGTACACCCAGTGGCTTTGAACTCCGCAGGGCTTATCCACAGGCACTGCAGGAATTACACACACAAACACAGACAGACAGACAGACAAAAACAGGGCCTAGCCTAGACCCAACCTACCATGCTTCCCTCCCCTCCTGCTCAGGATGCTATAGCCTCTCTGCTGATAGCCATCAGCATCAGCCCTGGGCTCCAGGATGCAATCTGAGAAAGTTGGGTCTAGAGGTCCAGGGAAGCTAAGATATGGTCTGGTCTCCATGGAAGATAAAACATTGAGCCTATAGCTCCTGAGTCCCTAACCCATCTGGAAGAGCATGCCTCTGGAATAGGGCATCATGAAGGACAGACGTAAACTTGGGCAAGAAAAACCCTTAGCTACACATGCCTAGAGCCTCAATACTGACCCCTCCCCAAGAGATCCCACTGCCCCAATGCCAAGCCCAGAAGCCTTCTCTTCACCCTCAGGGTCAACCTGGTCCCTAGCACCATCCAATACACTGGGTCTGTCAGTCCTCCCAGACCAGGGCATAAATTTATGACCACTAAAGCTGTTGCCTCGCCTTTCTGGGAGACCCTGACATCACAAGCCCCAGGTCTTGGGATATATCAGCCAGGGTGTTAAGAGACTTCCCCAAGAACAGGCCAAAGGCATAAGAGCAAAAGAAAGTAAACTGCAAAAAAGAAAAAAAATAGGAAGAAAGTGATCCTCTCCTTCAAAGCAGTGCCACTAACCAGGAAAGGAGGAAACTACAGGCCAGTCCAGGTCAGTCCAGGCCTCCAGGGTCTGTGGAAGCCTCCTTCCCAGCCGAAATACTGAGAGGATGGGCCCAACCAGGGACTCCATAGCCAGCGGGAGGCACTTCCCCCTTAGCTTCATGCACTGCCTCTACCCCACCTGTACATACTCAGAGGGCCTGAGATGGCTCCACCTAGCACCCTCATCCAGGCTTGCCTGCCTTATGGCCTCTGCTCTGACTATGTTTGTAATGCACCCCTCCTCTGCCAACCTCACCATGGGCTGAAAGACAAGGAGGCTATGCCAAGCAGGTGCACACTAATTGCTTGGGGATGGAGTCCTCTTAGAAAGAACTCAGCACAATGCTGCTGGATTCCCAAAGGCCAGGCAATAGTGCACTTGTATGCATGTGTTCACATGTAACATGTTCTAGACAGGAACTGCAGATATAACTAAATCTGTGCCCCGACGTGGGGATTATGTGGGGCTGCCTTCCTCTGGTCCCCTGCCACGGGCCCCTATGGATCTTAAAGCCAAGAGAGCTTGGCCCTGGCAGGGTGAGGCAGAGTAGCCAAGCCACTGGGTCTTTGGGTAAAAAGTACCACTTGTTGTCCCCACCCCCAACCTTTGATAGCCCAGCGGAGCCTTGTAACTTGTCCCAGCATCCCAAAAAGCTCTCAGCTTGACAATCAAGGAGTCCCCACTCTCCAGTGACTCTTGAAGAAGGAGGGCAAGCCTCCCTGGGTCAAAGGTCCAGAGCCTTCATAGTGAGACCTCAGATCTCCCAGGCAAAAGGCAAAAGAGCTACTCGGCCTAGTTGAAGCAGCTCAGGGCTCCTGGGGAACTGGACTAGGCATGGACCCCACTCTTGTAGGCAGCTTCTTGAAGTCCTGATAGAACAGGATGTGAGCAAGTTCAAGAACAAGTTTTGGCCCAGCTGAAGATCAGGGCTGGGCCTGTCTGGGAAATCAATTTGCAGAGCAGAGAACCACGCAGAGACATGATACTAAAGTGCCAAGGCAAACAGACCCTACCACAGGGTTTCCCATCACTAATCAAGGCTGCCCCTGGGACAGCCATGAGGTCCTGAATTAAGTGCCAGTTACACAGCAAGCACCCAATGGATACTTATCAGCACCCTCTCCAGATGGGCAGGTCCTGAACCAGTCAGGAGAGATTGAAAAGAGCAGTGGTTGTGAGAAGCAGCCAGACTCACAGACTCGTGTGAAGTTTAGGATGCCCTAGGAGGCCCACAGCACTAGCCTGCTGCCCCATGGTGGGGTGGAAGGCAGTACCAGGTAAGTGTCAGGGGTGTGTGTATATGTCTGTGCACACCCAGGCTGCTCCCCAAACATCCTGGGCCAATTTTATTTAGCTGCTTTCTGCTCCGTTTCACACTCATTCAGATGCTGAGCTAGACAATTGCTTTGTAACTCTAGGGTGCAATTTCCCTGTCTGTGAGGCGCTGGGGCACGACTGCTCAGAACATCTCGCACCAGGCACGGGTGGGTGTGCTCACAAAAAGTCCCTCGCTCCTCCAGACTCACGGAGCCTTGGGGAGAGTCATGCAGCAGCTGGGGTCTGTCTAGGGAGCCTACCAGGGAAGAGGAAGCCTGGCCAGGGATGCCCCGCCGGATGAGGGTTGCAGCTGAGTTGTCTTGATGCCCAATTTTCACCTGTCCCCAGACCCAATGGCATCAGGAGTCTCAGAATGGTTTGGGCCCAACACTGGTGACCCACGCCTATCCTGAGGCAGAGGCCCAGAGAAGACCTGGATACAGGCCTCACCTTGGGAAAGAGGGAGTCACACCCCACAAAAAGAGCTCTATGAACTCCCAACTAGCCTAGGACAAAACAGGCTACATGTCCAACAGCCTTTAAAACCAAGGAATGTGCCCATTTCATAGATGCAGATTGCTAATATCAATCATCCAGCCTCATCTGCCCTGCAGGGTCCTCTGCGGTGTGAGGGACAATATGGCCGTGGAAGAGTCTGAATGAAAAGAAGGAACAGAGAAGGAACAATTATACCTTATAACAAGAACACACTGCAGGCCCATGCGCAGGCAGGCAGTCCATCTCCCCCAACCCTTCCCCAGCCCTGAGACGGCCTGTTTTATTAAAAGCACTGGAGGCTGAGGAGATGGCTTAGTGGGTAAACCATGCTATCAAGGACCAAGTTCAATCCCAGAAACATACATACATGGTGGTCAAAGGCAAGAAGCAACTCCCAAAAGCTGTCCTCTAACATCCACAAAAATGTTGTGGCACATGTATCTGCATACACACACACACACACACACACAATTTGTTTTTAAATAGCATTGGGACAAAGATCTGGAAGGTGATTCCCCAAATGAACACACTCCCAGCCACAATCCAGATACCTGTACTCTGAGAACCAGGACTCCTGGCCTGGCTGATAGTAGTTCCCATGAAAACCCAGCAGCCAATCTGATACCCCAAGGCCCTGCCCAGCCCACAAGCTTTAGGCTTAAGGAGCAGGGAAGAAAGGCAGGTCTTGGCTCGTCCTGGCCCTAGGCCATCTGCAAGGTTCCAGGCCTAAGTCTTAAGACAGCTGATCCAGGTCTAGCATTCTCCTCAGAGCCAGGCCTCACTCAGCATATAGACCCTGGCCTGAACACGCACACAGCAAGACGCCATTCCACTAGAAACAGGAAGTTCCAGGTGGCCTCATTGGTGGGCCAAAGACTCTCATACCACCTTCTGAGCCACTTGATTCTGCCCACCCATGTGGATGCCAGAGCACCTTTGGTATGTGCAGCCAGCCCTTGCGTGGAGAAACACAGGCCTGAGCACCCCTACAGTATCCACAGAGTGACAACCCCTCTAGAACACTCCTTTTCCTATTGCATGGCATTGAGGTCCCCACTCTTACACTCAACCTCCAGAACAGCTGCAGCCTGGACGGCACGAGGAGATGCTAGTGAGGAAATCAGAGGGGCCTCCCTGAGGAGGTGCACCCAGCCCCAGCCCTGAAGGACATGCACAGCTGGAAAAGCGGCCTGGGCCCTAGCAGACCTGGGAGCCTGCCTACGGCAGCTGCCCCATGTGATCAGGCTGCAGGCTCGACTCTGCACCCCACACACCCCACAGACTCTGAGCAGAGCAGACCTGGGCTGTGTGTAGAGCACCCCCACCCTCAGTGATTCCTTCCTGTGGGCCTAGCTCTCTGAGCCCACATCTGAGACAAATGCTTATGCCCAGCACAATAGTCTGTGCCAGCCCAAAAAAGAATACAGCCAGACCAGGCCACCACCACAGTTAGACCAAGAGGGGGGTCACTTGTTTCTCACCCTAACACTTCCTCAGTCAAAAACAGAATCTCCTCTGGAGTTTCCCAAAAGAAATGCCCAAATCAGTAGGCAGCCGGGGGCCTAAACATGAACTGCCTAGTCAGGCCCAAGCTGGACTCCAAGCCCAGCCTCCTGAGAGTCATGTGACCCTGTTATTTCGGGACTCCCGGAATGTGCTCTATTTTGGGTCACACGGGCTCCGATGTTACTAAAAGCCCCCTCAGGAAGGCCCCAAGCTCACCAGGTCCCCAAGTACCACACAAGAGGGTAGTTGGAGGTCTAGAGCCCTGCTTCTGGAAACCTGTTACCCTCACAAGCAAATGGGCCACTAGCAGCTGAGAGGGTCAATGCAGGCTTGAGACCTTTGGACTCTGCAGGCTCAGCCTTCCAGTCCCACCATCCAGGCTGAAGCCAGCCCTTACCCCAACTCCCCAACTGGCATGGAGAAAGACCAGCCCTGGGCAGAAGGTCCAGGAAACAGGGCCTGCCTGGGGCAAATTCCCCAACCTCCCTTCCTTCCCACATCTGTCCCATGCAGATCAGCTCAAATGACAGCAGCTTGGAGGTTACTGGACCACCAAACCCACACAGTGCATACTGGGAAGAGCCCTCAGTCCTGGACCCCAAAAGTGGCAAGGTAATGAAAAAGGGATGGCCAAACTTTCCTAGACATTTCAGGTCATATCCAAGCAGTCATTTGGGACCCTGGATGAGCCAGATACTCTGACACTCAGCCCCTGGGAGGGATTGGGCTGTGTTGACAAAAGGGCTTAGGCAAGCAGCCACTTAAATGGACCTTCAACTGCACTGGACTTCAGAGTTGGTCACAAGCTTAGTAAGAAATAAAACGTAATCAGAGCCCAGGACTCAGCCCTCAGCTCTGGGGCATGGGCTGCCTGGGAGGCCATGAGCTGGTCCTGAGAGCCACCACTCTGTGAAGCCAAGACAGCAGGTCCAAGTCACAACTCCTCTTCATGGAGACCCAGCCCAGCCACCCTGCAACCTCCCAGTTCTGTGTATGTCAATTTTGAAAGTGGGGCTGTCTCTCCTGGGGTGTTGTTCCCACCTCAAGAGCTAGCCAAAGTATTGCCAGGCCCTAGCCGTGTTCCAGGCCAGAGACTGAGCAAAGCATTTCCGTCCCAAAGAACACAACTCTGTGTGAACATGAAGGCTTGGGTGGAGGAGAAAGATGGCTCAGGGGTCCCCCAAACCCCACAACAGGCCCCACAGCAACAAGCCACAGTAACAAAGCTTTCTTGTCGGCTGACTTTGGCAGGGGGTTCCAATGCCAAATCCACCATTTGTAGCCTCTAAGTGAGGCCTTTCCCAGTCAGTTTCTCAACTGCAATCTGGACAGGAGTTTGCAGCCTGGGAGCTAGACCCAAGCACAGGTGTGCCTCCACCGTCCCGATCACTACTCATACGGATGGCGGATGGCGTATGAAGCTTTGACAGACTTGTCACTCTACCGCAGACCTGTCTGTGAGAAGGCTGGGAGTTAAGGAGGTGCCATCTCCCCAAATCACCAAAAGTCCTGGCAACCATGCTGGGTTCTGATCACCCTTCATCGCAGCCAAAAGGCACCCAAACCTCATAGCGGGTGGGCAGGCAAAGAGGCAATGATCATCCTGGAGCTTCGTCCATAATCAGCTGTCCTGATTTCCATTCAGCACAAATTCTTCACCAGCCTGACAGCCTGGCTGCTGTCCTCGCCACCAAATTAATATCTTTCCCGGAGCTCATTTATAAAGTCTCCCTACCCTGTTTCCCTCTGGCTCCCAAAACCCCAGGGAGAGGAATGACCCTGCTTGGTTCTACTCCTGGAGTTGGCAGGCTGTTTAGAGCTGGGTGCTGCTGGCGGGAGTGTTGCAGGACAAGAAAACGATCTCTCTACCGATGAGCTATCTTCCCCTAAATCCTGACAAGTACAACTAGGGGTGCCAGAGCGTGGGACCCCAGTTCTGGGTAATGCTCCTGATCAGAGACCCCCTGAGTGACCGTGCCCACCTAGGTTTGGTCTGCTGTCGGGGAACGGCAAGATCGCAGACTCCGTCCTGGGCAAAGAGACAGCCAGGGACCAGCGGCCTTCTCCAAGCGGCAGCCGGACGAGCTGGGAACAGCAGTGGCCTCCCGGAGCCCAGCGCGTCGTCCCCATCCCAATGCCAGGGAGGCCCGGAGCCCTCCAGCGAGCGCAGAAGTTGCTCCTCCGGCGCGGCCGGGTTCCCGGGCAGCTGCGGCTGGGCGCCCCGAGGGTCCGCGGATGCGCGAGGCGCAGCGTGAGGGACCCTCTCCACGTCCTAAGCAAACCTGCGCTCGCGCCAGCCCCGCCGCCCACTCCTTCTCCTCCTTAAGTCAGAGGCCGGGCGTCCTCGCCCTCTCCGGCCGCGCGCCCGGGCCCGGGAAAAGTTGCCTTGTGCCCACTCGCCTTCCCGGGCCCGGCGCGCTAACTCTCGGTACCGCCACGGCGCGGGGCCAATGGGCCCAGCCGGACCCCACGCGCGCGCTGCGCACGCGCCCCCGCCCCGCCGGCCCCGGCCCCCTCCCTCGCCCGCGCCGCCGCGGCCGGCACTCACCGAGCGGCAGGAAATGTTTGGTGTCCATGTCTGCGACTAACTCATGCCCAGCCGGCGGCGGAGCAGCGGGGCAGCAGCGCGGCGGCCCCCGGCGCGGCCCGCCCGGGGCCCGGGCGGCGGGGAGCCGGCGGCAGCAGCGGCGGCGGCGGCGCGCGGAGGCCGCGGCGCGGCGAGTTGTTGCAAAAGTCGCCCAACAATGTAAACTACTTGTGCCTGCGCGCGCCCCGCGCGCGCACCCGCCGCCCGCGCCTCCGCCGCGCGCCCGCGACCCGCTCCGGCCCGGCCTGCAGCGGGGGGAGCGGCGGGGGGCCCGCGACGGGCGCGGACTCGGCGCAGCGCCGCCGCCGCCGCCGCCTCTCGCCCCGCCCGCCACCGGTGCGCGCCCCGCCCGCTGCCGCTGCTGCCGCCGCCGCCGCAGCCGCCGCCGCCACCCCGCGCTCGCAGCCCGGCCCCGAGTTGTGAGCGCCCTGCAAACTTGCAAGTTTGCGTCTGCCAAGGGTTCCCGGGAGCCGTGGGGCGGCGGTGTGGGAGGAGGGCGGGGCGGCGGGGTAAAGCAGCCTTCCCTCTCCGGCTGCCCAAAAACCCGGCGGCCCGTGGTGGTGGAGGAGGAGAAGAGCCCGGCCGGGAGGAGAGACCGGCGGCCCGGCCATTGTCTACGCGGACACACAAAGAGGCCGGCCGTGGCCGCGCAAGGACCCTTGTCTTTCAGGGCTCACTGTAGGAGAACCAAGGCCCTGCGCACCCCGGTTGACACATGGGGAAACTGAGGCCGGGGAGGGGCGGTGAGCCAGGGGCAAGCAGCTGGGCAGGGAGATGCTGCCCTTTGGACACCCCAGTCCCCTCCCACTTAACACGCGAGAGGCCCAAAGAGAACCCGGGTGTCTGACCACAGGCCAGACAGGCGGAGGGGATTAGGGGTACTTTTCGGGGTACCCACGTTAACCCGACGGCTCCCACCCTCCTCCGAGGCACCGGGCTTGAGAGGCGCTGCTCCCCGCTTCGGACATCGCCCGTGGCCCCAGGCTATTTTTATACCCTGGGCAGCTCTCTGCCCTGACTTAAATTCATGATTTGTTTGTTTAAAAACGAAAGGAAACACTCCGACCCAGGGAGAGCCTGGGCCTCCTCCGCAACCCGCCAGCCGACTTGGGCAGCTGGAATTCGGATTTGGGTGTGAGCTACCTGAGCGGAGCCAAGCCAGCCTCCCTCCCTAAGCGCAATGTTCCCCCTGCGCCAAGCCAGGCAACCGGCAGTCCCGCCTCCCTCCACTCCCAGCGGGTGCCTGCCAGACCAAAATCCAGCGTGGAGGCCCTGGCAGAGGGGTTTACCAAAGTCCACAGGCTGCACAGAGTGGGTGCTGCCCAAAGAGAGCACCTCCTCTTAAGACAAAAAAGCGAAAGCCCTGTGTGGGCACACTACTGCCACTCTCCCTCCGGGACTGCACTTTTTTTTCTCTGTAAAGAAAAATAGTTGTGGGGCTCTCTTAAAGATGCTTCTTAGCATCCCAGAAAAACCATAGGCCTGTCTCAAAAGGCCATCTCTGGCCCTACTGTGGAGTCTAGGAAACAAAATGGGGTTGCTAATGCCCTGGGTTGTGCTACAAACCTTTCCCAGGCCTGCCCCGTCAGCTGGGTGGTTCCCTTAGTGTGGCACACAATTTGAGGTGCTGCCTACATCAGAGAGCACAGCTCCATCGGACCCACTGACCCAGAGGGTAGTCCCAAGATTCCTTCCTTGACAGGGCCATTTTGAGAATCCTCTGACAGTGGGTAGAACTAACTCCCTGTGTCAACAGAAGGGCCAGAGAGCAGACTGAGCAGTGTAACACTGACGGAGTTGTTATCACAGTAGAGCTAAGACCTGCTTTCAAACTCCTGGGCCACCCTCGCCAGGGCCACACGTGGTGGCCAACAATAAAGTACCACCTTTCTAGCCTGGCCAGTGAATTCTATGGGCTGCACACAGCCTGCCCATGCTAAGTTTCAGATCAGAAAGGGTGAGGAAGGGTCTCTGGGGGTGGATGGGAAACCTCAATAATCCCTGTTCTCCAGGATTGTGGGCCATCCATTCTCTCAACAAACATCAGCAGTCTACTGAAGACTTGGCCCTGGTTTCTCACCGAAGGTGTGGTCAAGACAGGCAAGGCAAGGGCACACCCCAGCTCTGTCTTGCAACTATTTAGTGGCCAAGGCAGGCCACTGCGCTTTTGCCCTCAGTTCTCTGACTGTAAAGGACAGACAGTCCCATCCTCCATACTGGGTCACTGAAATGACTAGACAGTATAGAGACTATTCAGCCAAGAGGAGGCTTACCGCAAGAGTGGCTACACTCTGCCTGCGAAAGCCATAGTTAAGGAGAAAGCAGTACAAACCAAAGCACCGTCCACAGGAACAAGAGGGCAAGGCCCAGCCTTGAGCTATGCCACAAAGAAAGGACATGTTTGTCCCTTTAGGTCAGAATGACACACCCAGGTGGGAGGGCTGGCATGGCTGTGGCCTGCAGGTAGGAAGAAGCAGCCAGCCAGCCTGGCCATCGCCAAAGCTGGCAATGGCATTTGAGGTTGCCTCAGACGGTGGACAGCCTGACTTGCTGGTACCCCATCTGAACCCCACCCTCACCTTTCTGCTTGCTGTGGAGAGCTCCAAGTGCTGGGAGACAGGCCCAGGCAGACCAGTTTCCATGTGGGGACTTCAGTTGGGGACAGAGACAGTGGCAGTTCCCAGAGGTAGTATCTGCTTCTAAGAAACCTGGCCTCTGCAGGATCACTCACATCCAGCCTCAGCAGCCACAGAGCCTGACCTCTGCGCTTTGTCCCTAGTACAGGACAGGGACACAGGAAAGGGCAGGTAGGGTGCTGGAGGAGGCCCTACCACAAACCCCCCAGTTTGGGGATGGAAACATAACCAGGTTGCTTGATATTTCTGCAGCCACTAGATTTCAACTCCCCCTCATCTTGGACCCTTGGTTCAACTGAACCCATACAAAACTGCCCAAGGCAGGGGCTGTCCCAGAGTGGTCAGGCACAGCCGACCATGGCAAAACCAACTTTGTGCCATGTGCTCACAGAGCCACAAACCTCTACGCTACTATCCTCTGCTGAGGCCTACAATTGGAGAGCCATTGATTTTGTTTGGCTTTTTGTTTTGCCCCCCCCCCCCTTGAAGGACACTTTTTAAGGTATCTTGGCCCTTTTCTCATACTGCCTCTGCTCCTAAACAGCCTAAGGGTCACCTAGTGGGTGGGGTTTTTAAAGGCCAGTGTTGCTAGGCACCCTGAGGCTACATCAGACAGATAGCTGGGATCTAGCTCATCCTGGGACTCAAGGAGGAGCAGGCAGTCCCCAGTCCATTCTAGTGGGATATTCTTGATCAGCTGAGCTCCTGAACTAGCAGAGGGCCTGGAGTGCTAAGCCCTCAACAAGATAAACTGGAGCTTAGCATTCTGCCAGTCCTACTTCCAAACTCCAGTACCCTAACCCTTGGTCACCTCCCCTGTGGCTCTGTTTGGAGTGACAGGGAGCCAAGCTAGATGGTGGTGGACAAAGGTCACAGAGGCATGGTTACATGGAGCTGTGTCTAGCACAAGGGTCCAGACTCATCCCCCCCCCCCCCGTCCACGCTTGTCTCCCTAGAGGATAAGAGAGCACACTGTTTGGCCCTGTTGGACTCCTATCTGTCCTGATAGGTGGCCACAAAGGACAGTGGTACCTCTGGGTCAGGGCCTTGGGGAGGGGGGATGTGTTCATTCTAGCGGGACCCTTATGCCTGTCATCGGTGGTAGAGAAGCACAGGGAGAAACAGATAAGGAATGCTTACAATCAGGACCTCTGTGGGAGGGACCAGGATTAGCAGGGAAGGGACAGTTAAAACCCTGTGGGCCGCAGGAGCCTCCAGAGCTCCCAAACACAACCTAGGCAGTTCCAGGGGTACTGTGGAAGAGTGGGGTGACAAGGGCAAATCAGAGCCCAGAGAAGAGGATGCTCATATTTCCAGATACCAGGTCTGCAGCCCACATCTCCGCTAGTGCCTTCTCAGCAAAGTCAGACCCTCTGCCCTAGCCCATTGGTAGAGCTTTGATTGAGGAAGAGGCAGCTGGGGCCCATGGGTACCAGCCGGTGGCCAGATTTCCCGCAAAGCCCCCCAGAAGGCTGTCAGCCTCACACACCTACACCCAGGGAGCCACAGCACCTGCCTTCCTACAGGGTGTGGGTTGGACAGACAGGGCAGAAGATGGCAGGTAAAACTGGAGACCAGAGAGAAAGGACAGCTGACAAAGTTTGGAAACAGGGAGGTACCAGGAGCAGGAGGAGGCCCAAACCACTAAACAAAGGGCCCCTGTGAACTTCGTTCTCGTCCTCTGGAAGATGGGAGGACAGCGCCAGTGGATCACAGAAGACAAGTTGGCTGGTAACGAGATGATGACCGTGGGCAGTAGTTGAGCACATCCCAGTAGCTGAGAATGCCAAGGGAGACTCTCAGCCAGGGACAGGGGCCCAACCTCACCTGTGTGTAGGCAGCACACTCTCTGCACTGCCCTCACCCTACCCCTCTCCACATGCAGCCCATCAAACGGAGAGATAATGTGTTTTATCGGGGCATTTATTATCGACAATTGCTTCATAAATTTCCTGTTCACATACATATACATACCAACTGGATAAATATTCAGAGAAAGCCTCCCTACCGAATCCCCTGATGTCGCCAACCTGCCCCCATAAAGATAACGGGAAATGATTCATAATATTTATTTGACAGACATGATATGAACTGTAATAGTCTGTTGGGATTAAAAATATCCGTCTATCTCTGTCATCCACCAATGTGGTTTAAATATTATGTATGTGGCCACTGCGGCAGCAGGAGAGGCAAGTGGTTATTGATAGCATCATAAAGAAGTGTCACTTTTGCGTTGAAGAATGGGTAAAGTACCCTGGAGTTTGCTGGGTGCTCCTCCTCAGGGCTTGTGCAGAAGAAACTGTACTTTAAGTCCTGTTCTCCCTTGCCCGGCCCTCAAGCCAACGAATGAGGCAAAGACACACCCCAGCACACATCATCCAGCCAGCGCTGGCTCACATGGCCCAGGAGAGGAGTCCTGGCCAGCCTCCAGGCTGCATTTCAGCCTGGGGAGACTGCCATCCCCTCTGGAGGTCTGGGACCAACTGCAGGCCTTGGGAATAAAGACCCCGGAAGGCCCACACTCTACTTCCCACTGATCAGGACATCGCCAACCTCTGCCCAGCACAGAGCGAGCAGTACCGTCTACCCCCACCCAGATTACCCAGCTCTATCCCCCTCTCCAGTTCCCTTTGCCCTGGGGATGAAGTCCAGTCTCCTAGCAAAACTCACCAGGCCTGCCCTCTCCCTCCCTCCCTGAGTCAGCTTCCTCCTGCACACAAGCCCTACCCACAGCCACCCCTCCTCGGGCTAGCTGAGGAAGGATGGCTGTCCCACACCTCATCTGCACTGGCCCTTCCACGTTTTACCTGAAGGCCCAACTTCCATGTGGCACTGACAACAGTCTACAGGCCCCACCCACTTGCCAGTATACCCACAACTACATGCACGTGCTTGAGTATACACACACACACACACACACACACATACACACATACACACACCACGTCCATCTTTTTTAGCTCACTGGGGGACAGGCTTTCTATCCATAGCTCTTCATGTCTGTACCGGACAACATCCCAGCACTCAGAAGGTTCATGGAGGGACACAGGGGCATTGTTTTGAAGGGGCCTGAGGCAGGCATTTTAAAATCCTATTTATATCACAGTCCTCCTCCACTTAGACCCCCACCCCTAAAAAGATTTTGTACCCTAGAACCTCAGTTTATCAGTACAGTGGTGTGCCACCCCCACCCCCATCCCTACACACACAGGCAACCCCTGCCTCAAGATCTAGGTCCCTCTGAGACAAAGGCTCATTCACTCATGAAAACTTTAGGGGTTTGCTTTGGAGAGCAGCCAATGGTCTGCAACTGAGACAATTTCTGAGAGGGTGTGGCTTTACCCCCATCCTACCTCACTCTGGGCCCCCAGTCCATCCCCCCATCTTGAGTTCCAGAAGACAAGACAGCCACAATCCCTGGAGAAGCCCAGTCCCTAAGCTGATGAATTACTAGCTCATGGTGACAATTGGCCTTTGTTTGTCCCTCTAATAAGGGTCCGCTTCCCCCAAAAGAGCCTCTTCTGAACTGAGACACAGGAGGGGCTGTCCTGGAAATGAGGTCACCCAGAGGAGCCTACACAGATGCCTGCAGCCAGTAGGCCTGAGGGCTTAGCTTCAGGCCTCAGAGCCACCCTGAAACAAGGGAAACCATGACAGCTCTATACCCTAAGACAGGCCTCTAACCACCCACAGCATCACTGGGAAGCTGAGGGTTGTCTTAAGCCAAACATGTTACCTTTCATTACACTCTACTGGGTCTGATCACCTAGGATACCTCACCTCCTACTCTGAAGCACTCACATGGTTGGGGGGGAGAGCATGAGGTCCCTATACTCAATAAATACTCAAGACTTTAAGATTCCTACTGTCCTAAACTGGGACTTCCCTTGGACAGGACACCGTAGGCTTCAAGAGGTCTTCTGCTGCCTCCATAGTCTGTTAGAGCCCTGCCCCAGAGTAATGGAAGCCCAGAAAAGGAAAGAGAGAGATAGGAGGGAAACCACCTTGGGTCCGTGGGCTGTGCAGGGGCTCAGAAACCAACCCTTTTTATGAATGTCCTTAGCATGGAAAGCAGGAATTAGGTAGAAAGGTCACATTCTGCTTGAAGCTTCCAGAGGAGCTCAGGCCTTGGCTAGTATACACTTGTCTCTGATGGACAGCCTGGTAGTAACAAATCTAGACAGCATCCTAACATCCCAGCTTCTTGTCCCATGGCTTTAATGATCGGAAGGCTATGGACATTCAAGAAGGCAAACCACACCTCCAATTGTATCCTCCACAACAGTAGAAGGGAAAGAGCCGTGCTCTGCCTGCTCTGCACATCCTGACAGCCGGCTCTCCTCACAAGGCCGTGCACTACTGTATGGAAGTTGGTAGTTATCAGGGGCTGTTCAGCTTTCGAAACAGTATGGATGCTGAGTTCTGTTGTTGATGCTGCTGTTGTTTGTTGCTGTTTTCCAAGTCACTGTTCTATTGCTGTGAAGAGGCACCATGACCAAAGAAAGCATTCAATTGGGGAACTGCAAATGGTTTCAGATGGTTATTCATTATTATCAAGTAGAAGGCACGGTAGGAACATGGTGGCTCTCGTGGTACTGGAGCAGTAGCGGAGAGTTCCATCCTGATCTGAAGGTAAAGAGGGCGGGGGAGGGGGAGGGGAGGGAAGGGGGAGGGGGAGAGCGAAGGGGAGATTGAGACTGGGCCTGGCATTAACTTTTTTTGGTTTGGCTGTTTTTTGGGGTTTTTTTGTTGTTGTTGTTGTTGTTGTTGGATAATCTCTGTATTTACATTTCGTGGCATTAACTTTTGCAACCTTAAAGCCCACCCACAGTGACACACTCCCTAATCCTTCTCAAATTGTGCCACTCCCTAGTGACTAAGCATTTAAATCTATGAGCCTATGGGGACCTCTTGTTAAAACCACCACACCAAGTAAATCCCATGCTAAGTCCAGACACAGTGGAGAAATGTTGGGATCCCAGCTCTAGGGGGCTCAGGATCAGACCTATCGGAGCACGTAGCCCTCTTCTCCTGGCCAGTCAGGTTTCAGGCATCAGTGTCTACCTTGGACAGGGCTGACCATGTAGCACTCTTTCCATAACATGATGTAAAGTCTCTGAACCTGGCCTCAGCAATATGTCCTACACATGATACAGGCAGCAGGATCTGGATCAGGATGTGGGAAGTTTTCTGTGGTGCAAGGGCTGGCAGCTTCACGAAAGAGAAATTTTGCTGGAGATGGGCCACATCTAAATCTTGTGTCTGGAAGCTTCAAGATTATTCTAGTGCTGATACTCTTGCACCAAACTTTAAGGCACCATGACAGCCAGACAATGCAGGTCCATGTGAGCTAGGTCTATCCAAGGATGTAGCCTTTCAGGGCTGTGCAAGGGGGGCTCCCCATAGCTTGTTTGGCCTCTGGTCTCAACATTTAAGAAGTTCTTTACCTGGAAAGCCAAGGGGGTCCCAAGTGCCTCCTTGCAGGTCTGGGAAACCACTGAGAGATTCTGAATGGCTAGGAAAGGCACAGGTTCCCCCTGTCAGGTGGCCACAGGAGAGCCGCAGAAAGGTAAACTCAGCTCTGCCACACAGATTCACGGCTCAGTTGAGGAATGGGTGGGAGTGTCTAACACGGCTGACTATCTCTCGCTGCCCCGTGTAGATGGCCCTGTGTAGACAGCCCCGTGATCAGCAGCGCAGAGGATCTGGCCAGCAACAGGACGCCCGGTTTCTCAGACAAGCCTCTGCTGCGTGAGGGAGATGAAAGCATATTAGATGCATGGATGGTAGGATTCCCAACCCCAGTGTACACGGCGAAGTCTGGAAAGAAATGCACCCACCCTGCTTACTGACGATGGTAAGGCTCTACAGAGAGCCTGGGCGAGTTTGTGCAGCCTCTGCTGTGCTTTCTTCTCATCTCCCTTCCCCAATGGATTTTATTCCTTTCCTAATCAAATATAGTCTCAACTACCACCACCAAGTCCAGTATGAGATCCAGCAGGACAGCACCCTTCCTCATTTCAGCTGCATTGTCCTTATCCCATGTCACCCATGTGACATCCAGAAGCAGTGTTCACACACACACACACCACACACACACACCATGCACACACATACACATATACATACTACACATATACACCATGCACACACATACACATATACACACTACACATACACATACACACACACACACCACACACACTACACACACCACACACACACACCATGCACACACATACACATATACACACTACACATACACACACACACCACACACACTACACACACCACATACGACATGTTCCTCTCTTGAAAAGCACCCCCAGCACCCCAGGCCTTCCTCAGACCTGGTCAGTCCTCCCCAGGAGTCAGCTCCCCTCCACCAGGAACCCATAGAAACCAGAGTCTTCCTCATACAGCTAGAAAGTGCCCCTCCTTCCCTCTCTGCACCACGAGATTTATCTGATCTGCCTACCCTGTCACTGGGCCAGGCAAGATTAATAATGCACTTAATTTCACAAGCACAGAAGGTTGCATCTAAATGGCCAAAATATTTGGACCACAGCATGACAAGTGAGCTCATTTCAGTGGTTTTAAGAGCTGACGCAGAGGTGGCTTGGCTTGGTTCAGAGTTGCCTCGTGCCAGCACAAGTTAATAGCTGGCACCTCCAGGAGGAGGACACCCTGGACCCCAGCACTCCAGACTCCAGCAGCGCAAACCAACACCCTCGACACTAGCATATCAGACCCAAGGACTATACTCTAACACTTCAAGTCTGAGCCACCGGACTTTAGTACCCCCAAGCTAGTACTTTAACCCCAACATGTTAGACACAAGAACTCCAGATACCAAGCACCTTTTACCATAGCACCCCAGACCTTAAAACCCCCAATCCCACAATCCTAGACTCAGGCAGAAGGAACCCCAGTACTTCAGATATCAGCACCCTAAACTCAGTATCCCCAAGCCCAGCACTCTATAGACACCTCCCAGGAGAGTGTGGACGAACAAGGGTGTGTGCAGCCAGGAATGGCCACTGCCTGACATACCGTAGCTTATATACTGGTATTGGACACAATCTGTGGGCCAGGTCCTGTCCAGGACAGATAAGGAACCCAACACACAAGGAGATGAGGGCAAAGTAACACCCAAGGGGGACTCTGGGTCCTCCTGCCCAAGAAAGACTTAGGATACCCCACAAGCTCCCAGGCCCTTGAAGGTCTGTTCTTTCTCACCCTCCAATTTTACACATGGAAACTGAGGCCCAAAGGATAAGGGACTCTCCCAAAGCAGTCCAGGGAGTAGGGTCCCCAGCCATACCCGGCCTTAGCAACCTCAGCTGTCACCCCTCCCCTGGGCTGCCCTGTCTTGTAGCTGCCCCCAGGAAGTCTTGGAGCTGCTTTGTCTGGAACCGCTGGACATGTGCCCTCTAGAGACAAAGCACTAACAGGATTTGTGGCTCTGCCATTTCTGTGATTATACTTCTGAGGCTGAAGAGGAATTAGCATTGACCCCAGGCCCCTGCGCCACTCATGGGCATTTTTCTGTGTCAGTGAGCCTCCCTCCAGATTAAGCTGCACACACAAGGGTTTGTCAGTTCTCCTGAGAGTCCCCCAACCCTCTGTCCCCTTACCACGGAGTCCAGTCTGCAAGGGCAGAAAGAGCTGGGCTTTCCTGATGCTCTCTGGTTAAATCCCAAATCCTGTGGCTGCAAGGCCAAGGCCAGCATCTTAGGGCTCAGACCCTTCCCTCCATCATACAGTGGATTACAGAGCCTTTTGTGGAGGCTGTCATCCCCATGAAGAGGCAGTCTCAGAGGGGGTCGTTGGTTCTGAAGAGTGTGGAGAGCCCTTTCAGCACACTCCCAAGAGTAACTGAGCCTAACATCTCATATAAACACTCCTCATAGACAACACTGGCTTTCCTTGGTCTCCTTCTAAAAGGTACCCAGAGTGCTAGAACTGTCCACAGGGCTCATCTGGGGAGAGTGAAAGGTTCTAGGCAGGTGTCTAGGTTGTCACTATCTCAAGGTCCCCAACTGGTCCCTATGTCTGGATCCCCACCCCGGGATAGATCAGCACTCATACAAGTGAAGGGTTTGTGGCTCAGCCTGTGAGGACTGATGGGCCAGGATTCTACCTCCTCTTGCCTGAATGTCCTGGGTCATAGCCTCCATCTCCTCTCTGGTGCAGCGGACTCAATATTAATAATAGACAAGGTATGTGTATCACGGTGTCTATTACAAGCAGATAATACAGTTTGGGTCATATTTCACTTTGTTTCTGCAGTTCCTGGCATTGAACCCAGCGCTTCATGCTTGCTAGGCAAGCCTCTACTGCTGAGCCCCAGCCCCAGCCCCAAACATTTTCACTTTAAAAAACAATATAGAGTCTGACTATGGCAGGAAAGGAAACACTCCAAAATTTGAGCAATTCCTTTTGCATGACCAAGGAAGGCAGTGAACACACCCCGTCCTCATGGGTGGCCTCCCTGCCCCCCACCTTGAGGTCTCATGAGTAGGTGATGCCCCTTTGACAGGAAATGAGACAGGTATGTCCCTTCCTCAGCTGGAACAAGAGAGAGTCGGGCTATATCTACATCCATGTCAGTCAGAAGTCAATGATGCAGATATCCAGCAAGAGCCACCCAGGGTACTGAGAAGGACCACAACTCTCACATCAGTGAGGCCTGTGTTGCATTGGCCTCTGAGCTCCAAGCCTGGGCAAGATTCATAGTGTTTCTCCATTGCTTTCTGTCCTCTATCTAGTTGGGGCAATAACGCCTATATAGAGGCTGGAGTGGGAAGAGAACAGTAGCGTGAGTGGTTCCTGCTGTATTATGGTTATCAGGCTTCAACCCAGAGCAGAAGCAAGATAAAGACTCTGCTGTGCATAGAACAAGATAGTGGCACCCAGACAGCAGCTTACATCTGAGGAAGCCAGCGTCTCTAAGGAACACAGTCTGGCACATGATGGGTTGGATCAGAGGCCAGGAGTGGTGGCAGAGGAGTTCAGCACGACAGTGCTAGTGGCACAGAGCGTGGCTAGACATGGTTTCTGACTATAGTTTAGGGACATCGCTTTCTAAGAGGAGAAAGATGTAGGGTGAGAGATGGAAGAATGCATCGCAGCCGTGTGGGAACCATCACAATTCCTCTTCTTTCTCTAGCCACCACTGCAAGACTCCATCCAACCAGGGGCACATTTATGACCTAGTGCCTCAAAAAAATATCACACACATGGTCCTGACATCCAGACTGCCCTCTCCAGCTATGGGGATAAAGTTGTGATACCCAAGCTACAATGTGGAGGGTGTGGCCAAAGGCATGCTTAGAGGAAAACATAAAAATTTCAGAGCTCATAAGAGAGACATCCTAAAATCAATAACCAAAGGTTTGTTTATTTATTTTAGTAAACATTTATTTTTAATTCTTGTGTGTGTGTGTGTGTGTGTGCATGCACACAATGCTCAAGTATGTAAGTGGTGCCCTTAGAGATCTGAAGAGGATATCATATGCCTCTAATATTGAGTGACAGACACTTGTGAGCCACACAGCAGTTACAGGATTTGAACTCTGGTCTTCCAGCAGAGCAGAAAATGCTCTTAGCATATCTCTTCTCCGGTCCCACTAAGGCTTACCTTGAGATAATTTTTTAGAAGGAAAAAATAAAATAAACCCAAAGTAAGAAGAAGGAAGTTTTGAAATAGTCAAGATCTGAGCAAAAGTCAAGGCAACAGGGGCCAGTCATGGGACAGGTCACAGGAAAATGGAAAGAAAACCTCTTTGGAAATGTTGACATTCCTCAGACACACCAACAGAAAAGGACTGAGAACAGAAACATATAGAACCGAGGATGAGCACATCACTGCAGACTAGAAACACGCTGGTGAAGATCCCAGAGATTGAACTTTCAGCCCCAGTACTGAGATGGCGCAGTGGTCAGGAGCACGTACTGGTCTTGCAGAGGACCTGAGCTCTGTCGCCAGCACCTGTGTTAGGTGGCTCAGAGCCAACGAAACCCCAGCACTTGCAAATCCAGTGCCCTTTTCTAGTTTCTTAGCACCCACACTCACATGCACACATCCCCTAGAAATATACATATAATTTTTTTAAATCTAAGGAAAAGCCTTTAACGGTGACATGAGGCAATCAGGCCATCAAATAGCTCAGTGAGCGAGGACATTTGCTGCTCAGGCCTAGTGACTTAAGTTGCATCCCTGGAGCCCAATGTAATGGTGGAAGAAAAGAACTAACACCATGAAGCTGTCCTCTGACCTTCCCAAATGTGGTGGCACTTGCCTCCACGAACATACATTATACATATACATGGAAACACTAAGATAATTTTTAACATGTAACAATGCTGGGAAAGGGACATGCTTCTTAAACAGTATAACATGCTAAAATGAACACATTAAGGAGCCAAAATCTGATCAGCCCTATAACTATTGGAGACCAAATTATCAAGAAACTTCCCAAACCTTAGCGGCTTCGCTGGTAAAAAATTCATTTTTCCTCCAAAGCTTTAAGAAAAATATTTTCAAAGAGTTTCACAAAATCTCTACTGGAAAAACGAATCAAGCAGTGTGGATCAAGAGGAATGCCACACAACCAAGGGACATTGTCACAGGGAGACAGTGCCATTTGGAAAACAACCCGTAGACCTCACTGTATCAACAAACTGAGGCAGCGAAGCCATACGAACATATGATTGTTTCTTGGGGCTAGAGTTTGTTGCTTTTCCTGAGCCTGAAAATTCCATTTCCAACACTCATCTCAACCAGCTCCCAGCCAAGACCACACAGAAAAACCCTGTCTCAAAAACCTAACAATAATAAAAAATAACAATAACTTATTAGGTGTGGTGACACTGGCCTATAATCCCAGCTCTCGGGACAGAAGCAGGTGAATCTCTGTGAGTTTGAGGCCAGCCATGTCTACATAATAAATGTGTTATTATCTTCAAAAAACAAAAAGTTACTAAGGAAGGGGAAAAGGCTGTGTGGTGGTTTTTGAGCATGCCTAGCCTTCAGAATAGCACTATTTGGATGTGTGGCCTTGTTCCAGTACATGTATAAAGCTCACTGAAGGCATGGGCTTTAAGATCCTAGCTGTCTGGAAATGAGTCTCCTCATAACAGTCTTCAGATAAAGATATAGAAACTCAACTGTACCTGCACCACAACTGTCTGGAGGCTACCATGCTGGATGGCAATGGACTGAACCTCTGAACCTGTAAGCCAGCCCCAGTTAAATGCTGTCCTTTGTAAGACTTGACTTGGTCATGATGTGTGTTTACAGCAGTAAAAACCTAACTAAGAGAGCCTGTAAATAAATGAAGACATACCATGTTCATAGATCCGAGACCTTGACATTAGATTATGGTTTTCCTAAATTGAAACCACACAATCCAATTGAAAATCCCTACGTGATGTTTTGACAGAAGTTGACAATGTAGTTGTACAAAAAGAAAAAAAAAAAACAAAACAAAAAAACAAGTAAATTACCTGAAACAGTCAAAGCAGTTTTTGAAAGAAACATGACACCAAAGGATTTACTCTGATTTTAAGTCTGTCCACAAAAATTAACACAAAGTAATATTGTATCAATTTAAAATGAATAGACAGAGGCTAGAGAGATGACTCGGTGGTTAATGGCATACTGCTCTTGCAGAGGACCTGGGTTCACTTCCCAATGGGCACATCAGTTAGCTCACAATCACCTATCACCTGCCCCCCGACACACACACACCCCCCCCACACACACACACATGCAGGAGCTCATACATACATTTTTAAATGAAATCTTAAGCAACGAAAGATATTGTGTGCATTTTCAAATCCTGAAATAAGACCACAGGAATGTTGACACAGCAGCAAAACAATCTGGTAAAGAATTTCTGGGAGGCTTTCAAGGGCAGTGTCCAATATATGCCACAAAAACAGTTAAGTATCGATCCCAACATCAGACACGGGGCTTAGTTTGAACCAGATCCCAGAGAACTAAATGAGGAATTAACACCAAGAGGCCTCTAAAAAGAACTAGATGAGGCCTTTGCAAATTTACAATAGGAATAGGACACACAACTCTTCTTACAAGGTAAACTGGACTTCATCAAAAGTAAAAGCCTTCGATCCCAGCACTCACTGAGATGTGCCTCAGGGGACAGAGGCAGGCAGATCTCTATGAGTTCCAAGCCAGCCTGGTCTACAAAAAAGTTTCAGGCCAGCCAGGGCTACACACAGAAATCCTGTCTTAAAAAACAAACAAAAAAGTAGACACCTTCATTCTACAGAGCACATCATTCAAAACAGAAAATCCAAGACATATTGATAGGGAAGATGTGCAAGGCATAGATCACAAAGATATGTGTGCAGTTTGTGCGTGCAACATATAAAGAGACCTTGAATTCAATAGTAGAAGAAAAACCGTTATATTAAGTGATACGTAGGAGGCCTGTGAGATGGCTCGGTGACTCTGAGTTTATGAGCACATACTGCCCTTAAGAGCACTGAAATTTGGTTTCTGTCACCTATCTCAGGTAGCTCACAACCACCTATATTCCAGCTTGAGGGGATCTGACACTCTCTTCTGGTCTTCTCATGCACCTATACTCATGGGCATGTGAACCCACAATCATGCACACGCATGCACACACACACACACACATTTAAAAATATAATAATCTTTTTGAAAGTGGGTAAGAAGCGGTTGAAGGAACAGCTTAGTCATTATGACCACTAGCTGCTCTTCCTGAGTGGACCTGGGTCTAATTCCCAGCATCTACATGGAGACTCACAGCGTCTACAGTTCTAGATTCAGGAGCTCTAACGCTCTCCTTTTGCCTCTCTAGGCACTTAATGCACACGGATACACACACATACAGGCTGGCAAAGACTCATACACACAAAATAAAAGTAAATCTTTAAAAAGTTTTAAATTCAACTATGGTTTAAAAAAAACCTTTCTAAAAAATAAGCAATATACTTAAATATGCATTAAAGAATATGCACAAATAGCCCCAAACTACAACAAAACTCCACCATGAGACCTTGCAGCTAAAATTTCAAAGACTTTTCCTACTGGTGGCAAAGCTGTAGAACAAACAGAGCTCTTTGACCTTCACAATGGAAATATAAAACAGGATAAGTACATCAGGAGAAAAAATGATATTCTTTTTAAAACCTAAATGTAAATAAAATATAGAAATATGGCCCAACCACTCACCCCTAGAACAAATGTCCACTAAGGGACACATACAGGGATGTTCAGGCAGCCCCCTGCAGCACACATGGGCTTTCCTACCTGTATCATTCAAACAAGCAAACAAAGGAAGTCGAGGTGGTCAGTGAGGTGGGAGGCCCTGAAGATCCCACCCTGCCCCTGACAAGTGTTCGCTGCAAGACTCCACTCCAACAGCTCCAGCTCCATGAGGGGCGGGCTCCCTATGGGAGCGAGGGGTCTCAGCGACTACCAACAGCACAGGACCCCGTGTTCACAGTGCACATCCACGGCAAGTGTGTGCCCTGTGTGTGTCCATGGTGAGCATAACCCAGTGTGGGTATATGCTTATGTACCTGCCCTTAGTGTAGTGTTCATTTGGGGGGGTACCATTGGACTACTTAGGGAGTGAAAACAGGGCTAGCGATGAGCAGCCAGACAGAGAGGGACGGGGATAACTCCAAGTCACACCTAGAAGGGTAAAGATGTGTATCAGACCTCAAACCTCAGAGGATGTAGTGGCTGCAGAAAAAGCTGTCAGATAGAGCATCTGAGGCAGACATAGCAGATACCCAGAGCTTAGGAGGTTGTAGTTGGAGTCCCTTGGCAGTGAAGGAGTATTGTGTCAAAGCCGCTTAAGGGCTGGGGTTATAGATGAGTTGATAAAGTGCTTGCCTAGCCTGCATAAAATCTGAGTACAGTTCCCACATAAGCCTGGTGTGGTGTGGTGGCCTATGCCTGTAAACCAGCAGTCCAGAGGTGAACGTGGGAGGATGTGGGAGCATGTCAAGATCATGACTTATGTGGTGTGTTCAAGGCTGACCTCTATAAAGCCCTGTCTCAAAAGCAAAACAGAGAAAGAAAAATACTTGGGATACCAGACCTGGTGTCTGCATGGCCCTCGATGTCCCCCGAGCCCTGGCTCTGTATTGTACCCCATAGTATCTGAAGCCCACAACACACGTGGCCCCCATAGGCACACAAATGATGCCCCTAACCTTGCTGAATACAGTAAGCAAAGAGCTCTCTCTGAGTCATCACACCACAGCTTAGTGCTTTACTGCATTCTCCTTCTAAGCCCCCAAATAAAATACAAGGATCTATTGCACCGGGTGTGTCCAATCAGAAAGGACTTTGAGCTTTGCCCTGTTGGGAGGTGGAGTCCTCAGCAGGGAGAAGCCTGTTTAAGGAAACCATGCTCCTCTAAGGAAGGAGAGCTTTTCAGAAAGGTGTCTCTCTTCATTAACTAAAGCTTACTAGATTTTTACAATGCAGCCCCATGACGTGGCAAGGAGACAGTCTTGGGGGTCCTGCAAACCTTGGTCAAATTCCAGCCCTAGCATTGTGACTGAAGCTTTAAGACCCCAAGTTCTCACTTGCATCAGGAGAGCAAGCCCCTTGCCCCAAGTAAGTTCTGAAGCTGTAAGAGCACCGGAAGCCAAGGCTGTGCTGGCACCCTCCCCTCGGCTGGCACAAAAGGAAGCAGCACTGCTTCTCTACCCACTTAGGGCAGTTGTTGGCAACAAGCCAGAACCTCCAAGGGCTCCTCATCCTCAAGGATTAGCAGAACAAAACTGTTTAGCGTCAGAACCCCAGCACTGTACGGGTGGTCCCTCTCACGCCAGTCTCAACCTTGGGATGTTTTATCCTTATAGTGTCCCTGGTGGTAGCTCTTGGCTCACACTGGCTTTTTCTATGGGGATGTTTTATAGTCCTGTGAGTACTGGCCTCTCACATGGAGAAACCCACGGGTCAAAGCATTCTTTGTGCAAAGGAGCCCCCGTGGCAGGGTAAGGGTAGGCAGTGCTTAGGCCTACGAAGCTGAGCTGTAACGTGACCTGAAGATGCCATGCTAATCCAGGACATGGCTCAGAACCTGAAGCAGGAAAACCTTACTTCCGCTGCTCTGAAACATGGGGACTCACAAAGACATTCTGCTTTATTCTAAGACTGTGTGGGTCAAGAGTGTACAAGGTTCAGTTAGAGATTCCCGATATGTATGGCGTTCTGAACTCGTGTTCACGGGTATTCAGATGGCAGACAGATGCTCTGAGGGGTTGACTTGGCTTTCCCTTACAGCACAATCAGAAGACTCAGCTCAGTGGGTACTATCACCTGACACACCCTTCTCAGTTTCTACCTTCTCAGGGAAAGTGGACTTTTGAGGTCTCAGCTCAGGACTCATAGAATGTCTTTAAAGGCCTAGGCAGGGAACTTCAAGCTTCCTTTTACCTAGCCTTGAAAGTCAGTAGGCATCATTTCCATTGTAGCTTATTGGCTCAGCAAGCTGCAAAGCCATCTAGAGTTAATGGAAAAGATCAGACCCCAGCTCTAAGAGCTGAGGAATGACTCTAGAAGAGCTCTGTACAAGGCTGCTTCCTTCGTTGGCTGTAGATGGACCAAAAGAAAGGCCTTTAGCCCATTGCCCCCAAAACATCCTTTCCTTCAGCATTATCTCTACCATAAGTAGCACCATCAGCATCATCATCATATTACCATCCACACCTAAGCAGTATCTTCACCACCATCAGCAATAGCCCCAGCGCCATCATCACCATCGATGGTGTCAGCACCAGCACTAACAATCCCACTATCAAGATGAGCATCCCTATAAGCATCATCAGCATCAACACCAGCCCCATCAGCACTGTCTGTATTAATGCTATTAGCATCCTCACCACTATCCAAAGCACTGTGGCATTCCCATCCACATCTCATCAGCTCCAGCAGTCACCGTTAACACTTTCAGGAGCATCACGACCATCAACATCACTCTCTACTCCTGAGCATCATCAACAGTCACCATAGTTCCAGCAGCAGCAGGAGCACCATCATAACCATCGTCACCGTCATCACCATTAGCACTACCATAATCATCAACACCATCATATCATCATCATCATCACCACCACAAACACAGCCCTCATCGTTACCATTCTTGCCACCGTTGGCAGGAACACTCTCGTCCCTGTTGTGGTGACAATTTTCCTTGTGCAAAATCAGCCTGTCTTGTGTGCTCTGGACTCATGAAAATGCAAGCACAACATGGCTATATTTCATCCCCATATGCTTCCCCACCTATGAGAAGTTCCTGGCTGCAGGTTGGTCTACCCGGCCCCTCCTTGAGAGCTCTTTCATCCTGCACCTCTGGTCTCCTCAGAGTCTCCCACTATAGTTAGCTTATTATGGCCACAAGGTCTTTATCTCCAAACAATAGCGGGAGGAATCCGGGCACAGAGAAGGGCAGTCTGGAGTCTCTAGAGGCCCAGCCCCTTGTTCTCAGTGTCCTCTCCGCTGAGCAGCTGACAGAGCTCCTGAGGTGGAAGGCAGGGGGATACAGAGCAGACACTGCTGGTGCGCTCTACACTAATCATGGTAATTGGATAATTGCCACTTCATGGTGTCTGGTGTTAACACAACCTTGAACTTGGATTTCTTTCAGAAGCTTTTGTCTAAACCTCCAGAGGAGGCAGCTCTGTCTGGTAAAGAAAGCCTCCTGCTCCCCCAAGCCAAGGACCCCAATATCTCCTTTCACTGATGGGACACGCATGGTAGAGGAGAAAGGCTAAACGGCCATCTAAGGTCACCAAGTGACCCGTGGATGAGGTGACACAAGGAGCCCAGTGACTACCCATTGCCTCGGGCTCTGACAAGTAAATCACCCCAAAGAGACTGGTGTGATTTCATTTCTATTCTATCTGCAGGAAGGGGGGAAAAATCAATGTTTGCTAAATGAAAAGGAAAAAGATCGGCAGGAGGAAAATACATTTCCAACTCTTAATAGGATATCATCAGCAGTGATGAGTCAGAAGCAGAGAGACAAGGCCTGATTGGCTGTGTGAGGAGGGGTGATGAGAGTAAGGGGAGGGACATGGTCTCAAGCATAGGCTGAAGCCAGCAGACACCCCTGCTTAGATGGAGTGGACAGAGGGGGACCAGGGGTACCCATGAAAGGACAGAGGGAGGAAGCAGTAAGAACAGAGGCTCCCTGGAGGAGGGAGGGCACATGACTTCAGGCTGGGGACCCCTGTGGTAAGAAGCTTGCATTCCAAGGACACCCTAGTTGGATGATGCTGGGGGACACTATTGTCCCTTCCTTGGGCTCCTCCTGGCCTACAGTGAAGGGTGAGTCAGGGTGACGGGTGTTTAGTTCAACTTCTGATGCCTTTCTCCTTCCAGGAAAGATCCTAACTTTAGGGGTCAGGGGTGTGGGTTGGGGGTTTGACAAGGAAAAGAGGTCAAATCTGGACGAGGCAGTCATAGAGGTCTCCCGAGAAAGTCGGGAGTCCGGAGTCCTCTGGTTGGCCAAGGAAAAGAAGGGGAAGTTGCCACTGGGGAGAGCCACACCTGAAGGCTGGGGACTGAGAGGGTCTAGGAAGGTTGACAATAAATGGAGCTTCCTTCAAACTCCTTCTGAGGCGAGAGGGAAGCAGAGACTGAGGGGTTGTGTGGACTTAACTAGGACCATGATATCTGGTCAGCACATGGCAGCCCAACCCTTGCACGCCCCTTTACCTCCTCACCAAATCTTTCTAATGCCCTTGTCCTCACCCACATGCTCTAACCTTCTAGATCACAATCATGGGACATTATCTTACCATTATTGTCCCTGGTATCTGAACACTCAGCCCCTCCTTGTTGACCTTATCGTGAGTGTGAGAATGTGTGTGTGTATGTACATGCACACTCTGGTGTGCATATCTACATGTGTGTCTATACATGTACATGTAGACGTCAACCTCAGGTGCCAATCCTCAGTCACCATCCACCTTAGTTTTTGAGACAGGGTCCCTAGCTGGAACCTGGGAGTTGTACTTTGGGCCTGGCTGGCTGGGCAGTAAACCCCAGGAACCTGCCCACCTTCCCTGATCCCAGGATGGGGAACTACAGATGCGAATCAGCTGAGCCACTAGCTTGGGTCCTTGTACTTGCATGGGAAGCTTTTTTCCTAATGAACCTTCCCCTCAGCCTGTTGACCTCACCTTCTCCATCTTGATTCAGCTTCTTTTTCCTTCCAGGAAAAGTTCTGACTTCCGGTGCTCAGCAATCAGCATTTCTTGGGGACAGAGAGAGTTCTACTGTCTTCCTAGCCAGATGTCACTCTGCTCAGAAGATTTCAGGCCCTTCGAGGTGACACATTCTTCCTGACTTAGTGTAGATAGCTCTGCAGAGACAGAACTCAAGAGAACAGCAGGTGGAAGATGATCCTGAAGGAGGCATCCGACACAATGTGAGGGACAATCTAACCCAGGTGTTGGGAAGGGGTTGGTTATCCAGGCTCAGAGTAACCCCAAGGCAAACAAAAGATGCCCAGGTATCTGGGGCCTGTTCCTGTCTTTCCCACCAAAAACTGTAAAGTGTTGTACATGGGACTGTCAGCATGCTATGACCTAAAAGAGGGCCAATGCTTGCAGAGAGGAACTGGAGAAATCAGCCTTTTGACCTTGCTTTGCTGGCTCCTCCTGACACTGGAGGGCAGGGAGCTGTCATCTTCACCCTCAGGCCCAGCCTCTGAAGAGCTAGGTCCTAAGGAACCAGGAGAGAGACCCCAGGAACCAGAGACATGTGTGGGGGTCAGTGTTCCCTTTATAACTGTGGTGCTACCCACCTTGGAGCACCTTCAGCACAGCTCATTCTCCTGCCACTGTCCTATGTGAGCCACGTGCAGGGGGACATTTCTGCCATCATCTCAGGGTTGTCAGCCTGCTGGCCTGCTAAGCAGACAGCGTTAGGCAGATTTAAAAACATTGCCTCTGGCACTGGGGCGCTCCTGGAATCGGCACTGCATGGGTAATCATGGGGAATTATCGTCAATCTTTCCCAAAGTTCTAGCAGTGGCAGTATTAAGGCCTTGAAGGGGCAGCACATATCAGCTCTAAAAGAGTCTGGCTTTCGGGGTCAATATCAAGAGTTCCTGCCTTGTGTCCCTGTGTTAACCACAGACACCAGGTAGCCCCTATTATGTTTACATCTAGAATGTTCCCCCAAAGACTCACATGTTGAAAGTTTGGTCCTGAGTTTAGCAGTGCTCAGAGGTGACTGGTTGTTCTGACTTCATCCACAGATGGGTTCCTAACTGAACAGACCGATGGGAAACAGGAGATAGAAGGGCCTAGTTGGAAGAAGTGGGTCACTAGACATGGGCCTTTGAAGAATAGACAAGGATATGGCTTTTTCTTTTTCAGCATCTGCTCCAGAGAACATAGGGTGCCATGGTATAAGGACACTGGAGCCCCCATGGAGAGGTGATGGGGTAGAGGCGCAGAGCACAGCCCACTGCAGCCACCTAGCCACGTGAGTGAGCCCTAGAAAGAGGGTCTTCCATCTGTCAAGCCCTGGCAGTCCAGCTGACATATCCAGTCACACTACCCCAGACTCCTGAGCCACAGAGACTTGGAAAACTGATGAGTCACTGCAGTTTGGCGTCACTCTCATAAAAGGAATCGTGTCTACACGAGCGAGCTGCATAGATGGCTGCCATAAGACATAACTGCACAATTTGAGACCAAGGGTCAAAGTCCAGATTCTGGGTATTAGGGTGAATCCATTAGAAACACCCCCATTCAGTTCTGCCCAGGCTTCTCTGATACAACCCCTGAGAATAAAATTAACTAGGGTGAGACATTTACAACTCTCCATGAGAGCTGCGACAATCAAACGTACTTTATGAAGGTCCATTCTTGAGAGAATTAATTTAGTCCCAGGAGACCTGCCCCACCCCAGTGAGAAGTCATTAGATCCTTCTGAGACTGAAACTTCAATCACTGAGGCCACTTTCTGATGGTCCCACACCTCTCAAAAGCCTTACGATAGTGATCACACTTCTAGCAAACAAGTCTTTGGGTGGTAAACACCCAAACCACACCCCCTTCCTTCACTTTTTTGTTGTTGTTGTTGTGTTCAGTTCCTGGGATTGTGTGATGTCACCCAGTGTAGGTGGTCACTGGTTTACCCTGTCCCCATCCAAATGCTAATCTCATCCAGAAATGATGAGTCCCAGAACCTCAGGCTGGCTGCTTCCCTGCTCCTGCTGGGTAAATGAACAACCTTCAGTCCAGCTGAGCAGACATGTAAAAAAATGGTCATAGCATCCCATTTAGGACATTTTAAAGAAATGGAGATATAACATGGGAGTGGTCAAAAGATTGATAGAGAGAGAGAGAGAGAGAGAGAGAGAGAGAGAGAGAGAGAGAATTCATTATCCAAAGCACAGCTCAGGGCAGGGGTGCCCAGAATATTCACAGAATTATGCACCAATGCTCACTACCTGGTTTAAGAACAGCTTCACCATCCCCAAAAGAAGTCTCCACATCTGGCCACTACTCCCATCCTGCCCCCACCCCACTGGTCTCCGAGAACTATTACTGTACACTGTGGATTCGTTTGTTCTTATTCCTAAGAACAGAGTGACATTCTGTGCAGGCTTGAAATGCGTGTCCCTTTAGTGCTGAACACTACTCCCCAGCCACATGTTGCTGTTGGTTATTGTGACTAGAGGTGTCCCACCCACAGAGTTGGAAAAGCTGCAGAACCACTCTCTAGCCAAGATAGTATGGATCTAAATTTATATTTTGATCAAGTTTAATCTGAGAGCTGTGCCTAGGAGAGGAGGGATGCTTAAAGGCACTTTTTTTTTTTTTATTGAGTAAAAAAAGACAGGATGGGCAAAGAGCTTGTTTCTTCATGGTAAATCCCCCTGTTAGCCTGGATGGAGTGACACCAATAGGTCAGGGGTCAGGAAGGACCCTTGTCAAGACAAAGCTTCTCTTGACCTCAGCACTTGACCCAGTCACTGAGCCCCTGAGCCCCAGGGACCAGGCAGGGACCCTGCTCCTGCCCACAGAAGAAGCTCGGGGCTGTGACTCAGACTCCTCACTTTCCTATGGGAAGAGCAGACACGGCTGCTTCACTTGAGGCTCTGCTGCTGGGGTGTGCGCAGTGACACCAGGGAGCTTCACTTTTGTGTTTTCAACACAGATGCAAATAAAAGGCGCACAAGAAATCTGCTGTAGACCAGCAAGTGCCGGGTGCTGAGGACTGACTTACAGACTCATGCATGTACTAGGTAACCTTTCTGCCACTGCCTCAGTCCTGCGGAATATGGTCAGAAGACCAAAACCTCACTGAGTGTGTTCTGCCCCAGTAGGGGTTGGGCAGGCATCTTCTCTCTGCCCCTTCACCACACACACACACACACACACACACACACACACACACACACACACACACACGCCACAGAACTGGCTCCTCCAGCTGCAAATGGCCTTCTCCTGATAAAACAGAAGGAAGCAGGAAACAGAGGGCCTTGGATAACTAGGGAGCCACAGACCAGGTCCTGAGCAAGGAATCCCCAGGAGACAAGCCAGCAGGTATCCTGCTTTCAGTCCTTGGGGCCCTCATGCACTCTACAGACACAGCAAAGCTCCAGGGCTGAGCTGGGTAGAGGTTTTTCCCATCCCGGCTCAGGCCATCCATCTTGGTCAGCTCCTATTAAAATACATAATAAAAGGAAGAAAAGGCTGGGCCAGAGGGTGAAGGGGAGAAAAATGATGTGGATGCTGGGCCTTTGTTTGTCCCTCCCCCCATCCAAGACCTCGTGCAGGGAGGGAAGGAGGAGAGAAGGGGCCCTAGGCGGCTGCAGTCTGGGCAGGGAGGTGGAGCTCTGAGCTGACCCGGTGGGGAAGAGAGGCTCCCGGGGCACAAGCTGCCTCTGCCTGGGCCTGCCCCACCACCAGCAACCTCAAACACACAGCTGCCTGGGTCCCCAGATGAGGGAACCATCCCTCCACAGAAGCAGCTGCACAGCCTCAAGCCAGCTGCTCTGAGACCTGGGGCAGAGCCGCAGGCTCTGATGGCCTCCGTGGGGCACAGAAACTACATGCTGGCTTGATAAAAAAAAAAAAAAATGGTTCTGTAAATGTTTCTGAAGAGCCTGTGGGTGATATTCTCAACCCTGCACTCCCAGCCACAAGGTGGTATCTTCGGGGGCTAAGGGTCCAGCTGGTGGGAGTCCTTTACTAAGGGCAGGCAAGGCTCGACATGGCTCACTTCCCATCTCCTGTGAAGCGAGCTTGCTGCAGGCCCCACCCACTAAACGGTCATATCATATCGCATCATGCCTCCCATGCCTTGGTGGATGAGACCTCTGAAACCAAAAGAAAGCATTTCTCCTTTCAGTTCTTCAGTCAGGGAGGACAAAAGGAACAAACACGGCCCCCAGAGAAGAAGCAGAACAGCCCACACTGCTCATGGTCCGCGGGAAAGCCAAGCCCCTTGACAGACCCAGCTTCCCCTCAGCCCATGCCTGTGAGGAACATCACCTCTGGGCCTCTCAAAACTATCACTGCACTTTCAAGTGGTCCGCCCATGTCCTAGACCTAAGAGCCCAGACTGTGACATCACTTAGCAGTGGGGTTATTACTGTGGGCTTGACTGGTTAAGAGGAGATGATATTGGTTAAGATGAATGGACTCAGACTGGAGAGACTGCTCATTGGATAAAAGTACTTGTCATGTAGGCACGAACACTGGAGTTCAGAGTTCAAATACCCAGCACCCATTAAAAGCCAGGCAGATATGATGTCTGCCTGTAATCCCAGCACTAACAGGAACAGACAGGAGATGCCTAGAGTAACCAGAATTGGGAAGCCCCCAGGTTCAGCAAGAGACCCTGCCTCAGTAAATAAACTGAAAAGTGATTGACACCTGGTCTCAACTTCAGGCCTCCACACACATGTACATACATGAACCCACACCTACGTACTACTCATACATACACCTTAAAAAATGAGTGGACTCCCACTCCAGGGTGACCAGTGTCCTTATAAGAAGATAGCATGTGAGGAGAGAGAGGAAGAACACATCCACACAGAATTAGAGACTGGAGTGAGGTAACCATAAACCAAGTGACTCCAAAGTTTGGGAATCCTACCAGAAGCTGAGGGGAGCAGAAAGAAGCCTGTGGCACCTGGCTTCTTACCTCTGGTTTCCAGAGCTGGGCGTTGGGATACTTCTGCTATTTTGTTCTTGGTTATGTGTCTCTCACTGTGTGTGTGTGTGTGTGTGTGTGTGTGTGTGTGTGTGTGTGTGTGTGTGTGTTGCACAGTGCTGAGAAAGGTTCCTATAGTCACTGGGGAGTGGAACCGTTTGAGAAGACTAGTATTAAGAGTCACGGAGTGTCCTGCTGCAGGTGGGCTCTGAGCTTTTAGAAACCTCAATGGTGGGCATCTTTAATTCTAGCACTTGAGAGGTAGAAACAGGTGGGTCTCTGAGTTTGAGGCTAATCTGGTCCACAGAGCGAGTTCTGGGACAGACAGGGCTACACAAAGAAACCCTATTTCCCAAAACAAGATAAAACATAAAAAGCCCACACCAGGCCCAGTGTCTCTCTGTTTGCTGTCTATGGGTCGGGATGTGAGTCTCTTAGCTACAGTACCATTCCTATATGCTTCCCACCATGATGAGCACGGCTGACCCTTTGAAACCGTAAGCCAGCCCTAATTAAATGTTTTCATTTGTAAGAGTCGCTCGGCCATGGTGTCTCTTCACAGAAAGGGTACAATGACTAAGACATGAGTGTAGGTGAGTGCACAAGAGAACCAGAGGACAGCTCAGCTATCTTTCCTTTGTTGATGTTCAGTGTGCTCTTCTAGGCAAGGTCTCTTGCTGACCTGGAGCCCTCCAAGTAAGCTAGGCTATTGGACCAGCAAGCCTTAGGAATCGTCCTGTCTCTGCTGAGAGCTGGGATCAGAAGCATACGGCACAAGCCCAGCTCTCTGACACACAGGCTCCAAGGTTTGAACTCCAGTCTTTACACCTACTCTACATGTACTTCCCCGACAGACCCATCCCTTCACTCCTGTATCTGGTGTTTTAGGATGCCTGGCTTTTGGACTGCTGGCAACATGAGAAACTCATGCCCTAGAACCTGGGACTCTGAGGATCCCAGCCTCCAGGCTAGCTCTGGCAAGATCAGGGTTTGCCCACCTGGAGCTACTCCACAGAACCCAGAGGGGCCCAGGGCCATAGTCTGCAGAGCTGGCTCCTAGGTGCAAAGGCCACATTGGGATGCTCATCCCTGAAAAGGAAAGGTGCGCCTGGCTCATCCCCTAGGTACATCAGTTTTGACAGGTTTTCACACAGAAGGATAGGTTGAGGATCAGTGCATGAGCGAGCATCTCTGTGATCCCCTGGAGCTTGTAAAGAATTTGCAAATTGTCTCTCCCACCTCTGGAGCTGCCCAGCCTATGTGTAGTCAGAGGGCTCTTGGCTGGTGGCTAGGAAAGTACATAAGGCCTTCCATCTGCCTCTTCTCCAGGAAAAGCCAGCATTCCACCTGCTGATCCAAGACAGCAGGCTGCAAACAGTCTTACCTCTGGGTAGGACCAGCTGGGGAGCAGGGGAGGAGGCAAAGCCCAGGTACAAGATTTGCAATGGCAAGTCCCTCCTTAAATAACACAGCCATCTAATTAGCTCTGTGTCCAGGTTGTTGGCCCTTCCTCTCTGAAGATGCAACCCCATGATTTTGAGAACAAGGCTTGCTACAGCATAAAGGCCACAGTGGCAAGCTGCATTGCCTCATAAGGTACCAGCAGAGCCCCTTCTCCACTGTTGGCTGCATCTCCAACCTGTTGTCTCTGACTTGGGGTTGACATGGTTTGCAGGTGTGCACACCAGAGCCCGCAGAGCTCTGTCTCACCCCTGGGTGACTGCACCCTTCTGGGAAGGTCAGGTCCTCAGGGATCGGGTGTCCGTGAAAACTATCCTGGAGAATCATCTAGAAGTTCCATGTTGAGCAGGGTAGGGTTCCTTAGGTTGACCGGAGTCTATTATTAACACCACGTATCAAATAAAGGCCTGTCCCACCCACCTCACCTCTTAGAGGTCAGGGCTCTCTGTGGGGCCTGCTTATCTACCCAGCCGATTCCCACCATGAGCTCGTAGGAATGATCTCAGGCTGTGAAGACAGAGATCGCGAGACAACAGGACCACTTTTGCAGAGTGCACCAGGAGACAGCCCTGCCTGCCTTTCATGTTGGTGGTGGCGTCAGAAGAAGTTTCCAGGATGGTTAGAATATCAGTACAGGGATGTAAGTGTCATGCCTTCCCATCACCTGTACCTATCAGCTCAGGCGAGACCTGAGACACACAGTGCTCACCAAGACTCCGTAAGGCATATGGCGACATCAGCACACTTCCGGATCCCAGCCCACGTCCCCTGGCAGAGGGGCCACTGGAAGGGATCTCTCGCTCACATTCATATCCTTAGCAGCAGCTAACATGGGAGCCGGCTCACCAGGCAGGAAAAATCAACAAGGAAGCTGAGCTTCCACTGGGTCCTGGAGCAGAGATGGCTTCAGCCCTGTCAGAAACAAGCTGATGCTAACAAAGCCGAGAGACTAGTGAGAACAGAGCAGGCAGAGCAGGTTTTAATATACAGTTCTGAAGAGAGGGGCACAGGCATGGAGAAAAGACAGCAATCTCAAGTGTTCTTAAGACACGCTTATTTTATATGTACATGCTTTGCCTGTGCTAGGTATGTATAGTGCACACGTGGGTTCCCCAGGAATTCTGGCGCGTTTGAGCCACCATGTGGGTGCTATGAAAAAGCAGCAAGTGCTCTTAACCACTAAGCCATCTCTCTAATTCAAGACAGTATTTTTTAAATTCTCCACATCCCGAGAAATCCATTTTTTTTTCTTCCCATAGGCCAGGACTTATCACCTTCACAAATTTCCCTTTTCTTTATCCTAGGACACAGTCTTATCTAATAAATAATTTGGGCCTTGAGATCGCTGCCTTTTTCTGGTCGTGGGCTCAGTCACATGGCAGACTGCCTGTACCTTTCTAATTCTCAAGGGTTCTGAGACAAACAGGGGCCAGCTACCAGCTAGGGGAGAGAGGAGAAGCCTCTGGCTTCTCTATAACTTGGGCACACTCTAAGTGCACCTCACATTGGGAAATGGACCCTCCACAATCTGCCTTTTACAGCTTCTTCTGGGAATAGTCCCCAAAACCGTATCCAGGCCCCAGGGTAGCATGCAGACACCATCAAGAAGAGGACCCTCCCAGGACTGGGGCAATGGCGCAGTCGGTAAAATATTACTCTACATGCATGAGAACTTGGATATAGATCCTCAGTGCCACATAGAAGCCAGGCATGGCAGTATGCCTATAACCCCAGAGCTAGGGGCCGAGATGAGTGGTCTTCTGGGATTTATTGGCCAGCCTGTCTAGTGATCAGTGAGCTCCAGGCTCAGTGAGAGACCCTGCCTCAAAAGATGAGCTAGAGAGAGACCGAGGAAGGCAACCAATATCAGCTTCTGGCCCAACCTACACATGCACATGTATGTTGACATATCTGCTCCATGTATATATACACACACACACATGTATGCTACACATGGGTGAGAGAAAGAAAATAAAGCCCTTCTACTCCCCTGTATCATCACCAAGTTAAAAAAAAAGCTTCCTCCATCCCCTCCCAGACTCCATCGAGGAAGAGCCCTCTGTCCCCTCCCTGGCTTTCCTGTGTTCTGCCTCCCAGCTGCACGACTCCCCAGGGCTTGCTGGAGTGCCAACTGCTTTGCTCGTTTGAAATGGAAATTCCCCTCTTCTTATGCTTATTGTCACTCATACTTTTCTCTCTAGAAGCAGGATGTGGATTTGATGGCAGTTCACAGTGGCTGGGCTCGGAGGAACTCACACAGCTGTTTCCACTTGGGATGGGGGGTGCGGCACAGAGGATGGGCTTCCGTCTGAGCGTATGGACCCTGAGTGGAGACTGGAGGTGAGCTAGCCAGCATAGCCCAGACACTGAAATCTTGATTCCAAGGGCCTCTGCCCCTTCTGGTGGCCTCGGAGAGCACTATGTCTGCTCCAAGATCAGCACTGACCAATGCTCACGGGGCTGGTGGCAATAGGACTTGGGTGCTCAGGGCTGAGCAAGGCTTGGCGTCACAGAGCTTTGAACTACTTCCCTAGCCTGTTGCTCTATTTGGCTGGGTCACCTCCTGGGCTAGATGAAATGGTCCTTCCCAGGAGCCTCCATCCTCCCGGAAGGACAACGTGCCTTGTGTAAATGTGACAGAAGTAAATCAAGTAGGTATTAGCACCCCATTGGAGCCACAAGCCCCAAGTGCCACTCCAGGATCCATCATCACTTGGCCACAGAGAAGCTCAGGTCACTGGTGAACCTCAGGACAGAGCAGGTATCACTCACAGTGACATCCAGAGGTCAGTAGAGACATAGTATCTCTGCACTGGGGCCCACATGTGGACAGGCCTTGCACACACAGCCCAGCATACAGGCATGGGCCCACAAACACAATATGCAAGCATGCACCCCCAGCAGATCACAGATGCTCACAAACATGCTCAAACAAATATGCATAAGCATGAAGACAGTGTAGTGGAATATGCACCTATCTCCTAGGATAACTGAGGAACTCACTCCAACCTGCAAAGAGCAAGCTCACACAAGCAGATGCACATTTGTGCACACGGCTTGGAGTGCCCAGAACGCAGGTTAAGCATTCTTTCTTCATGAGTGAAGGTGGGTCCTGAGGAAACACAAGATGGCTCTGTAGACTACATGAAATCTACAGTGGGAGTTGGCCTCATGAGTCTACAGAGGCTGGGAGATAGAACAAGAGACCAAAGAAAGTGGACCCACTTTCTCTGCCTGCCTGCTGGAGCTGGGATCGGATCTGTTCCTGTCATTGGAACAAGGCTCACAGCATTGACTCCCTTTGATTTAGGGTTTCCAGCCTCAGCTCAACTGAACTTCAGACTCCCCTGGAAACCAGAGAAGATCCTGAGACTCAGGAGCTTCATTGTCCTATGAGCCAGGACTTATATAGAATTCTATTGGCCCTGTCTCCCTGGAGAACCCTGGCCAAAATGCTATTCCAACAAACAGCTCACAAGTCATATAGCAACCACACAGGCTTGGAGCCCACAACTTTCCCCGGCAGAATTCAACTTCATCTCAGCAAGCATGTGCCTCACTCAACCTTCTTCCTAGTCTTCACAGAAAAAAAATAGAAGATCACTCTGCTGGCAGTAAGGGGTGGGCAAGGATTCCCTGTCCAGTCTACCTGAGCCTGTCCCCATTCTCCCAGCCTATGCCACACACACAAATCCACACATGAACCCCACATATGCTCACCTTGAGACTGAACCACAGTTTTGCCCCAGCCTCACATAACTGTCTAACTTCTGCCTGGCATGGGTCGGAGAAGAGGCCCATCTGTTTCTTCCCGGTCCCCAAAGCAATGATATCATCATTCTCTTCCCTTCCATTAGCTGAGGCTGATGGGTCACCTCAGACCCTTGTGATGATTCATCAACCACTGACCGGTCTATGAAACCACAGTCATCCTGCCAGGGCTGCAGGGTGGCCCCAACACAGTCCACTCAACACTGGCACCTGTGGTCATTCCCAAACCTTTGACAGAAGGTCAAGAGGATGCCCAGGCCGACCTGAGTCTTTACCCAGGACCAGGCAGCCCCTGTGTCAAAGCCCCTCTAAGCACCATATTCTCCACCAGAGTGAAGGATCCAAGTAGAACAAGCCCATGCCACGAGAGGACCCAACAAAATCCAGGAGATCCCTGGGCCTGACATAACCTAGAATCATGAGGCTCACACCACTCACCAAGGACCCAGGCCATACTCACTGAAACAGTCATGGTTCATCCATTCGAGGATAGAAGCATCCACCCCTTCCACCCATTGTAGAAACACACCAGGATGTTAGATAGGAAAAAGAGAGCAAAGAAAGCCATTTTAAGCCAGGCAGTGGTGGTATAAGCCTTTAATGCACTCAGGAGGCAAAGGCAGGTGGATATGTGAGTTGGAGGCTAACACACACACACACACACACACGCGCACACACACACACACACACACACACACACACACACACACACGAGTATGCAAGCTAGAAATGAGTCAGTGGTTAAAAGCACTGGCTGTTCTTTCAGAGTACCAGGGTTCAATTCCCATCATCTATGTGACAGCTTACAACTAGTTCAGAGGATCTGATGTCCTCTTCCGGCTTTCATATGACACACCAACATATAGGCAAAACACCCACACCTACAAAGTAAAAGAAATAAATCTTCTGTTGCTGTTGTTAAGAAACAGGTCTGTTGTGTTGAGGGTGGGGAAGGTGTACTGGAACTGCTCACCCCGCTTCCTGGTCTGCCCCACTCCACAGGCCAACACCAAAAGGCCTTCTAGGTTCCAAACCCCTCTGAACCTGACACTGATGGAGGTATACAGCTAGGGGGAAAGAGAAGTTCTGTCTCTGTTGCTCTTGGGTTTGCTCCTGGGCCTGGACAGACCCATGTGACCACTGCCTGCTGTGAGGATTCCATCCCCCTGTTGGAGAGGCAGGCCCTTTGTACCCCCACCTGGCAGAGGCAGAGAGAACAGCTTGGGTCTTGCTCTGGGCAGGGGCAGGAGAGGTCCCTGCTTTATAAATCCCCTAGGGTGAGTTCCCCCATCCCTTCTGCCCAAGCCTAGCCTATCTCTGGCAGCCAGGGCCTGGATCCCAGGTGTGAGACTGTCACCAAGATAAAAGAGACGTAATTAAATTCCAATCAGCTGAGTGATTTGTTATCATAATGTAATATTTCCCTCCAGCCCCTGACTCCCACAGATCAGTCTCCATCAGGCCTTCCAAGTGGGGGGTCCCTGCCCGTTACCCTGGGCCCAGCTGCTGGAAGAGCCCCTGGAGGGGGTGTCCACCCGCCTACGTCTCCTAGCCACACACGCTTCCCTCCCCCAGTACCAGGCCCTGAAGGTGATAATGAAGTCATTTTTCTGAGGAATAGTCACCTGGAAGACAGCCTTATCTGGTTAATAGAGCTGGGAAGGCACACCGAAGGGAGGCTCAGCCAGGAGGGAAAGGAGACATACCTTCCCAGGGGCACAGTGGGCAAGAAAGGTGGGGTCAGATGGTGTGATCTGCAAGCTTGCCCTGCGGCCACATGGGGTGACTAAGGAGGGAGCTTCAGCAGTGGCCCTGCCTGATGTAGCTATGGGCAGTGATCAGTGATACAGCCTCAAGAACAAATAGAAATGGGGGTGAGATGCTGTCTTGGGGACTGTGGTAACTTGCAGAACCACCATAGAAAGTCTCACTTGGGCTGCATGTGACATCTGACAGCATCCAGTCACGGATCCCCAGAAGGACCCTTGAGGAATGCTTGCCTGCTGGGTTCATTTTACAAGTGTCAAAATTGATCCAGACCATATTTTCTTTGTATTTGTGGCTCACATACGCAGAACTCTGGTGCACTGGGCACCCCAGGTACAAATGCAAGGGACTCTGTAGTTTCTTAACACACAGAGAGCTAGAGACTGGGATTCCCGTCCTTCACACACTCACTGGTCTAGTGCTTTGGTTTTCTCATGCCTGCCCGGATAGTTGGGGTCAGAGGTCACGGTATACTATCTGGAGCCCTAGAGCCACTGGGTCCTGTTTTCTCATCTATGAGATGACTGTCACCGTCATAGGTTGTGTGAGGACAGAGGTCCTGGTGTGTCTGGAACTGAGCTGGCTCATCGCGGCACTCATTGATGGTGAACAGCAGCGGTGGGAAGGAATGATCTGGAAGAGGCAGGGGTGGGAACGGGCAGCTTATTTACACCTTTCTGCTTCTGTGGCTTCCACATTTGCTAAAACGGGCCTGTTGACTTTCAGGGGTGGGAGGCACAGGCTGCGTGTGGCCAGCTTGGCAGGCAAGAGGGGTGAGTGGGCAGCCATGGGGCAGTCCGCCCAGGCTCCCCTGTAGGCAAGTCTACTCAGGGCCTTATACTCACATGTGGAGGGAGGAGCTGATGGCAGAGGGCAGAAAACCCTGGGTCCATCTCAGACTGAACTGTGCAGGGTAGCCAGTTCTACCACAAGCTAACCTCTCAGAGTCCAACTGTCTCTATGTGGAGGGGCACACTCAGAGCCTGTGATGCCCCCAAACTCCAGGAACAAAGGCTGTCTCAAGAGGTGTGGGGACTTTCTGAAATCACACAACTTCAAGGTCCAAGAGCTGAGGCCGAGACACACTGTACCAACCAGAGGGGTCTCTCATAATTAGGGGCCTTCTGTCTGGGCCAGGTCAAACCTCAGCACAAGCTCTCCAGCTGGTGCCAGTCATGGATTCTGGAGGTCACTTCTGAAGCAAAAGAGGGAAAGATCTGTATTTGGAGCCATGAGAGAACACAGAAGGAACTTCCTTCATCCTTACGTTTTTGAGACAGGGTCTCATGTGCTCCTAGGCTGGCTTCAAATTTACTACATAGCCAAGGGCATCTTGAATTGACTCTCCTGCCTCCATCTCCCTGGATGACAAGCATACGGGGCCATAGCTTGTTTATCTGGTGCTGGGAGTGAACCCAGAGCTTCCTGCTTCTCACTGAGTTACATTCCCAGCCAGAAATGTGACATTGGCTCAACCACTGGATGGGCAGAGGACTGGGCTGTGATATCAAATAGGGACACCCACTATAGGTAGGGAGGCTTCTGGACTGGTACATCTGTGGTCAGATCACCTCTCCAGGAGCTGTGTGCCTATGAAGGGCAGAAAACAACCACCCAGCAAGCCGTACTGTGCTCCTAGACCTCATGCTGGTAAAAAGTCAGTGGCAGGCCTGTGTGAAACACTAGAAAAACCCAGGTATATTTGTGTCCCTCTGCTGGTACATACAACCCCAGTGTAAGAGTGAGGTGCAAGTGGGTCTCTATACAACCCTAGAGAAACTTGAGTCTCCAATAATAACAGCTAGGATAGTGCTATAGTATAGCCCACGTGTACTACCTGCAATCTATTGCTCTTGGCTTACCGAGAGAGTTGGGAACCAGTATCAGCGAGAGCATAGCCCTGGTTGATTAGTCATGTCTGCCACAGGTACAGGAAAGGGCTTGACAGCCAGAGAACTGTCTTGTGACTATCTCCCAACATTGCTTCTCCCAAAGCATCTCTCCTCTCCTGTTATAGAAGTGCCTATGTCTCTTTCTGAGGCTTCTGTGGCACAGTCTGTCACTTCTAAGACAGCCATATATCTGTTGGCCTGCTTCTGCGTCTGGCTATTCATCTGTCCCTTTATCTGATGGCTTGGCCATTCAACAGAGTGCACACAGGAGGTTCATAGGAACAATGTATACACAGAAGGGCCCAGGAGATGGTCTTGGTATAGAGCCCTGACCTAAGTCAAGTTCATCTCCCTTCTACCACCCCAGGGCCACTGTTAATCATCTCTAGGCTTCATCTTCCTCATCTAAGAAATGGGGGATCATCCTTACCTGTGGAAGCAAGGGGGCACCAAGTGGGAGACAAGCAGTGGGCAAGAAAGTTAGAGTCCCTGACTTCCACAGTCTCATCACTGCCAAAAACTAAAGCTGGTGCCTGGATTGCTGCTACCAGCAATTCCTAAGAGTTGTCCTGCTAGCTCCTGTCTACAAAGGAACGAGTCAGGAAAGGGCCCAAAGCCTCACAAGAGTGAAGGAACATCCCAGGGAGAGGGAGAAGGCAGCTTGCGCCAAGATGGTTTTAACATCCTAGTTCATGTTGTGAAGAACTGGAAAGCACCCAGCCTCCCAACAATAGTGTGTGGGGTGTGGGGAGCTAGTGGCCACAGACGCAGCTGCATGGACCCTGTGGGCACAAAGTGTTTGGCAGAATCTGCATCAGGGTGGGTGTTGGTAGGATGGATGGAGAAGGTGTAGGCACGCTGTAGAGGACTCCGGTGAGTACACCCAGGACAATGACCTGGACCCCCAGAGACCCTAAGGCTTGCAGCACTACCTATAGTCTAGGGAGGACACTCTGGTATCTGATGGTTGAGGAACAACTCCAAACTGTCATTACCAAAAGTGTCATCTGCTTTTCCCTTGCCGTGCCTCAGTTTTCTCCACTCCAACGTCAATGGCCGGAATTTCTCATAGCCTGGGGATAGGAGTATGACTCCTGAGTATTCTTAAAGAATCAGTCCCTGCTCCTTTGGATAGAACTTTTCAGCAAAGAAGGCTGCTGTGGACCCAGAAAACTTCAGCACCACCCTCCCTCCCCCACTGCATCCCTACAGTGACAGTCACTTGAGACTGGGCTCTGCAGACCTTCAGCACATTCCCCAGATGGGACCTGAATCAGCAGAGGAACAGTGGGTGAGAGGAGAGGACCACACTTCCCCATCCCCAGCAATGGTCAGAGCCCAGACCTAGGTATCGAGGGACCTGCCTAGCTATGTAGGGACTCCCGCAGCAGAGGCACAAGCCAGTGAACAGAGACAGGACCTAAAGGTGAAGACAGGGCTGGGACCATAGCAGTCATGTGGCCAGGGTAGAAAATAGCAGGCATCTCTGCCCCAGCCTTAACCCTGGGGCGGCTGTGGCAGTCTTGGCTCAGGAAGAGCAGACATGTGGGGGGAACAGGAGATTTGGGGAGCCAAAGGAGAGCCTCCAGGGTTGGGGGGCGGTGATCCATAGCTCCTAGGGAACCTAGGCAAGAGCTCTGCATTTGGAATTTAGACCTAGCTGGGGCTCAGCCCTTTTGTGGATCTTTCCTGACTCCTTCAAGGAATACCCAGATATAGCCGAGATCCAACACTTTACAAAGGCCTTTCCTGTCATCATCTTATTTAGCTCATAGCTGTCACTATTCACTTGTTATACACTATTTATTTAGTGTGTGTGCATTGTGCACATGTACAAGCTGTACATGCTCTGGCATGCAAGTGGAGGTTAGGGGACAGCTTCTGGGAGTCGGTTCTCTCTTCCCACCATGTAGATCCCGGAGACAGAATCAGGTGGTCAGGTTTGACAGCAGGCACCTTCCCCTGCTGAGACATCTCTTGCAGTCCCATCACCACCATTTTTACAAATGATCAACGGAGCCTCTGTGAGTTCTCATTCACAGTAGCAGATTCAGAATTTAAACAGTCCCAGGCTGACCTGTATTCTCTTTCACTGAACCACTTTGCTCCCGCCTTCCAATAGGGAAGGGTGGTCGTTCTGTTTCTGTGCCTTGCTGTCCTGCACAGTGACAGGACATCAGACCCACGATCTCTGTGTCCTGCTATGGGTTGGGGGTGGGGAGAGAGGCCCAGCTGCCGTGTCTCTCCCTCTCTCCTCTGGCCTGGTGGCTGGACCTGGGGCGGCTCCTCGGGAAGCCACAGGGGAGCTGAGCACGTCCCAGCTATTTTCTCGGATGAGTTATAATTTTCCTTCATTTCCCCTTCAAAACACGCTAATTAAACGGACATTGTTGAAACAGCCGATTGAGATTCAAAAGCTCGCTCTTTTCTAAAGCACGTCCTTTTTCTAAAAAACATCCTCATTTCTGGGAGGCAATTGCATGCATTGTGTGAGCTGGGCTGGGACACACACGTGTACATACACGTGCACTTGTGTGCGCTCATACGCACACTCGTGCTCTCTCTCTCTCTCTCTCTCTCTCTCTCTCTCTCTCTCACACACACACACACACACACACACACGCACACACACGGGAGCACAGTCAAGCCTGATGCAGGTGCACTTGGGTTCACCCCACATCCTGGGCCTTTTTATATTTTATATTTACTGATTTAGTGTTGCCAGAGTCCATGTGCCCCTCCCCTTCTTTCAATACTTTGTAGTAGGATGGGCCTCAAGTTTGCCATCCTCCTGACTCATGGCCAGTGCTTCTAGAATGGTCTGCCTGTCTTTCTTTCCGACCTTCCTCCCTCCTCGCCTCCCTCCTTCTTCCCTTCCTATCTTTCCTCTTTCCCACCCTGGCCCACCATTATCTCCATCTGTCTCCAAGAGTCCTCGTATGCTGTCAGCCTAGGGGACAGACAGGCCTGCCCTCCACCCAGAGCTCTGTCCAGTCACTCCAACCAGCCCTCAAGTGCTGAAGACCTACTTGGTGGTGTCAGTCCTTCCTTGGAGCTGGACTGGCAGATGGCCCAGGAATAGCCAGGCTGACCTGGCATGAGTGGGCGGCTGCTAGAGCTGAGGTAACTTCCCCAGGGGGCCATCGAAGGCTCTGCAATCTGGATCAGCCTTGGTCAAAGTCATCCAGCTGAGTTTCCATACCTCTGGAGATGGGCATCTCAGTTCCTCTGAGGCAGTGGGGAGTGGAACTCCTCACTTAACCGAAGCAGGGCCTGATGGTTCTACTTCTGCCTTCACAGGACAGATCCTCAGCAAACCAAAGCAGAGCACATGCCTCAAGTAGCTGCTGGATTTGTGTACGGCTGACAGTCCACCGCACCTCTCACATACCTGTCCAGTTTCTCAACCCTGATGCTCAGACGAGCTCAGACGGAAGGGCAAGAACTGAGGAGCTGCAACCTGCCTTGGTGGTCCTGCCCGACCTCCCTGAAGCTTAGTCAACAGCAGGGAGTGCTACACAGGTGCTCCCAAAGCTCGTATCCCTGAGCTGAGCAGTCACCCCGACACGGTGCTTTGCCCACACTCCAGGTCCTGTGGTCGGGTGGGGAGATGGAGAGGCAGGAAAGGAAAAGAAGCTGAAAGGGGCCAGGGGACAGAGTCAGGGACACCGTCCTCCTTAGCAGCACTTAGCCCAACTGTTTAGAGATCAGAGGTGGCCAGGCTCAGGGGAAGCCATAAATCTCAATTAGCTATCAGCCCCACTTTGCTGGCCTCCTTGAGTCAACAGACAGAATTTCATTGGTTGGACCCAGACTCCCAGAGGGCACACCGATAAAAAGCCACTTCTTCTAGTCTTGAAGCCCAGTTCCTTTGCCCACCCCCGACCCCCACTACCTGGGGTCAGGTTTCTGAGAGAGGCAGAGCCTGTGTGGGAGCAGCCAGGCACAACTGGGAGGGCTTTCTGAGCCCAGAAGACGTCACTCTGTGGCCCCTTTGCCCATGAACTGGCACTTCTAAGAGAACCCACATATGTTCCCACTGTGCTGAGAGCCCCTCCTTCTCCAAGAGTGCTCTGAAGAGCCTCATGAGCCCTGTTCTGCTGCCCAGAACAATACAGAGAAAATGTAACCAAGGTAGATTGAGCACAGGGCTACCTGGACCATAGGCCTAAATTAGAGGAACCGCACTCCACCAAAGAGACATTCCTCGTGGAAGCAGACGATGCTCACCATTATCCCGACCCTCAAATCCCGTGCAATAAGCAGGAGCCACACACTGTACTTGGCCATGTGTTCCTGCTTGTCCCTTGGTGACTCTGGGTCCAAGTAGCCTTCACCCTCCTTAACTCTTCTGGTCTCCCTGAAGTCCAACCAGCATAACGGAAGCTTTTGGCAACTCCAAAGCAACTGGAGGCCTTCCCAGGGAGGGTGGGAACTTCTCTGCTCTCTCTAGCCTCTGTGCCCACTGAAGGATGACACTCAGGATCTCCACCATTGCTTTGGCCTCCCCCAGCAGTGGCTGGAAGTGCCTTTATATCCACTGAGCCCTCTCTTCCGTAAGCTGAGACCTGGTACCTTCTCTTTCAAAGAGCCTTTCCTAACAGCGTTTCCCTTCAGCCGCCTTATAGTCAGCTTCTTCTAAATGCCCTGGGGCCTGTGTTGTTCACTTCTTACTGCCATGCAAGCTTCCGGGACTCACTAGCCCAAGGTCAATCCTTTTGGTGGAACTGCTCACAGTGCCCGACACACGAACTGCTTAGTGGTGATTAGGCTGGCAGAGGTGGGCACTTCATACCACGGTTCCAGTGGGCAGCTGTCTGGGATGCATTGCTGAGGGTCATCCTGCTACCCACCCCAGCTCAGCAGGAAGTGCCCAGAACTGTAGAGCAGCAGTGTGCCATTTCCACCTGTAGCTCCCACTCTGCAGTCCTCAGCTCCATATGCATAAACATCACCATAGTAACAAGTGGTTTAGAGCTGGCTTGACACAGGCAAGTTTGTCTTATGCCTTTGCTCAGAGTTGTCTGTGTGCTCAGAGCTGTATGCAATCCAGGGAAACGCAGCCCTAGGAGGTATGCTTATAGTATTCAAGGCATAGCAGTAGAATCTCAGAACTCGAAACTTAAAAGTCCCGTGCTTGATTTCCCCCCTCCCTGCAGGCCAGGAGTTCAGGTATGGTTTGGCCAGATCTTGGTTCTGTGTCCCCCATTACCCACAGGTGGCTGAAGGCAGTGTGGTTAGCTTCATCCCCAGCAGGAGACTCCCACAGGGGAGGAACCTTCCCAAGCTCCCTCCGGAGGGTAGAGAACCCACTTCCTTGTGATTGTGGAACTGATAGATGCTTGTTTCTTCACAGTCAATGGGAAAAAGAAGGAAGGGAAAGAAGGGGGCAGACAAGGACAAAACTGTGGGGAAGATGGAAGGAGGAAGGAAGGGTGGAGAAAGGGGGTCAAGAAGGAGAAGGAAAAGCATAAGGGTGGGGAGAAGGTGAGGGAAGCTGCTACCATTTTGAATCCCTGATTTCTAAACCCTTTCCAAATGCTTGCCTCATTAGCAGTGGCAGTGCACACTTTTAATCCCAGGACTCAGGACACCAAGGCAGGCAGATCTCCAAGTTCAAGACCAGCCTAGTCTACAGAGGCAGGACAGAGAAACCCTGTTTCAAAAAAAAGGAAAAAAAAAAAAAAAGCTTGCCAGATTACAGGCCCACCTGTAATCTCATTTTTGCTAATTTAAATTTAGTGGATTAGAACAAAACTAATCCCAGATAAACCACCCGGGTAGAGGGGTCCTATCCCAGAGGTCTTGCTTGCATGTCCTCAGGTGTGGAGACAGTATTCATGATCTTTTTTTTCCAATTCGTTTATTTTATGACTAAGGTAGGGGCCTGAGAGTCACGTATGGCTGTCCCTGCTGGCCTTCCAGCCCAGTCCCCCTTCCCAACTCACTCTTCCCAGTTCCAGGGAGAGTCTTTGGATTCCTTCCATACCTGACACCCTTTTCTGCCCCGGGGCCTTTGCACAAATTGTTCTTGCCTTTTGGAACACACCCTCAGCCTCACCTTCTCTTCTCTCAGGACTCAGCTTGAATGCCACTCTCCTGGTGATGACAGGCCTGGCAGACCAGGTGAGGGCTGTCCCTACTCGCCTCCATGGCTTCGGGCTCCCTGCTCTTCACCCTATGTGCATCTGTCCCTTTGTCCCCATTTGTAAGGCTTTTTCACACTGTGCCTTACAGGCTGTGTGATCCTGTCTAGAGGGAGTTTTCTAGCCATCACCTCTGTAAAGTTCTGTGGCTGCTACACAGAACGCAGGGTTCTAAAGGCACATCTGACTCTATCCCCCAGATGTGGGGATCTAGACAGGCTTCTCTAGACACAAAGGGGTGAGTAGATGGGACCTCTAAACAGTTAGCACTGAGCCAGCCTACGATGAGCATGTCATGCAGTGTGATTTAGGGAGGCATGGGCAAAGCAAGGGTGCCTTGACATGACATTCGCAGCCATGGGCAGAAAGCCAACCAGGAGGGGCCGCTGAGTCACACTGAAGCAAAGATGTCATCTTGTCACCTTGTGCTGGGAAGCAGCTCCCTCCCAACCTGAACATCCAGGTGAGAACCCAGCCCAGCCAACACCCCTGAGCCACCTGGTGGGACACCCACCGAACCAGAGACTTCCAGGACTGAATCGGTATTGTTTCATTTATTTTTGTTTTCTTTATAGAGACAAGGTCTTAGTCTGTAGCCTAAACTGGCCTGGAACCATGTAACCCAGGGTGGTCTCCAATTCACAACAATCTCCTGTCTCAACTTTTTCAAATGGTAGGATTATAGGATGAGCCACCACACCCAATGATGTGTTCTTTTAAGCCTCTGAATGTGTGGGAACTTGCAACCCAGCCACGCCCCCTCAATTCACCCTCACCCTGAGCTGGAACCCAGTTCAGCTGAGTTAGGAATTTCCTCTTCACAAATAAGGAGTTACGCTCAGAGACATTTGGTAAACTGCCTATGGTCACACAGCCAGTAAGTAAGTATATGTACCACATCCTTAGCAATAACTGATAAACCCTACATGTTACACAATACAAAAACTAATCTAGGAGTAAATAAATTAAGCGTGTTTTTTTTTTAAAGCACACCTTTAATCCCTGCAGAGGCAGGCAGATCGCTATGACTTTGAGATTAATCTGCCCTACATAGCTAGTTCAAGGCCAGCCAAAGCTACACAGTGAGACTCTAACTAAAAACAAACAGACAACAAAGATGGAGGGTGTGGAGGTTTGAATAGGTTTGGCCCCCATAGATTCATGAGAGTGAATGCTTGGCCATAGGGAGGGGCACTACTAGGAGGTGTGGTCTTACTGGATGAGGTGTGGCCTTGTTGAAGGACGTGTGTCACTGTGTAGGGCTTTGAGGTCCCCTAATCTTGAGCTCCACCCAGTATGGAAGACTCCCCTCCTCCGGTGGCCTTTGGATCAGGATGTGGGACTCTCGGCTCCTTCTCCAGCACTATGTTTGCCTGCTGCTGACATGCTTCCCGCCATGGTGATAATGGACTGAGCCTCTGAATATAAGCCAGCCCCCGTTAAATGATCGCCTTTTGTAAGAGTCGCCTTGGCCATGTCCCTCCACAGCAGTGAGGATGCTCAGTGGGTACAGTCTTCTTATCCTGTGAGACGACCTGAGTTCAGTCTCCAGGACCCACGTGGTGAAGGACTGAACCAACTCCTGCAAGTAATCTTCTGGTCTCCACACATTCGCTGTACCGTATGTGCATACATACACAACAAATACATGTATACAGAAAGGGAACCTGTGAGGCCTGAGCTCTCAGACTAGGGCAGAGCAGGGCTGGCCTAGGCCATGAGCCTCCTGTCCCTCCAGACCTAAGCAAACTGTGCTGACTCAAACCACTCCTGGAGCCCTGGATCTGAGGCTGGGCCAAGCTCAGGGGTCACACAGGATCACCAAGGTCTCAGCTCTACACAGTCTCAGTACTAGAGGTGCTGTTTCCACCTGGCTGCAATGAAGACCCTATTGCCTCACACCACAGGGCCACCAACCTCCGTTACTTCCTGTCCTGCTACTCACGGCTTCATTAGACCCTGGACGAAAACTCTGTCCTTACTGCTGTCTGAAGGGCAGAGTCACCAAGAGGCTGGCCACCATCCCCAGGCATTCCCCACTATGGTTATTAGATCAGAACCAATGTGCCTCAAAGTTCCCTGACCCATTATTCATGTTGACTGAGGCTGGATGGTATCAGGACATCAACGCTGACCTCTGGCTGTACATCTGGTGCACTATAAGAAACAATATTAGGGTGGCTCAGTGAATACAACTGTGTAATACCAAACCTAAGTACCTGAGTTAAATCCATCCCAGAGACCCATGGGATGGAGGGAGAGAACTGACTTACAAGATGTCATCCGACTTTTCTATTCAGATATACACACACACACACACACACACACATATGTATATATGTGTATATATGTGTGTGTGTGTGTGTGTGTGTGTGTACATACACAAGACTCCTCACAATTTGCCTAGGGAGGTTTTACATTTCAGCTTCTGGATAAGGATCTGGACCCCAGCTGTCTTCCTATGGACCATAACACAGAGCAGGGAAGCCACTGGCTTTTGTCTAGCCTGATATCAGTTGGTGAGCCTAAAAGATATCTGCCCCAGAAAAATGGCCAGCAAGGGAGAGGAAGATTCTGAAGCAGGGGAGGGGAAATCCTGTAAAACTGACATCTGGGAAGAACAGCATTGCTAGGCCTCTACATGGTACCTGCTACCCAGGCTTGGCGTGCTTCTCCCTGGGCTGCTGCGCTCCTGATGGTCTGGGCTCTCCACTTCTGGAAGGCTGCCTTATTTTGGTCTCCAAAGTTCTACCAACAGAATCATGGGTGACTGAGTACTGAAGGCAGGCACTCCAGAGAACTGCTTCCTCTAGCCTGGAGCCTGGGGCACAGTTCAGGCTAGTTCTCTCTCTCTCTCTCTCTCTCTCTCTCTCTCTCTCTCTCTCTCTCTCTCTCTCTCTCTCTCTCTCTCTCTCTCTGTCTCTCTCTGTCTCTCTCTGTCTCTCTGTCTCTCTGTCTCTCTGTCTCTCTCTTTCCCCCTCTTTCCCCCCTTCCTCCCCTATGACTTGTGTGTGTGTGTATGTATGTGTGAATATATGTATAGTGTGCATGTATGTGTGTGTATGTGTGTGACTATCTCTCATGTGTATAAGTGAGTATATGCGTGCATGCATGTGTGTGTGAATGTGTATGTGTCTGTGTCTCTCTGTGTTTTTCTCTCATGTGTTTGTTTGCATGTGTGTCTAGATGTCTGTCTGTTGTGTGTGTTTGTGTATGTATGTGTATATTTGTATGTGTTGTGTATGTCTATCTCTCATGTGTATATATGTGTGTGCATGAGTATGTGTTTATGTGCATGCATGTCTATGTGTCTCATGTATGTGTCTATATGTCTCATGTGTATATGCAAGTGTGTATGTGTGTACATATGTGTCTCTCACATGTGTATATGTGTGTATGTGTGTGTGTCTGTGTGTCTCTCTCGTGTGTGTTTTTGTGTGTATCTGTATGTCTGTATCTATGTCTATAAATGTGTGTGTTTTTGTGTGTGTGAATGTGTATATGTGTCTGTATGTGCATGCATGTGTGCATGTGTGTGTATGGTATATGTCTGTATACATGTGCATGTGTTTGTGTATGATGTGGTGTATGTGTGTATGTGTGTTTCTGTTGTGTATATATGTGCATATGTGCATGTATACATGTGTGTGCATGTGTGTCTCATGTGTTTATGTATGTGTCTATGTGCATGAGCACATGTATGTGCATATGCATGTGAATGAGTATATATGTGTGTGAGAATGCATTCATGTGTGTGTGTGTCTCTTTCTTGTGGGTATATGTATGTGTGTATGTGCACAGGCATATTGTGTACATGTGTGTACATGAGTGTATCTCTCGTGTGTGTATATGTGCATGGGTACATATGTGTGTGCATGCATGTGTGTATGTGTGTATATGTGAGAGTGCATTCATACATGAGTGTGCACATGCACATATGTGTGTGTTCTTCCAGAACTCTACTCAGAGAACATTCTTAGAGCACCTCCAGGTCCTCCTGCATACCTGGTTTCAAAAGCTGCACTCTGAGAAGTAACCGCTCTTTCCAGTGAGGAGGATCTGTGGGCTGCAGCATCATGTTCCCACCACCACCACCGACCCTGTGTAAGGTGAAAGGATATTTGTTCTAGATCTGGTAGGACATTTCCTCCTTCAGAAGGACCCAGTGGCTCTTACTGAATGTCATATCCAAGCTAAACGTAAGGATTCACTCAGCTGCTCCCCCTCTCATTGTCATCTCTCTACCATCCACCCTCCCTCCCTCTCAACCATCCATTCATCCATGCATTTATCCACCCACCTACCCATCTACCTGCCCAGACAGCAAGCCATCTGTCTCTCCGTCTAACCTACTAGCCACTTACACACATGCATCTACCCATCCACCCTACACTTTCACCCACCTACCCACCTGCTCACCATTACCCACCCACACACCCATTCACCTATCCACCTGTCATCAGTTCATCCATCTGTCCATCCATCCATCTGTCCATCCATCCATTCGTCCATTCATCTATCTACATTTCCTTTCCTTCCTCCCATCCATCCACCCATCCTCCATCCATCTGTCCAGCTGTTACCTATCCACCCATCCATTTAGCTCATTGTCATCCATCACCCCTTCAGGACACACTCTGCACATATCACATGTCTTAACCTTGACCAGTCTCAGAATTCGCAAACTCATCCACTGGTTACTGCCTTTGAGGACAGACATGGGCACAAAGAAAAAATGTAAGAAACATGTCCAGGCACATCTGTTGGGGTGCCCTGTATACACACTGCTTTTTATCCTCTCATCTGGGGATTCTTGTTGAGTCTTACCAGCCTTCCCTGGGTCTAAGTTTAGTATGTTTAGAGGGAATATGGGGTGATGGTAGGGCCTCTTCTCAGGGTTGCTGACGGGACCCTGCTGGGTCTTCAGCTATTTCTCTTGCCCTTGTAGATCTTTTATAAGGCCTGGTGCCTGCTTGTGGGTTATTGCTAGACCTCATGCTGTCCTGGGACCACCACGTCCCTACACATGGATGAGTGGTATTCTTGGGAGAGGAGGCTTTCCACTCTGCCTCCAGGACTCAGAGGTTTTGGAAAGTCTCATCCAATCCTGCTCAACAGCCAAGGGTACCTGAGAGTTTCTTCAAGACGGGTCCATTCCTAGACCTGTTGGAGTTTCTGGTTCTTTGCCTTTCCATGATAGTCACTTAGAAAGCCTATGTGCTAGAGAAGTCTTAGCCAAGGCTGAGGGCCACAGCCTTGACCATCAGCCTTGGCACAGGAGAACACATTTCTCAGCACATACTGCTTAATGTTTAACCTCCTGTGGGGCTTCCAACTGCTAATGACATGACATTAACTCTGCACAAATAAGACGGTTCAGAGGAGCCAACCCCAGTCCACAGGGCATAGGCCAAACACTACCTCCCTCTGGTCTTTGAATTCCTCAAGCCAGGGCTGGGAACAAGGGTCTTAGTTTACCATGTCATGCTGTAGGGGTCCCAGGGGATGCAGTGGGAGTCTCAGGGCTACAGTAGAGGTCCTTGAGCGCTACAGTGAAGGACCTCAGGGATTTCAGTGAAAGTTTTAGGGGAGCCTCAAGGGGATGCAGTGAGAGTCTTGGGGGATGCAGTGGAAAGGGCTCAAGGGGATGCACTGGAGACCTCAGAGGGATGCAATAGGGGTGGAGGTGGGCCCAAGGGGATGCAGTGAGAGTCTCAGGAGATGCAGTAAGACTCTCAGAAGATGCAGTGGGAGTCTTAGGGGGATGTAGTAAGACTCTCAGGAGATGCAGTGGGAATCTCAGGGGGATGTAGTAAGAATCTCAGAAGATGCAGTGGGAGTCTCAGGAGATGCAGTGAGGACCTCAGGGGACTCAGTGAAGTATCAGAGGATACACTGGGGGCTCCTAGGACACAGTCGAGATCTCAGGAGCAACTTTATCTCTGACTGTTCATTCTAGTCTCTCACAAAGCTGCCTCCACCTCCACCTCTGCTGAAGTCAGTCAGAGGTGGGCCATAGTTAGTTTTTCTGTCTTTTCTGCCCTCCGGTGTACCTAGGGAGTAAACCATAACTGTCTTTCTTAGGCTGGAGAAGGTTTAGGTGCCAGGGTAATACCTGGAAACACATGGCTGGTGTGGGGAAAGGCTAGGAGAGAAAGGAGCCACTTGCCAAGAGTGGACTTCTGCTACAACAGGGACACACACCATCCTATATTGTCCCAGGAGCAGGGCAGGCCACCTGCTCCCTGTTGAGGGTTATCTCTGAGGCATTAACTGCCCAGCCAAAGAACTGCAGAAAGCCAAGGCCTGGGTATCCTGAAGCTCAAAGGAGCAGCATGAGACAGACTCCCCTTGCCTCTAGAAGCTTCTTCCAGGTGTCTGTGGGTCTCCTGTTCCCAGCACTGTTAACACTCCCTGGGGGAAGACATCAGACCTCACTGGATCCAGAACTCATTCCAAATCTTTGTTCGGCTCAGCGGCTAACTCATCCCTTAGATAGCTTAAGGAACAGAAATAAATAGGGCAGAAGAACAAGAGCCCTTCAACTTCCCCAGACCCAGGGAGTTGAACCTGCAGCCCGGCCCTGTTTCTGTCCATATTTGCAAAGGCAGTGGAGGAACTGAATGTGCAATGAGCAGGAATGAGTAAGTTTGGGGCAAAGCACCTCATGGTGATTTCTGCCCGGTGTGTGCTGCAACTCCCTGACAGCAGGGAGCCATTCTCCTCCGTCCTCTAAACTAGCACTCCAACCCCATACTTCCTAGGAATACAAAAAGTATTCCCAGAGTGGACAGCCTGCCCCTGCCCCCACCTCCAGTCCACAGAGTTCCAGGAACCTCCTGTCAGGCCTCCAGACACTTTGATGGTTTGGGCCTAGGTGTGGCAAGGGGAGGCAGGTAAACATTTGGGGACAGTAAATAAACCCACAGGGCAGGTGAGGTTACAGTCCCTTCACCTTTGGTTAACACTAGACAAGTCCTCCCTCTCCCTCTCCCTCTCCCTCTCCCTCTCCCTCTCCCTCTCCCTCTCCCTCTCTCTCTCTCTCTCTCTCTCTCTCTCTCTCTCTCTCTCTCTCTCTCTCTCCCTCTCTCTCCCTCTCTCTCTCTCCCTCTCTCTCTCTCCCTCTCTCTCACTCTCCCTCCCTCTCTCTCTCCCTCTCTCTCTCTCCCTCTCCCTCCCTCTCTCTCTCTCTCCCTCTCTCTCCCTCTCTCTCTCCCTCTCTCTCTCTCCCTCTCTCTCCCCCCTCTCTCCCTCTCCCTCTCTCCCTCTCTCTTCCTCTCTCTCTCTCTCTCTCTCTCTCTCTCTCTCTCTCTCTCTCCCTCTCTCTCTCTCCCTCTCTCTCCCCCCTCTCTCCCTCTCCCTCTCTCTTCCCCCCCCCCTCTCTCTCCCTCTCTCTCTCTCCCTCTCCCTCTTTCTCCCCCCTCTCTCCCTCTCTCTCTCTCTCTCCTTCTCTCTCCCTCTCTCTCTCCCTCTCTCTCTCTCTCCCTCTCCTTCCCCCCCTCTCCCTCTCTCTTCCCCCCTCTCTCTCTTCGCCTCTCTCTCTCTCTCCCTCTCTCTCTCTCCCTCTCTCTCCCCCCACTCTCTCTCTCCCTCTCTCTGCTTATCCTGTCATCTGTCTTTTTGCTTAGGTAGGGACGGATGGACAGCAGAATAAGTGTGGACCCAGTGGGTAGCTAACCAAGGGGACACCAGGACACAACCTTAGCAGAAGCCAGGTTGGGCCCCAGATCAGAGCAGATCAGAGCAAGCACCTGTTGACTGTGCCCAGAACCAAGGAGTTACACACACCCCCAGGCTCTCCTGAGACACCACAGTCCCCAGCCCTCATCCCACAGATGTAACATGAGACAGAAAGACACTACCACGTGGTACCTCGTGGCACAGTCAGGGCCTGGCTTCAAGTCTCCAGTCCTCTGAGTCCTCAGAATGTGTTCAGGGGCCCCAAGATACAGGGTCCTAGAAATTGGGGTGCCCTGCTGCCCTCTTTACCCCACCCATCTATCTCAGCCACACAGTTTGGGTCACAAGTTGTGTTTGTGTATAGGGTTCAGGTCCACAGCCTACTGGCTGTGAATTTTCTCTCTACCTCTAGAATTGTCGGAGAAAGTGAGACCCAGGGCTGGCCCCCTGATCATTGCAGTACATGAATGTCAGAGTAGAGGACACAGGGCTCACAGAAGCTCACTCAAAGGGCATGGCTATGGCCCACAGTAGAGGGTATAAAGGCAAGTCTCACCCACAGTCCTCCCCATGGTCCACCTGCTCAAAACAGAACTCTGGCCAGTGTAAGCCACAGTGTGTGAGGTGGGAAGACAGGAATGTCCCAAGCCTGCCTACCTGTCAGATAGTGTTTCCAACAGAATCCAAGCTGCCGCCCCACATCTGCAGCCCGCCTGCCAACTCAGCAGGGCATATAGCTACGCATTGTCTCTTCTCTGCACTGGACCAGCCCCACTCCCTGCCTGGCAGGAGCTCTGCCTGGGGACACATCCCAACTCTTGTTCATCCTGAGTTCCCACCCTGCAACACTCCAGTGGGGCTGTAGCCTCCATCTTTACCACCATGATTTCTCAAGAAAGTCAGAAGGAACAACCCACATCCTCCGATGCATGAATTCATGTGGCAGTGGTAGTCAGGGCACCTGATGCCTGGATTAGCGGTTGGCCTGAGGATGCTATGGAAAGCAAGGTGGCGGGTCCAAATCCTTAGAGCCTGCTTTCTGGATGAACTCCAGCCAGGATTCACAGTCAAAAGGGTATGTTTTTGTTCAATCAGCTCTGCACTCAGCCAACTGCCTCACAAACACAAGGCTGAACCTCAGCTGAGGATCTTCAAAGAAAACACACCCCCAACAGGAGAAGACTGTCTTCTGTTTATAAAGAAAAATATAATAAGCTAATTTGAGACTTTCACACCAGAAAAGTTAGTCTTCCTGGAGATCCTGAATGCTCCCATTTTGGGTCAAACTCCACAAAACTTCCTCCATTCTTGTTCTCTCCTTTCCTAAGTGACTGTAATGACTGGTAGTAATTGTCAACCTGACCAAATCTGGAATCTCATGTGTTATCTGTTTCTGGGCATGTCGGCAAGGAATCATCTTGATTGGGATAATTGAGGTGAGAGGACCTGTCTACCATGGGCGGCACCACTTTCTGGCTGGAGGACCTGTCCACCATGGGCGCCACCACTTCCTGGCTGGAGGACCTGTCCACCATGGGCGCCACCACTTCCTGGCTGGAGGACCTGTACACCATGGGCACCACCACTTCCTGGCTGGAGGACCTGTACACCATGGGCACCACCACTTCCTGGCTGGAGGACCTGTCCACCATGGGCGCCACCACTTCCTGGCTGGGATCCTGGACTGTGTTAAGTGCTGAAAGGGAGCTGAGCACCAGCTGCATTCATTTCTTTCTGCTTTCGGGTTTCGGATGTGAATTGACTAGCTGCTTCAGGTGCTGCCCTGAATCCTCACTGTGATAGAATGTATCCTAAAACTATAATTCAGGATAAACCCTTCCTCCCTTAAATTGTTTCTGTCAGAGTTTCATCACAGCAGTGGGAAAAGAAATTAAGACAGTGACCAATGACAGACATCAACTTGGAAAACAACTGAAAGGGTTTGTCTCTTTTCCCCTCTGTCTGCAGCAGTCCCTAAGTTTTTCTTCCAGTTCCACAGTTCCACGTTACAGTTCTGTTTGGATAGCTTTTTGGTTTTTGTTTTGAGACCAAGTCTGACTATGTAGCTCTGCTGGCCTTGGAACACACTATTTAGATCAGAACAGTCTCCAGTTCACAGAGGTCTGCCTTTCCTCCTAGTGCTGGGATTGAAGGAGTGCCTCACCATGTCGGGCTTTAATGTGCTTTTTATTTTTTCAAACTGCCAAGATGTATCCAGGAATCTAACTTTGTACCTTACCCATGCTGGTCACATCACATTGCATAAGAGCTCCCAACTGGAGAATCTGGTACTGCATACCTCGGACCTAGCACCCAGGATACAAAGACGGGTGGATCTCTGTGAATTTCAGGCCAGTCTGATCTATATAATGATTTCCAGGCCAGCCAGAGCTACCCTCTGAGACTCAGCCTCAACGACACATTCTCACCTTGCCATACCCCTATGCCTAGACTTTGTTGCAGTGTTGGGGACAGAACACAGGGCCTCAAGCTTGCTACACAAGCACTTTGTCACTTCACCGCCCTCCAGACCCCCAAACATACCCTTGAAATGTTCTCTAGGAAAACACATCACCCTTCAATAGACCTGTGTTAGCCGAAGGCTTTCTCCGGTCTCCCTGGGGTCTAACACATTGCGTTGAGTGCACAGTGAGCTGCTGGGGCTATGGGAGACAGACAGGTCTTCAGGGCTCCTAGCTCAGTCTCCTAAATGCCTAGCCTGGGGAAAGCCTGCTAGTCCCTCCCCCACCTCCTTCTGCCATATTGTACACCTGAAAAATTTGAGTATACCATTACTCTTGTTGGAGAGGAGACACACACACACCCCAGTGGAAAGATTTGCCACCCAGGCATCCTCTTTCTACCTCAGGGCTCCTGTCCCCACAGATTCTGACAAAAACTCAGGCCACCCTCAGCAGAGAGAACCCTCCAAATCCTAGGCCAGACACAAAGTGCTGAGCAGAATCTGGTGCCCACTTCCTGTGGGATAGCCTATCTTGGCTTAGTCCCTGTTCCTGGCCTAAGTAGTTGACCATATTTTTCCCTGGCCAAAGCCAATACCTTTAGACTTTGTTGGCCCAAGGGCATCACACCCTCCCTTCCCCGGTACCTCTGCTTGGAAGGCTGAGATTGCAAACCCAGCGGTATGGCCCAAGCCAGCACATGGCCCCTGCCATCTGAGGATCTGGGTGAGAAACCAGACCTTGGAATTAGGGGGAAAAACAACTCACCCCAATGGGAGGAAAAAGCTGTGCAGGCACATAGCCAGGTGAAACATTCAATGTCTCGGTTTGGATAGCTCGGCCAGGGCACACAAACACCCCCCCTGCCCACCAGTCTCAGAAACAATCCACACCCAGCGGCACAGAGCAATGTAGCGGGGTCATCAGTATTAATATTAGTTATTGCTATTGATTTCAGCTTTAGGAAATTGATTTTCAGTCCAGGCTCCTTCCTCAGGCTCTCTTCAGAAGACACATGAACATGGTCCCTCTGGATTCCAGAGTCTAGAAGCTGCTTGCACTCAGGCAGGGGCTGCCACACTCGCCCCAAGGGAAGTGTGATCAGAGTATCCCAGAAGGATGACATTGCAGAACAAACCTCTCTGACCCAGGTCAAGCCCCCGCAGATTGCGGTCCACTGCAGTCCTCAGCAGCCTCCCTCTGTCCCCAGGTTGGGACAGACTGCTGGGCCCTGAAGGACAGGCCTCACTCTGACCTGAATAGCCCGGTGTTTCTACCTTCCTCCAAAGGCCTGAGCTCTATACAGCCCAGCCCTGGTGTCTGAGCCTCAGTCAGTAAAGAGCTCACCAGCAATCACAAGAACCTGGATTTGATCTTTAGAACCCATGTGTTTTAAAAAGCCATGCATGATGGTGAGCATTTATAATCTCAGTGGCAGGGAGGCAGAGAAAGGAGGATTCTTAGAGCTCACTAGCCACTCAGCCTAACCCAATCTAAAAGCCCTAGCCTGGTGACAGACCTTGTCTCAGAAAACAAGGTGGTAGTGGTGGCAGGGTGATTGCAAGATGGCTCAGTGGGTAAAGGTGCTTGCTACAGAACCTGGTGACCTGGGTTCGATCCTTGGGACCCACATAGTAGAGGGAGATAAGTAACTCCCACAGAGATCCTCAAGTGTGTGTGCGCACACACACACACACACACACATACACACACACACACACACACACACACACACACACACACGCATGCGCACTAAAATTAAGTTTTTTAAAAGATGGACAACATCTGAGGAACACCACCCCAGCTTCCTCACATATTTATACACACAAACAGACATGTACACACAGTTACCTCCCTATTCCAAGCCCACCCTCCTGAATTCTACTTAATGAACTTGTCCAGTGTCAGCCTCAAAGTAACAGAAGAGGAGGAGGAGGAGAAGGAGGAGGAGCAGAAGGAAGAAAAGGAGGAGGAGGAGGAGGAGCAGGAGGAGCAGGAGGAGGAGCAGGAGGAGCAGGAGCAGGAGGAGGAAAAGGAGTAGGAGGAGGAGGAGCAGGAGGAAGAGAAGCAGGAGGAGAAGGAGGAGCAGGAGGAAGAGGAGCAGAAGGAAGAGAAGCAGGAGGAGGAGGAGCAGAAGGAAGAGAAGCAGGAGGAGGAGGAGGAGCAGGAGGAGGAGGAGGAGCAGGAGGAGGAGGAGGAGCAGGAGGAGGAGCAGGAGGAAGAGGAGCAGAAGGAAGAGAAGCAGGAGGAGGAGAAGGAGCAGAAGGAGGATCAGGAGCAGGAGGAGGAGAAGCAGGAGGAGGAGGAGGAGCAAGAGGAGGAGGAGGAGCAGAAGGAGGAGCAGGTGGAGAAGAAGCAGGAGGAGGAGGAGGAGCAGGAGGAGGAGGAGCAGAAGGAAGAGAAGCAGGAGGAGGAGGAGGAGCAGGAGGAGGAGGACGAGCAGGAGGAGGAGAAGCAGGAGGAGGAGGAGGAGGAGAAGCAGGAGGAGGAGGAGGACGAGCAGGAGGAGAGCTTTATGCAGTTCAGCAGCTCCAGTCTTGGTCCTTCAGCTGTTTGAGTATCCCGCTGCATGCCTGCCGCTCTGGTACAGTAAGGAACCAATGAGCATGCCCTGCCTCCTGCAGATAAGGCCAGTGGGTCCCCTGTTGTCTCCACTGCCCTAGGCCCACTGGAAGCCCTGTGCATCTGACAAAGTGAAGGTTCAGGAGCTGAGGGTACCAACAGGCTGTGAAATAGTTCTTCCCAGAATCACATCCTCCAGCCCCCCTTAAAAGTGACATTGGGCCAAATTACTTTAAATATTGTTTTAGCCAATTACCAGCCTACAAATTAATTGCTCACAGCACGCAGAAGGCAGTGTAAGGGGGTGGCTAGGAGACTGCAGAGGAGTAATTACACACAGCAGAAGAGGCGGGTCTTACTCTTAAATTATAATTAAAGTTAGAGAAACTCTCTTCCGCCCAATGCACAAACATAATCTCCATCAACCTCCCTGAGTGCTGCATTCTCATCGGTGACGGAAGCTGGGGCCCATAGCCTCACTGACTGTGACACAGCAGGCATGGGGACCCACGGGGACCCTGACAGCAGCCCTCAACCCAGCTCTGTGACTATTAAACCTGAAGACCCAGACCTGTGACGAGAGACCGACAGACAAGGGAAGAACAGTAGGTCTTCAAGACCCATAGTCCCTGGGATAAGAAGCCAGAGTGAGAAACGGAACATCCCAGTACAGTGCTGAGACTAATGGACATTCCCTCCATCTCCCCGGCAGGTGACACTCTGGACCGGGTGGGTCTGTCCAGCCACACTCAGATGAAGAACACACGTGTGTCCCCCAGGAGCTAGAATCTTCTACTTTAATCACTCAGCTTATTTAAAAGTAAGGACACCAGGAACCAGGGAAATGGCTCAGGGGTTAAGAGCACTTGTTGCTCTTACAGAGAACTAGGGTTTCGGTTCCTAGTCACCTACACAGAGGCTTACATCCATGCGTAACACCAGGGAATATGGTGCCCTCTTCCAACCCCAACAGGCACCAGGCATACACGTGGTACACATACATACATGCAGACAAAACATTCATAAACATTAAAAAAAACTAAAACGAAACATTTAAATTTATCAATTGAGTAGTAGAGCAACTGAGGAAGATGCTAAGGGTCCACCCCAGCTCAGACATACACTAACTAATGATTCTATGATCGCCATCAGGGAGAGGTAAGAAGGGATTGCCTACCCCCTCCTTCCTTCCTCACAGATGCTTTTTACTCTCCCCCAAAGAGCTGGAATCTACAACAGACCGTGAGATGGAAGGCTGAGCGAGCATCAGCTTTAGACCCTCCAAGTGTGCCAGAACAGTGTTCACAACCCCCCACCCCAATGCCCAGCAACTCAGCCAGCGTCCCCCACCCAGGTCAGTTGACAGGGCCAGTGCGAGGGCCCGTCTTCTCCATCCGCTGCCCACTTAGATGGACTGTGTTTAAGGAGCGATACGCAGGGTTGCGTGTGTGTGCTTATTTGGATGACACTGACCCTCAGCCCACTGGGGTGAGGCAAACCCACACGACCACCCACGACAGTGGTCCCGGGGCCCTTAGGCAGATGCTTTCAGTTCCATGTTTTCCCTTCTAGTGGCGGGAAAGTGTAGTTCGGAGTTCCCATACGGCAGAGACACTGAGGTGCCTCTGTGTTTTCTAGCAGATTTAGGCCACAGTTCTATCAAGTCTGCATATTACTGGGCAATAGGAGACCAGACCTCTGGGAACAAACATTTCCAAATTTATATATAACACTAGCCAGTTTTCCAAGTTGACCAATCAGTCTAATGTGCTCAGCATTCAAATAGTGAGGTTGTCCTGTCCCCTCAGAATGCCAAGGGCTGCCAGAGTCTGAAGCCTTCCCATAGGAGTGGTGACATGCCCCTGGGGTTCAAGTGGCAATATCTTTACAGCTCCCTGGCAGAGCAAATATGACTATACTTACTTTAAAATCTTATTTGTAAAGTCCCCAGGTGAGGTGTCTGTTCCTTTCCTGCTGGTTACTTATTATCAGTTTGCAGGTGGCCCTAGACAGAGATGATCTTGGCAGATGTCCAGACAGCAAAGACACCTCTCGGACTTCATCTCTCTCAGCACCTCCCATGCTGGGACAAGTGTTCCGAAAGAGAGCCTGATGCTCAGCTGACAACTGTGACACTGATTTCCCACAGTCGGTCCTACCCTGGAAGCTCGAGCTTCCTGCACGGATGGTTGGTGTCCAGGCCAGCGGCAATGCTTGCCTTTCCTAGCCTAGCGCACGAATGGTTGGTGTCCAGGCCAGCGGCAATGCTGCCTTTCCTAGCCTAGCGCCCTCCACTGGCCCAATCAACTCCCTTCCCGCCTCAGGTTGAGAGCTTTGGGTTGCTGTGTACTTCTCTGGCTGTGGTTACTGCTTTATCTACTCACGTAAGAGCCCAAAAAGACACACCCCTGGGGAGTGTCTTTAGGGTGTTTCTAGAGAGCTTTAACTGAGGAGGAAAAGCCACCTTGGATTTGGGTGACACCATTCAGTGGTCTGGGGTCCTAAAATGAATAAGCTCCAGCTACAATGTATCCAACTGCCTCCCACTCCCGCCACTGTGGCCTCCCACTAAGGTGAACTGGACTCTCAAACACTGTGTCAAAAGAAACCGTTCCTTCTTAAGTTGCTTTTGTTGGGTATTCTGCCCCAGCAACAAGGAAAGCAATACCACAGCTGACATGGCAGCTGGACAAGCACTGGGCAAGAGATATACCATGAGCTACCTGGTACTAAAATTACTCTTTTCTACGCAGCCGTGTGCCATCAGCCACTGGACGCCTTTGCATGAGGGTTCCTCCCAGGATGGCCACTTAAGCTGAGGTTCAATGGGGCTCTTGTGCTGTCCCCCTGAAGTACATGATCCCCTGTGAAGACATGGTGCCTGGACCACAGAGCCAGGGGCTGTGAAGAATGAGATACAAATGCTCATTTCCTCCTTGGCTTCTGGGCTGAGGGCAGTGACTGTGTAGCCCAGCAGTTCCTAATACGGTGCTAGGAAAGATGGCCCAACTTTAAGCAGTGTTGCCATAGAAACATATAGCTGGGCCTCCTCCAGGTGGATGTGCCTGTGCGCCCACACACACACACACACACACAGACACACACACACACAGCCCAGAGAGAAACTTAAGTTGTTCTGCTGTATTACTCTCCACCTCATTCCCTTAAGACAGGGTCTCTCGCTGAACCTGGAGCCAGGCTGGTAGCCAGTAGGCCACAGCAAACCTCCTGTCTCCATGCCCTACCCCATATCACTAGGGGTACAGGAGTGTGCAATCACTACTGGCTTTTTACATGAGGACTGGAGATTTGAACTTAGGTCCTCATGGTTGCACATCAAGCCTTCTTACCCATAGAGCCAGCCCCCAGCTCCATTCTTCTTTCTCAGGGTTGAATGTACATCAGAGCACTGTCTTTGCTGCGTCCCTTAATGTCTGGCGTCCTGTCATTGATTCTGTTCTCCTCAAAGCATTTTCTTATTCCCCCCTGGTTGCTTGAGAGAGCATTTCATTTCTGCAGATCAGTGAATTTTCCAGATTCCCTGTGGCTGCTAGCTTCTAAGACAGCCACAAACATGTATATCACACTATGATCAGAGAACGGATCAGTATGATTCCAGTCTTTTTGAAAGTATTGAGACTCGGTCTACACCCTAACATCTGTCTGTCTTGACACTTTTCCAAGTACTGGAAAGAAATGTGAGCACTTGCTGACACAGCAATATGCTAGCTGGTTTGTTGACTTGAGGGAGTCGTCGGGGAAGAGAAGACCTCAACTGAGAAAATACCCCCATCAGAATGACCTGTGGGAAAGTCTGAGGCATTTTCTTAATGGTTGATGAAGGAGAGCCCATCCACCATGGACCATGCCACTCCTGGGCAGGTGGTCCTGGGTGCTATAAGAAAGCAGGCTGGGCAAGCCAGTAAGCAGCTCCCGCATGGCCCCTGATTCAGTTCCTACCCTGATTTCCCTACTGATGGACTGCGTCGGGGGAGAATAAGCCAAATAAACCCTTCTCGGCTCCTCCTCCAGCTTTGTTTTGTTACAGCAATAGTGAGCAAGCTGGGGCAGACCTTTGCTGGGCAGAATGGATTGTGGGAATTACCATTTCCTCTTCAGTTTTCATTTCCAGTTGTGGCATATTCATCCCATTATGAAAACTGGCAACTTAAGTTTCCTCTCCTCTAATTGCATTATCTCTTTCTTCCCTGTTTTTGCCTTATTATTTTAGGACTTCGTTATCAGGTGCATACATGTTTATAATTATTCTATGACCAACCTTCTTATTATTCCACATTTCCCTTCCTTGTCTATAATCATAACTTTTCTACTAAGGACAACTGATTTAATATTGCCACACTGCCTCTCTATTGAATGTTTGCATTAACTATCTTTTTTTTTAAAAAAAAAAAAACATGTATTTATTACTTTATGTGCATGTTTGAGTTCCTGAGCATATGAATGCAGATCACAGGCATGCAGGAATCTGAGGTCTGTCAGAGCTCCTGGAACTTGACTTACAGGTGGCTGTGAGCCAACAGATGAGTGCTATCGACCAAAGCTAGCTCTTCTGCAGGAGCAGTGAGCCCTCCTAACCACTGACCCACCCCTCCCACCTGAGAAATATCTGCCCCACCCACTCATTTTGTTGCCTTATAGTCTTCAGACTTGTTAGGTAGCCCAGGTTGGCCCGAAATGTGTGCTCCTCTCTCAGACTCAGTGCTGGGATTACAGGTATGCACCACCACACCTGGCAGAAATGTATTTCTTACTCTGTTACCTTCAACCTATTTGACCCTGTGGCTGTAAATGAGTCAGTCTTATAGTCAGGATCTAGCTGTGTCAGGTCCTTTCCATCTGTCTGCTAGTCTCTGCCTTTTAATGAAGGTGTAATCTGCTTACATTAATATAATTACTCATTTTTAAAGGAGCACGCTTCTGTTACATTTTTACCATTTGTTGTGTATAACCTTTGTTCCTCAGATCCTTCATGGCTGCACACTTTGCATGAGGTAGGTACATTCAGTGCATTATTTGAATTTCATTGTGATTTCTCTTATTATATGTAGTTTAGTTCTTTTCTTGTGGTGCTTTAGGGGTTACATTTTACATTTTGTAACAATCTAGTTGCAAGTGACACCATCCTAACTTAAGTAGTACTCACAGACTCTGATGGTATACCTTCCAACCTCTAGGCTACTGCCTCCCAAATCACACTTTTATAATCTGGAAGCCAATCACCCTGGACTTGTAACTTGGACTTTATGAAAATGTCTTTTAAATAAGATGAAAGAGAGAGAGAGACAGACAGACAGACAGACAGACGGACAGACTAGAAAGGCATCTGTGCTGTGTTTCGACTGTTTCTGGAGTTCTTATCTACCCACTGTTGAGTTTCTGCCTCAAGTCTTTACTTTCTGAAATATTTGTTTTCAGAGCAGGTCTGGTAACAGAAAATCTTTTCTTGATGGCGTGTGTGTGTGTATGTGTGTTTGCGCATGTGTGTGCTCACGTGAGAGAGGGAGAGAAAGAGAGAGAGAGAGAGAGAGAGATTGGGTGTCTGGAGACTGAAGGAGAAAGATGGTGTCCTGCTCTCTTTCTCTCTTATGCCCTGAGTCAGGTTTCATACTCACTAGAGTTAGACTAGCAAGCCTTGGGGAACCTGGTGTTTCCTTCTCCCCCACAGAGCTGAGTTTCTAGGAACACCTAACTTCTTACTGGATTCTGGGGATAAACACAAGCTCTCTTACCTGCTGATCTGTCTAGCCAACCCCTGTATCTTTGCTTATCTAAAACAATCTTAAATCTTTCATTTTGTTGTTGCTTTGCTTGTTTGTTGTTTGAGACTGGGTCTGACTGTGTAGTCTAAACTGACTTAGCACTCAAAGATGCACCACTACGCCTGGCCTTACATTCTGTGTTTCTGAAGTACAGCTTTTGTTAGATACCAAGGTCTCGTTGGGCAGGCTTTGCCTTTAGCCTTTGATGATGTTAGCCACCCTCAGACATTCATGGTTTCTCCTGCTGTCAACTGTCCCAGCAGTCCCTCGCATATGACTTATTGCTTCTCTCATCATTTAAAAAAATTTTTTTGAGCTGGAGAGATGGCTCAGTGGTTCCACAGGACCCAAGTTTGGTTCCTAGCAGCCAGTTAGGGCAGCTCACAGGCAGTCTGCCATCTTCTGGTCAGAATACCCAGACACAGGTGGGAAGGTAGAGGAAAAGGGAGATAAGAGGATGGAGGGAAGGAGAGAAGGAGGGAAAGAGAGAGGGAAGGAGAGAGGGAGGGAGGGAAGGAGAGAGGGAGGAAGGGAAAGAGAGAAGGGGGAGGGAAAGAGAGAGGGAGGGAAGGAAGGAGGGAGAGAGGGAGGGAGGGAAGGAAGGAGAGAGGGAGGGAAGGAGAGAGGGAGGGAGGGAAAGAGAGAGGGAGGGAGGGAAGGAGGGAGAGAGGGAGGGAGGGAAGGAGGGAGAGAGGGAGGGAGGGAAGGAAGGAGAGAGGGAGGGAGGGAAGGAAGGAGAGAGGGAGGGAGGGAAGGAGAGAGGGAGGGAGGGAAAGAGAGAGGGAGGGAGGGAAGGAGGGAGGGAGGGAGGGAAGGAAGGAGAGAGGGAGGGAGGGAGGGAGAGAGGAAGGGAGGGAAGGAGGGAGGGAGGGAGAGAGAGATGAACAAGTAAATTATTTTTTGTTGCATTTTATACTGGGAGGTGGGCACATGCCACTACACATGTAGAAACAATTTATGAAGGATGTTGGTTCCCTCCTTCTACCGAATAGATCCCAGGAATTTAACTCGGGATATAAGGCTGAAGAGTAAGCACCTTTACCTGCTGAGCTATTTGCCAGCTTCTCTCTCACTACCTTCAAGATTCTTGGTTTTTGAGACAGGGTTTCTCTGTGTAGCTCTGCCTGTCCTGGGATTCACTCTGTACACCAGGCTGGCCTCCAACTCAGAGATCCGTCTGTCTCTGCCTCCGGGGAGCTGGGATTAAAGGCATATGACACCACAGTCTGGCCACTTTCAACTTTCTTTGCTGTGGGGGCTAAAGAGATGACTCAGCAGTTAAGAGTACTTACTTTTTATCAGGAAACCAGAATTTAAGTCACAGCACCCAGATTGGGTATAACTCCAAGGGACCAAATGCTCACGTCTGGCTTCCATGGTCAGCTGCTCACACATGTTCACCCATATGTGTACACGCGCGCACACACACGCACGCACACACACACACACACACACACACACACACACACACACACACAACATAATGATTTTAACTATGTCCTTCGCTTTAGCTTGCTCCATTTTGAGTGCAGTGTGTCTCAAGCGTGTCTGTTTGAGTTTAATCCCTCTTGGTCTTTCATAGTTAGTCTCCCATCCTCTGGAGACAGCAGTAGCCCTCCAGATTTCACTTCTATCCAAACTCTAAAATACACACGCAATTGTGCCCTCCCCTGGAGCCTCTTCCAACAGTAGGTGGTGTCCATATATACGGGCAGGCAAAACACTCCTACATACAAAATTAAAACCGTAATAAAGAAGCCATATTCTTGGGGCTAGAGAGATGGCTTTTGTGTTTAAGAGCGCTTGCTGCTCTTATAGAGGACTCAGCACCCGAGAGACAGAAGTAGGGTGATCTCTGTAAGCTCAAGGCTATCCTCGTCTAAGTAGTACATTCAGGCCAGCCAGGGCCAAACAGTGAAAGAAAACGTTTGTGCTCATTGCCCATTACCTGTGCCTTCCCTCTTCTCTTTGTGACTGCACTTGCCGGCCATCATCCTGGGATCCATTCTTCTATCCACATCCCATCAGAGCTGCTTCGCAATAGCCCTGTGGCTTCTTCCACTCAGCTCACGAAAATCTCCTCTAGCCGCTGTTAAGCCTGTTCAGATTTCTGTTTCGGTGTTCACACTACCAACTCACAACTTTCTGCTTGTAGATTCCAGGTGTCTCTGGAACTCTGCTGAGTCACTGGCGTAACTCCCGTAGCTTCAAAGCTGGTGTGTCTGATTGCTGCTGACAGCTCCTTCCACTGGGGCTGAGCCTCCCCTCAGCCCACCTTGCAATAAATACCCTTTGAGGTCTGGTTAGAGCTGGACCTGTTTCCTGGTGAATCCCTTCAAGCATTCTAGCAGAGAGCACAGTGAGTCCTCAACAATGATTGTGTGAGTGTGTGTGTACGTGTGTGTGCATGTATGTGTGTACTTGTGTGTGTGTGTGCATGTACATGTGTGTGTGTGTGTGTGTGTGTGTGTGTTTGCTAAATTGTGTGGTTTCTGGTAGAACAGCAGCTTTCTTAGGCTGGCCTAGCTTCCTGTTCAAGAGGAATATTCACTTTTCTTGTCAGGATTTTTCATGTTCCCTTTGGGCTGCAACAGATCTAAAACAGTTTTAACCTGTGTTAGTTCTTCTTATTGTTGCTTTGACAAAACACCTGACCAAAGCAAGTTAAGAAAGGAAGCTTTCAACGGGGCCCAGTTACAGTAACCCCATCAGGGCTCTGTTGAAGTCCATTAAGAAATACTTTGGGGTGTTGGATTGATTTCACATGGGAGACCCCATCTTTACTGAAGGGAAACAGAGGAGCAGAGGATAGATGGGGGAAGGGAGGGAGAAGGTGGGAGGAGTGAAGGAAGGGGACTGTATTGTATAGGAGAAGAATAAATTTTAAATTTTTCAAAAGAAAGAAGAAATGCTTTCGGTCAAGAAACTACTGTGGAGACCTAACATTCCAAGCTACCCAAAATAAAAGAGCTGATTCAGTTGTGCTGGTCAGTCACCACCTAGCAGAGAGGGTCATCCTGCAAAGAGTCAGATGCACCCACCACCACGCCAAAGAGATGGGAAAAATAATCGTCCCTTTGACAAGCCAATGTGCGTTTCTTTGGAAGGTACCCTGCTCTCCACAGTTGTTCCAGAACCACCCTGGACACGTGGTATCAGCCATCAGAAAGCAGAGAATGTACAGGAAGTGAGGCCAAACTATCAAACTTCAAGGCCCGCCCCCAGTGACTCATTTCTTCCAGCAAGGCTTCATCTCCTAAGATTCCATAATCTTTCCAAACAGCACCACCAACCAGGAGCCAATGTTCAAACATACAGCTGTGGGGGAGGTGAATGGTGGAATGGGGGTGGGGAGTGAAGGGTAGGAGGGGAGGCAGGGCGGGAGGTATGTGTGGTGGGGGTAGGTGGTGGGGGTGGAGGGTAGGAGTATGGAGTGGGGGGAACAAAGGGTGGGGTATGGGGTAGGGAGAGTGGGGGAGTATGGTGGGGGTAGGCAATAGGGGTGGGAGGCTGGAGGTGAGATTGGGAGCAGGGCTCAGGGGGTGGGGATGGGAGTGAGGGGTGGGAGATGGGGGTGGGAATGGGAGGGTGTCATATTCAAGCCATGACACAGCCCTATGAAATTCATCCCAGGTGATATCTTGTTTGCTTGTTTGTTACAGAACTATCCTGTTCCAGCTATCCTGAAACAGATACCCACCTACCTCTGCCTCCCAAGTGATAGAATTAAAGGCTTGGGCCACCACATCCAGTCAGGTGATGTCTTTCAGAGCTCTAGATCTCTAGCTTGGATTGGTAGCTTCACATCTTGGGTCTGAAAGCTTCCCCATCACAACTGGAAGCAATGGTCATGGACTGGTGTCATGTTGTATTTTTATCTAGCATATCTTTTGACTTATTTTTGACTAGCATTTTAAATAATTTTTTAAGACAGTTTCTCTGTGTAGTCCTGGCTACTCTGGAACTTGCTCTGTGGACCTCAGAACTCAGAGATCTGCCTGCTGGGATTAAAGGTGTGTGTCACCACCGACTGACTAATAAGTTTTTTTTTTTTTTTATTTTGAAGATTTGGTTTTATATGTATAAGTGTTTGCCTGAGCGTATCTATGTGTACCACATAAACACAGGTGTACACAGAGGCCAAAAGAAGATATCCAACCCCCTGATTGGAGACAGATTGATAGATAGTTGTGAGCTGTCGCGTGGGTGTTAGGAACCAAACCCATGTTCTCTGCAATAGTAGCAAGAACTCTCACCATTAAGTTACCTCTCCTTCTATTCTTTTAGGTTATGTGTATGGATGTGTGTGTGTGTGTGCGCGCGCGCGCGCGCGCACACGCGCACGCGCACATACAAGTACAGTTCACCCAGAGTCCAGAAGAGGAGGGTTGGCACTATGGAGTAAGAGTACAGGAGACTGTGAGCCAGAGGCGTGGGTGCTGGGGACTGGACTCTGACCCGACAGGAGGAGTCTGCACTTTTAACAGCTGAGCCATCTCTGTGGCCCCAACCCACATATATTCTGAATCAAGTCTAGGTCACACACCAAGGCAGCGGGTGCAGTGTGGCTGCTGAGCTGCGTTGCTTAGGAAACGGTAACACAACATCATGTTCGCCACTCATGTTCTTATTTTCAAATTCTTCTTACCTGAGACCTCACTCCACTGATGCAGGGGAGTGGCTGTACTCAATCTGCTTATTTCGGCAGGAAGACCTGCGGCTTTCATTGGATTCTCAAAGAGGTCTATGATGAAAACAGACAAAACAGTCGGATTCTCTAGGCTACAGGAGGTATGATCACTAGGTTAAAATCCCAGGCCCGTCTCTACCTGGCTGTGCGGCTTTGATTTAGCTTAGCCTTGTTGTAAGAGGCCTGGGGGGGGGGGGCATGACCTCATGTCTGTCTGTGCCTTTCCTCCACTCTTCTTGAATATCATGGGGTCCCCACTTCAGGTCCTGGTTACATTTTGCCAGCACCAGGCCCTGGGAAGATGGAGGAAGGGCGTCTCTCCCTAGCTCCTCATTGTGGTAGGTTCTGTGATTCAGTTCTAGAAAGTGGTCCTTATCCCCAAGGCACAGCAACATCCTAAGCCCCTTGCCCCGAAGCCTCCTCATACTCATCTCAGATCATCTTCTTAGGCACACACCAAGAAGACAAAGATGCCCTTCTTGGTTGAAAGCTTCCTCTAGAAGACAGAACTTCCAGGAAACAGGCCATGGCATTTTTGAGAACCAAGGGGAAGCATCTCATGGGATGCTCAGGGGCCCTCTCTCCTCCACCACCTTGGGCCAGTGCAGATCTTTCTCTTCCTATGAGGGGCCCTTTCTGATTATAAAAGGACAAGGGCAAAAGGAAGACCCAAAACTGTGCCTGGGCACATGTGCTAGTTCACTTTTATATCTCGATGATAAAACACACAGGAGGCAACTGGAGGGTGGAAGGGTTTATTTTGACTCCATCATGGTGGGTGAGGTATAGCAGCAGGAGCCAGAAGCCTGCTCACATGTGGGCATATATGGAGGCAGGGAGGTGAACTGTGGTGCTGGCTTGTGTAAGGATACAATGACAGGATCCAGCCGCTCCGGCCATGATACCTGCAGCCGCCTCAGGCTCAGCTTTCACACCCCACAGGTCTCTATGGAGACAGCCTCTGAGAGCCTCTAGCTCACAGACTTCCTCAGAGCCTCTCACCTGGGTTTTGGGTGCCCACCCATCCTGCTCCTCACCCTGTTCCCTGCCTCCTGTCTGGGAGTCAGAGAGCCTGGCAGTGGACTAGGAAGCCTCCCCATCCTCACAGAGGGGTAAGAAGACCCGCTACTTCTGCCCCACGCCTCTGATCCATCTCCTCGGAGTCCCCACCATTCATTCTGTCTGTCCCCAGTGCTGGAGCCTGACTCTCCTAGGATCCCCCACCATGTTGTTGCCCCTGAGTCTGTCTGTCTGTCTGTCTGTGGCATTGAGAACTTTTCTTTAAAAAGCTTCTTAGTCTCTAGTGATCCTGCTCAGAGCCCTTCTTGAAGCCCCAGTGCCACGGCAAACCTTTCCGCTCTCCCCCTTTCCTTAAATTGTGTTTTTAACTTTATTGTGTGTCTTTGTGTATGGAAGCTCATGTGAATCCTGGAGCTGAAGTCAGAGATGGATGCGAGACAACACGTGCAGCTGGGAACTGAACTCTGGACAAGCAAGAAACTCTCATGTCCTTTGAGCCATCTTTCCAGCTTCCTCCATTTCTCCTTTTCCCACTTTATTTATCCCAGGATTGGTTCCAGTGGCTGGGAAGGTCTCACCCACATTCCAAGACAGCCTTCCCTTTTCAGCTAATCCAGTCTGGAAATGCTCACAGATGTGCCCAGATCTGTGCCTTACCCATGCCATAGGTGTTTCTCAATCCAACCGACCTGATGATGGAATTTAAGCATCACATCCCAGTAAACCCTTTCTGTTCATAAATTTAGTATTATTGGATTGTTTAAGATTATATCAAAATACAGAAAATACTATGGATAGATCCTCTTTTCCCAACAGCCTCCATCCGGAGCAGAGGTTCTCAACCTTCCTAACACTGTGGTCCTTTAATGCAGTTCCAACATACTGCTTTTGTTGCTACTTCATAAGTGTAATTTTGCTACTGCTGTGAATAATAATGCAATTTATCTGATATACAGGGGTTCTGGTGGGGCCTCAAGCCACAGGCCGAAAACCACTAATCCAGATGGTCATTCCTTATATTCTCGCGGCTTATTCCTCCCAGTGACCCATCAGTGTGGTCAGGAACTGAAGCCTGTACTAGAGTCAGATGGTATTACTCTCCCTACAAGTGTCATTTCCTGCCTTGGCACAGTTCACGCTCCGATCCTGTGGGCTCCCCTTGGCTGTGAAGTTTCTCAGACTTTCCATTGATGACCTTGACCATTTTGAGCTAGACGTTTTATAGAACATTCTCAGTTGCGCTTTATTTGGCATGTCTCTGGCTAAGCCAGAGGGATGGGCTCTTAGGAAGAGGACCAAAGAGGGGATAACTCCTCGTTCCATCACATCAGAAGAGCGCATCACTGTGCTGGCCGGGGCCTTTCTAGGTAATTGCCTCCTCTCTTCCCCAGAGAAGTCCAGGACCTGGGCATTTCCAAACCACCAAGTCAGTTCATGCCAAGCACACAGTGAGTAACTAACCCATTTTTCTCCACATAGTAGGACCTAAATAACCTCTCTGAAGAGAGCACTGTGGAAATCGGACTCTGCTGCTTTGCCTCATTCAGCAGCCACATTCCCCTGGGGAATTCCCTCCCTCTGCCCACTGACTCCAGGTTCTTCCCAACCTGAGGGAGCACATAAGAACGCGAGCCAACCCCCACCAATGACTACCCGGCCAGAGGAACCTTTGAACCTCATCAAGCACTCTGCTTCCAAACAGCACAGGAAAAGCCACAGATATTTAAACAGACAGTGTCCTTGTCTTAAAACCAGGCATGTCCCAGAGCAACAACAGGCTAACCAGGAGGAGTCCCTGTAAGCATCCAATATTGATGATGTCACTGAAGCCAGAGATTCCAAACCAGACCCATGACTCATTGTCTCAATGAACATTTGCAAGTGGGGATGTGTGGACAGAGGGATATTGTGCGGGACACACCGTGACATAGCACAGGCTCCACAATGAGATGTTTTTCTGTGCTGTGTGTGTGTTATTTTGGGGGAGGGGGAGAGTTGAGGGTCAAAGGGTAAACACGATGGAGTGGGGAGATGAAAGGGGCTGGGATACATGATGTGTATTGATTCACAAAGAATCAGTAAAACGTTAAAAACAAAATAAACCAGACATCCATGAAGAGAGATGAACATAAAACATACCCTCAATACAGGGAGCCACACTTAGTAACTTTAGGTGACAAACACTAGCCTGCTCCGTTGAAGGGGCCCAGCTCTACACAAAGGCTCCATTTTCTGCCCGTGTGATTTTAAGCAGTGGTTCTCAAACTGTGGGCCGTGACCCCTTTGGAGGTGGCAAATGACTTTGTTACAGGGGTCACATATGAAATATTTACATTATGATTCATATCCGTAGCAAAATTACACTTATGAGATAGCAACAAAAATAATTTTTTATGGTTAGGGGGGTCTTTACAACATGAGGAACTATGTTAAAGGGTCTCAGCATTAGGAAGGTTGAGAACCACTGTTTTAGGAAAGGAAGCAAGAGAAGATATTGCCCAAAGCCAGTGGCTGGGAAAGGACAGACTTCCTGTTCTGGTCTCTCCAATTCTCCTCTCCCTCCAGGCTATCTGCAAAGAAGAGAGCAGGAAGTCTCACATAGCTTTAACTACATACCTGAGGGTCAAAGCCAGGGCAGATTGGCCTGCAGGTCCTGGGGAAAAGAGAACAGCCCAACACACACAGTACCAGAAAAGGCTGAACCCCTTCCCTGGGGCTAGACCTACATGAGACTGTGCTGGCCTGCCAAAGGCAGCTCTATGGGCTGTGTGTCCCAAGCAATAGTTTCATTAAACTAGTTCCTCCCAATCTGAAACAAGCAGAAGCAGGAGTGGGAGTCCTGCTTACCTTCTTAGAAATGTGCACAGCAGAAATGCCTGTGACATGAATAACCTCCTCCTTCCAGACCCAAGTTCAAGAGACCCTGGGGTGGATAGAGTGGGAAAATGAAGGGCTGGAAAGTTCCCTTGGCTTCTTCTGGCTTGGTGTTTAGCTTCCTGCCTTCTGGAAAGACTTGGGAGGCCCATCAAGTCCGGAATAATAGCCCACCATTGAGTTCTGTGACCAGTTAGTACTGAAGGAGGCCGCGGATGTGTCTCCGTTGGAAGAGTGCATACACGAGGTGTAGTGCTGCACACCTGTAGTCTCAGCACTCAGGATGTGGCGGAAAGAGGATCAGAAGTCCCAGGCCATCCTCAGCTGCATGGTGATAAGTCAGCCTGAAATCCCTGAGACCCTCTCTCAAAGAGAAGAAGGGAAGGGGGAGGGGAGGGGAGGAGAGGCAAGGAGAAGAGAGAAGAAATACTCCCTGCTGCCATCTCTCATGGGTGTGAAAATTCAAGAGAAATATACTAAGGAAAAGGAACATAGGTGCCAACTCCAGTTCCCAGTCAGAGCTCCGGGGGGACCCCCAGCCCCTGAGTATGTTCTGGACGTTTGACAGCCTCCGGGCAAAGCCACAGCCAGGAAGTGTGCAGCCAGGTTGGCCGAAGGTGCTGGAAAGTGATTCAGGCCCAGGGCCTGAGCCCTCTCCTGTGTCTGCTGGGGCATCTGATCTTGCCTCTGCCCTGCCTCTCTGGCCCTGCCTTACCTGCCTATCCAATGGCCACAAAAACCTCATTAGCCAAGTTCTAAAAATGGAACCAGCCTCAAGGATGGGATACATTAAACTATTCAAATGTCACAAGGATCCTTTGTTCCTGGCAGCTTCAACCCATCACTACACACCCCAACTCCCCCATCACAGGGACCTGGTGCCTCAGAGGACAAATAAGCTGAAAGCTATCTCTGTTGGCACCACAGAGATACCCCCTCAGACCTTCTGGCACCTGCTCTCACACCAATTACCCCTCCCGGGGGGGGGGGGGAGCCAAAACCAGCTAAAAAGCTTACAACTTTCTTGAGCCAGGCTAAGATGGCTGTCCAGCTTTTAGACTGGGATCACTGGACCTATTACACTTCTATGCCAACTTCATGGGAGGCTTCAGAGCTTCAGACAGATGCAGTGTGTGTGTGTGTGTGTGTGTGTGTGAGAGAGAGAGAGAGAGGGGGGGGTCTTAATTTTATTCATTTCTATTGCAGTGGTAAAATACCCTGTCAAAAGCAACTTATGGGAGAATGAGTTTGCTTTAGCACACAATTCTAGGTTATAGTTCATCATAGCAGGAAATGCACAGCCTCGGGAGCTTGAGAGAAATGGTCACATTATATCCAGAATGATCAAGAGCAGCAACCCCTGATTAAATCCTGCATGCTCTAAGGAATGTTGCCACCCACAGTAGGCAGGTCTTCTAACCACAGTTAATTTAATTAAGACAATCTCCAAAATCTGATCTGGAAAAAAGTCCCTCACTGAGTCTCATGTCCCAGTCCATTCTAGAGTGTGTCAGGTTGACAAAACTATCTTGGGGAAAGAGTATTTCCAGCTCCCTAGTCAAGTTCTGGGTTCTAGATCTTTCTCTGGGATGGAGCTTAAGTCAAGTGCTTGAAGGGGGCTTTCAGAAACAGGCAGGGGCAGTATGATGCTGGGGAGACCTGGGCTGTCAGCCAGGATGTGAAGATAAAGGAAAGAACAGTGCTTGCACTGTTTTCTTGGGGAACTTGGGCAGGTCCCTGACTCCAGCCGAAGCCTGTGCATGAAAGAGGATGGTGAAGCAAGTGAGAAAAGGGCCCCAGAGAGGAAAGTTACAACTCAGGAGTGGGAAGCCAAGGCGGCCAGGCAGCACCCCACCCATGGCACTGCCATAGGAACGGAAACAAACAGGCCTGAAAAGGCCATTGAACAGGCCCATGTAACCCCCAGACACTGGAAAGATGGGCATCCATCCTGGCCACAGCACAGTCACAGTGCCAGGCATGACAACCAGTCCCAAGGCTTCTATGAGCACAGACCTGCTAGGGCCCAGACTTAAGAGGTCACAGCACAAAGGAAGCACAAATACCTAGTGCCTAGAGAAGGGAAGGCCACCCCTCTAAGGATGGAACTGGGGGATTCCCGGGCACAACACTTAGCTGCACGTTGTAGGGAAGGCAGAGTGGACTGAGCAGGAAGGAAACAGGAACACAGAGCTATGCATTACCAAGGTTCACCTGGAGCAAGTACGCCAGGGAAGAGGGATGAGGAGGGTGCCTGCAAAATACAGGAGCCTCACATTCCCTGGGGTGTGGAGAGGTGAGGGAGGCTGCCCAGAACATGTCCCCTGATGCTATAACGTCATGGGGAGAGGTGGCTAAAAGAGGCACAGCCAGAGGTGGGTGACCCAAGAAAGCTGAGAAGGGCAGGGTAGATACATGGATTCCGTGAAGAAGTCAGTGTCTTACTGCCGTCTCCCAGGCCATCCCCCAGGTAATCAGCACCTTGCCCTGTGGACCCTGAGCGCTCTCAGGGCAAGCCAGACCTGAAAAGCCTCTGATCAGCCCCTGCCTTGGATGGTACTTCATTCCTCACAGGGCCCGTACAACAGACTGGGAGGCCCCTTTGTTCTCCTGTTTCCTCCAGGCTCCATAAGAAACTCACTTCCTAGATCTGTGGCTTAGCCTCCACTCAGAGCCTTGTGTTCTAGGAAGGCGCCTGCGCAGCTGTAGAGCGAGTGCCTGGGTCCGATGGCACTAAGAGGGCCTCTGAGCAATGCAGGAGTGAAGATTGCTGGGCGAGGAGTGGTCTGTGTGAGCCAGCCCTGTCTCCTCAGCCTCACCCCAGGCTACCCCCACTCCCAGGCTGCCAGAAGCACGGACTCTTCCCTTGGAGAAACAGAGGCAGAGCCTGTCCTCTCAGGTGTGCTTTGCAGGTCCATCTCTCCCCCTCCTGTGGGCAGAGAGACAGTCACCGGTTCCTCCGTCCACAAGTAAGGACCATAATGACAGTTGTCAGTGGTGTCCTAGTATACACATGTGACAGTCACCCTGGGAGCCTGTTTCCATTCTCGTGGTACAAGCGGCCATAAGTGTGAACTCACAAAGCCGCTGACTCAAGGCTTGTGTCTGGTCTATGTCCACACCATCGGCAGGGACATGTGGACAGGAGAGGAGGACATTCAGGTCAGTCGCCAAAGATCCTCATGCCAGAATTATACCATAAAGTCAAATTTGACTTTTTTTTTTTTTTTTTTTTTTTTTTTTTTTTTGAGGCAGGGTCTCCTGAAGCCCAGCTGATCTCAAGTTTTCTGTGTAACCGGTGGTAGCCCTGAACTTTTTCTCCTGTTCCCACCTCCCAGAGCTAGGACTTCAGACGTGTTCCACTGTTCGGTTTAATGTGGACCTGGACATCAAACCTCAGGGCCTGGTACATGAGGGGTGAGCACCCTTCCTCCTACCACATCCCCAGCTTCTACAATGCTTAAGGAACACTGAAGGCTCCAAGACAGGAGTTCATGCATTGACCTGTTCTTAGGCTGGACAAGCGAGGTAGGGAGGCCAGGGAGAGCCATGCTGAAGGTTGGTGTGAGGCCAGTGAATACAGATAGAGCCCTGGCAGGATTGTGCAAAACCAGAGACTACAGCAGCCCCGCTACAGCTAAGGAAGCAGAAGGAGGGTCCAGAGCTTTGCTCTTCTGTAGGGTACCTGAGAGCTGCCCTGTCCTTTGAGGAGTCACAGGACGATGGGATGGAGGGGAGACATACTGAGTCTCTTTCTGTGTAAAGGGAGGACAGACAATATGGGAACCAAGGCCATCTACATGACAAGGGGGTCCACAAGGCTGAGTGGCAGAAACAGAGACAAGCAGGGCACAGCAGGGCGGAGTCCACCATTCAACCGCCAGGGCGGGCTGTGGTGTTATAGGCATGGATTAGAGTCCAGAGGGCACTTCCTGAGATTCCGCTATGATTTTCCAGGCATGTGGATGGTGGCAGAAACAGAGACAGCTCATTACAGAGAGAATGGCGTTCTTGAGAGTAAACAGGCATGAAGAGCTGGGGTAAACTCTAAGGCTCAAAAGCCCCAGGCCACAAGAGACCTAATGGGCTCCTCGGATTATGATAGCAACTGCCTCCTCCAGGCTTTGGAGAGAGCCGGCTATTCTTGAGCATGCTCTGTCCGTTGCATGCAGCCCTGGTGAGGGGGATCCTGTGGTCTAGCCCACTGGCCTTTTCTATAGTTCGTCAGTCTTGATGATTCTGGAGCTTCCCTTTCAGCAACCTGGGGCCTCCTGAGTTGGGTGGCCATGGCCTCCCTGTTCCCAAGTTTGGATACAGACCTGTCTGGTGTCTAGACCTTGCATCCAAGTAAGAAATGATCAGGAGGTCAGAACACCAGCACCCACCAACTTTGCATTCCTGTCAGAGGACCAGGTCTCCCTACAACCTGTCAGGCCAGTCCAGCCTGTGGAGAGGCTGTGGTGGTGCGTGAGGAGTTGAGGGAGGCTCTTACACAGGCTAGGCCCCATTCTCAAGTGGGGCACCCAAGCACTTCCCATAGCCAAGGATGTGAATCTATAGAACTCAGTCATGACCCCAATCCCAGCCAACTTTGAAGAAGGGGTCAAACTAATCTCCCCTAACTTGTGAGCTCACACTCTCTCCCCTGCCTTCTCAGAAGAGGACAGAGACTTAGAAGCACAGCCATAGCAGGGCTGTGTAGGACCCAGGGGTCTATAATGAAAGCAGGATCCTTTCCTTCCCAGAGGGTGAGGCAGAGAAAGAGCACCCTTGGCCCGCTAAGTGCCATTGGGTTGTGGGACCCTGGTACTGGTTCCACGGCTTCTGTGCGGGCACTGCCCATCTTTAGAGTGTGCATCTCGGCGGATGGTTAGTCAGTGTTCCCATAGTCCCCAGCAGAACCACAGGGACAGCTTCAATCTGCTCAGACATCCAGGTCCAAGCCCCTAAGAGCACTCACAGCACACACACCCTGGCTCTGAGGCTTCAGGGACCTTGGTGCCATCTGCCTCCAATCTGTCATAGCCTCCAACCCTCACTCTGTCACCGTGGTGCCCCATAGTCTTCTTCTCAGAACTGCAGGTCTTCAACGGGCCCCTCACATGGATACTTTAGCAGAAGCCTCAGCTGCATTTTACCCTGCCCCTGGCAGCCTGGGTTCAAGGACCCTCTCTCACACGGCACAAAAGACTTCTCTCAAGAGGAAGAATCTCTCTTTGGGGGATCCTTCTCACATTTCCCTTATTGTCCTGGGTACTAGGCTACTCACTGCTACCAAGCACAGAGTCGGTGTGTATGGTTCTCCACTCAGCCTTGACCTCTGGGGCTGCCTTTGCTTTTTCATCTCCCTTCCTGGTCTAGCCCAAGCTCAGCGGTCTGGGGTGGTCCCACCCTTTGCTTACTTCATGTCCTGGGTCAAAGGAGGCAGAGTCTGTGAGCTAGACAGATGGCAGGCTAGGGAGATCAGGGAGTGGAGGGAGAAGAAAAGGCTGGAGACACTTGTCATCAGCCTGATCTCAGAAGGCATTGCAAATCCAAGAACAGGGCCTATAATGGCTGAAACCAGGGCGAGGCTCAGGAAGGGGTCAGAAGCAAGGTGAAGACCACTGCCCAAAAGCACCAGCCAAAGGGAACTTCTGACAGCACCCTGAGTCTACTAGGTGGTTGGCCTTCCCAGCAAATGCAGAGCCCTGGACTGAAGTGTCAGGACACCAGTGTCCTCGGTCACACTCTGTCTATCTCCAACTCAAGAGGCTGTGGGGCAGAACTGGCCTCTGCCTCTGGCACAGCGCACGCCTCACGTGAGCTCTAACCTCTCACACTGTGGTGATAACTAGTCAGCGAGCCCCTTCACAGCAGCCCCCAGCTCCCGGGCTACTTCCCAGGCTCTGGCCCTTTAATGCTTCATCTTACAAGGGACCTGGTATGAGGAGCCAAGAGCCATTGGGATGGTAAGAACTGGCCAGCTGGCCTCTGTCCAAGCCCCACTGTCTTTTTTCTGAGGTGTGCCCAGCTGGCCCTTTAAGAGGCCGGGGGCACTATTGGCAAACGCACAGCTGGCCCAGTACTGGGCCGGGCACGTTCCTGCTCCTCGTGGAAGGCCTAGCTGGAGAGGAGACAAAATGTTCTTGCACAGCTTGGTAAACAAGCCTGAAGTGTTTTGAAAGCTTCTGCCTATACAAAGGACTGGGCTGGAAATGCAAGAGTTGCAAAAGGAGACGCTGGGTTGCAGGAGGGGGCTGTGCTGTGATGGAACTGCCCTGGGTGTGCATGTATGTGCACACCAGACAGCTATGGCCTCTGCTGGTGTTGGGGAGAGGTGTGTACACACCTGTGTATGGTGGTGGGCACACCTGTGTATAATTGTGCCATGTGCCCGTGTAAGAGAAGGTGTGTACATGTGTATACTTGTCAGCTGGCAAGAAGGTATGTATACCCTTACCCTTGTGTGCGTACATACAGTAGGTGAAAGCCTTTGGCTGTATGTGAGTGCAGGCGTGGTCAGGAACATGCAAACGTGAGCTCCACACAGCTCTCCCTGGAACCTAGCTGTCTAAGTCAGGATCACTATTGCTGTGATGAAACACCATGACCAAAGCAACTTGGGGGAGAAAGGATCTATTCAGCTTACACATCCACATACTTTTTAACCACTGAAGGAAGCCAGGAACTCAAGCTAGGCAGGAACCTGGAGGCAGGAGCTGATGCAGAGGCCATGGAGGGGTGCTGCTTGCTGGCTTGCTCTTCAAGGCTTGCTCAGCCTGCTTTCTTATGGAAACCAGGACCACCAGTCCAAAGATGGCACCACCCACAATGGGTCCTAACCCATCAATCACCAATTAAGGAAATCCCTTATAGCCAGAGCTTATGAAGGCATTTCCTCAGTTGGGGTTCCCTCCTTTCAGATGACTCTATCTTGGGTCAGGATGACACAAGACTAATCAGGACACCATCTCTACCTCCTGTGTGCCAGGCAGAGAGAGACACACACAGTAGAAGGTGCTCAACGAGGCATAGAACCAGTCTAGGGTGTGAAGACAGGGACGGTTCTGTGGAATGGGAGGTGTAGGAACAGTCTGAGAGAAGAAGGCTGCAGCCGTCAAACTAAGAGCACAGGCTAAGGTTGTCCTTGGCCCAGGCTCCAGGGCCCCTAGCCTAAAGTGGGAAAGGTGCCAGGAATCGTGCTCCCCTGACAGCTCATTAGAGTCAGGAGCACAGTGACCTGGTGACTGAAGACAAGGAGTCTGAAGAGCCATGAAGCCAAAGAAGCCAGGTGAGCAGCCCTAAGGGGCAAGCACTTGTCACAGGGCCAGACTCAGCTCATCTGGGACCAATCTCGGTTGTAATGATGGTGCCAAGAGCTTTGGCACCCCACTGGGGAGTTGCCCTGTGCTAGCATATACCAGAGGCTGGTCTTAGCTACAAAGATCCACCCCCACACCAGCTCTGCCACCTGGACCGTGTCAACCCCAGAGCATGCCCTCCAAGGCTGCCTTGCTATGTGAAACGGGCAGACAGCAGTGTGCAGCTGGACTAGAGTCAGACAAGGTGCCTGGCACTAGGAACCAATCCTCATGGCCCACCTCTGGGTCAGTGACAAGAGCTGTCCTCAGCTTGTCCTCTGCCTGTAGCCATCCTTCAGTGGAGGCAAGGTTTTCTCCGAGTCATCCTACATGGAGTCACCCCTCCAGCTCCTCTGTGCAACAGCATATGACTAGGTACTGGGAACTCAACGCAGGTCAGCCTCTGCCCTAGGACAGGCAGAAAGCAGGACCTCCTGTGTGCCAGGCAGAGAGAGACACACACAGTAGAAGGTGCTCAGCGAGGCATAGAACCAGTCTAGGGTGTGAAGACAGGGACGGTTCTGTGGAATGGGAGGTGTAGGAACAGTCTGAGAGAAGAAGGCTGCAGCCGTCAAACTAAGACTAGAAAGAACAGGACTGAGTCCATAGTAGTTACCCAGTAGGTGGCTAAACCTTATGAGACAGCACCCTAACACAGAGGGGACAGAAAAGTGTCAGAGTCCTTCCAGTCTGGAGCCAACCTGACCTGAGCTCGACCCCACCTGGCCCTGGCAGAGGGAAGGTTGGTAGGTTGGAGCTCACCACAGCCTATATCTTCTCATGCAGCACAGATGTTTCTCAGAGCCAGGGGTGGACTCTGTCCTTAGAGTAGCTGGAGCGAGGCTGGTGGATGGGACAGCCGAGTCCCTGGCCCCCTGCCCAGTGCATTGGGGGTGGCCTTGGGAGGTACATCCACCTCCTGGCTTCCACAGGAGGCAGCATAGCCAGGAGAACCATTTGGGAAATTTGTATCAGTAGAACTTGCAGCAGAGCCAGCCAATGCCAGGACAGCCAGGGTGTCCACCCCTTCAGTTCCTACGGTGAGGGTAGGGGTGGGGTCTCCTGGCAGAACTGATTCTTCACCCATCTGTGAGCCAAAGCTATTCAAAGCATGTAGGCTAGGCAAATCCTCTCCTGAAGTATCCCAATGGAAGGAGCAAGGTAGGGATCCAGAAGCCCCCTCCCCACTAGCAAAACATGATAAGGCAGCCAGCAGGGAGTAGGGATGGCATGTCTTGAGCTGCCCCAAGAATCCTCAGCCAGGCAGACACATGGTGAGGACTCGTCTTGATGCCCTGTGCTGGCCCTGATCCTGTAAAGCCTGTTTAAGCCTGAGTCCTTCCCCAGGAAAGTAGAGAAGCCCCAAGACTAGTGGGAGAAAAGGAAGGGCACAGGAGGCCACTGTGCAGCTGTGGTGTGCCATCTGAGGCTGGGTCTCTGTGTCCTTTTATGGTCTGAGTGTTCAGCAGCTGTGCTGGGACCCCTGTAGATGGACCATTATGTCAAAGGAGATCGGATGGAAGCGCTCAAGATCATATGGTCAGAGAACAAACCCTATGTAAAAAGGCTGCCAAACCCTCTAGGTACTTGGAGGATAGGAGACCAGCCTGGGGGGTTGGAGCCAAGGCAGGTGGGTGGAGCCAGATGTGGAGAACAGAGAGACTGCTTCTGAAGGCAGGGCCCTACCTCCGGGAAGGCCAGAGTTCTGAGAGTCAGTGGAGCTGGCTGGCATAGGACAAGAGGAGGGAGAAAGAAGGTAGCTGGGTCTGCCTCCCAGTCTTTCTACCTCAAGTCCAGGCCCCAGGATGTGAGGGCAGAGAGTGGGGGTGGAGGGGAATCTAGCTTAATCTATCAGCAAAGCAGGGAGAACCATGCCTTATTCCTGATCTCCAAAGGTCCACATATTGGGGATCCTCTGCCTCCCAAAACCAGAAATACGGGAATGTCCCCATCAGATTAGGCTAGGACCATTTCCTGTGGTCAAGAGGCTGGGATCTCTGACCTGGGTGGAGACCTAATGTTCTGGACTGATCTGGCTAAGGGACCACCCTGGGAAGTCACTCTCCCCTGAAGCCATGCTACAGAACTAGGCTGAATAATTATCCCTTTAATGAGAGACTGTACTTCTCCCACCCTGGAGCATGGTGGTTTATAGGGTCACTGCCAGGCAGATTCATAAGACTACTTTTCTGAATTGCTCAGAGAAACCTGATATTTCCTTTTCGATTTTCTTCGCGGGAAGCATGACTTGTCTTCAGGCGTCCCCACTCTTTTCCTAAAGCTCACCACTCCCTGCCACATGGACTTCTCTTTGAGCCCATTCTTAAATTCCTTTATTAAAGAGACTAAGAGCCCCAAAAGGAGACCCCAATTTCCACAATACTCCTGGAGAAGTCCCTGCCCCCTGTTACACACTGGTCTGGACCTGCAGAGTAGGAAAGACGCAGACACCAGGACCTAAACAGGCTTTGGGAGCAGTGGGCACTAACCAAGCGGAGAGGTCACTCAGTACAGATAGATAGAGCTTAACTTCCAGTATTTCCCACAGGACTCTCTGAGAGTCAGCACCCCATAAACCTACTGCCCAGGGCCTCTAGAAGGTTCCTGAGCTCCCATCATCCAGAATGGAGGTTCTGAGGCTTACTTTATTATTCACCCTTCACGGACGCCATCATCCACCCTGCCACTCATCCCAACATGGCTCCGAAAGTTGAGATCAGTCCTCTTTCTCCTCCTCCTCCTGGCCCACCTTCCCAGGGATTCCCAGCTATATAGTCACCATACCTCCACATGTGCCAGAAGACCTGGGTAATCTTTCTCTGGCCTTGCACCTCTATTTAAATAGTACTTTGATGCAGCTCGTGCAGCCACAGGTGTGATGTCTCAGAGCCTAGACACATGCACATCGTTGAGAGGGGGCAGAGCTAAACTCGACCTCCAAATTTATTTCCTAACTCAGCGCTCCAATTTCCTTTCCGTTAATGTCACAAATACTTTGACCAAAAGCAGCTTAGGGGAGGAAAGTGTTTATTTAAATGTACAGGTTATGCCTGTCATTAAGGGAAACAGGGTAGGTTCCTGAAGCAGCAACCATGAAGAAAAGCTGCTAGCTGGGTCACTCTCAGACCCTTGTGCAGCTAGCTTTCTTATAGAGACCCCCACCTGTCTAGGGATAATGGCGCCCACAGCGGGCCAGGCACTTCTGCATCAATTCACGGTCAAGACAATTCCCCCAAAAGCATGCCCAAAGGCCAAGCCTTCACTTGAGACACCTTTCAGGGGGTATCTGGGCTGTGTCAAGTTGACAGTCTCCCCTCCCTTCTCAATAGTACATGGGTGACCTAAAGACAGCACTGGAGTAGGAGCCAGTGATCTAGAATGAAGGCCAGACCCTCCCCTTCCCAAAGGCTGAGGTTGAGAAAGGGCCACCAACACCCTGAAGTGCCCCTGGGTTATCCGGCTCTGGGGCAAAGAGGGGCCTGGGGGTGGATCACACAGCCTACAGCCAGGCAGACAGTCACACAGGCTAGCTGGCGTCTGACAGACCAGGCCCCACAGAGCAGTATGACATCCCAAGTGCCCCTCAAATTCAAAATGACCCGTCCCTACTCGGGTAGGCACTGGGCAGCCTGGAGCCACACGCTCAGGGGAAATAGTGCCCAGTGTGCTGGGGAAGCCAGCCAGGGGGACACACACACTCCAGGAGTTTGGGAGATTAAAGCCAGCCACATAAACATGACCAGGAAGTGTCTCCACTGCAGTTCTCCCGGCAGACAGCGTCCCCACAGGAATTGCCCAATGGCTCTGTTGCAATGGTTTTAAATTCCGGCGCCAGCCCTGCAGATACATGGTTGTCAGATCCAGGCCTCCCAGTCCCCCGCCACCCTGGCTGCTCCAGCTGCAAGCCAGAGCTGCAAGCCAGAGCGCCTTGGGTTTAGGGGACAGGATGATTGTGGGACAGGGGTTGACAGGAGAGAGATTTATACTCAGGATTAGCTCCAATCTGGATCTGTCACCATTCCAAAATACCAGGGTGTCACTGGTCCATCCCAAGGAAGGCGGAGGGCCCCAAACCTGTGCCCACTTGAAAGACTGTGGGGCCTGGCTACTCTTAGCTTGCAGGCTCCTATGTGCAGCTGAACTCTTCAGTTCCTTTACATGGAGGCTGGTCCTAGAGCAGGAGGGTCTGAACTACCCCTTACATGCCAACCTAGTGTAATGACATTCCCTCTGCTCCAGGCCCAATTGGCTACCCTGGCCTCTCTCCTTGCTTCCTCCTCCCCCCAGAAGAAGGCAAAACTAGCCTTAGGCATTTCCTGTCCTTGCCACCTCTCCCCACTGATGGTCTTCTGTGATTTTTCTTCCATCACACACTTCTTGTGGAACACAAACTACCAAGGACCTTAGCTAGAAATGGGTCCTGACCCCATTTCCAGGTAAGAAAACTCAGGTGAGATGCAGAGGCCCAGCCAGGACCACACCCCAAGCCCCAGATTCGTTCCTGGTCATGCCCATTTTCCTTGGTCTGGACAAGAGCCAGACTATTCCTCCACGTCCCCCACTGCCCTTCAGGGTACTATCTCCTACCTCAGACCTGCTCTGACCTTCCCAGCTTAACAGCTCGGGCTCCAGCAGTCATGGATCAGGGCCTTAGGTATGGCTACAGCAGCTTGGACCTCCCCAACCTCTTCAGAATAGGAGATCCTGAGAAAGCCAGGACTATAAACATGCGGGGAACCACCCTCTACAGGGTGGCCTTCCCACACTGGTACTCTGGCTGAGATTTGCCACTCCTAAGAGCCCCTGCTGGACCTTTCATCTTGGGATCCCTTGACACCATGCCTCAGAATACCAGCTCAAAACACTTCAAGTTGACCAAGCACCTGCCTGGCCTAGAAGGAACAGGGCAGCCCAGTCTGGATGGCCAGGCTCCTCTCAAACCTGTGCCTTGTCTGTGAACATCAATGACAATTTCATCCGTCTCTAAGGGCAGCCAACCTCGCTATGGAGAGGATCACATAAAGCTCAGGGTCTTCTTGGCCCACCTCTCAGAGCCAGCCATGACTTTACCACACTTACTCCACCTTCCTTTACCCCTCAGGGGCAAGCGGCCTCTTGCCATGGTGCTGGTAGGCAGTACTGGCCGGGCTCCACACTTGATTCACTTCCATGGAGTCATGATTGGAAGCAGAGCCTTTACAAGGTTCAGGGGTGAGGCACTGTTCAGCTACAGGCAAACCCAAGGCTATGGCCAAGACAGTACCTCCCCATCAGCCACCAAAGCAGGTTCAAAGTTTCACTACTGGAACCCGTTGGGGTGGAATGTGAGCCTTCTCCCACAGAACCTGCTTTTCTTAATGGGTAATCACAAACACTCAGGTTTATATGTTAAAGGAGGTTTAGGAGCATTTAATAGCTCATAAAATTTTATTGTCCCAGCTAAAACCAGTGATAACTGGCTTGTGCAGTGGCTGTCCCCTCCCCCAACATCCCACCCTGGTTATTGAAGAGTAAACATTTTCTCTGCAGAGGACAGGAAAAAAGGAGAAATATACAGGCTGGAGAGATGGCTCAGCGGTTAAGAGCACTGACTGCTCTTCCAGAGGGCCTGAGTTCAAATCTCAGCAACCACATGGTGGCTCACAACCATCTGTGATGAGATCTGATGCCCTCTTCTGGTGTGCCCGAAGACAGCCCCAGTGTACTCATATATAATAAATAAATAAATAAATCTTTTTAAAAAGAGAGAGAAATATACATCTTTCCAGAAAGGGTGTCCTGGCCCTCCCACCCCATACATGCTTCTGCCCCCCCCCAAGCAGACATGCAGCACTGCCTGAGCCCCAACTATGAATCCAGCTCCCTCCAAGCTCCATCATGGGGTGCACTAGAATCTGGTGGGTGCCGTAGATGTCAATCAGACATATGTAAGGTCATGTATATAGCACCTACTGTGTACCTCACTGGAGTCACAAGGAAGGAGGACATATACCAGGCTGGGTATTTTTAATTTGATGTTTTATTAGCATACATTAATTATACATAATACTGAGTTTCAGCAAGATGTAATAGCACACACCTCTAATCCAGTACTCAGGAACCAGAGGTAGATGGACCTCTGTGAGTTGGAGGCCAGTCCGGACCAACACGGAGTTCTGGGACAGCCAGAACTACCTAGTGAGACACTGACTCAAATAATAGCCACCAAAAAGGGGGGGGGGGTAATATAGCATTTCATTTTTTAAAAAATATACTTATGGGGCTGGAGAGGTGGCTCAGCAGTTAAGAGCACTGTCTGCTCTTCCAGAGGACCTGGGTTCAATACCACATGGCAGTTCACAACTGTCGGTCTGTAACTCCTATTCCAGGGGATCTGACACCCTCACACAGACATGCCTGCAGTCAAGTCACCAATGTACATAAAATAAAGATTAAAAAATAATTTTAAAGGTTTGTGCTGCCTATATAGTTTTTAAATTTTTATTTTTCTGTATGTGAGCATTTTGCCTGCATATATGTATGTGTGCCGCATATGTGCCTGGTCCCAGGGAGTCAGGTGAGGACTGGGAACTGGAGTTAAGGTTAGCTGTGATCCTATGGAGATGCTGAAAGCTGAACCTGAGTCCTCTGGAAAAGCAGTAACTGCTCTCACCGCTAAGCCACGGTACCCGCCAGCTCCGTAACTTTCTCATATATGACATGATGTGATTTTGTCTGTACTAAATGAAAACTGAGCTGTGTGTAGTGACTCACACCTTTGACCCCAGCGCTGGGGAGCCGGAGGCAAGCAGGTCTCCAAGAGTTCAGTCTCAGTCTGGAAAGTGCTCTAATTTGTGCAAATACCACCACATTTGGCTTAAGACCAGTGTCTTCAAGGAGCTGCTACACCAGACTAGAATCCCATGTCCAGCAAATGGCCCTTCTAAAGATTTCTAGAGGGAAAGGAACAGGTCCTGGGGCTTCAGGGGCAGACAGGATTAGTGCAGTGTAAAACCATCACCAGCATGCTATCTGGCCCCAGAGAGCCTTGGTTCCTTCAGCTTTCAAACAGAAACCACATCAAGGCATGTATTGTGGGGTCAGTATGTAGATAAAATTAAGTAGAGCATCCACCAATAGATAAAAGTGTAGTCTGACCACACACTGGAATATTACTCTGCCACAAAAAGTACTCTGTGGTGGTTTGAATAAGAATGACTCCCATAGGCTCATAGATTTGAATACTTGGTCACCAGAGAACTACACTATTTGAAAGGATTAGTAGGTATGGCCTTGTTGGAGGACATGTGTCACTGGGGGTGGGCTATGGGGTTAAAACCAAGGCATGCCCAATGGCTCTCTCCCTCTTCCTGCAGCCTGCTGTTCCAGATGTAGAACTCTCAGCTCCTTCTGCCACTCTGTGTCTGCCTATGATGGACCCTGAACCTGTAAGCCAGACCCAGCCAAACTCTGTCTTTTAAGACTTGCCGTGGTCGTGGTGTCTCTTCCCAGCAGCAGACCACTGATGAAGACACAGATGTGGTGACACTTTGACATCTGGGGAAGTCTTCGGAATGTGGCGCTTACTGACAGGAGCCAGACACAAGAGGCCACTGAGTAAGTGGTTCCATTTGCATGAAAAAATACAAAAAAAAAAAAAACAAACAAACAAACAAAAAAAAAAACTAACTAACAGAATAAGCCAGTCCACACAGACAGCATGGTGGGGGCTCCAACACTGAGAGAAGACACACAGGCATGACTGGACTCGTGAGTGTGGCTTTTTTTTCTCTCTGTGTCTCTGTGTGTCTCTCTGTCTCTCTTTATGTCTCTCTCTCTGTGTCTCTGTCTCTGTCTCTGTCTCTCTCTCTCTCTCTCTCTCTGACTCTCTTTCTCTCTTTATTTTGCTTTTGCTTTTGCTCTTGTTCCTTTTTTGATGGGGTGTCCTGTAGCCCAGGCTAGCCTTCAACTTCCTATATAACTGAGGATAACCTTTTCTGTTCCCCCTACATCTCCCTCTGGAGTGCTTGAATTTCAGTCACATGTCCAACTGATGGGATGGGACCCAGGGCTTTGTGCACATTAGGAAGCACTCTGCCAAGTGAGCCATGCCCCGCCCCAGGTGTAACATCCTTTCCGAGTATTGAAAATGCACTAGAACTAGACAGAGGGGTTGGCCACACATTCCTCTGCACTATGTGCTACTACATCCCATTGAACCACACACTTAGAGACAGGTCATTTTGCATAACACAGAAAGTACATTTGGACAAACATGATCCAGGAGAATCACCCAGCAGAGCCTGGCCTTTGCACCCTTCATGCTGGTCAGGCATGATTGGATTTGAACTTGAGGCTCCAGGGTGAGTGGGTAGAGCAGGTATGTGTGTTGTGGAGTAGTCAGTGGCTGGTGGATCCTCCCTCCTAGACTGTGGGTTAAATTTGGGTCACTCATTTGTAAGAAGGCAAGTTCTAAACAGCTATGGTCGGCTTGAAGTTCAAGCTCTCGGACATGCTGGCTTTGGGTGTCAGACAGTGAGTTCTCCAGGTAATCTAGCCTGTGGCATTCGGGGTGTAGAGCAGGGGAGACACTTTCTTCCAGCCACTGCCCTGCCTTTCCTAGACACTCTGGATTTCTAATTAGAGTGTTTCTAAGACCCTGTGATGGCTTTACCTCTCTTGTCCCCTGCAGTCCTCTCTTACCCTGTGCTTGTCTCAGCTCAGGTACAGGTACTGCCTGTTGTGTTGTTATTATGGTCTGGTTGTTTGGTTTTTGTTGGTTTTGGCTTACTGTTTATTTTAAGGCAGGGTCAGTCTCACTGTACCTCAGGCTGGCCTCCAACAACAACAACAACAAAAAAAATTATATATATATATATGTATATATATATATATATATATATATATATATATATATATATATAAATCCCTCTGCTCAGCCCGAGCCTTGCTGCCCATGTGGAAACTCTGGAGACTGCAGTAACTATGGTTATTCCCATCTACACGGAGCCAAGGGCCTCACTGTCTTCCTCAGTGCCACAACTGCCCACAGCAGGGTCCCCAGACCTCTTTCCTCAAAGCCCTTAGTATTTAAGGGCTGACTTCTTTGATCTTTTAAAAAATTTTTTTCTGTTTCTTTTTGTCTCTCCCTACCAGAGCTCTGTTCCAGGCCCCAACTTCTTGCTGCCTGCCGGGTCCCTGTGCCACAAGTATCTGTGGCTGTTGACCAGATGTTGCACTGTAAACACACTTACACTCAGGCCTGGGTGTGAGTCTCAACCCTGCTCTTGGGTTGCTCGTCCCCTGCAGGCTAACCCAGGTCCCCCACATTCCCTGCAGCCCTCACTACTCACCCATTAGAAAGCAAGGCCTAGGCCACCCTGGGCCCTCTTGGGAGAGGTTCGGATGTTGCACAAGTGCTTTGTAGGCTCCAAAATAATCCAATTTCAGAAGAGAAGGAAGAAGAAGAGGGAGGAGGCACAGGGGAGGTGGCTGAATGCCAGAGGAAGCTTTCCTCAAGACAGCCATTTTACACTTATTTCTCCATTTTATGTTCTAAGAGAGCCCCAAAACAAAAAAGGTCTGTTATTTTCTGCCACGAAGTTATTGCAGTCATAGCATGCCGTGGCTAGATGAAACCGCTGTAGAATGGATCACACGTGTAGAGAACTCTCGGTGTAGAATGGATCACACGTGTAGGGAACTCTCGTTGTAGAATGGATCACACGTGTAGGGAACTCTACAGCACCTCCCAGCAGCGGGGCTTTGGCCTCGCTCTCCTGCTATGCTGTTCTGGCCACAGAGCCACAAGCCCCCGTCTGCCACACAGGTTGGCAGGCTCTTGTGCTTACCCAGCCCTCTTCCATCATGCTTAGGCACCACACGACTTTTCATTTCCAAGTCTGGTTACCAGAGATGTAAAGTGAAAAATGAGCCAATAACCCAGTAAATCCGAGCATCTCAGAGCGAAACACAATAACCACAGCCAAGGCTGCCGGTTTCAGACAGATAGATTAGGCCAGCATCGGTGGCTCTGGGTGACTAAGAAAGGACACTGAAAGGGTCACCCTGTTGGGAAGAGAGAGAGGGTCAGTCTCCAACCGAGCCATGTTGGGGCTGGAGTAAGTGCTGGGGACTGGGCTGCAGCCACCCCTCCAATCCTGGCAAGGGCTGAGAAGGGCTATGAAGCCAGAGAACTATGAGGCCTGGCACAAATGGAGAGAGAGAGAGAGAGAGAGAGACAGAGAGAGAGAGAGAGAGAGAGAGAGAGAGAGAGAGAGAGAAGATAGATGGATGGAAGGATGAATGGATGGATGGAAGGATGAATGGATGGATGGATGGATAGATGGATGGATGGATGGATGGATGGATGGATGGATGGAAGGATGAATGGATGGATGGATAGATGGATGGATGGATGGATGGATGGATGGATGGATGGATGGATGGATAGATGGATGGATGGATGGATGGATGAATGAATACCTAAGATTGTGGTCTTACTGAACTAGCTAGTTCAACAATAGAACTGTTGTTCTGGAAACCAACAGAAAGTCCGAGAGTCACACAGTTGCTCAATTGATGAGCCTGGATGTCTCAGCTGGTCTTCAGTATACACTCGAAACCTGGAGTAGGCTCCAATACCAATGAACGAATGGATTTACCAGCCAGAGCAAGCAGGCAAAGAGCAAAAGTGTCTCTCTTCCATGGCCTTATACAGGCTGCCAGCCACAAGTACTACCCAGATTAAAGGTGGATCATTCTATCTCAAAAGACCCGAATTAAAGGTGCATCTTCTCACTTCCAATGATTTAATTTTTAAAAATCTCTCACAGGTGCACCCAGCCTCTTGGGTTTTAGTTAATTCCAGATGTGGTCAAGTTGACAGCCAAAAACAGTCGTCACACGGGGATTCCTGAGAGACCCTACCCAACCCACAGAACGTGAGTAAGCATCTAGCTTGAGTCCATGTTAACCTTGCTTTTTAATTAAGGATCATATTCAAGTAACTCAAATATCAGCTCTTGATTTTATACCCTTTTGGATCTGTGACATCTTGGCTGAGTTGGGGGGTTTCCACAGATGTGCCCCTCAGCCTGTCCATTCCATGCACATGGCTAGCCATAAGCTTCGCACCATGGCCTGCCAGGTCTCAAGCAGGTGATCTCCCTTCAGGCTCTGTGTATCCCCTAGAGTGTGAGTTATTACCTATCAGCAAGAAATACCAGATGGTTCTACCCTAAGTGGCTTCACTCCAGGGAGACAGTTCTGCAGGTGTTTCCTAATGACTGACAGCCCCGTAGACAGTGGCATCTAGCTCCACCCAAGTTTCAGGTAACTGGTAAGATGCTCTGGCTACCTGAGCTAGAACTCCACCAAACAACCCTGGGTTTCTTTTTATTTTTTTTTAATATTTATTTTTTTAATCTTTTAACTACATGTGCATGTGTGTCTGTGTTGTGGGTATGTGCACATGAGTGCAGTGCCCTTGGAGACCACAAGAGGGAGTACGACCTCATGGAACAGGAGTTATAGGCAGCTATAAACCACCCAGCAAGGATCCTAGAAGAGGAATTCAGGGCCTCTGCAAGAGCCTTTAAGCACTGAGTCATCTCTCTGCACTTCATATCCCGCAAGCTTCTCTCAGACTCATCCACCATTAGGAGCTTGCAGGGAATCAATGGTCTGGACACACTCAAAAGGTCCTGGGCCCTGAAGGAGGCAGGTCAGACATTTGCACCTTTGAGACCTATATAAGTTTATCACCAGAGATCCCCTTTAATTCCTCTGTCCTGTTACAGTCAAGATGCTGTACTGATTTTCTCCAGAGTCTTGTGAGTTTCAAGGGTGGTCTATGGTTTCCACCCAAGACACTGAGGGAGCACCAAACCTGGAGGTGAGAACCTCAGCTCCACCAGAAAGCCCTCCAAATCATCACAAGGTCACAAAAGTCCAGTAACAGTGAGCTGGGTCAAGTGTCATGGTTAAAAGCCTGCAATGGGAAATGACCAAGCCTGTTTGGGTTGTTGTAGAGATGAGGTCATGCCTCGGCTTCCTCATCAGGACAGCAAGAACATGCACTTGGAGCGTCCAGGTTTCCATCCCCTGTGGGGAAAATATTGCAGTTAAAGGCAGCCAATCTAACGTAAGTGATAGGATGACACCTTGAAGACTTGGTCTGTTTTAGAGTCAGAGCAAGGCAAGAGAGCCATGAAAAGATGGAAAGCTACTGAAAAGAACACACACACACACACACACACATACACACACACACACACACATACCAAAACAGAAAAAAAAAATCTCACTTCACAGATAAGCACAGAGGGCTTCTAGTGGCAAGAGAAGAGAAAGGTAGGTGACATCCCTGCCTCTCTGTCCTGAGGATTAGGATCTGGAACCCTGCCCCCTGGAGATCCTGGTCTTCATCGGTCTTCTCCTTTGAACCTCATGAGAAAGAAAGCTGGGGAAGGAGCCTCAGCAGTTAAGAGCACTGGCTAGTCTTAACCAAAAGACCCGGGTTCGATTTCCAGTACCACATAGGAGTTCAAACTCTCTGTAACTCCAGTTCCGGGGGATCTGGCACCCTCACACAGACACACATGCAGGCATAACACCAATGTGCATAAAATGAAAATAAATAATCTTTTTCAAAAAGAAAGGAAGAAGGAAAGATGTCATGCTGCTTGGCTCTGTAGTTCCAGTCCAAGCTCAGCGTCCCCACCACCATCGCTCCATGGGTTTAATTCTGGTGTTGGCTGATTTACAGTGTAGTAGAAATCATAGGGGGACATGGGATAAGGGCAGTGCATGCCTAGCAGTCCTGCCTTCCAGTTGGAGCAGAAAGCCAACCCCATAGGCTGCTTTCCCAAGCCAGGAAACTGGAAGCTGGCCCAGGTTAGTGAGGACCCCATGTTGCATGTTGACAGACAAACCTTTGGAAGGAGTCCCTACCCCAAGGACCCTACCCTAAGCTTCAGGACCAGTAGCAAACCCAGGCCTAGCAAAGGGAAAAGAGACACAAGGACAGTTGGCCTGAGGTCCCATTCCGGCTTATGGCAGGATCTCAGCCAGTGATCACCTGATTATAATCTGTGCTCATTGCCCAAGTAGTCCTGTGGCGTTGTCCCAGGCAGAAGTTGTCCTTTGCCATGTACAGTTGAGAGTTTGTAAACATACACTCCAAATAAGCAAACTCACTGGGTCCACCCCTATCGCCTCTGATGCCAGCACCTCACCCCATGAGCACTGCCTACCTAAGCTCTGTTTCAGGGCCGTGGTCCTGAGTATGACCACAGCCATTTCCAATTCGGCACCAGGAAGCTAAGAAACTACAGTTTCTCTCTGTTGCTTCCTGAGGACTCTGTCCAGGGACAGGCCACAGCTTGTCTCTTCCTCCCCGGTAGAGACACTTGCATTTTTGTTATTTTTGTTAAGATAGATCTTAATAAAAAGTTTCCTAGCCCAGAGCCAGCATCATGTCCCCCACATCCCTTGCAAATGGGCCAGGCAGGACATACAGACCATCACAAAAATGTGATGGTCACCTCTAAGGGGTGAGGACCAGAAATCCAGAATCACCAACTCATTCTTTACCCTGGGCCATCTCACCCCAGCTCCTGCCCTCGGGAGGTAGGGTGAGGGCATCAACATAGGGCTTAGCGTCAGCCAACATCCCAGGACCACAGGCCTTTCCTAAACCAAAATGATGGATGACAGGGGTCTGGAACCTTGAGAAACCCTGAGGGTAGCAGTTGCCCCCACCCCACGTTAGCACAACTCCTCACCCACCCATCCCACACAGGACAGCTAGAGCCTAGAGTCCCAGCCCTTCCAGCCAGCCAGACTGATGGGCAATGGCTGGTGCTCCTGGCCAGCCAGCAGCTGAACTAAGCCTGAACTCTTACAGGGCAAGGGTGAAGCAAAGGGAGACATCCCACCAGCCATTTCTCAGCCAATGATCCCAGCTGGTGCCTCCCTTTTGTTCCCAAGGGAGAGGATGGGTGGACTCAGAAGGTGGCCGGGTAGGGGAACAGCCAGCTTGCTGCCACAGCATCTCCACTGCCTGCCGGCAAGGAGATCACTCAGGCCCTGATACGATCACCTCAGGACAGGCGGAAATTGGAGTGTCCCGGGTGCTTGATCGAGGCAGCTAGCGAGCTGAGGCCGCAGGGACATTAGAGGCTGGTGTAATGGCCTCATTCTGCTCCCCTTGCAGCTCTGTGACCTTGGGTAACTCTGAGACTGTGTGCTGCTGTAATGAAAAATCAGGAGTCAGGGAAATGGCCCTGGTGGAAGAGGGTAGGGCTGGCTGCTGAGGGTACAGGGAGCCCTACACCTCCTCTCTGTCAACACTGGCTGCAGACCATTTGCCCTACCGAAAGCCTCTTGCAGCAGGGCCTGGGGACCCCTGAAGACACACTCCCGGCTCCAAACTGTAATGAGAGGAGGTGGAAGACCTCAGAGAGGGCATTAGAGGAAAGGAGACGTGGGTAACAACTAGGGGAAAGGAGACTCCCGGGAAGAACAAAGGGATGCCTGTCTAGGGAGAGCTCTGCTGAGTTCAGAGTGGGTGGCTGCACTCCTGGATAAGAGGCCAGCTTGGGTAACCCTTCACGGGCCTCAGTTTCCCATCCTTGGCCTCCCCCAGTGGGACATGTACTTCATGGTACTCCTCCTCAGAGTGGGCTGTTATTTGGCCCATTTGCAGAGGGCGGAACTGATAGGTCCGAGGCTATGTAGAAGCCCTCTTCCTGGCCCTGGCCAGCTCTTTCTCCAGACTCTTCCTACAAGCAGTCTTGAACACCACCTCCCAAGCCTCCAGGATCACAAGCACCCTGTCAAGCTTTTGTCCAGTCATGGGGCTAGAGAGATGGCCCAATGGTTAAGAGTGTTGACTGCTCTTCCAGAGGTCCTGAGTTCAAATTCCAGCAACCACATGGTGGCTCACAACCATCTGTAATGAGATCTGGTGCCCTCTTCTGGTGTGTCTGAAGACAGCTACAGTGTATTTACATATAATAAATTTTAAAATCTTAAAAAAAAAAAAAAAGATTTTCGTCCAGTCCTGTGTGATGGTACATACCTGTGATTGTCACTTGCCAAGGGCTGGAATAGCTAGGGGTGGGGACAGGAGGTTCTAGAGTTCAAAACCTGGGGTGTCTCAAGAAAAAAGAAAGGAATGGAGGGAGAGGGGAGAAAGGAAGGAAGACAGACAGACAGTGGTCCTATGCTCTTACATGTGCTCCTCTGTCTAACCAAGCAAACTCTTTCCCGAACTTTGCCTTTTCTCTTCCCTTTTGCACCTGCTAACCAATCACATCAGACGTGAGAAGTGCAGACATCACTTTCATCAGGGCTAAAAGACCGGAGCCATTTTGGCCCACATGCATTGCCAGCCCAGTTCTAGCTTGTAGGAGTGGTGCGACACACAACTCTAGCTCACCCCTTTGCAAAAGGAATTTTCTTGAAAAGATACTTTTCCCTCGTTGCTGTGTGTTCCCCATGTAGGACACTGACATTATCTCTAACACCAGCACCCTTCAAGATCTTCAGTGTAGACCCAGAGGCAGACAACGCTGATGGACAGAGAAGAGGTCCAGCCATCAAAGCCCAAGTCAAGGTCAAGTGCAATTCTGCTGGGAAGTCCCAGGCTCCCTTCCCTCCTGGGACCAGCAGGAAGGTCAAGTGAGGTCCTGTGGCCTGGTGAAAGGCTACCACGCAGCTCTTCCTCACGCACCTTAGACTGACCTCAGCCTTGAATCAGGCACCTGTCCATCTCTCTGCCCCACCACAAACTGCCAAGCCTGCAAGCCAGATGCATACCACCAGACAGACCTGGGTCAAGGCCTCCTCATGCCTCACCCAGGATGCGACAGTATCCATGCTAACATGAGACCTCGGGATGGGGAGGGTGAGGTCAGCAGACTGACCTCCACCCAGTACATACCCAGCTTCCCTGGAGATACCCCCCCCCCAGAGATATCCTGAGTGGCTGGTGCTCACTTCCTGCAAGAAACCACCTCTAATGCTTCATCCTCGTCTCCCTCCTCCTTGCCAATCTTGGAGCTCCAGAAGAGTCGTCCTCACCACATGCTGGGACTGTCATCATGTCCACTTCCCGTAGCAGATCACGTAGGAACAAAGCCGCGTATAACTTTCCCAAGGGCGCACAGTTACCAGTGAACAAAGCTCAGGTGCAAACCAGACCCATTTATTACAGAATCCAGATCACACATCCTAGGTTTCCTAGGACTCCCTGACTCCTTTCAGAGAGCTATGAAAGGTCCCCTTCTTCCCCTGGGGTACTGAGGCGGGGGGCGGGGGCACGTCCAAGGACCTCCCTTGCCCCACTCCTCTTTGCATCTCACATCCACACAGAGACCTCAAAGAGCTTGAGATGGTTCCCACTTCCAGATGAAGGCTGGGATAGTTCAGCCTCCACCTTCAAGAAGGCAGCCTGAGCAACTGGGTTTCCCTCTAGTCTCACAGTCCGAGCACACAACACTGCAGACGGCAGTTTAGAATGCTCCTGCTAGATCCCTTGTGGCGTCACGGCAAGAACACCCCACCTACATCAGAGAAGCGACCTGGTGCACACAGCTGAGTGGGGCCTGGAGGGGAGGAGCTGGGGAGATTAGGCATCGGCATGAGCCACTGGTCTGGTCTCCACGTGCGCCCTGTCAGCTTGCCACATGGTTCCTATTTACAGATTAGAAGGACAGGACTCTCCTAGGTACCATTGCTTTGGCAAGGTCACTGCTGAGCACAGCCAATGCTGAGTGTAAATGTAGGTCTTGACTACCCTATCTTGACTTCAGTATATAGAGAGCAAGTGCTTAACAAACAGCCCAAAGGCATTTAGAGTGTTCCCACTGCCCAGAGACCATGTCCTCCACCACCCTATGAGGAACCTTTTCATCCCCTACTACAGATGGTAGCTTGAAGAGCATTGGGGTTTTTAATAACCCTATTCTAGTGAGTGTCTTGGGCATAGTTGATAAAATGGATCTTGGATGTTGGTGTTTCTCTCCACTAAGTGAATCATCTCTAAATGTTGGCATCATCACTGGGCTATGCTGAGTCCCAAGTGAATCAGCTTGCATGCTTCTTGCCCCTGGGAACCCAGAAGCACCACAGAGGTAACTATTACCTTTACGGGATGAGATATCACACTCTCCCTAGTGTGAGGAAGCATATCAGGGCTGAGGTCAAGAGACAAAGGAAGGCCAAGCTTTTGTGTTGGTTAGGGCAGCGGTCCTAGGCACTAGCCATCCCCTACCCCCAACCCAACACACCAAGCTGCTCATGGGTAGGAATCTAAGGAGGGTGAGCAAAAGAGAATGGGTGTATACGGAGCAGCAGTTCCTCCACTATTAGCAGCGCCTTCCCAGTCCAAGCCCAGAGGACAAGAACCTTGTCTGTGGTCCATTTCCTGCTTTCTGTGTGCCCAGGTGAGGAGTGGACCCAGAGGCCGACTCTGTTAATGGCCAGGTCTTGAGTTATGTCATCTATCTGAGCTCAGCATCCTGTCTCTGTACCTGCCTGAAGTGGAAACTTAGGAGGTATTTTTGGTTTTGTTTTGGAAAGTCAGTTGTGTCGGATGGTGTTTGTTGGGACAGACACACGACGGAGTGTTTTTCTGAACCAGACATAGGTGAGAGGATGTTCTGTTAAGGCAGGCATGTGGAAGGGTGTATGATGTTAAGAAGGACCCACAGATGGGGGACGATGCTGGGTGGTACTAGTGCCTTATCATTTTCTGGTGGTCGTCATTTGTTATGAGTTCATAGAGAGAAATGCACCAAAAACTTTCTGGTGCTGGTCTGGCGGCTTCTTGCCACTTCCACAGACTCAGGCTGTGGTAGAGCGGTGTCAGCTGACTCCGTGGTGATTTCCTGAGCCAGGCCTGTGGAAGGACACATGATGTCTGGAGGAAGTATAAATAGCGTTCAGTGGACAGAGACGGGGACTGGCATAGCCATCCTCGCAACATTCCACTGGTCTCAAGCCTCAGTCTTCACTGATCTTCAGTTCACTGAGAGAAAGGACTTCTCCTGATGTCCCTGCTGGTCCTGTTCACTCCCGCTGACTCATGCCCATTCGGCCAAGGCCTGGCTGTTTCTGCTGGGTCATGCCACCGCTGCTGATTCATGTGTGCTATCCTGACGCTACTGAACTGGACTGCTGGTTTATATTCTGACAATGCAGATTGGAGTTGCTCCAAAGAACAATTTCTAAACAGGTCCACGTCCCCCATATCCTGATAACCTTTCTTTTCCACTACCTCTGGTGGGTGATGGGCTAGAAGGGAGGTTAAAGCATTTAAGAACCGTTATTTAAAATAGGCTTTGCAAAGCCTACACATGCCTGTGCCAAATGGCATGCCATGACGTTTTCGAGGAGAGACAGACAGAGCAAAGCCGGCCAGCAAACCCCGTAGAGCTGTTGCTGGCCAACATGTGCAAGCAACCATGCCCACTTAGGGCCTCAGCCTTCAGCCCAAGTCCCAGCTTACCACCTCTGGGTACCGAACATGGAGCATTCTTCCCAAACATGTGTGTGTAGAGGGTTTTGTGTATGGTGTATGTAGTATATGCATGTGAGTGCATGTGCACATATGTAGAGATCAGAGCAAGGCATCAGGTGTCTTGGTTAAGGTTTCCATTGCTATGAAGAGACACCATGACCAAGACAACTCTTATAAAGGACAGCATTTAGTTAGGGCTGGCTTACAGTTTCAGAGGTTCAGTCCATTATCATCAAAGTGGGAAGCAGGGAAGCCTGCAGGTAGACATGGTGCTAGAGAAGAAGCTGAGAGTTCAACATCTTTATCTGACTGCAGGCAAGAGAGACTGTCTCATGTCCAGCTAGGAGAATCTCAAAGCCCACCGCCAAAGTGACATACTTCCTCCAACAAGGCCACACGTCCTAACAGTGCCACTCCCTGGGCCAAGCATGTTTAAACCACCACACCAGGTGTCATCCTCTGTAGCTTGCTGCCTGATTGCCTTGAGTCAGGGTCTCTTACTGAACTGGAAGTTCACTTCCTCTGTTAGGCTGATGGGCTAGCAGGCTCTTGGGGTCTTCCTGTCCTATGTCCTCCTCCTCAGGATGGGGGATATAAGCATGCACAGCCATGCCCAGATTTTCCCATGGCTGCCAGGGATTCAAATGCAGGTCCTCATGCTCACAGAGCAGAACTCTACCAACTGAGCCACTTTCCCAGCCCCATTAGAACTTCCGGGGTATTTTTGGTTTTGTTGTTGTTGTTGTTTGGTTTTGTTTTTAATTTTTTGTTTTGTTGACAAAGCAGAATTAAACTCCTCTTAGGAGCTGGTTGTGCTAAGGTGCCTGGTGAGCATTCTAGAACTTTCCAGCTTTCTTTCTGTCTCCCGACTTGAGTTTCAATGTCTCCCTTGGCCCTGAAGGTCTGCTAAGAACCCACTTCCAGCAGGTTGTTATCATTCAACCACTGGGGCCTCAGAGACCTTGCTCTGTCAGTCCCAAGCAGCACCCAGCATAGCACACTGTAAGTCAGCCTCCATGGGCTATGGCCTAGTTAGCCACACACTGGCTCTACGGTTGGGTTGGCTTGTAGCAGAAAAGAGGAGAATCCAGACCACAGGAGAGACCTGGAACCCTCCAACAAATAGCACAACTTGGCACAGATACAATGGGCTGGGCAGGGACCCCTAGCCTGCTAGAGACAAAAGCATGTATGTCAGAGGGTCTGGGCTGAGCAGCATTGACAGTGGCTGCAAATCTGGGAGCTGAGGCTGGGAGGATCTTTGCCCTGCTTACACACAGCATGTGCCAAGTTCTCCTGCCAGAGCATTTCCCAAGCAGGTCTGGGAGCAGATTGGCACTGTTCAGGCTTCACACGAGGGAGAAGGGAAATGGGAGTCAGCTTTCTCAGGCTCCTCTTAACCCCTGCAGAGCATCAGCCCCATGATGGAAACAGAAAGACTCGTGGATAACATGATGAAGAAACTGGGACTCAGTTTCCAAATCGAGCAGGTATTCTAGATTGCCACCACATACATGGGAAATCTGAAGCCAGGCATCTGAAGCCGACTCTCAGATGCTTCTACAGTATAGGACCTAGTCAGGGCCTCGCGAGCCTCCATCCCTGGCTGAGTGCAGCTGGTGATGAGGCCTTTAGTTGAGTCCCCACTGTGGCCATGACGGACGTATGAACGTCATGCCTAGTGAGATCCTGGAAGCAGTAATGGCAGCTGACTATGGGCCTATACTTATAAGGAGTCCACAGCTCATGGAAGCCCCATGTCCCCCTCCATGCTCTCTGACCTGCTGGGAACAGTCCTTGGACTGTTAGGAACTTGGGCTCACCAAGGTGGTGAGACAAAGGACTCTCTTTACCAGAGGTACCCATGCGTCTTCTGCCTTGGAGTCAGTGGTGGTCATCATCTAAGGCTCACTACAGTGTAGACACACACACACTCTTGCTCATGCACACAGACACACACACATGTACACAGTGTATACATGTACACACACTCACACTGATACACACTCACACATACACGTGTACGCACACATGTACACACAGAGAGACACACACTCACACATACACATACACATACATATACTTATACTCACACAGACACATGTACTCACACATGTATACAGTACACACATGTACACACAGAAAGACACACACTCACACATACACATACATATACTTACACTCACACAGACACATGTACTCACACATGTATACAGTACACACATGTACACACACAGAGAGACACACATATACATACATGTACTCACACTCACACAGACACATGTACTCACACATGTACACAGTATGCACATGTACACACACAGACACATACTCACACATGTACACACATAGACACATACTCACATATGTACACAGTATGCACATGTACACACATACATATATACTCACACGTGTACACATATGTACACACACTCCAGGCCAGGCTATCTCTGTCTGCCCTTGTGCCTTGTCCCCACCTTGCTCTTGCTATGTAAAGCACTTTATCCCATCAGGCTGTTGGTCAGAATTTGAAGATATAACCCTAACCTGAGTGCATGGCTGCTGGGCATTCCCATCTAGTCAAGAGGCTAAGGCAGGAGAATTGCTTGAGCCCAGGAGTTGGATACTCTTAAAGTGGTCCCAAGGAGGGAGGGAGAAAGGGATAGGGGAAGGTAGGGAGAGAGGGAAAGAGGGAGGGAAGGAGGGAAAGGGAGTGAGTACAAGCTAGTATTTAGTGGTGGAGTGCCTGCCTGTAGAAGCTTGCAGAAACAACCAGATATAAGTGTGACCCTTTTATGATTCTTATGACAAAAATCCCTGGGTCTGTGCAAGGTGAGTACATTATTCAGAAGGGAACAAAGCTTCCATCAGTGTGGCCCAGAGATCTCTCCATCATCTGCGTCCCAAGACCATATTCTCATCAAAACTCACTCCCTAAAGCCATCCTCTGAGGGACCTTAGGAACCCTCTACTCCCTGATCCCAAGCCTGCAGCCTTGGATCAGCCCCAGCCTGTAGTGAGAATTTTGGTTTCTTTAAAAGCCTAGTTATCTTGGGTGATTGTGTTTCTATTTTAATCCCAGGTATGGGATATGGGGCTGCTTCAGATTGTCCACAGCAGCCATGACTTATCTCGTGCTCTAGGAGGGGTGTGATTTTTGCAGCTACAGATAGTTCTCCTGAGAGGGTATAAATGTGAGATCTCCAGGAGGGTCTGTGGTGGTGGCTGCTGGTTCCTGCTGGTTCCTGCTGGTTCCTACTGTTGCATTTGCTGATTTTGCTATTGCTGAATTGCTGTTTGCTGGATGGCTGGTTGGAAATACCCTGACTACAAAGACTGGACTTGCCCCTAGGAACTCAACTCCATGATCAGCAGGAAGTAGTCTAAAGAGATCTCTGCCCCTTTCCCCTCTAACCTTCTTTCTCTCCTACCTAGTGCTGAGGGTTAGAAGGGATTAGTGTGGAATATGGGTGGAGGAGGGTGGTAGGAAAAATAACCCAGTAAAGTAGCACAAATAAAAAGCCCCACCTGGAACCTACCATGGAACCTACCTCATAGGAAGCATACACACTCTGATCGTCCTCAACATCCATGCTGGACTCTCAGCCTGAAGTCACAGTGGTCTTTTCCCTAAAGGGCATCCAAATTGGGAAATCCCAGAGACCGTCAGTCAGCCTGTGGTCTACCGCTGCCAGCTACGCTCAGCAAATTGTCTTCACTGTGGGCAGCATCACACACCTCTCAGAACACATGCCAGCTCCTAGCATGCCTGTTTTCTTTTGTCTCTGGTCCCCTTGTGACATGACATCAAGGAAAGAATACCACCGAGTGGCCTTGGGGGACCTCTTAGGAACTGAAAAGAGAGAACCATTGTCTCACTTTGACCCGGGGATGGTGTTGAGATGTCCATCCCCTGCATGTCCTAAAGTCATCTGAGCATCAACCTGTCACCAGCTCCATTGTGTGTTACTAAGCTGATGACTCTGTGTTGAACACAGACAAGGACACGGAACTTTCTACTTCTTCCTTGGACTCCCTGATGGTAATAGAACTCGGCAAACCCGTACGTAAGCAGAGAACTCAGTTTCTGATATAAGAGACATGTCACACAGCAAATCAAGCTAGGAGTGGATAGATCCGGGGAGGCCAGACCCTGAGGATGGATACCAGATCTGGGAGCCCAGAGAGTCAGAGAGTGAGTTGGTGAAGGGCTGTGGACATTTGGAAAGGATTCAGGGAGTGCTGGACACAAAGGCTATGGTGTAGGGATGACAGATCGAACCCCAGAGAGGAGTTATTATCAGAAGATTGCCCAGGCTGGTGTCACAGGATCAGCAGGGCCAGTTAGAAAGTGCTGGGGCCAGCTAAAAGGACAGATGAGAGTCAGCAGAAGGCCAGTGTCCAGGCAGCCTCTGTCCTCCCAACCGCCTTTCCTCTCTGCACTAGCCACACAGCTTCCCTCTGAGTGCTTCCTATAACAAGATGCTCAGGGCCGTTCCTGTACTTCGCTTTAATGCTCCATCCCTGATGCTCCAGGTGAAGTGGAGGAGGACCCACAATGGTGCAGGACGGGGTGCAGGACGGGGACTTTCCCCACTCAGGCTGGATAGCTCCTTTGCCAGTGGCCCACTCCTTGGCAGGAAGAAGGTGGCTCCTCAGACCCCTCGTCAAACTAGGCACATACCTTCCCGGGAGCATGCATTAGTATCACTGGAGGAGCATCTGTCGCTGTCTGAGTGCGTCACGCAGGTATGCCTAACCCTTTCCCCTCGGCCCTCAGAGGCCCGCCAGTCACTTCTACCCATCACTCAGGGGAAAATAATGTCATCTCTGTTACACTCACCCTCTCCACAGAAGTGCTGTAACCATGCAGAGATGACATTGCAGGCAGCTCAGCTTGTGTGAGTGATGTAATCTCAGGGTGTTGCCTAGCAACCCCAACAACGTTTGGGAGACTCTGATTCTTGAGTGGGGTAAAGTCACATTTACACAGCTCAGTTAATCAGCTTCCTGGCAACTCCGCCGAGATGATCTCATTTTATTCATGATTATTTTATGTGAAACGCGCTTTTAGCTCTGAGAGAACACAAAGATTTAATTCAACACCCGCTATTGCTCTATGTTTCCAGGGTGTCGTTAACACGGCGTCCATGCAGATAACCATGGCAACACATGGGTAATTAGTGTATATGACGGGAGGTATTAATACAGAGCCGGCAGGCTCCCAATCAGCCCGATTACCACGTGTCATTACTGCAGTAATTACCTGCACTAACACGCAAATTGAACTAAATGGTCAATTGAAGCAAAGTGAATGGCTTTTTATTCTAGTCCCTAAATAATGTGTCTGCTTGGCTGAGTAGCTCAAGGTAAATAAGACTCTTAAATTGATGGCCTCACCACCACCCCTCCCTGGGTGGAGAACTAGACTCTGAGGGTCCCCAAGGGTCCTCACCGTTTTAGCAGGAGGTGATGTGCCCCTCCCCCAGGCTCTGTACCAAAACTCAGGAGGGGAAAACCACCTCTGCTGTCCATGCTGAGCTCTGGTCCTCATTAACTATCCTACCCTATCCTGCACGGCTATCTCAGTCACCCCCAGGGGAGGGCATGGAACTTTCCAGAATGAGGGTGGAGGGCAAAAGCCAATGGCCTTCCTCCCGGGGATGTTTCCTTGCTCCCCTCGGGTAGGTGGAGCAGAAGTGAATCTCTGGCTTCCTGTTACAGGATGCTGGGGGGGCGGAAGGGTCAAAGGTCAGCCTGCCTTTATTAACAGAGCGTTTCTGAAATTCCATAAACTTAGAAGATCTTCAAACAGGAAGTCACACTGGACCTCTCAGAGATGCACGCACATTCCAAGTCTGAACGCTGATCTCTTCAGAGGAGACAGAAGAGAGGGGGTGGGGATGTCGGCCTGGGCCCTGGTGGGGAGACAGTAAAGTCAACCTTGTCCCTCTTGAGATGCAGCAGTGGTGTCTGAACATGGCAGTTTAGGGCAAAGCATGGAATCCTGTGGTCTCCCTCAGTGGGCCTGTCCCTGAGGCCACCTTCAGGGCTGGCCTCTAGGCCTGGGCTGGAGGACACTGAAGGCAAAAACAAGGTCCAGGCCTCTTCGAGGGACCCAGCTTAAGCTGGAACAGGGAGGATGAGGGCAGATATGGAGCAGAAGAGGGCAAGAGGTTTCTGTGAGGGGACAGCGGCACACAGGTTACTCCCTCGTCTAAAGTGACAGAAATCCCACCACATGGAGCGCACAGACTCCAGCCCATGCTTTCCAGGGTTGCAGTATGGACATCCTGTAGAACATGCCATTTCTCTACAAAACACAGCAACACCCTCAGCTCTCAGGATGAAGGCCCTTCTGCCAGAACGGGGGTGACAGAGGACATGAAGTGAAAGTCACTCCATTTCAAAGGAGGTCTAACGCCAACAAACAGTCCTCATGGTCCTAGTACAAGGCCTGGTGCACACACAAATTAGTGACACCCTAAGAATTACAGAGGTACTGACATCAGGAACAGAACACCTCCTAAGAATGGCGGGGAAGGCAGCCTACAGGCTCCAGATTAAGGGGCAGATGAGGCTAGACCTAGGACACTCTATGATCAGTGGGGCCTGTGACCAAAGAGATACACAGCACAGGCTTATGAAAGACAGCAACAGAAAGCCAGGAGCTCTGGTTCTGCCTGTGATGTCAGGGGACAGGCAGTCTGAGTGGGTAACCATGTAGAGACAAAGGACCACAGCACCGCAAAACACAGTGGCTGCTGCTGCTGGACGAGGGGCCAGGAGCCGGGCTGTTGTTACTGAGTATGAAGTGTCCCCCACTGGCTCACATGCTGAACTCCTGGTCCCTAGCTGGTGGCACTGTTTTGGCAGATTTGAAACTTTGGAAAGTGGGGCCTCTCTGGAGAAAGTAGGTCACTAGGATATCGTGTCTCTGGCCCCTCCCTCTCTCTCTGTTTTCTGACTGTGGTGAGTTAAACAGCATGGGACCTAGTGACTATGGACCAAATCCCCTCCAAACTGTCAATCCAAATAAACCCTCCTTCCTTTGGCTGTTTCTTACAGGAGTTTAGGTCACATGACCCGAAAGCCAATTAAAACCCTTCAGGAAACACCAAACAAGCTAGGGCTAGGCAGGGCAGGACAAATAAAACTGGTGGAGCTAGCCCTAACTCCTTCAGATCAGAAACAGCAGGAAAGATTCTACAACAGGAGCAGAAATGCCAAGAGCTGGGGAGATGGCTCACTCATAAGGCACCTGCCACATAAGCATGAAAATTGAGTTTGCATCCCAGCATCGCAAAAGCTTGGAATGAAGGTGTGAATCTGTGGCTCCAGTACTAAGCTAGAGACAGGCAGATCCCTGGAGCTCATCAGCCAGCCTAGCCAAACTGATGAGCTCTGAAAACACAAGGTAGTAGGGGCTGGAGAGATGGCTCAGTGGTTAAGAGCACTGACTGCTCTTCCAGGGGTCCTGAGTTCAAGTCCTAGCAACCACATGGTGGTTCACAACCATCTGAAATAAGGTCTGACACCCTCTTCTGGTGTGTCTAAAGACAGCTACAGTGTACTTATATATAAGAAATAATCTTTAAAAAACAAGAATGCAAGGTGGATAAGGCTGAAGAGAACACTAGCTCCTCTTTTACAGAGGACCGGGGTTCATGGTGGCTCACCACCACCTTAACTCCAGTTCCAGGGGCTCCAACACCATCTCTGGCTCTGTGAGCTCCTGCACACACATACACATAAAGTTTTTTAAAAAAAATAAAATAAGGGGACTGCAGAGATGGCTCAGTAGTTAGGAGCACTGGCTGCTCTTCCAGAGGACTCAAGTTTGATTCCCAGCACCCACATGGCAGCTCACAACTGTCTGTGACTCCAGTTCCAGGGGATCCGACACCCTCTTCTGACCTCCTAAGACAGTGAACATATGTGATGCACATATATGTGTTTTCATATATGCATGTGTATGTGTATACATAGACACATATATAAGCAAGCAGAACAAAGAAAACAAAGAGAGAGAGAAGAAAGAGTGTATCCTTAACCCAGGCCCCGAGGGTTGTATCACTCACCTGTAAACTCTACTTGTTGAAGGCTGGCCACAATTCCAATCTTGTCCTGACTTTTCCAGAAAACAGAGCAGACCTACCCTTTGTTTTATGACATTATTTTAAAGTTAAACTAAAAATAAGTGAGAAAGTTAAGCCAAGAGGTCAACAACTCAATAGTTAAAGACGGTCAGGAACAGAGCAGAAAGCAACATACACTTGTACCCCAGGGACTTTGTGTTCCCAGCCCTAGAAAAAGAGAATCTCACATACGCACATGTGTGCAGCAAAGAAAAGGACAGCCATGGGAGCTGGTATACACCAGAGAAACAAGTCTTACTATTATCATTAGAAAACAAAACAGTGTGAAGTGTAGGACAAGAGCAAGAACCTATTTCAAAGATGCTGTGGCCCACACCTTTGATCATAGCACTCAGGAGGCAGAAGCAGGTGGGTCTCTATGAATTCAAGGCCAGCCTGGTCCACATGTCTAGTTCCAGGATCGTGAGGGCTACACAGTAGGACCCTGTTGCTGTTGCTATTGTTACTGTTTTAAGTAAGATCTGGATGGTAGGGAAGAAGGCAGTGAAATACAGTCTTCTGGACAGAATCTCACTGCAGCTCTGGTTACCTAGACCAGACCTGGGCAAGGCAAAGCCAAGAAGATCTGTCAACATTCTAACAGGCAACACTATCTGGATTCAGTTAGAAAAAAGACAAAATAAAACAAGGAGAGGACACGTCGGTGGAGTCCAGTTGTTAAGGAGTAAGGGGAGTTAGGGTGGGAATAATTAGTAGCCACTGTTTACGTGTATAGGATGCTCAGAGCTGGAGAGATTGCTGAGTCTAGAGCACTCGCTAGGCTCTTTCATGTGGGGAGCAGGGGCTATCTCAAAAGCTGCTGCCTGTCCGTGGGCTATGTTCTAGCTGAGCCGCCTTGTCTGGCCTCAGTGGGAAAGAATGTACCTAGTCCTGCAGAGACTTGATATGCTGGGGTTGGGGGATACCCAGGGGGCCTCCAGGGGGCATAGAGGAGCGGTTGTGGGAGGAGGTGACCTGGAGGGGGACAGTGAACAGGATGTAAAGAGAATATAAAAACAAGAACTTACTAGGCTCTCAAAGGACATGGCTTTTGTTCTCAGTGCCACCAGGGCTGCTAATAACCAAATCCACCTTCAGCTCCACGTCCAGGGCAGGTACCAACCATCTCCACCTCCAGCTCCACGTCTGGCCTCGCAGGCCCCAGGCTCTCATGCAGTTCACTGACATACACACAGGCAAAGTACGTATGCACACAAGTACATACTTTTTAGATCCTTAAAGGATAAACAAAAGATATTCTATTTTAAAAGAAAGAAATCTGAAGTCTTTGCTGGGGGATGTTGAAAGCCTCCTTTTTAAACCCAGAAGTAAGGAATTTCACCTTAGATGTATCTCTTCAGCTTTGGAGGCTCAGCTGTGGCCTGTGTAATATAAGAAAAATAAAGAGGAGATGGAAAGAGTCCCAGAAAGGCAGGGACAAAGCTGTCACTTTTCACAGGTGACAGGACTACACACATAGACCTGAAGTAACATAGTGAGCTTTACAGAATGTTGGGTATGAAAACAACACATAATGTCATACTTTTACATAAGAGGCCTAACCAAAAGGCTGGAGGGGGGCTCAGCAGTCCAGAGTGTCCGCTGCTCTCTCAATGAATGACTTTGGTTCCCAGCAACCATGTTGGGCAGCTCACAACCACCTGCAGCACCAGCTCCAGGGGATCTGATGCTCTGCTCTGGCCTCCAAGAGTGCCTACACAAGCAATATGTACCCACACAGACATGTGGATAAGTAATAAAAATAAGTCTTTAAAATATAGAACTAAACAAATAGACTGTTTTTCAAGTCTGGGGCTAGGATGCCAGTGGAGGAATGATTGGAAGCTTCGAGCCCGGATTTGATCCTTGTGATGGTCTGTATATGCTTGGCCCAGGGAGTGGCACTCTTTCGAAGTGTGGCCTTTTTGGGCTATGTGTGGCTTTGTTGGAATAGGTGTGTCACTGTGGGCGTGGGATTTGAGACCCATCTCCTAGCAGCCTTCAGATGAAGATGTAGAACTCTCAGCTCCTCCTACACCATGTCTGCCTGGATGCTGCCATGTTCCCACCTTGATAACAATGGACTGAACCTCTGAACCTGTGAGCCGGCCACAATCAAATGTTGTCCTTATAAGAGTTGCCTTGGTCATGGTGTCTGTTCACAGCAGTAAAACCTTAACTAAGACAATCCTCAACTTTGAAAAAAAATTAAATGATACAACTTATCACAGTATGAAGAGAACTCAGTTTCCTGAAAGAAAATCTGGTTGAAAACGCAGGAAAATACATGTAATTTATTGATTGATGTCAATGGACATGTGAGTAAGTCACAATCACATAGCAAGAAATTCAACACCATACACACGTTTGATTGTCTGTAAGGTTTTCTTTTTATTATGTTTTGTGTACATAGCTGTTTCCCTGTATTTATGTCTGTGTATCATGTGCACGCCTAGTGCCTGAGCACGCCAGAAATGACGCCAGAGGGGGTCAGATCTCCTGGAACCGCAGTTGCAGATGTAAACCATGTGGGTGCTGAGAATCGAACCCAGGTCCTCTGGAAGAGCAGCTAGTGATTTTAACTGCTGAGCCACAACTTTTTAGTTTTATTATGAGAAAGGAGGCAGAGGACCACTGTGTGTCTGTAGAGGCCAGAGAACAACTTTTGGGAATGGGTCTCTCCTTCCACAGAGGGGTTAGGGATCAAACCCCAGGCTGCTAAGTCATATCAAGGACCCAACCTTGAACTTCTGACCCTCCTACCTTCACCTCTCCGGATTATAAGTACACACTTAGATACCTATTTTATAAGGTCTTGAAGAAAGAAAGACGGACTTTGTGCACGAGAGTGGCAGCTGCTCTAACCACTGAGCTACAGCCCCAGCTTGGTTAGCTCCTCCTTATCCTTCTTCTTAAGGTGTTACTAAGATGACAGGTCTCTTCTTAATGTAATCATTTCCTGTTATAAACTTCCCTTTATTGTATGTGTGTGTGTCTGTGTGTCTGTGTATGTGTATATGTGTGTATAAGCATCTGTGTATATATAAGTCTATGTGTGTGTCTGTGTATGTCTGTGTATGTCTCTGTGGGTGTCTATGTATGTATGTGTCTGTGTATCTGTGTGTGTCTGTGCATGTGTGTTTGTGTGTATGTATGTGCCTGTTCAATCTGGGCATGTTTGTATATCTGTTTGAATGTCTATTCATGTGTCTGTATGTGTCTGTGTGTGAATATATACATGTCTATGTGTGTATATGTGTCTGTGTGTGTTTGTGTGTATGTATGCATGTATGTGTGTATGTATATTTGTGCATCTGTGTGTGTATCTGTATGTATGTGTGTTTATATATGTGTCTGTGTGTCTGTGTATGTGTTTGTGTGTGCCACCAAAACATCACACGCTATTAGACTTTAATTTTCATCAGTGTGGAGTGTTTCGATATTTCTCTATACAAGCTGTGTGGTCTTAGGCAAATGAGATGAGAGGGAGTGCTCATGGCAGGATGTCTGGAAACCTGGGGCTTTAAGCCCGGTATTCTGAGTGCACACTGCTCCGTCCGGCCACCTTGATCCTCTTTAGCTCAGCCTGTCTCACACCAGCCTATCTAATGTTGCATTAGGACCCCAGCCTTCCTAGTTCTCAACACCCCTTAGTTACCAAGGGCCCAAAGAGAGGAAGTTTCCACCTCTGTGGCTATGTCCACTGGCCCATGGAAATGGTAGTGACAAGATAGAAAGCTTTCAATGTCCATCTGTGACCATGGGCTAGGACTTCCTAGTCACCAGCTCACCTCAGCCAAGGTCACGGAGCCAGAAAGGTCCTGGGAGAACATGGATGTGCAGGCCTCATGTGCCTGGCTGACTCACAGAGGCACCTAGAGCTCAGGGATGCTTGTTAAAGGGTAAAGTGAAATGAGTGGGGGCAGAGCTCAGAACCACCACCCTACAGATACAAGGATGCTTTTAAGGAGAAATGTCAGGTCCTGATGCTCAGCTTTATCCTACAGGGGCTGCCTCTGTCCTTCTGCTCCTCGGGGCTGGCTCCCTGCTGAGCTCACCCTAGGAACTCCTTGTTCCTCCTGATGCAAGGGGGGAAAGTATAGGGGACACACATGGGGGACTTAGGGCTCACAGTGGCCATGGATAGACAGTCACTGTGTTCAAACTGTCTCTATGCAAACTCACTGCTTTTATCAAACTGGGACCAAGCTTGTCTTTCTCATAAATCTCATGTGCTGCAGGTGCCACCCCAGGGCCCTGGATCCAGGAAGTGGCTGGCAAATCCCAGCCCTTTCTACCCCCATACCAAGGTCCCTGTCCTCTGCTCTCTCGGGCCCCTCTTCTTGATACACCTGGGACAGGCCTTGTGCTGCCTCTTACTGTCTCCCAAATGCAAAATTGCTGCTGGCATGTGTTATCGTACCGAATTAGCCGCACTTAACTCAAGTGCCTGCCATCAGTTGCTGCCGCAAGCCAGGGCGCCTGGGTGCGCCTGAGCTGCCGTGGGAGACCCCAGGCAGCAGCGCCCAGCCCTGCCCCTGCCCTGGCCCATCAACCTGAGCCCCAAGCCCTGCAATGTCTCACAGGGGCAGCAGTGAAGATGAAAGGATTCTAAAGGTATCTGAGAAGCTCTGGGACCTCTAGCCTCTTAAATGCCAGGTAACCTGGTACCCTAAAGAAAATCAGAATCCCAAGGAAGCCGCAGACAAGCACCTCTTTGCCTAATGAGAGTGGGGCTGTGAAGAGAAACAATAGAGCCTTCCCTAGGGAGAGGCTTACAGGCCTCTGGCTCACTTCCTCCAAAACTTGCTCCTGGTGACATGCTGAAGGGAAGGACAAGGGGACTCTCTCCAGGGGTGTCCAGAAAAGATGAGCACCAGCCTCATTCCTGCCTTGGCCGTTAGTGCAATCCTTGTGTCCCCAAGCATCTCTGCAGCCTGCCTCCAGCACATCCCTGCTCAGAGAGCCCTCACGATCTTTCCAAAATCTGACCAGAAAACTCTCTGCTCCCTATCCTTCCAGGAGCCTTTGGGTCTCTGTATTGGAGTCTAAAGTCTCTCCATCGGCAGGGCTACCTCCTCTGGAAGCTTGCCTGGCACTAGGTGGCACCTCTGTAAACTTCATCATTTCTGCTAGGCCTCTCCCATTCAGTCACAGCTTTGTGGGTGTTGTCGTCTCGCTGGCAGGAACATGCCTTTCCCTTTGGCTCAGGATATGGCTGATCAGCGAGGGTATTACAGTACAACTCCCATTCCCCACATTCTCCATTCTGCTACAGCTGAACTGCACAGCCCTGCTGAAGAGCCTGGGGTGTAGAAGCATCTGGGACACAGGACACAAGCTGGGGAGGGAGCCAGGCTGAGCCATATTCTCTGAAGGGTGAGGCACCCCTCCTGCTGTATGCCAGGCTCACATACCCCTGAGCCCAGGAAAGGCTCTACCTCTAGAAGAAAAGCAGGACGCTGGACTACAAGTTCAGGAGTCACGGACATGCTGGCAAGCCTAGCACCCAGCAGACGCTAAGTCCTTAGCAATCACTTGCTTTGTTAGGGACCACATCCTGAGGGACTGGAGCCAGCCTTCCGAAGGGTACTAGAGAAGCCCTGCAGGCAGCACCAAGGTTCAGATGCAAGGCTATGAGGGGAGCATGGTGCAAGCTTCAAGGATCCCAGGGGAGGCTCCTATAGCTTGACTTTGAGGGTACTGGGAACAACGGAAGGCTAATGGGAGATAAGGGCCAGGCCAGGCAGCTTCTGCAAACCCATATCCCACCATCTACCCATCCTCAGTTCAGGAGCACCCTCACCTGGACAGCCCAGGTCAGGTTGGACTGATAGTGGCCTCAGGGTCACTAAGACCACACCACATTTAGAACCAGCCTGTTCCTCAGGACCCAGCTCCTCACAGGCTGCCCAATAGTTGTCAACAAAGGGACACAGGATTCTGCCTAGAGCTGAGCTGGTAACAAAGATGATAATACTTTCCCATTGCCTGGCTGCCCAGGTTCAAGGTCTGGAGTCTCCTGGCATCTCTCCAGTTGGGGATATAGGATAAAAATGTATAAACCCTGAAAGTCACTAGAGTTGTGGGTTCTTCCTCCTCTTGGAGTCATCCCCACACCAAGTATGCCAGTACCCCAAATGTAGACCTCAGTGTCCTGTTGTGACAGGTATGTCATCAGGCTTGAACAAATCTGAGCCTGGAGAGACCTGGCCTTTACTAGAGCTACACTGCCGGCCATTCAGTCACAAGCACCAGCAGGGGGCAGCCATGAACTCACAGACCTGACAGGAACCTCCTGCTGAAAGAGGTTCCTCCTTGTCTTCTGTGGCCACCATGAGGAAATCAATGTACTGGAACTTCATTAACGACACCTGTCTCACCTATTTGTTTTTTGTTGCTTGCAAGACTTCTCAGCTGTCAACAGTTCACATATCCTAGGCTGGGGCCACTCCATGAGGATTACTGTTACCTGTCAGCTTGTCTGGAATCTAGAATCGCCAGGGAGATGGGCCTCTGAGCATGCTTGTGAGGGAATCATCTTGATTACATTAATTGATATGGGAAGGCTCATAGATGGCACCATTCCCTAGGCAGGGGTCCTGAGAAAGAGCACCAAGCTAGGGCATGTCTGGTTCCTGCTTGTGTATTCACCATGACCAACTTCCCTAAGCTCCTGCAGCACACCACACACACACACACACACACACACCATGAACTGTACCTTGAACTGTGATCTAAAATAAACCCTTTCTCCCTTAAGTTGCTTCTGTCAGCGGGTTTTAATACAGTAACAGGAAAGTATTTTAAGAGGGTCCCCATGGACCAGGTAAGAAGTTTAGGGGTATGGAGGCATCTGGGCCTCAGGATGAGGAGAGAGGGAGAGGACTCAGGGACATCATAGAGCCACAAATCCAAGCAGGGCAGGGTGTGATCAGTCCCTATGCCTCTACCTTGACATCACACTCTACTGCTCCATTTCTCCGGGGCCTGGTCTGAGCCTCCTTGATCATGCCTTGCTTTGTGCTGAAGAGGGAGAGGGACAAAGCAAAAGGAGCCTCACTCAGCCTCAGGGCCAGAAACTAAGCCATCCCACAGCTGCTGCAGTACCAGTGGTGACACCTGCCCCTCAGCTGACACCCTCCAAACAGCCAGAGAAAATAACCAATCAGCACACATCTTCCAGAGATCCTGCGACATCGCACAGCCCCTGGTCTCCTCTGCCTCTCTGTCCGTCAGTCTTGGTGGGATGTGGAGGGGGGAGAGACTGTACACATACTTCCCTCCCTCTCCCTGCCACCCTCCTAACAGCACCAGCTGAGAGGGCAGCCCACAGCGCCGAGTCACAAATCTTCCATGTTATTCCCTCTCCTTTATTTACGCCGGGCGTACAGTAGCAATTCAATCTGAAAAAGCACCGTGTTTTCAGAGGCGTGCGGCCGGAGAAATTGATGTTTGTGTTAATCAATCTTGTAGGAGCCTGCGGGGCTCAGAGAGGTGCCTCTCGAAAGATTTCCTCTATTGATTGATTAGAGCCCAAGTAGGGAGGGATGGGAAGAAACCACCACTCTCAAAGCCTGGAGGCTAGGGGGCTGGGTCAGAGTGCCCCTGAGGTTCTGCAGCACCCTGGGAGCCCCAGTTTCTTCTCATCCAAAGTTTGGGCAGGCTGGGTGATAGGATTCTTGGCTCTAAGGATAGGTCTCTATGTCACCTGTTTTCTAGCTAGGAGGCCTGGGGACAGCCATACTTTGTGTCATAATCCTCCCACTACCCACCCGGGTGGATCTATGACCTCCACAGGTTTTAGTCCTAATATCCCTGCAGCTGGAGACTGGGCTGTGGACAGAACAGCCATGGGGCCTCGGTTGGGCTCCTTCACCATGGAAAGTCCCTGGGCAGTGGCCCAGAGAAGACTGTCTACTGGCTCTGCTGTAAGTGGGGGGAGGGGAGTGGCACACAGGCAGTAAAGCCAGCGGGTCTAGCAGCCTGGACTAGCAGCAAACCCAAAGACCTGCCCCTTTGGGGCCGGAGGCCTAGGCTTGGTTTAGGAGTTTCTAATGACTCTTGCCTGGGTCCTGGAAGGAGCGAAAGGACAAGGGAACAAGAGAGAGGTGACTGTGACACACAGAAGGGACAGACCATGCACCTATGGCAAATTCTCTGCAGGGAGGAGGAAGCTATGATTGGCCACAGAATCTAACAGTGCTCCATGATGCTTCCTGACTTATGAGGGGGGTACACTGTGCTCCCTAGACCCACTTTAGGAAGGGGAATCCTGATCTTCCATAGGTGGCTCCTCAGCTTGTCTGTTTCCAGAGACTGGGTTAGTTCCCCAGGGAACAAGCCTTGTCACCAAACAGGTAAACTGACTTTAGGGTGCATAGGAGGCCAGCAATCTGGATGGTTCTCAGACAGACAGCTGGAGAATCACACCTCGAAGGGGCCCAGACCCAGCTCCAGAGCTTACATACAGTTCTGACTCCCTTGTTAGAGCATCTGCCTCATACACACCCCTACCCCAGGACACTATGACAATCACAGCACACAAATGAAGTACTTTTCTACCACATCCTGGTCACCACTGACTAAACACCTACTGTGTTACAGGGACTGAGTTCTCATTAGACAATATACTGTAGGAAACAAAGACCATGTCCCAGAAGCAACATCTGTCTCACACAGCAAAAAGACCAGAAGGGCCATGAATCCTCAGTGGGAAGCTATGTCCACAGACAGGACACTAACATTAGGACTGTCCCAGAGATTGGATAGCAGCCCTGGAGCCCCTCTGCCTCCTCTGAGGCTGTCCAGGCAGGAGAGGTTCTGACGGGTAGCCTTGAGTGGTCAGCTCCAGGGTGTCTTGTTCCTCTACCTGAAATGCTGAGGGGTTTGAGAGCAGCCTGGGCACAGACCCCAGCTCAAAATCAAAACTCTACAAAGGTGACCTAGGGTCTTAGTCCCTTGGATGTCTGTGGGCTGCCTAAGACAACCCCTCACACTTACTGCGGCCCCTCCTGGTGGGCCCCTCACCATGCCCCTGGGCCGAGCACTGAGCAAAGGCACCCTGCCAATCACCAGACACAAGAGGAAAGAGATTCTTGGGAATGGTCAAAGGCTACAATGAGCCTACTAATTGGGTGACTTTTGTCCCACTTCCTCACACACGCGCGCACGCACACACACACACTGTCATATCTTGTTGATTTTTCCAACAAACAAACAAAATTTCTGATTCTGCAACAGAATGTCCTGTTTAGGTCCACAGGAGCCAAAAGGGGTGACCCTGAACCATCCACCACAGGACTCAGTTCCAGGAAGAGTTCACTAGTCCCAGCAGAAGCCCCAAAGCACAGAAGCAGTCTCAAAGGGCAGCTGCACTCACGCTGTGCAACAGCCAAGCCTTGCCCAGGTCTCTGCCTCAGATCAAGGCTACACAAAACACAACGACCAGGCAAGTCAGAAGGATTGACCTCATGAATACTGAAGGTTGACGTGTGGGGCTAGAAAGATGGTTGAGTGGTTAGGAGTGAGCATCACTCATGCAGGTCATGGGAGAACGTGTCTTAACCCAGCACTGAAGAGACAGAGGCAAGTGAGGTTCTGGGCCAGCCTGATCTACAGTGTTTCAAGACAGCCAGAGCCACCACATTGTGACACTTTCGTCTGTAAGAGAAAGAAAGATAGAAAGAAAGAAAGACAGACAGACAGACAGAAGGAAAAAAGAGTGATGACTCTTCTTGTAAAGGACCCAAGTTCAATTCCCAGACCCCACGTAGCTTGAATATGGCCTCCAACTCTAGGGGACCCATAAACACCTATACTCAAGGGCTCACACAAGCACAGGTTACACATAATTGAAAAAAAAAATCTTAAAAAAAAAAAAGTAAGCTTGACCCAGGGGGCTATGATGGTAGTTAAGAGAGCTTCTTGTTCCTACAGCGGTTCAGTTCCCAGCACCCACACAGTGGCTCACAGCATCTGTAACTACAGTTCAGGAGATGCTCTGCCTCACTAGGTCCCGGCACACACATGGTTCACTTACATACGCATACAGGCTAAACGCTCAAACACATAAAATACATCTTTTTAGGCTGCTGGAGAGAGAGAGTTCCGCAGTTAAGACTAAGTACTACTCTTCTGGAGGACTCCAGTGTGGTTTCTCTCACCCTTGTCTGGCAGCCGACAACCACCAGAAACTCCTACTCTGGGGGATTTGACACTCTTTCTGGCCACCAGGGGCACCTACATGCACATGTGCATACATATACACATACTTTGAAAAGCAATAATACATCTTAAGATGTAAAATAAAATATGGAATGAAAGCTGCCACGGGCTGGAAAGATAGCCTAAGAACTCTGATTGATCCCAGCCCCAGCACGGGGCTCACTGCAACCCCTGTACTAAGATGCTGGGGAAAGAAGGCCCTTGGAGCTTGGCAGCCAGCAAGCCCGTCATGAACCCCAGGCCCAAGTGAGAGACCCTGTCTCAAAGATCAAGGTGGGCAACTGCTGAAAAATAACACTGAGACTGACTCCTGGCCTTCCTATGCACACACACACACATACACATACACACGTAAAAATATTGACATGGAAAACAAAGACTATAAATCAAGAAGCTAAGCCAGCAAAGGAAAGGCAAACCAAGAGAAAGAAAATAAAAAGGGTTTCAGGAGAGACAACTAAAAGAGATTTTATTGACATACCCAGAATTCCAACAAATGCAGACAGGAGGAGACGCTCCTGCCAGAGGGAAAGCTGCTCACGGGCATGGCCAACCACAGCATGCTTCAAATGGTTAACATCTCAGAGTGCAAAATGTGAAAAAATGAGAAGACAAAGCTGGGGTGGGAGTGAGTACATGCCTAGAATCACAGCACTCAGGAGGCTGAGGCAGGAGGATGGAGAGTTTGAGACCAGCCTGGGTAACAGAGGAAAAACAAACACATGTTAAAGAGGCAGATACCTCTTTATAGCTGCCCAGTGGATAGCGCCTTTGGTCAGTCTATAAAACTGGCAAGACGGAAGGTGCGTTATCGAGTTACCACTGTGGGTGTCTGTCACTGCTGCTCTCACCAAACACGTGACAAGAAGCAGTTTAAGGAAGGAAGGTGTGTATTTAGAGCCAGACTGTACAGTGTATCACTGTAGCAAGAACGTGGTGGCAGGAGGCAGAAAGGACATGCTAGCACACAGTTCGGTTGTCTGTTTCTTTGTTTTTTTCTCCCTTTTAATTCAATCCGAAACTCTAGCCTCTTGGGATGGTGTTAGCCACATTCCTTTCTAGAAACGCCCTCACAGACACATCCAGAGATGTGTCTCTTAGGGGACTGTAAATTCTATTAGGTTGACAATGAAGATCAACCATCACAAGTCTATCCTTTGTCAAGCTGACAGTCAAATGTATCACTCTTAAACAATACCAGTCCAACTCTGGCTCCCCAACCAAAACATCTTCAGTCCGACTTCAGAAGTCCCTGTAGTCTTTGAGGGAGCAAACACTGCTCAAGTGCAGTTTCTTCTGAAACTCTGAGAGCTCAAGTAAAAAATAAAATCATTGTTTAAGTTTGTAGTATGTATGAGTGTCTTCTGTGCACACACGTCTGTGCCCCTCATACGTGTCAGGTGCCCGTGGAGGCCAGAGAGAGCATACAGTGGGCTTACACATGGCTGTGAGCCACCATGTCACTGCTGGGAACTGGGCCCAGGTTCTCTGCAAGGTCATCCAGTGCTCTAACCACTGAGCAATCTCTGCAGCCCAACTTATTTATTGTTCTTATGGGTATGAGGGTTTTACCTTCGTGTATGTGTATGTATGTGTGCTGCGTACATGCCTGGTGCCTGTGGCGGTCAGAAGAGGGCATCAGAGTCCCTGGAACAGTGGATGTGAGCCACTGTGTGGGGGCCAGGGATCCAACTTGGTCCTCTGCAGACACAAGTGCTCTCTGTCCTAAATTAAAATTTTGAAAACCAAATTCTGGTTTTTTTTTGTTTTTTTTTTTTTTACTTTTTGGTTTCTTTTTAAAAGCAAGAAGTGAACAAAGAGGGAAGAATGGAAAAAAAAAAAAAAAACAAAAAACAAAGATGGACCAAAGCTCAGAGGGGCAGCAAGTGTCAAGTCCTGTGCTGCACGTCCATCACCTGAGCCTGGCGGTGGCCCCACCTGGACTCCAACTCTGCACCTGAAGCACAGTTAGCCTCTCCCGGGTCCCCTTCACTATGTGCCTGCAGTTCTCCTCAGCGGATATGCCACCGTCTGGCCATCTCCAACATCCTGGGGTCTCCCCTGCAACGTTCACCTTCAAGCTTCACACGGTAGTCTCTCAGAGCCTCCTTGTCGGAGTCTAACCCTGCTACACAGTGACTTTCTGGAACGTTGGTGCGAACCTCCACAAACCTGTAAACGTAAATTCTGCATATCTGCAGAACTGCCACCTCGAGGAAGATTTGAGTTATCCCGAGGCCAGGCTAGACCCCAAAGTCACAGCAGTGTGTCCTGGTAACTGAACTTAGAAAACCAGTCCCCTGGGTGGCTGGGTTCGGGGCTGGGGGAGTGTTTATTAAGCAAAGACCTTTCTAGTCCAGTGTGGGCTCTCTACATTACAGAGGAGGCCTGAGTCCAGCCTTTTCTAAGGGATCCTAGAGTAGTGAGTGGCTTTGCCTCTTTAAGATGTTGTCTGTCAGAAAGGGATCCCCTGGTGCTCAGTTGCATAAAGAGTTGGGAGAGCAAGCTGTCATATTTATTCCCTACTTGAGGCATGACTTTTGGCTGAGGAAGTTAAACCATTTCAGCCTCCCTAGAAGTCAATGGACCTACGAAGGGTCCCTAGCCTGGAAATGGTACTTTGTCCTTTGCATTGTCAGCTCATGCACCAGCTCCTTGTGGGACAGCCCGGAAGTTCATGGGCAATCACACGCAAGCCTGGCCAGGGCTCCATCTGTTACCTTGGTTCCCAACTGCTACCACCCTGCTCCAGTTGTGGTCCTGATGGTCCTTGGATCCTACATTTGCCAACGACCCCTGCAGTGCCTACTGGAGGCACAGTGGACAGAGAACTAGCCATGGGATGGCTGAGAGACCAAGCTAGACATCCTGAAAGGGTAGAGAAGCACATGAATGGAGACCCTGGGGTGGGAAGAGTTCAACATTCTAGCAGGGAAGGAAGGGCGGGGCCCAAGATGGCTGTGCAGGGCTAGTGGCCTACCAGGCTAGGTACCTCAAATCTCCACTTGGGTCAGTGGGCAACTTGCTTTTATGAAACATGAAATGAACCCAGGTTACTCTGCCCAAGAGTCCCTGGAGTCCAGACTGGAAAAGACAACCCCCAGCAAGTATCTCCTGCATTTGCCACTCAGGGTCTGGTCAAAGAGAAGAACTAACACTGGGCCCTGACTTGTGGGAAGAAGATGCTTCACCTGGAAGGCCAGACCTATAGAAAGGTAGCCATGTCGCTGACTGCACCCCACTTTACAAAGGACACCTATGTGAAAAAGGAGGTGTAGAATGTAGTGGACTGAATGCTGTCCCCCTCAAAGACATATCACTTGAAACTTAACTGCCCTGTTTGGAAAAGGATACTTTGCAAATGTACATGGGGACAGGATCCTCAAAAGAGATCAGTGGGTTAAATCGGATGACAAGTGTCATGAGAGGAGACACAGACACATAGGGCATCAAGAAGAGAAGGAAAAGAAATGTAATGATGCATTCTCAACCCCTAGAGGACCTGTGAGACAGTATCCCTCTAGGAGCCTTGGGAGGGCCAGTGCCGACCCCCCCCGCCCTATGTCCCCCATTTCTTGATATTGAACTCTGACTTCCAGAACAGGGAGATTTGTTTGAATCACCCAGTTTCGGTCTGTGGAACTTCAGTGATGCAGTATCAGGCCGCTCAAGTAAAACAGGGTCCCAGGCTGGATGTGGTGTCCTGAACATGGGCCTGGGCTCAGAGCTCCAGATTCCACTGTCTGGATCTCGGGGCTCAGGGGAGCTTAGCTGGGTAGAGCCCGGCCCATTTTACCTTCATTTCAAGTTTCTGAGCACCCCAATGTTCAGCTGTGGCCAGGGACAGTACGTGTCCTAGAACCTCATGCAGCCTATGGCATTACAGTCTGCTTGACTTCCCCTGTGGCTCAGTGAGCGTGGTTCTGGCAGGGAGCAGACAAAAAGGCAGGCCCTGGTTCAACAGAAATAACAGAAGCCACCAAGGGCCACAGGACAAAGTCAGTGTCACCAGGTCAGGATCTGGGTACTCAGGAGAACCCAAAAAGAACGGACTGGCTGAGGATCCCTCTTGGAGAGCTTCCGCAGAGTACTGCATGTGACTCTAGATCAGTGGTTCTCCACCTGTGGGTTGTGACCCCTCTGAGCACCAAACGACCCTTTCACAGAATCTTAGAGTCACCTAAGACCATCAGAAAACAAATATCTACATCATGATTCACAACAGTAGCAAAATTACAGTTATGAAGTAGCAACGCAAATAATTTTATGGTTGGGGGTCATCACAACATGAAGAAGTGTTGTAAAGGGTCACAGCATTAAAAGGTTGAGACCCACTGCTCTAGATGGATGATAGACATTTGGTCCCTGCCCTGGATCTCAGCCTTCCACCTCTCCAGCCCATCTAGGTCTCCAAAGCCAGAAGAAAGTTGTCTCCATGTCTGTCCCAGCCAATAGCCATCATTCCATAAAACCTGAATGAGAGAAACAAAACACACATCCCCATCCAGGCTGCCTCTAGGTTCTGCAAACAGCACTAGACACCAGGGTAGCCCAAGAAAGTTCTGGAACAACCTGGAAAGCAGATGACTTTATGTGAGTCATGCCTGGTCTCAAGGGCCTGGGGCTCTGTCCCTCCCTCCTTCAGGCCCTTAGGACTCTCCCAGGGAGCTGGTAGTAGGTTATTTATATATCGGAGGAAAAGCAGCCCCAGCTTGGACCATGCAGAACTTCCGGTCCTTCAGCCAAGGGGCCAGAACAGGATAGGAGCACTCCAGAGGCGGCTGGGTCAGGCACGAAAGGTCTCTGGACCAACGCCGACCCTGGGAATACTGTGTTCCCTCGTTTGCCTGCACGTCCGGGGGTCAGTGGTTGTTTTATTAATAGAGGGCCCCAAGGAGAAGGCTCACCCCACTGGATGGTCATTCACCTCCCTGTAAAAGCAGAACAGCATCCAAGGCAGGCTAAACTAGAAGCGCAAGGGCATCCCCCAGAGGGAGATAGCCTTGGTCATTTGTGGGGACATCTCCCAGAGAGAGGCCTCAGTCATCCTCTGCCATGAGAAATAAAAAGCTAATTTGTCAGAACTCTGACTCCAGCAGACAGCAGCTACCTTAAAACTGACACCAGTCTCACTGAGACACGGAAAAAGCAACACATAGTTCGAGCAATAATCTATCTGCAAGATACTGGTCTAGTCAGAGGGGTCCACAGAGACCCTTAACAGAGGTCTTGTTAAGCCACCTGAGCCGGCCATACCTACCAAAACTCTCTAGCCCAGCCCTACGCCCCCTGCAGGGACTTGCTGAGCCTTCAAAGCTACACACTGGTTGGTTGTATCTTTCCAGGGCCATTCACCAAAGAACAGACACTCAGGTTTACAGACATACAAACTATGTCCCTCAGTGAATCTGGTGACTTGGCTCACATTTCCATTTGTCTCTGGGGTGATATTAAAAAAAAAAAAAAAAACCTATGGAGCATTTGTTATTTTCCTTGTTGCTATATAACAAAACACCTGACAAAAGCAACTTAAAGAAGGACCGGGTGGAGGGGGAGGGTCACGTCATCAGAGTGGGGAGATGTGGCTACCGAGCTTGAGGTAACTATCAAATGGCATCCGTGCTGAGGAGGCAGAGATGGCAGAGGGCTGGTGCTCAGTCCACTTTCTCCCTACTCAAGCTAGAACCCCAGCCCATGAAATGATGCTCACCAGTTTCAGGGGATCTTCCTACCTGGATAAGCACAATCTAGAAAATTCCTCAGGACGTGCCTGGAGGTTTGTCAGAAGTGACACTGGATCCTGTCAACTCAACACTAATCATCCCAGGTGGGAACTGCATGTATGCACAGGACATACGCAGCGGGAGGTCCACCACAGCACGTATTGGAGGCCAATTACATAACTATACACCAAGCCACAAGCCCAAGGTACGCCCTAGCATCCCAGAGTCCTCTGGGGCTATAGACCCCAGTTCAGTTCCTGTGTGTCAGCCAAGGTGCTAGAACAGGATCAAAACACTCCCAAAGTGGCCAGTGTTACCACCTCACCATCCTGTGAGCATTCTAAGTTTTAGTTTCTCCATCTGGAAAGAGGACAGCCATAGCTGGGTCTCCTGAGCCTACCCCAGAGCCAAGCCTGAGGCCCACATTATGTACTTCTCTGATCAGTCCTTTTGGGAAAAAAAGAACTGAAGCCCAGTCTGGGTGGGCAACTTGTCCAGGCCAAAGAAAAGTGGGAGTTAACAAAAGCAGTCCTGCCCAAGGCCTGAGGCTCCACGGTGGGGAGCAAAAGCTTTTCGGCTTTTCCAGAGCCTCTGCACCCTGAGTGGTGCAAGTGCGCCTCCACGTGGAGACTAGTGGAATTTCCTCCAGATCAAAAGCAGAAATTGCATCTGAGATCTGGGTATGGGGGGGTAAGCCGTGAAAGAGGCTGGAACAGCTTTCTCGCCTGAATGATGTCCACCCTGTCCGTACCTCGCATCCAATGCTCCATTAAACACGTGGCATAACTGCAGAGGAATCAAACTCGATAGGCTGGATTTGTTGGTTAAGAATGCTAAGTAGATTCTAGACTCCGCTTCGTAGAGTAGTTAGAAAAGCTCAGTTTAGCTGGTTGGCTAAAACATGGACCACAAGATAAGCGGCACAAAGCTAAAGCCTAGAACTGTTTTGGGGTCACAGAGGAAAGTGTTGCCCCTCAAAGGACTGGAATGTTACACTAGATTGACTCCAGCATGTCTGCTCGTCCACGCGAGATGGTTCGGAGAACACTGCTCTTAGCATGACTGTGAGAAGTCATTTTTCCAGGGATTCCTAGCATCACTGAGGAACAACGTGGTTTCTCCCCATATGTCAAGAATTACAACGTGAACCGCCGCCATGCCTGCAGTGAGGGTAACTGGATGGGCAATAACAGTAGAACATGGGACCGAGCCACAGCAGAATCTCCGAGTTCCAGGCCAGCCTGGTCCAGGATGATCTGGGCTATACAAAGAATCCTCATCTCAAAAACAACAAACAAACACCGTAAGGACGGCAGACTCAAGAGTAGTAAAATGAGCTGACTCTGGGAGACTCAGCGTGCTGACTAGCTGACGGGGTGTCCTCAGAGGAGCTAGATGGGCAGTCTACATGGTTACTGATGTTAGGAATGACAGCTCTGAACTTAGTGAAGAGTCTATCCTAACTGGCAAAGCGGTAGCTCCCTTCTCAACTGATTGAACTAATCTATAAACCCACAGGTCTTGACTGTACTCATGTCTTAAATTCCTTTCACACTTTTTCTGGGTGTATTTTGAGTCAGGGTTTCTCTGTGTAGCCCTGGTTATCCTGAAACTCACTCTGTAGACCAGGCTGGCTCTGAACTCAGAGATCTGCCTGCCTCTGCCTCCCAAATGCTAGGATTAAAGGTGTGTACCACCACTCACACCTTTTTTTAAAGACTTATTTATTTATTTTATGTATATGAGTACACTGTCCCTGTCTTCAGACACACCAGAAGAGGGCATCAGAACCCATTACAGATGGTTGTGAGCCACCATGTGGTTGCTGGGAATTGAACTGAGAACCTCTGGAAGAGCTGTCAGTGCTCTTAACCACTGAGCCGTCTCTCCAGTCCCACACCTTCTTTTAAAATGTTTTCACAGGCTGGAGAGATGGCTCAGCAGTTACGAGCACTGGTTGCTCTTCTAGAGGGCCTGAGTTCAATTCCCAGCAACCACATAGCAGCTCACAACCATTTGTGTGGAACCTGATTCCCTCTTCTAGTGTGCATGAAAGCAAAATACTCACATACATAAAATAAAATTTAAAATATTTAAACACACACATACACACACACACACATATATATACACATATACATATGTATATATATACATATACATATGTGTATACATATATATATATACACATTACAGCAGGCAGTTGTGACACACCTTTGATCCCAGCACTTGGGAGGCAGAGGCAGGTAGATCTTTGAGATCTTTGTAGGCCAACCTGATCTGTAGAACAAGTCACAGGACAGACAGAGCTACACAGAGAAACCCTGTCTCTAAATACTGTCTCTAAATAAATAAATAAATAAATATTACACTTATTTTAGGGGGTGGGGCATACGCTGAGACTTACATTCATGTGGCAGTCAGAAGACAACCTGCGAGAGTCAGTTCTCTCTTCACAAGATGCTGGGCCCAAGGATCCAGCTTAGGCCACCGAGCTCAGAGGTGATAATCTTTACCCACTGAGCCATCTTGTTGGATGTGATGATTTGAATGAAAATGACCCCATAGGCTCATAGGTGAATGGAAAAAAGAAATAAAAAGGAGAGGACATGACCAACAGCTCCTAGGTACAGAGGAAAAGAAGGCTTGCTGTAGACATCTGAGAGTCCAGAGTGACTCTGACTGTACCGTGACTCTATTATGCTATTTACTGGAAAAACAAACTGTTTCTAGTTGTGGTGTGGCTCAGCCCTTAGCATACATCTCTAATTCCTCTGGCTGGAATACAGACACACCCTTATTACTCATCTTTAATCCCAAAGTTATGAAGATAAAGTTAGTTTGTAGAAGGAAGTACCCATATTTGAAAGTAATCTCTAGGGCTCAGCAGTTAAAAGCACTGACTGTTCTTCCAGAGGTCCTGAGTTCAGTTCCCACAACCATCTGTAATGGAATCCAATGCCCTCTTCTGGTGTGTCTACAGTGTACTCACATACATAAAATAAATACATAAATCTTTTTAAAAAATTTTTTAAATGACGTCTAATTGAGCGGCAGGCAAAGCAACAAACCAAAGAAAGATTTGACAGATAGGATATGCCCAACTCTCATGAGAAGAGAGAAGAAAAAAAAAAAAAAAAGGAGCTACTTAAGGGGCAGAGAGAGAGGAAGAGGCAGTTTTACTGGGAGAGTTTTACAGACACAGGTCAAGAGAGAACATGACAGAGAATGTGAAGGAGCCAGAAGATTAGAACAGATTGCCAAAGTTAGTTTGAAGCCAAGCAGAGCTAAAAATCAGAGGCCAGGAGTGAGAAGCCAGGTTGAATCAGTTTAAGTTTAAAATAAGCTTAAGCTAGAACAGCTGAGTTGAACCAGCCAGCCAGAGTTCAGAGAGAACAGGAAAGGGTGAGCTTATTCAGCAGCAAGTCTCAGAGGCTGAAAACATCTAGGCTTACATTGGATTGTATGGAGGCCAGAAGCTTCCAAGACCAGGCCAGGGTTAGCCGACCGAGACAGTAAGCCTCAGAGACAACAATTAAATACAGGAGAACAAAAGATACTTTTACAAGACATGGCCAGTCTGAGCTGGGCCATGGGGGTAGAGGAACAGGGAAGGGAGAAGGGAGAAAGGAGAACAGGGGAACCAGGTGCAACAGCCAAGCGGGGGGTGGGGGGGATACAAAAGGGGCAGGTAACCAAAATGGCTGCATTATATAGGGAAAAACAGCCTTTCGGCTGGAGAGTTCGCGGAGTTTGGAGAGAGGGGTGGGGTTTGCCAGACAGGAGGACCCTGAAACAGGTAGGGACAGCAACAGGTAGAGAGATACTGGAAGAACATGTGGCCAGGTTCATTTTGCTGTTAAAAAAGCATCTCAGCCCTTTGTTCCAGGGCTTGAGACGTAACAACAGGAAGTGGCACTATTTGAGACGATTAGGAGGCGTGGCTTTGTTGGAGGAACTGTGTCACTGATTGTAGGACTTGAGGTTTCAAAAGCCCATGCCAGGCCCAGTGGCTTTCCGATGTCTCCATATCCTGACACACAACTCCCGACTACTCCAGCACCGTGTCTGCCTATTCCCCATGCTTCCTAGTCCCCACCATGATAATGACGGACTAAACTTCGGAAACTGTAAGCTAGCCCCAATTAAATGCTTTTCTTTAAAAGAGTTTTGCTGTGGCCAGGTGGTAGAGGCACAACCTTTAATCCTTGCACTTGGGAGGCTGAGGCGGATCTGTGAGTTCAAGGCCAACCTGGTCTACAGTGTGTTCTGCAGCAGCCAGGGATATACAGTGGAGGAAAATTGTTGTGGTCATGGTGTCTCTTTACAATAAAACAGTGGCAAAGACAAAAGCTGGTACCATGGAGTGGAATATTTCTGTGACAAGCCTGACCATGCTTCTTGTTGGCAGAATGTGAACTTTGAGACTCTGGATTATGAAAGTGATTAAATGCTCTAAGTGGGGCTGAACGGGTCATATTACATATTATGATGGCCTGGTTCAAGAGAAGAATATTATTTAGTGGCCTAGAGACAGTTCTTGTGATATTTTGGCAGAGTGTGACTGCTTTCTGCCCTGGACCTAAAACTCTGGCTGTAGCTAAATTGAAGTTTTGGAATAATGAGATAAATAAAGAGATTTCAAGACAACCTAGTATTGACCAGGTGGTGTGACTATTAGTAATCACTTATGCAGATCTATAATGAAAAGGGGCAGCTGGACAAAGAAATACAAACTGCCCCACGGAAGGAGAACGGGAGCACAGGAAGGTGCAGCGGAGGTAAGTCCGGTGCTCAAGGAGATAAAAGGTTTAAAGAGAGATCCCTGCATGAAGGCCCAGAGAGGCCACTGCATGGAAGTGTGAAGGTAAAGCCTGGATTTTGTTGGAGATCCTAAGACACTGGACATACAAGACTTATGGTATGTCCGCCAAGGAGACCTACAGACGGCGTGGAACCAAGTCAAGAGGAAGAAGCGTGTTGCAGTCAACACAATGAAAGGAGCTGGAGATCTGAAGAGAACTTCAACTTAACAGAAACCCTACCATAATTACTTAAAAAAAAAAAAAAAATCACGTCTAGTGCGTGTGTAGAAGCCAGTGCTGACACTGGAGGCGTCCCTCAATCACTCTACACTTTTATTTCTTGAGACAGGCTATCTCATTGGACCTGGGGATCGCTACGTCAGCAAGGTATCTGGCCAATGAGCTACAGGGAACAACCAGCCTGTGTCCACTACCAGCCGGCCCACTGCCTCCAGCACAGGGTTACAGACACAGGCCACAAGACCTCCTCTTTATGTGGGTGCTGGGGAGCCAAACTTGTTTCTCATACTTGTACAGCACTCTACCTGCTGAGCATCTCCTGGTTTGCTTCTGAGTTGTCCCTATTGGCCCCCTTTCTCCGTCTCTTTTTCTCATCGGCTCTCGACTGCATTAGCGCTTTAACAACCCCACTTGTATACTAGTGGCAGTCACTGAGCTCCACAGGCGCCTCTTCTACCTGGTAAAATCCACGGTCATCAGGGCTCAGCGACACCAAAGCTGCTGAATTCACTTCCTTCACACCACACCACGTGCAGACCCACTCTCACTGTTCCTCCCAACATGTTCTCCCCAAGGGCTCCAAATTTTGGATCCCAGGCGGGGCTCTTTAGCGGGGATGTAAGTTGTGTTCTTTTTCCTTCAGGCTCTATGGAACCGCTGCCCCCTCCTCCCACTATTTGCAATGAACTTTCCAACCCACAAGAAGGATGTAGCTGTGCTGGTGCCAAACCAAAGTTGCCAATTCATTCTCCCAGCTCCAGGAAACACAATGCCCTGAAAATTACCCTAAATGCTACTCCCAGCCTCGGGTCTAGCTCCCACCTCAGGAAGCTGACACAGAATCTGGCCCATGCTCTCTCATACAGACAAGCTGCAGGGTAACCGCGGTAACCGCTTTCTTTCCATCTGTCAACAGTCTTTCACCTGCTTGTCCTAAAACTTCGCTGTAGAAACACCTGACTTAATGCTAGCCTGTTGGTGGTGGTGCTACAGGCCTTTAACCCAGCACTGGGAAGGCAGAGGCAGGCGGGTATCTAAATTCAAGTTGCTATGGTTTAACATAGCAACTTCCAGAACAAGCAGGGTTGTGGAAGTTTTACAGACCTTCTCTAAATAAATGCTAGCTTCCCAGATTCGAGATACACAAGTCCACCCCATACAAGGGGAACAACCCTGGCACCCAATTTCTTCTCCACCTGGCCATGAACTTACCTTAACAAATTAAGTCCTGTTTGTTTCTAAAACACGTCTCCTTCACCTAGACCGGGCTGACTTCGAATCAACTTTCCTGCCTGCCTGCACTACCCAGGTAGAGGTCGGGCATGCTCCACATGCCCAGCTAACTACTGATTACTGCAAACCACAAACAGCCCGAAAACTACAAAGTAAACACAGCGGATACGTACAGCTTCTTCACTGTGTGCATGCATATGTGGACACGTGTACACTGGGCCAAGCGTTTGTAAAAATGTGCATGACACTTGTGCAGGTGTGGGTGTGCCGGTTCTTGTTTAGACACAAGAGACTCTTAACACACGGTGGCTTTACGAAGGGGGGCTGGTACCACCAAGCTATTCTGGCTCGGTGGCTTCTTCAATCGAACAGCTTCACGGAAGATCCCCGGACGTGGATACAAAAGCAGGGAGAGGCACTATGGTGTAGAGCGGCCGGCCATTAATTCCTCCAATCCAGAGCGCCAGCGGACCTTTAGCCAGCCGTCGCTGCGCATGCGCGGATCGTGGTGGCGGGAGCCGAGGAGCATGCGCGGACTCCGTATACAGCTTCCCGCCCCCTTCCCCGCACAGCTTCTGCGCTTACTAACGGTCGCCCGGAAATCCATGAAGGATTAACAGACACTCATCCTCTGCTTCGTCCCCGCCCACTCCACTTCCCGCCGTCCGCAAGCGTGCCCCGGTTGGATGTGCGCCCACCTTGTTTTGTTTCCGGCGAATCTGTTTTGCTCAAGAATGTTCACAACTTCCGGTGTTCTTTTCGGCCTGTGATTGGCTAGTTTTATGAATTAATTAAAATTTAGTCGGAAAATTTGGTCCAGTTAAAAATGAATAACTCGCTTTTACTCTTAAACAACCATACTTAAATTATAAAACAACTGAATAAAATATAACTTCCAGTAACATATCTTTGTAGTTACTAAACAAAAGTCACCATTACCTAAAAAAGTTACTCATGTAGGCCTTTAAATATACCGTGGGAGGAAGAACATAACTGTGTTGTATGAAAGGAGAGAAGGTTAGCACTCCCCTTGACAAGGATGGAAGAGGCCCTTGGGCCTAACAACACACATACGGTTAAGGCATTGCCACCTACTTCGTGGCATCTAACCACTGTTTTTTTTATTATATATAATGTGTAGATTTGAAAGTTCAAGGATGCCATCTTATACGGTCTCCTGCTTGAGATTCCTATGCTGATCACCATCCCCAGCTCCCTTGTATCTGGGATAGATGTGAACTACGTGGAGGGCTGCCACGATCAGCTCAGCTTCCTACCTGGGAAGAACTATTTGCTCATGCCAATAATGCTCAAACAGCAAATAGACCCGGAGCACTACTCCTGGTCGCTCAATATGGGCTCTCTTATAAGGAGCAGGTTGTACCAGGAGGTGGTATCCATGTTTCCTTAAATTGACTGTGGCACCTAATCTGTCTTTAATATCAGAAACCCATGTAGTGGGTATGTGTACATGTGCATTGTTGAGGTGTATGTATATCCATAGTTGTGTCTGTGTGCACAAACAGATGTACTGTATATATGGCCTGTACGTATTTGAAGCAAGTAACAGAGATGGGAAAGGGGCTGTGTAACACACTGCTCTCTCCACTCTTCACACTTGGAAGCCTCTAGAATAGTCATGTCTTTTTTCTGCAGGGTCACATATAGTCCAGGCTGATCTTGAACTCCCCATTCTTCTGCCTTCTACTCCCAAGTTCTGGGATTATAGGCCTGACACCACTGTATCCAAAGGCTAAGTTTTTGCTTTAGTTGGGAGTCAGGGGTAAAAACCAGTACTTTTCAGAGTAGACACTACCGCTGAACAACCTACAGCACTGTCTTTTAAAAAACAAACAAAACAGTCTCACTGGAGCTGGAGAGATGGCTCAGCTGTTAAGAACACTAACTACTCTTCCAGAAATTTTGGGTTCAATTCCCAGCAACCCACAAGGTGGCTTGCAGCCTTCAGTAATGGGACTTGATGACCTCTTTGGGTGTGTCTGAAGATAATGGTGTACTCATTTACATTTAAGAGACAGAAATGGTGGGGAGGACTGTTTTTCAGATTGGGTCTCAGCCGGTCTTGAACTCTCAATACCTATCTTATTTTTAAAAAATCCAGCCTCAGTAACTGAAGCAGTTAAGATTAGAGCCCAGTACCATACTTATGCTTAATCAATATACTCAAAGCATTTCTCATTAGCATAAATATGCAAACTTTGAGGTTATTTAAAAACAAACCCTCCAAAACACCAAGGAGTTTCAAAGCTGATACACCCAGGGGATGAGTTTGTCCACTCAGAAGAACCATAGTACATGCTCAAGGTAGAACAGGCAGGCAGATAAGTCAAGTCACACCCTGGCCCACATGGCTGTAACCAAGAGTGAAGCACAGCTCTTTGCCAAACAGGTGGAAACCCTGAAGGCACTGGGCCATGGAGCAACACATTTCTCTTGGAGGGGGGAGAGAGGAAGAGACAAACTCCAAAAAAAACCAGAAAGCTACAGGGTTCCTAAGCCTCCTCCCCAAATTGCACAAGCAGTCGACAATTGCTAGGGAGAAGCTGGGAGAGTGTCTCAAGGATCAAGGGCACTAGCTGCTCTGCCAGAGCCCATAAGGTCACTCACGACCAACTCTATTTCCTGTTGTGTGTGCGAGTGCACACACACAGCACCCGTATACGTAAAGCAAAAGCTTTTTTTTTTTTTTTTTTTGCTTGTTTAGCACTGGTTATCCTGGCTCCGTAGACCAGGCTGGCCCTGAACTGACAAGACTCCCGCTGCCTCTGCCTCCTCAGTGCTGGAAGTAAAGGTGTGCTCCTCCACTGCCTGCTGTTAAAGTGGTCTAACCCTGGTGAGCTGGGACAGGACCGACATAGCAGGAGGGAATGAAGGTGACCTCCAACATACAACTAATATATGCACACAACATGAATTCCTTTAAAAAGAACTTATATGGAACACAATTACAAGACATGAAAATCTTTATTTTTAAAAAGAGAATGTATTTTTACATAAATCTACAACAGAGTTCAACTGTAGAAAAAATAAACTATACTTGGGGATACTGTGCTCAGCATGGCAAGCAAGCTCCCTCCCTCAGGAGGGGGCTGCACACCAGGCCACAGCTGGAAGGACCTTACCACTCCTCCAGAAACCCCAACATGCCCACAACATTGACCAGAACCCAGGTATATCCGTTCACAGATGCCAGGGGCCCCAGAACCCACGTCAGTGTGACAAGCCACCCTTTCTTCAACAATGGTTTCTTAATGTGACAGTCCATGTGCACATCCTCTCCCTCAAGGAAGAGACAATGTACAAGGGTGGGGGATGGGCCCTTTCCCAACACCTTTGGATTCTTATTGTGCCACACTGGAGTGGAGGAAGGGCTATCAGGACCACAGCTGGGGCAGGCCTTGCTCGGCAAAGGCAGAGCAGACAGCTACCGACCATGTTGACACGGCTTCAATACATGTCATTGTTAGCCTCAAAAGCTGCAACAACCAGAGAAAACCCAGAATCTCCTTTCCTCCCATGCCTGTGCCCAGCAGCCTCACCCACCCATCTGGATTCAGAGAATCTCTGAGGACTGCTCTATATTAGGTCACCCTGGGTTTGGCCAGAAGCAACTGTGAAAATGCTGGGCAGTTCTGAGCTTGGCCATGACGTCTAACAGTCCTGGTCACCTGAGGATCCATTTGGGGCAGGGGCTAAAAGAGGTTTGGTGGGTTTAGAGGCCAAGGCAGGAGGTTGTACCTGTTGGGGGAAGCACCAAATTCAAGTCCTCCCTCCTGCACAGGTGACCCTAAGCCTCCCACAGATTAAGAGGTCCAGAACCTCATGGTGCCCTTCCCTTCCACTCTTTCTCAACAGAGGTTCATCCTCTCAAAGCACTCAGTGCACACAGCAGCTCCTGGGAAGAAGAGGCACAGCAAGGATCCATCCTCCCAGAAACCTTTCCAACTCCTACCAGGAGGGGAAGGGGGCTTTCTGAAACCCAGGTGCAGAAGGGCTCTGGTCAGAACTCAGGGCCACACCCAATCCATACCCACCTTTTATTACAGTGTGTGAGCTACTGAGTGACACCAGTGAGACAAGGAGACACTGCAACCACTGAGGTCAGTGTTGACCTATGAACTCCAAAAAAAAAAACAAAGGGACTTGACACAGATACAACTTACAACCTTTCTGTGTTTCCAGAAACTCATGGAAGCACACTGGGTACTATTACAGGTAGGGAACTTGAACAAGCAGGCCAGGGCTGGAGGCAGGGAATGGAGTAGGGCTGTAGGTCCTGTCCCAGTGTGTGCACTGGGCAATACAATACCAAAAACAACAATTACAGAAAGACCACCCACGAGGAGCTGAACTCACTCTTGTAATATAAAAGTAAAAATCTGTTGCCTCTGAGCACAGAACAGACCAGAAACTTCCCCAGGCAGAGACAGAATTGGCAAGAAATATCATAGTGACTATCAAGACTCAGTGCTGTGCACTCCCCTGACCCGACGTCTTCAGAGGTGTACCAAGCCTGTCAACCCAGCCTGGCCCCAAGCCTCCTCTGCCCCACATGTGTTTCTTGCCAATCCAGGTGGCTTCCTGAAGTCTCCAAGGAGGCAGGGCTCAGCAGTCACTCTTCCACAGTTTGATTGTCTTGTCATTCTCTAATGCTGCCGAGGCAATGATGTTCTCTGTCGGGTGACAAGCCGTGGAAATCACAACATCTGAAAACAAAGTTAGTCAGGGTGCTGCTACTCCAGGACAAGCATTGCAGCACACAGCTCTGCCCTCAGGAGCACCACACGACTTGGGGTGGCAGGTGTTCAGAATGCCAGGAACAGTAACAAGAACCTTAGCCTTGCTCTGTTGGACACAAGACACTTAGTGGGTATTCAGCAGGGTTCTCACTCCTGTCTACATGGTTTCTTCACTGGTCTCAGGGCCCACTATGCCCACTTGCCTACTATTCATGAGGTTGTTCTACCACCTAAGCAAGAGATAACCATTCACCTAGACAGGGATACAGTATTAATGAGATGGTGTATGCCTGTTCCTGGGTGCTCAGGTTTTACAAGTGTGATCAAGCCACTCCCAACTGAAGACAATTTCTCTTTCAGAAAAAGAGCCCTCTGATCCTTAGTGCTGCAAAGGAGCACTTGATTTCCCTGCCCACTTCAGAAAGCGGACAGCAAACTAGAATGAGATTAACTCCATAGCTGGACTCACTAAAAGCTGAGCTTTGCCCAAGGAGATGGAAAACCAGCATCCCTGAAAAAGCCCAGAGCCTCCAGGAATGTGAGCTAGACAGTCTCCATATTTACTGAGTCCTGGCACCAGCTGCTGGCAGGCCCCAGGTATCCATGCCTAATCTGTCCAGCAAGGAAAACAAGCTATACTCCCAGGAGGCTTGAATCTGACTTAAGACCCAAAGCCAACCAGGCCCAGGACCCTAGATAAGAGCCCTTGATGCTGCTTCCAAAGTTGATCATATACGCCCTCTCTGGCCCGCAGGGCATATATGTCCAGAGTAACACTTGCTTGTGTCCCTAAATCCCAGAGACAACCAAGCACCTTGGGGAACTGAGGGGCTCCCCTGGGTAGCTCCACCCACCCATGTGGACCATCTGCAATGACTACCCACCTGTGTGACCCTGCAACTTCTGTACAATCTCCTTGGTCTGCAGATTCCAGATATACACCAGGTTATCTTCAGAACCAGACACAATCCACTATAGCAGCAAGCGGGCAGCCATCGAGGACAGGCAAAAAAAGACACCAGATTATATGCTGAGTAGGTAGCACAGGCAAGTTGGCTGTCATCATTCTAATATCTATTCCCCCAATTTGGGAACACGCTAAATGCCTCCCAAGACACCCTCAGTCGGTGGATCTATCCAGTCACCAGCAACAGCAAATGTGGGTTTCTTCCTGTGATGGGTGGCCTCTTAGAGAGTTAGCAGGGTAACAGCAGCTCAGTGGAAACTCACCTTCCCACCTGTCACGGAAAAGTTAGCAAATATGCAGTACTTCTCATTCTTGTGGCCAGTGTATGTCTTCAGGCACTGAAAAGGTTTGTGTACATTGTTAGCACCTGTGATTAGCTTTCATTCGAGAGGATTCCAAACTCTGGGTACACATATCGCCCCCTGTATGAACATATTCTTTAAATATTCTAGACATACACAAGGTCCAGACTTTGACCTGCAGACTAGTCATTTATAAAACATGTCTTTAAAGGGAGTTGTATCATACTTGCTCATCAAAAGGAGATGGCTGAGACACTCCTGTTGCAACTCATGGATCAGCTACATCACCCTCAAACCTGTTACCTGGGGCTGGCATGCAGGCTAGACCAGCCACATGCCTGAAGCTCACCTTCCCCTTGCTGTAGTCCCAGAGCTTCAGTGTGCTGAAAGATAAAGAATGGGAGTGAGGTACAGGCCATCTTTGGCATGCCCTGCCTCCCCTGATGCCACCATATCCCAACAAGCATGAGTATCAGAACAGAGGATCCTCTAGTTCACCAAGTGCAAGCACTCTAAGACACTCAAGATCAAACACAAGGACCCTAGTACTTGTAGCTCAGAGACAGACTGAAATAACAGATTTCTGTCTGACTTCCCAAAACTAGTGGTTAGCAAGAAAGCAGAATGTTAAAAACCATGTTGGCTCCAGAAAGAGACTCAGGCCGACCCTGGGGGAGATGTGGGAGGCCAACCAGAGTAATGCCAATCAGACTAGGCATGGTTCCTTGGAGACCTTGTGGAGTGTGCCAGCTTAAGTGAGCACTTAAGAGGGGGTCATCATGTATGTAGTGAGATTCTGCTACATGAAGATGCTCAAGACTGGAAACTGGCAGAAACAGCCTAGGCCTCATATCCCTCTCATACTAACTACCTAGGGTGGACAGTCCTTTCTTCAACCCCTCAGCCCACAACCCAGGAACAAGCTCTAACACACAGATGTAAAACAGTTCAACTGGAAACTGGGAGAAGAAACAACTCCATGGAGAGGAGCCCACCAATGAAGGCTGTGAGCTCACTCTCAGGGAACTAAAGCACTCACTTGTCCAAAGTTGCAGCCAGGATGTATTTGCCATTTGGAGAGAACTTCACGAAGGACACTGGAGGATTGTCATCATCTACACAGAAGAAAAACAGGCTGACCCTCAGCGGAGTTGCAAGTCAGCTCCCAACTACCCATGTCAACTATGTGAGGCCACTGCCACCATCACTCTTGAAGGACACCAAAGATCTTTGACATCCCATCACCTCCCCTGGCTGTTCACATTCTTAAGTCTTCACCCAGTGCCCTGCCAATACAGGCCTCCACCACATATGAAAGGAGGCCCAAAGCTCTCCAGCAATGCTGAACTGATTCCCTGAAGCTGTCTGACCTGTGGTGGTCTTAAAGACACCCTCCCATTCTTCAGTCAAGCAAGTTCTCACCCTTTCTTGATGGCCCTGCCTCTGCCTCCTGAAGACCACCAAGTTGCTGCCTTTAGCCTCAGCATTTCGCAAGCGGGGTAGAGGCTGTGTCTTGCACTGCTGAGGAGCCAGGCCTCCAACAAACTGCCCATACAAGCTGCTTTCCAGAGCATAGTAATGCCATATCCTTCTCAGTGGGCCCCTGGGGTTCTGCCCCTTGACTGGGTAAGAAGAGTGTGTCCTGAGGTGGGCCTGCCTGGCCGACCAAGGAAGCCTACCAGGCCTTAAAATGTGCATACAAAAGGCTGGTGTATCCTGACACACATTACCACAGGGGGTTCGCAGGGGGCTCCGTTTCCTGTGACTGGTCACAAACACTGAAAGGGACATGAGAGAGTAAGGCCAGCTAGGCTACATAAGGCTATTAATTTAGCCGACATGGAGTGCGTACCAAGACAGACAGGAATATAAAGAAAGACTGTCTCAACAGTCCCTCACCCCCGGCAAAAGAATGTTTAAACCTGAACATACGAGAGAAATAGACCTTGGGCCAAATAGGCCTGCCTACCTCAATCTAGGCCTTACTGCCCACTGCCCGCACAAATCTAAATCCTGGCCAATCATCTGGTTGCCTACCACAGACCAGATTTTAACCAATAACAGATGTAAAACAAAGCATCTACAAAACCCAGAGCTGTTGAGATGGCTCATACACTTGCTGCAGACCTGACACACCCAACTCCTAAAAGATTTCTCTGACCTGCACATGTGCTGTGGCACAGGGAGAAACATATACAAGGACATGTACATGTGTATACTGGGCCACACACACAAACACAGAGACCAAAAAAAAAAAAAAAAAAAAAAAAACCCCACAGATTTTGCTAAACATGGTATTACAATCTTTAATCCCAGCACTCCAGAAGCAGGTAGATCTCTGTGAGTTCAAGACAAGCCTGGCCTACAAAATGAGCTCCAGCCCAGCCAGGGCTACACAAAGAAATCCTGTATGTTTGGAGGGGAGGAGAAGGCACCACAAAAACCAAAGAAACTGAATTTTACTGTTCCCTGGGACAACTGTTTAACTGAAACTAGTGTAACACCTCTAGCATTGCCTATCCTGTGGCAAGCTCCTGGAGCTGCCTTGATGGCTGTATCTAAACCTGATACATACTTGCACATCATTCCAACAACAACCACTACCACCTGACATGTCACAACTGTATACCCAGTGTTCTAAACCACCTCAAGATTTAAACCGCAGTACAAACAACCCTCCCCCAGATACTGAGGGGTGAGCAGACTTGCTACGCAGCTCTCCAGCTAGCTGACCTTTGTAGCTAAGATGCCGCCCTGTGAATGGAGGGTAACAAAGGGAAGCAGATATTTACAAGTGTTGATAACACAATCGCTAGGTGTTGGAATAGCTGCTATATGACTTAGCACCAGAAAGATCCCTGGAAGACAAGAAAGATTGGGGAGGGGGATGGTAAGGCAGGACATTACTACTTGACACCTGTGACTGTTGAAAAATTAGTAAGCCCCAAGAGTTGACATACAGCAAAAAGAGCTTAAAAGCCATTATCCCAGGATGACTGTGTCCCCAAACTTATGAAGACTATCCACAGCTGCAGTAAACGGCTGTTTTGAGAGAACATCACACAGGTGATAGTTAAGAAGGAATAGGGGTATTAAATATGAGTATGTCATTAAGAGTTGGGCAAAAAGAAACACAGGTGCAAATGCCATCTGTAGGCCAGAGTGATATCATACCCCATACCCATGCCATGTTTGCTGGCCACCTAAACACCAATAGAGAATGAGCTCCCGTCTTCTCTGCTAACTCAGGCATTCTATCCTAGCAACCTGGCAGGCCACAATAGCTACTACACTAGTTTCCCTAATAGTCTAAGGAGGTACCAACTTACCACAATGGCCTATATAGCCTCCAAAGCCAAACTGGTAAAGAAGTGGGTCCTGCCAGCCCTTTACATTGCTCAAGTAAAGTTCTGAGCTCCAGCCTAACCAAGTAACACCTCCCAACAGCCCATCAGTCCACTTACCTGTAAGCCCAGACCTGTCCTGCTTCAACATCCTGCCCACCTTGCAGCACACCCTAATAGTGAACATGTATCCCCAACTCCAGGAAGAGAGGGACCACTGACAGGCTGAGGCAGATGAACACAGGTAGAGGAGGCTGCAGGGCCCTAAAGAACTACGGTCACTATTCCACAATGTAAAACATGCCAAAGACAAACCCCATATGAGCATGAGAGACAGGCAGCTTTATTAGTCAGGAAGAAAATACCATGAGTCCTGCAGAGTAAGGGGGGCCAGGACAGAAGGAAAAGATGACTTCCTGAAAACAAATACTCGAGAAGATCCACTAGGACACAGAAGCCAACCACTTCTACAACATTCTACCACACAGAGCACTCACCAATAAGTGTTTTCAGACATTGGCCAGAGGCAGTGTCCCATATCCGGCTGTCAAGCAAGAAGATAAGGTATGAGAAAGTTGGCGCTGGTTGAGTAACATCACCTATCCCACTGTTCTGAGAAGGCATTTCTCCCAGTTCCCATAGGACTGCACTTCACCCTTCACCTACAGCTTTAACAGTTACTGTCTCTAGAGACTGAGTGAAAACAACTTGTGCACACATGGGTAGACTTCACCTGAAGACACCTGTATTCCAGCTAAGATTAGAGACCCTATCTCTAAAGTGAAAAGCTTGGGCTGGAGCGATGGTTCAGTGGTTACCCCAAACCACCTGGTGGCTCACAACCATCTGTATAGGAATCGGATTCCCTCTTCTGGTGTGTCTGGAGAGCAACAGTGTACTCACATATATAAAATAAAACTCTAAAGAGATAACGGTGGATGGTAATGGTGCACCCCTTTAATCCCAGCACTTAGACAGGAATCCCTGTGTGTGTGTTTGGGGTATGTGGGGTGGCACAGCAAACAACAAGACCTGAGAAGTAGTGGCCACATCTTTAATCCCAGCATTGGGAGTTGGTTCTCTGTAAATAAAGAGGCCAGCCCTAGTCTACGAAGTGAGTTTCAGGACAGACAGAGCTGTCACACAGAAAATCTGTCTCAAACAAACAAAAGCCTGTCCTCTCTATACATTGAGGAGCCACCAATTGCCAGTGCATTGTCAGGAGGACAAAGTTGTTACAAAATGAAGACTGTACCATCTACTGGATGTCCCTGTAGGTTTCTAAGGGAACACATTCAGAAAGTATCATCCATGAAGGCATGTCAGGCTTTGACATGGTTTCAGCTACGTGGTCTGTGACTTCTGCTGACCGACCACTCACACCCTTCTTTAGCAGTCAGAAGCAGGGACTCACTGGCTCTTTGCTGTGCTTCTTCTCAAGGTGACCTCCCATGCCATCACTGTATCTGAAGCCTTCCCCAGGCTAGGCCCTGTACCATTCCTCAAAGACAAGTAATCGGGCTCTCCACAACATCAGCCTTTCCACATCTCCTCCAGGGCTCCACTCTTGGGACTGGCTGGTCTGACTGTTTCTTGCTCTCTGCTCAGTCCTCTCAGCACAGGCCCACAAACTAGTCTACACAAGCTATTTTACTTTTGATCCTCATGCCTCCATCTTAAGACAGGCATAAGCTGCTGTGACTGGAATCCTGTGGTTTTTTTTTTTTTTTTTTTTTTTTTTTTTTTTTTAAATTCACAATAAGCAAAACACTAAGGAACTGAAATCCAAGTGCATTCTCCACACAGCCTCAGTGTCTGATGTTGACCTAACTACTCCAGCCTGAAATCTAAAGGCGGTGTGGAGTCTTAGGCAGTTCATTCTCCATGCCTCCTCCCTCTCCTATCACAGCATTCCTACATATCCCTAGCACTCACTTCATTAGTAGCCTCTGCTAATTTTTTTTTTCCTCGTTATGTACCAGGTAAATAGAGCAGCCACTACGAGTCCTGGTAAATGTATGCCCCTTCCTGCTGGACAGCAGGTCCTGAGGTACCAGAAAGGCAGTGCTCTCAGAAGCTATTCTGGCCTGTTGCTTACTGACTGTACTTATGCTCACCTTTATTTCCAAAGTGACAAGTGAGGATGGGAAGAATTAAGTGCAACAAGAGAAAGAGGATCACACAGATGTGATCTATGTGATATAAAGGATCACTTCTGATGTGCAAGTGCCTGCACTTGAATTTCAGAATTACGAAATGTGACTAACTGACTGATTTTAAGATCACAGGATTCTAGAGTACTCTAGACTATTCATCACTTCCTGTCTCTCTTCAGGGTGACCCACAGGGTCCATTTAGGAAGAGGGGCCACATGCACTGCTAGTCTTCCAGTCCTCCATGAACTCAGGGCACCCACCTCTCTACCACTATTCTTGCTCCTCTTTAGTCTTAATTTCTAGTTCTATTTTAGTAAAACACACCTTCATAACTGCTTCCTGTTTCTTTCCACTCCACCATTTTTCTGTCTTCCTTCCCAGTGTACTTCTACCTGGGGTTTGCCTCTGACAACGAAAGCGCACTAACACTCATCAGGCTAGCCCAACTGAAACACGCTTTAATGGATTTATCTTTTGAAAGAACTGGCCTTTTGCTAAAGTTTGTGCCACCCCCCAAAAAGAGAAAAAAATATTTAGTTCCTATTACTCAATGTTCTCTGTATGTGGCCAGTGAACAAATGTTAGCAAACTAGCTAGCAAAGTCCTAGTCCAGCCAGCCCTGTGCAGTCAAACGGCAGAGCTCCAGCTGAGCAATCGCCAACAGAGGTAAGTTTATGTCAAGTCACTGTCTCTCATTATGTCTGTTTTCCTTTCTGCCTTTGGTGTCAGTGCTGTAGGGCACAGAGGTCTCTAGTTCCACTGGTTCACTCTTGTAGACTGTCCTGCAGCTGTTCGTATTTAATGTCAATCCACTTCCCCAAGAAGGGCTGCCTAGTCACCTACTCAAGAGGTGAGGTCATCTGAACTTTCCCATTTTAATTAGTAAAAAAAGGAAAGCCAGTTCCTGGGGATGGGGGGTGGGGAGATGGAGAGAGAAAATCTGGGAGGAGAGTCTGGAGGACTAGGGGAAGAGAGGAACTCCAACATGGAAGCCCACAAGACCAGCTAGATCCAGGTGGGATTAATTGACATTAAACAACTACGAACATTAAGGATTTTACAGGTCTAATATCTCATATAGGTCAGTTTGTATCTTTGTCTAGTTGATGTAATCTTGTTGTGTAGAGGGTTTGTGGATTGAGAATCAAACACATAAACCTGTATGGAAAGCTATCGGGCTATAGAGTTGCAATTGTATGGCTTTTGGGGTAAACAAACGCCCCGAGATGGAGGCGGAAAGCAGGCGATGGGAAAACCGCCAAGGAAAGGGAGTTGCATGGACAAAGTAAATAAAACCCGGTGATGGCTCAGACCACAGAGGTGGGCGCAGCTCCGGTACTAAAATGGGACCTGAGGAGTGAGATCTCAGGGCAGATAAAGAGATAAACATTATTTATTACATAATATTTACTGCAACACTGTCCTGTCCTTCAAATCAATTGAGAATTTTGCTGCACCGATGTCACTTACCTGCCCTGCTCAAACACTTCTTTTTAGGTATATCTGAATAGCACCCAAGCAAAGTCTTCTTAACCTCAAGCCAAGACCCTGAGTGAGGGTACTCAGCCAGCTCACCACCCCCGCCACACACCAGTGTGATTCAATCACCTACTATAGTACTTGCCTTGTTCTCTATCAACGCACTCAGTTTGCTCAAAGTGCAAGTAGCACTGTACTCCCAAGCCTGCCTCTTGTGACCCACAACCCCAACCCTGCCTCCCGTTGTCATCTGAAGAACCCTAAGCCCACTCTTAAAAGCTCTTATGCAGACCACACCTTCAGCTTCTCTTCTACACAATGGGATCTGTGAATAGCAGCACTGCACTTAGCACAAGTGCTCAGCCCTTTAGCTCACTTTCCACAACTTTAAAAGGGCACACTCAGGGACATGCAAGGAGCTCACAGCTCTCACTCTGCCCTGGGTGGCCTCACCATTTCCACCAACTCCTTCATAGCTTTTCATCCCCTGAACTCTGCATCAGGTCTGTCAATGACCTGCAACCAGTGGGGCACAGGCTTCTGGAAGATGAGACATGTCCCCTTTTTGCTGCACCAGAGCTGGAACAGCATAACAGGCCATAAAGAAAACAGGCCATGAAGAAGACTCTTACTTACCAGAGGCCATCATAGCTACTGGAAACGATCAAGGATCCATCACGGTTAAAATGAACCTACAGATTGGAGACGGAAGAGAAGCTGATTTCTAACCAGTAGTATGTGTTTCTGGATCCCAAGGGCATCCTGCCCACAGAGCTCACTATGATTCCCTTTGAGCACCTGACAAAGCTAAAACTGGGGATGGGGTGGAGGTAAGGTGGGAGTTAGAGACCTACTCTTTCTCACCAGCAAAAAGTAAGAGATCAAAGTCAAGAATGGTCCACAGGTGCTCATTCTGTGCCCACTCGCTGCTATTCCAGATGCTCTACAGTCCCAGTGATGAAGCCAGGCCACCATGTCTCAGAGGAGATGCTCAGGCCACTATCCAAATTTCACTGAGTCCCTGGTGCCCTGCAGGTGACTCCAAGCCCTTATAACTACTGTTTTCACTGTTTGTGTTATTTTTTTGAGACAGGATCATGTAGCTATGGTTGACTCTGAATCTCCTATGTAACTATAGGTTCTAACTCCTAATCTTCCTGCCTCTGCTAAAGTGCTGGGGTTAAAAGCCTGTAACACCATATCTGTGTTTTATACAGTACTAGAAACGAAACCCAAGGACTGGTGCATCCTGGGCAAGCACTCTACCTATATACCAAATTGGTCACAATCTGGCCCTGCTTAAATCTTAGTGCCAGGAACTGAATTTATCTCCCAAATTTCTATAACTTTCACTGAGTCTTTGGTAGGTATGGCCCAAGATAAACCTTCTTACAAATGAACCCTCAATTCATGGTAGTGACTTGAGAAATGTTCCAGCTTCAGCTTCTTAGGCTCACAGGCATATAAAAACATTTACAAGCAGCCATTAGGTTCCAGGGCCTCTGGCATCATAGACCTGATGAGCCTCTAAAGCATTGGTACCAGAGGTCATTTTCTCCTCTGGACAAGTGCATGCCAGATCCTGAACAGCCACTCAACCACAACTGTCAGTCACATAGTTTCTTCCTTAGGGTAAGGCAATACAACTATCCACATTTATCTCTATTTTTAATATATACAAATTCTTACTAAGACATTAATAGGGTAAGGGATCAACATGGGCACCTGACTTTTCATGCAGCCCATGTGCAGGTAGCACCTTGAAGAAAACAAGCAAGTCCACAGGGTACTCAGACCCATCCTGGAGCAGTTAATAGGACTCTCTGCTGGGGATGAGGCACAATGAACAGTTAAGGAGACATTGATACAATGACAACTCACAGGCCAAGGTATAGCTAAGGAGAGGGTATATGAAGGGACTTCAGTTGAGACTGGGCATTAATTAAGTCATCAACTTGACAGAAACCTAGATATGTTTACAAAGAGAAAATCTTATTGAGAACATGTCTGTTGAGATATATAGCAACCTGCAGGGTGTTTCCTTGATGAACCAGTGCAATGGGGCCTCAGCTGTTAGTGAGGCCACATTCAGGCAGTGGTCCTAGCTTGTATAAAAAATTAAGATGACCAAGGCACAAATAAGGCAGCCTCTGCTCCAGCTCCTGTCTCCAGGTTCTTGTCCTAACTTTCCCCAAAGATATAACTGTGATGTGAAAGTATAAAATGAAAAATCTACTGGGCCGGGGTGAGGTACGCTTGCAATTCCAGCACTCAGGAGGCAGAGGGTGGTGGTTTGAATGAAAATGGCCTCCAGAGGCTCACAGAGAGTGGCACTATTAGGTGTGACCTTGCTGGAGAAGTGTTTGGAGGGATGACTCTGAGGTTTCAGAAGCTCAAGCCAGGCCCTGTGTCACTCTCTTCCTGCTGCCTGCTGATCTGGATGTAGAGCTCTCAGCTCCTTCTCCAGCATGGTACCATGCTTCTACCATGATGCTAATGGACTAACTACTGAACTGCCAGCCAGCCCCAATTAAACGTTTTCCTTTATAAGAGTTCCTGTGGTCATGGTGTCTCTTCACAACAATAAAAACCCTAAGGCAGATAGATCTCTATGAGTTCAAGGCCAGACTGATCTAAATATTGATTCCTGGATAGCTTTTTTTTTAAAGTTACTTATTTATTATATGTAAGTACACCGTAGCTGTCTTCAGACACCCCAGAAAAGGGCATCAGATCTCATTACAGATGGCTGTAAGCTACCATGTTGTTGCTGGGAATTGAACTCAGGACCACACTCACTATGTAGACAGGCCTTTCTCTGCCTCCTGAGTGCCAGCAGCCCTCACTCACTTCACAACCTCTCTATCAGTCTCACTTTCAAGTCTCAGCCCTGACTCAGTTCCTGTCCTGACTTCTTTCAGTGATGGGACTACGATTTGAAAATATGAGGAAATAAACCCTTTCTTCCCTAACTTGGTCATGGTGTTTCATCATAGCAACCATAACACAAACTTAAGACACTACAAGTTGCTTTTGGTCACTGTGCTTTATCAAAAAAATAGAATACCCTAGGATCCTATCATACTCATTAAAGCTAATCTACTCAAAATTCTCATGGTTCACTATTCTCCAGTCACCTCCAATCTGAAAAAGCACATTTAAGGACACCCCCCTTGAAAATCCCTGTCATCTACCTCCTAACCCACAGAGTGCCCCACGGTGCTCCCCACTATCCCCACCCACTACAGCACACAGGGCCAAGAGATATCTTGGCCTCTAGTAATTTGGATGCTACTAAACGTGAACAAATCAAGTTAGCCCAGCTAGAGGAAACTCTGCTGAATACAAGTTTGGACTTACGGCTGAGACTGGGTCCGAATGGGCAGGCAAAGTCTTGAGGCACTTTCCTGTCTTCACATCCCATATCCTGACACTTTCATCAAACTAAAGGTGAGACAGGACATTAAAGTGACTCTACAGGAACAGGAGCAGTAACAGTGTATGTAATCCCTGGGACCCAGAACCTGTCCCCACCTAGAAGTCAAACTGCCTACCCCAACCAAGAACCAAAATAATGACACTGTACACATCACCCTTGGAGGAGAAACCCACGCACTTACAGACCCTGAGACGATGAGGTTGGACTGGGGGTTGAAGTTGCAGCAGAAGACGTAGTTACTGTGGCCCTTCAGGGTCTTCAGACACTTTCCCTAGAGCACACATAGCATACCAAGGCCTGTGACTTCCAGGGCCTATAACCCCAGATACAAGTAGCACATATGAAGACCTGCCCGAGACCAGCCATCCACACGGCCCTCTCATCTCAACTAAGGGCACTCCCTGGAAGGGCAGTGTCACTTACGGAGCTCACATCCCAAATCTTCAAAGTTTTATCATCAGAGGCAGACACAAGGAGGTTAGAATCTGATGACCAAGCTACATCAGATATTCCCTTGGGAAGAAAAAAAAAGTCGGTTACCACCTCGTGGGACAAAATCCAAATGACCAGTAAAAGATCAGCCCTACCAATTTATACACCATGCTGTCGGGAAACCAGGCCAATGTTAGTACTACAAAATACCTGACCCAGAGCAAAAGACCACCACTATCAGCTCTGCCAAACTTCCTAGATTCACTCACCTGTGGAGGCTCAAAGTGCTGCACTATAATAAAAATATAAGGAGGCCAGGGTTGGTAGTGCAAGCCTGATTCTTAGGCGGGAGGACTGCAGTTCCAGACCACCTGAACTACTTAGTTATTTTGTTTTTTTCAGAGCTGAGGACCGAACCCAGGGCCTCACGCTTGTAGGCAATCGCTCTCTACCACTGAGCTAATCCCCAAACCCCCTGAACTACTTAGTAAGACCCTGTACCCACTAGACTTAAAGCCAAGTGGTGGTGGTGCACACCTTTTATTTATTTTATGTATATGAGTACACTGTGGCTATTTTCAGACACACCAGAAGAGGTCATTACAGATGGTTGTAAGCCATCATGTGGTTGCTGGTATTTGAACTCAGATCCTCTGGAAGAGCAGCCAGTGCTCTTAACTGCTGAGCCATTGCCCCAGCCCAGTGCACACCTTTTAATCCCTGCACTAGAAAGTTAGAAGCAAAGGCAGCCAGATCTCCAACTTTAGATCTCCAAATTGAAGGCCAGTCTGAGTAAGTCCCAAGACAGCCAAGGCACCCAGCCACCCTGCTCAACACCTAGTGCACCTCATAGAAAACCTACCAGTTTGTGACCAGATATAGTTTTCTCGAACTTTCCATCATATGCTCCCCAAATTTTAATGAGTTTATCAGCAGCTGAAAGGAATAAAAGGGAGCTTGGGTCAGAAGTTTGTGGCTGTACATTCCCCTAAAGTAAGGTCTGGGTCGCTCAATGAACTAAATGTGTAAACATGAAGGCACCCCTCTCACTGCAGAGCAGCAATAGCATATGAACAGGCAATTACTTCAGTCCCATACAAACATGCTGAATGCTAACCCAAAAACCAGTAATAAGTAACACAGTCCAGTCTCTTCATCCTCTTTCCTCCAACAAAGCTCAGACAGCCTTTCCACCAGCCAAAGGACTTAAATACTCACATGAACTTGCCAGCCATTCCCCATTGGGGCTGAACTTCACAGAGGACACAGCTTTTGTGTGGCCAGCCAGAGTGAACTTCAGGGCATAGTTTGGCTTAACGGGTGTGGGCTGTGGGAAACAGTACAGATTAGCCACAGGTAATACCACCACCCAGTCAACTCACTTGATAATCAAAGTGTAATCAGCACTAGCTGGCTCCAAACTCACATAAGACCTTACCACAACCTTATCTGATGTCACCCTTCACTATCACTTCTCTTCAAAGCCCCTACTTTCCCTGCAGTCCCCACCTGAGCACACCAAGAATTTGTAATTTTTTGGTCCAGGTATGGTGGTGCATGTCTTTAAGCCCACCACATGGAAGGGAGAGGGAGGGAGAGGCAGTCAAATCTATGAGTTCAATACTAGCCTGGTCTACATGTTGAGTTCAGGTCCTCACCAGCCAGGACTATAGGAGACCCTACCTCGAAACAAACTGTACTTTTTGATAAATCCACCCCCCACCTTAGTTCTGGGACACCCTGATGGGGCACCTAGATGCTATATGTGACCACTGCTGTGTGCTTAGAAACTCATACTGGCAGCATAGCTCACTGGGCAGAGAAGCCTAGACTAATGAAATAACGTCCCTGAAAATCTCTCCAGACTGTCTACACAGTGGTCCTGGTAGGACATACCTTGCTCTGTGTGGCTGATGAGGAAGGAGTGGGCTGTGCTCTTGCAGCCTCTGTCTCTGGCTTCTTCTCCTCCGTGGCCATGGCTCTGAAAACCACAAGGCAGGACACCATGAAGGGGGAGTCACAATGGAAGAGGCTGTCAGCTAAACCATACTCTATAGTATGGGGCCTATAAAATCTTCTCTTTAACAAAGGTTGTTGGAAAAATGGTTCACCAGTGGTTAAGCTCACTTAGACTAAGTTTGATTCCCACTTGTGGGCTTACTTTATCTGTGAGTCCAGCTCAAAGGATCTAACACCCTCTTCTGGCCTCTGTAGGGACTACATGCACATGGTACAGATATATTTATATATATAATATATATATATATATAATATATATATATATATATATATATATAAAGGGGAAAACCAAAGTAAAATAAAATTTTCCCCATAGTGTAATGGTACACGCCTTTAATTCCAGCCCTTGGGAGGCAGAGGTAGGTGGATCTGTAAGTTTGAAGCCAGCCTGGTCTACAGATAGAATTCCAGGACAGCCAAGGCTACACAGAAAAACCCTGCCTCAAAACAACAAAAACGTTATTGGGACTGAGCTGTAGCAACTCAGAGAATGTTCACCGAACATGCATAAGACACCCCCCCAATAAAACAATGATTCTGGGGCTGGAGAGATGGCTCAGTAGTTAAAAGTACTAACTGTTCTACCAGAGTTCAATTCCCAGCAACCACATCTGTAATGGGATCTGATGCCTTCTGGTGTCTGAGGACAGCTACATTGTACTCATAAATGTAAAATAAATAAATCTTTAAAAACTAAAGATTCCCAAGAAAAAGGGCAAAAAGGATAAACAGGAACACCACATTGAAACCTACAAGAAATAAACTGTTTCAAGCTGGAGATGATAACTGTCACCCTATCCCAAGGCTGAAGCTTCAGACACTCTGTGTGATGGCCTACTCTTGACTCTTGTGTGAGGCCAAGACTTAACCTTCAAGAAGGCTTCCCACTGCAGTACACAGATGTGTACAAGAATGGGAGCTTTGCTTCAAAGTATCCTTGACACAGTTTTTCAAAAGGCTATCTAAAAGAAACAACAGGCCAAGTGACAAGTTTGAGAACTTACCCAAGTTCTAAAATACACCCAAAACTTGAGGAAACATGGAATATGTACCCAGAGGCCTCTACCTCAGCTCCCTGGTGAACTCACAGGCTGCAAACTGCTGTCTACAATGCTAGGAGCTTACAGAGCTCAAGGATGCACAGAGTACTATGAAAAGAGCTACAAGAGTACAGCAGAGTAGCCACTGACCACATATGAAACCTCCGGAGGAGCAGCTGGAAGCACCAGAAGCAGTTGCAGAGCTGAGGGGAAGCCGCTATTCCAGTGAGCTGGATACACAGCAACTGCAACAGATTACTGCAGTTTACAGGTCTCCACCTGAATGCATCACAGAGAAGTATACCACGTGACTGGGAAATGAGTTAGTACTCCTCTAATAGAGAGCTACTAAAACTTGCAAACATCACTGGTCATGGATTCCTCAGCCATCAATGTAAGAAGCAATCATGATGTAAAGTCTAGCGTTGAGATTAAACCTGAAACCTCACATAGATCCACGTAAGACTAAGATGAGAAGACACCAAAAGAGAACAATGCCTCAAAGTCTTCAATCCTAGAGAAACAACAGCACCAATTACCACACGGGGCTCAGGTGCAGCCAGCTCCAACAAGGTCAAATCCTGCTGTAGCTCAAGCCCAGGTGCAAAGATAGGACTAGGGTAGGTCCCTTGGGTCTCGCCACAAAACAAAGCTCTTGTCCCCAGGATATATCAGCTGCTTGGTGCTTTTAACTTTCTGGAGACAGGGTCTTGTTATGCACCAATATTCAAAAACCTGTCTCAACCTTAGTATGGTTGGTGTGACAGGCATAAGTCAACTTCCAGGCCTGACCTGGAGATTATCCTTAATGCAACTATGGCTATGAGCCCCTAGAGCTAAAACTTTTGTGGTCCATTTAGGTAAATAGAGGAGCTGAGAAGACATAAGTAATGAAAAGTAATGGAAGTCCCATTCATTGACTATCTCATCTCCCTGATCCAGTGAAATGCGAGACCAACATTGTAGGGCAGATCTCTTGAGTGGGAAGTCTCTAGGAACTAAGCAGTTTCTTTTTAGCATATAGTGAGATTCACCTAGCCACGGGCAGTAGCTATCTAACAAGACACCAACTCCCAGCCCTGCCCAAATATTAACATATGAACTCAAGATTGCGACGTGGACTGAGTTCCAGGCCACAAACAACCAAAAGACAAGACAAAAAAGGTAAAAGACAAGAAAGAACATCAACATTAGCCAATCTGCAGCACTGCATTCTGGAGGCTCAGGAATTCAAAGCACTTAAATGTGAAGCTAGCACCAACCTGAAACTGTCTCAAAGAAAGCCACCAATTTCCAATTCTGCTGTGTAGAGCCAAAGAGCACTCTGGTGTTGTGTTAAGGTCACAGAAAAGCAGGACTTGGGGAGGGCAGCTCTGGGACGGAGGTATGTTAAGCAGGATCCTCAGCAGGCGGTTTGGAGCTGGCCTCTGCTGCCTACAAGGGAGGCATTTAACTGGCAGCCACAGCCGAAGCTTTACACTAGATCATAGGACAGCAGCCATCAGTCTCCCTCCAATCAAATGCAGATTCCTGGTTTCCACCCTAGAAACTGAGTACACAAGAATAGGAAGACAGAATGGTTCAGTCACTCAAGTGAGCGCAGTAGGTAACCCAACAAAGAGCCCCAGCCCATCCTCTCTGGGCTCCTGAATACCTAGGTCCTAGTAGCTTCACACCACTGTGCTCTCAACTGCCCGGCTGACCCAGACAACGCTCAAAAACCCCTTGACCAGTCAGCCCTAGTCAGGTAGAAACTTGCATTAGGACACTGGTGAAGGTTGTGCTGGCAGCACGAGAGGCGCCAAGTGGCCAAGGAAACCGGCGAGATGCTGGAGGGGTGTCCCCGATGAGACTCCCAGGGACGCCAGCCTGAGGTGTGAACCTCGAGGAGCTCGCAGGACTAGGGTCTAGGGGCGCAAGTAGGGGCCGCAGTGGAAGTAGCGGGCCGTGGCGGCCACAAGGGGCGGCGGGGTCGGGGCGCGGCCGCAAATGCGGCGCGGGGCCCGGCCCTAGGCCCACGGAACACGTGCGGCGCTGTGGAGCCCGGAGCCCGAGGGCCCTCGTGGCCGCCGCCCGCCTCGCGCCCTCAGGACCGAGTCACTCCCTTACCTGCCGGAGCAGCGGCAACGGGGCCGGGCGCTCTAGCGTCGCGTCGGGTGGCCCTGCGCGCGAGAGCTGACGATCTGGTGAACTGGGCGGCCGCGGCGCGGGAGACGGGAGGGATTGCGCGTGCGCGAGGGGGCGGGGCAACGGGCGGCGACGAGGGTCAGAAAAATTAGAGGAGGCGGAGCGCCTTAAAGGGCCCACCTGTGGTTCTCGCTTCCTATTTGACCGCCACTAGTATCAAATAACTGCAGACCGGAGTTCTCTGCAGTTAAAGATGGGTGAAAGTGTGCTTATGTGCCTCTCCTGTTATTCCAAGCTTTGTCGCCAAGCTAATAACAGCTTGCATGTTCAGGGCCGTGCCAATGGTGGACATCCACGAGGTCGGAAGTCCGTAGCTCCTGCGGTCTCCCAAGCCTACCACAGGGCGGGGGCTTCCTGCCTCTGCAAGCCACAGCTCAAATTGAACATACTTGCCTCTCCTCTAAGCTGGGAACATAAGGAGGCTGTGTTGTGCACCCCCACACTCACACAAAGGTCTTAGGAACTATCGCCACAGGAAAAACTGCAGTAGTGTCCAGGAAAGAAGGGAGACTGTTTGCTGACAAGAGAGGACCTACCTGTCTTACAAGACAAACAAAAATGTGGAGAGAAAAGGCAAGTGTCCCTAACACAGGGGCTCCAAGTCCTCCAACTATGCATGCATCTGGAACCATGCAGTGTCCCTTATCGTAGGTGTCCACAGCTCACATTCCGGGCAGCCGCAGCATCCACTACAATCCAGCAACCTTATGGCTCTGAAGCTCCATTTTAAAGACTCTGTCTCATTTTCACAAGATAGCCCCTGGCAGGCTGGTTGGCCTGCAGTTAAAGTTTTCACAGCCCTCTCTCATGTGGACTACCTCGATTCCTGTCACTAATGGGGGAGACACCCAGAGAGAATGACACAGGAACATAAGGAGAACCTGGAGCCAGGTCTGCACCTCTCACTTCACTGTTTAACTCACATGGTCTTAGACTCTCTTGGAGGTGGCCATGGCCTGTGCAGCCTCATCTTCCAGTCTGGGAATAGCAAATATAGCATGGGGAATCCGTGCAAAAGGACTGAGTATCTGAAGCTTGAGAATGTATAGTGTGTGGTTGCCATAGTTACAAGAGTGTGAGAAGACTAGCAATTGGCCTGGAATCTCCTAAAGGCACAGACACAACTCTTGTGGCTCTGTGTGCCTAACAGGCCTATGCCAGGAGCCCTGGATGGGGCGTAGCATGGAAAGTAAGAATAACATCTCTGTATCTGCCTAGCTAACAGGACAGAAAACCAAACATAGTTCTGAACTTCCCTCTGCCACCTCTCTGATAACATTCAAACCCGTCCACCTCCATCCTCATCCTGGCTCTAAGATGTGGTCTTTTCCAAATTCCAGCCAAACAATTGCTAAAGATCCAGGTAGAGTATATGCATAGCATGCACGAAGCCCTGGGTTCAATCCCCAACACTCATTAACCAAGTGTGGCATCACAAGCATTAGGGAGCTCAAGGCAGAAGTATCCTGTACTTCTGTGTTCAAAGCTCAAAACCCTGGGTTCAAGTCCCAGCATCTCACAAAGCCGGAGTAGTGAGCATACCTGTCTCCCAGCCCTCCGGGAGGGGCCGACAGGCAGATAAGAACTTCAAGGTCATCTTTGATTACACCAAGAATTCTGAACTGGCTAGTCATAAAAATGACCCCTACACATCCATAGAGAGTGGTACTATTAGGTATGGCTTTGTTGGAGAAACTATGTCACTTAGGAGATGGGCCTTGAGGTTTTAAATGCTCAAGCCAGGCTCAGTGGCTCACAGTCACAGAAAAACCTGTTGGCCTAAGGATCAAGATAAGAACTCTCAGCTCTTTTGCCAGCATTAAGTCAGCCTACATGCTGCCAAGCTTCTGCCAGGATGATAATGAACTAAACCTCTGAACCTGTAAGCCAGTCCCAGTTAAATGTTTTCCTTTATAAGAGTTGCAGTGGTCATGGTGCCTCTTCCCAGCAGTACAACCCAAACTAAGACAAGGATCAGTCTGGGGCTACATTGAGACCCTGCTTCCAGCATTACCACCACCACCATCATTACCACCACCACCACCATTACCACCACCATTATCATCAACATCACCATCTCTGCTTTGTTGAGTCAGAATGGAGACTACAAAAGAGGGGAAATGTTAGAGAATGATGATTCACAGTAACTAGATCTTAACCAGGGATGAATTGGTTAACTGCTTCAGGGAGCAAATTTTTTTTCAAGACTCATTTATTTATTATTTCTATGTTCCTTTGTATGTACCTCCATGGGTTTATATGCACTAATCATCTGCAAAAGCCATGGGGTCAGAAGAGGATGATGGACCCCCTGGAACTCGAGTTGCATGTTGTTTCCAACCTGAAATGCCGGTGCTGGGAATTGAACCAGTTTTTCGATAAGAGCAGCATGTGCTCCTAACTGCTGATCCATCTCCTTAGCCCCCTAGCAATTCTAGAAAGTTCCTCTCCACTCTGTCAAAGCTCTCCTATCAGCCAAGCATCTTCCTCATTTTCCAAGTTCCAACCACCAGGCAGCTATCCTTCAAAAACTTGCAGCAGCCCACTTGGGTTTGCTATCTGGATCCCCCAGACATGAAAGAGCTGCAGCCGTGGCTCCACAGCTGCCTGCTCCTGCTGCCCAGTAGGATCTTCTTTTATTACAGTTCCTGGCTCCGTGTGTCCTGGGCCTGCCGAAGTAGGTCAGGATCCCTACACAGCGGTCTTGGCAGTTGGCAAGAAAAAAGAAACTGGAGAGGTGACATCTATTAAATACTGGATAGAATTTAATTCATCAGTAGTTAATCTTTTCTAAACATTTTAATCATGTTTATTTATTTTGTTGGGTAAGGGGGGCTCGAATGCTTTATGCGTGTGGAAGTTGGAGGGCCTACCATGTGGGTCCCAGGAATAGAACTCGGGTCTTTAGGTTTGGCAGCAAGTTAACTTTACCCACTGAGCCATCTTTAGGTTCTCTTATTTTTCAAGACAGGGTTTCTCTGTGTAGCTCTGGCTGTCCTGGAATTTGCTTTCTGACCACGCTGGCCTTGAACTCACTGATATTTGCCGGTCTCCGCCTCCAGAGTGCTGGGATTAAAGGTGTGTGCTGCCACCACGCCTGATATGAAAATCAGATTGACTTGACTGAGACCCACCAGGGAGAGAAGTGAAGCACCTCTGGCTTGTTTCTGTGAGGACATTGTCAGAATGAATTAAATAAAGTGGTTGAAGACATGCTGTGAATGGGGGGCACCTGGGCTTAGGATGAGAGCCCACATGGAATGAAAGGACACCAACTTCCTCTGCTTCCTGGTTGTCATGAGATGAGTAACCTCTGGCAAGGCCCCTGACCCTGGTGCTATGCCTCCCAATGGGCCCAGAAACAAGACACGTGACAAATCTCTCCAGTCTGTGAAAGGGGCTCGTGAAAGGTGCTAATAAAGACACTAGTTGGGGCTGGAGAGACGGCTCAGTGGTTAAGAGCATTGACTGCTCTTCCAGAGGTCCTGAGTTCAAATCCCAGCAACCACATGGAAGCTCACAACCATGTTCACAAGAAGCTCACAAGAAGTACAAACAAGGGAGAGATGACTTTCTCCCCTCCCTCGTCCCTTAACACCTGTGACAGGTGGGAGAGCCGGAGTCCTGGGACTGGGAGAACTGGCCATGTTCCTCACCAGCTGTGAAACTCAGGAAAGCAGGCCCTTCAGCTCACCTGGGCAGCAGGTAGAGCTGGCCCTGGTTGGGGGTTGCTGGTGAGCCAGCCCCAAATGTGTGAGAATGGGAGAGCTAACCAGCTCAGATACCCCTCAGGCCCAAATCCAGGGCTCTGAGTTCCCCGACCCCAACATCTACCCAGCAGCGAACTGCTGGAACACATTGAGAGGCTGGTCCTGTGGGCTTTCCTTGAGACAGGGCAACAACAGGATATGCTAGAAGTCCCTGTGGGACACGCTAAAGCCTGACAAGGAGGGTTTTTTCTCTGTTGGGGTAGGCGTCAAGAGTGGAGAGTGGGTTGGAGTGGAGGGGGAAATGAGAGGGATTAGGATGCATGATGGGAATGAAATTCACAAAGAGCCAATAAAAAGGGGGCTGGAGAGATGGCTCAGTGGTTAAGAGCATTGACTGCTCTTCCAGAGATCCTGAGTTCAAATCCCAGCAACCACATGGTGGCTCACAACCATCTGTGATGAGATCTGATGCCCTCTTCTTGTGTGTATCTGAAGACAGATACAGTGTATGCTTATAATAAATCTTAAAAAAAAAAAAAAAGAACCAATAAAAACTACAAAAAGAAAGTGTTGGTTCTTCAGGGAAGGGAACATCCCCAGAACAGGCTTAGTGCTAGTGAGTCTAGTTATCACCTGCTAGAGGACTTAAAATTATAGGGAAACCGTATTTGTTGCCTTGCGAAGACTATTTTCTTCACAACAGAAAACCATCCAACTCAAAGAGAATGAGATGTACCAGGGCTGAGCAGCAGTCCTGTGGTGGTGGGAGTGCTGTGGCCTGAAACAGGGACAGAGGAACCTCTGGCCCTTTAACTGAGCCCAGAGCTTTGAGGCAGGGTAGATTCCGAAGGATGGCAGTTAAAAGAGGGCGGGTCTGGAAACCAAAGGACCCTAGGGCTCGGGTTCCAGGAGCTGCCCCCCTGCCCCAGATTCCCTAACTAGACTGCAGGCTTCACTCATCCCAGGTGCTCCAGCCCTTGGCAGAAGAACCAGATGTTGAATGCCAGCCCAGGTAGGCAAAAAGTGGGGTTGTTAGTGTGCATAAGTTCTCTTCCCTGGCAACCTGGGGGCAGCTAGAATGTCTGGAGGATTAGTCCATCTCGGACCTGCTTAGCACCTTCCTGCCCTCATGTCTTGCTGTCCCCTGCATACTGTGTCCCCAGAGTCGCAGTTCTCCCCTGCCTCAGGTGTCCAGATAACAACAGTGACAGAGACAGAGACACAGCTCCATGCTACCATTTGCACTTACCTTAAGCTTTTCGGGAACTCCCATGAGAGATAAAGCTAGATTCTTGGCTTCAACATTGAACATAATTTCAGAATGAGCCAGTGTGAAGTGGAGTTGGGATTCACTGAAGATCAAAGAAAATAACATTTTAAGCAGAAGGGTTAAGAGAAAGACAAAAATCTTAGAAAGTATGAAGGACATACGTAAGAGCTTATGTGGGCATCCATTAAAGTCATACTTTATTGTCTTTGCAGTGCTTGTATATAAAGAATTTAGGTGAGGGTCTAGGAAATTATCTTCTAAGAGTAGCTAAGAACTGAATGAGACTACAGGGTGGTTCCTGGAGGGCACCCAAGCCAGCACCCATCCATGTTAGTAGCTCATAACAGTCTGTAAGTCCAGCTTTGGGTAGCCAGTGCTTCTAGCTTCAGCAGATACCTTCACTCAGACATTCACATAAACAAACAAAACAAACAAACAAAACCCAGCCAAGTGTGTATGTGTACTTAGGAGACAGAGAAAGGTAGACTGGACCTCTGAGTTTGAGGCCAGCATGGTCTACAGAGTGAGTTCCGGAATAGCAAGAGCTACACAGGGAAACCCTGTGTCAACACCCCTACCAAGACAATAATTTTAAAAATACTTGTTGAAATCTCACATATATATAGATATACACATCCCTGTAAGATACAAGGGATGCAGGAAAATACGGTATTTCTAATGCAAACAAAGCCAATGCTCTTGTTTGAGATTCCCAAAACCTGCTTAGGGAAAGGAATGGGGTTCTACCCAATGGCATGCTGTTGTTAGTTGTGTATGTTGCTGATTTCCCTGAAACTGTGGGTTCCCTGCTGGCCACAGGCTTCAAATGGATTCCCAGGTGAGGGGCTCCCTCCCTTCCTACATCCCATAATTTCCCATCTTTCTATCCTGCTTCCCTCAGCCTGTTCCACAGGTACAGTAGAGTCAGCTGAATGCACTTTGAATAACCTCTGGCTGTGCAGAAGAGATTCCTTCTCTCTGGCAGCCAGTCCTTCCTTGTGCAGCCTGTCATTTTTCTAGACAAAGTTTCTCTGTGTTGTTCTGGCTGTCCTGAAACTCACTCTGTTGACCAAGCTGGCCTGGAACTCACAAAGATCCGTCTGCCTCTGCTTCCTGAGTCCTAGGACTAAGGGCATGTGCCACCATGCCATCACCCAACACTTCTCTGTACTTCTAGGTTGGCCACAGCCCAGTTGCTTAGCACCCACTCAGATTCAAAGCGTCCCTGTCCCAGGAAAACAGACTGCCCCTCCTCATGGCACCATTATTCCTGAAGTATCAGGGTCCATCACCCAGGTACCTGCTGAGGGAAGATAATAGTACTCTACAAACAACCCTGTAATGTCTGCTCGTACTGAGGGCTGGGTTGAAGTCCTGGACCGTACTCTTCCCAGCAAACTGCAGAGCAAAGTTCCTGGGATGGGACTCTGCTTTGCCTCCAAGAGGTGCTAGGAGCTCACTACACCGGATGTGTCATAAGACCATCTGGCCCCAGAGCAGACGGGGCCGGGTCTTGGAAGAAGAATCTCAAGAATGTGGCCGTGCTCCGCTCCCAAAGCCAGGCCACACCTAGTTGTCTCAGTGGTTCCTCCTAGCTGGTTCAGGTTGAGCTCCCTAGATTAGAAAAGGCCTGACAAAAAAAGGCAGATGTGACAGCCCTGAGGAGTTCAGAGGCCCTGAGGCCCAGGGGATATTTGGTTCTCTCTTCTCTCTCTCTCTCTCTCTCTCTCTCTCTCTCTCTCTCTCTCTCTCTCTCTCTATCTATCTCTATCTCTATCTCTGTCTGTCTGTCTGTCTCTCTCTAATACAGGGTTTCTCTGTGCAGCTTTGCTGCCCTGGAATTTGCTCTGTAGACCAGGTTGGTCTCCAACTCCTGCCTCCCAAATGCTGGGATTAAAGGCTGCAGTGCCAACACCACCTCAGGGCTATTTCTACTATTATCTTTATTACTATTGTTCTGTTTTGTTTGAGACAGGGTCTCGAGCATAACACTAAATAGCCTAAAACTACATAGACTAGGCTGGCCTCGGACTAACAGAGATCTTTCTGCCTTGTAGTGCTAGGACTAAAGGCATGAACCACCATGACTGCCCCCACCTGATTTGGGGGTGTGGTGGGAGTGGGCGGGGTCTGTCTCTGAACCTGATGCTCACAGACTTGGTTAGACTGGACAGCCAGCTCCGCCTGCCCGGTGCCGGAGTTCCACATGGATGTCACATGGATGTCACAGTGCCTGGTTTTTATATGGACGTTGGGCGTAGAAGCTCAATCCAGCACACAAGACCATCTTCTGTGAAATATGAATTTGGCAGTCCCTGTTCTGTCAATCATGGTGGGGTATGTTCATCCAGTCATGTTCCTTTCTGAGCACCTATTGTTTACAATTTTACTGAGCACCTACTTTCATAGGAGATCCCAACCTTCTGCTGTGTACAGATAATAAAAACGGGGCTCAGAGAAAGCGTCAGTGTGTAAGCAAGGATATGCTAGGGCTTGACCCTGTTCTTCCGGCCTCCTTAGCCCTACTATATATTCGGGAAACAGATCAGCTCTGGTGGGGCAGAGGTCAGATGTTATTCTTTTCCTACTGTTCCCACAGCAGTGTCTCAGGCTGCACAGTAGTTTCTTCTCCAGCCCCACTTCCTCTCCTCCTGCTGCCTCTCGGACACTCTTGGAAACTGCAGGGCTCCACTCTTTTGGGGATTATGGGTTGACAGCTTTGCCCTGCCAATCAGAGGCATATTCCGAAGGGAGGGATGAGCTGTGTTTGGGGTGTGCTGGTGCACAGTGTGTCCCCCAATCCCCTACATGCACAATAGGAAACTAAAGGACTGAAGAGAGGGATCTAGACCAGGCTGAGGATACAGTGCTGGCCTTCCTGGGTTTCCCACAGGCTCCCAGAGAATCCCCAGGGAGGGGCAAGCAGCTAAAAATAGAAACACTGACTGACACAGGGGCCAGAGGCACCGACCAGTGCTGGACTCTGGGCCTAGCACCGTCAGCAGGCTCTCTATCTTGACTCCTTCCCATCCTCTGAGGTTACAACACAGCTTAGGCTGGAGCCAATGTGGGAATGTGAGTGGCTCGGTCTGTGTCTCACTGGTACCTGAGGCCAGTCTGGCCTTGGGGGCAGCGCCAGAAGTGGGACAGCCACCCTACCAACACCTAGACCAGCAGCCAGAGTCTCATTGCCAGTGGAACACAGCTGCTGTAGAAATAGTCATCTCAGTCCAGGGGCTCCTACCCAGCCTTTGACCACTTGGTTCCTGGATAAAAGACACAGGCCTTTATATCTGTAATAAGCCTAATCAGCTTAGATACTTCCCTCTGTGCTAACGGAATCTACTTCCCCATCCATAACCCCGAGCCATACTTTGTCGCGTTCCAACTGGGCCGCTCTTAACTCCAATTGGCCAGCCCTCACAGCCATGTTTTCAGGATTCATCTACCCCACAGCAGCTTCCTCCTTCTACTCCCTCACTCATGGCTCCTGGTTCTCTTCTGACTACAAGCCAAACTCCTGCCTATTTCAGTTCTGTCCAGATATAGGTTGTAGGCATTTTTGTCCAGCAAACAGGGGTAACTTAGGGGGTAAGGTCACTTGTGTCTATACACAGATTCTCTCATCCTTGGGGGCCAGTTTTTAGCATGACAACACATAGCAAAAGACCAAACCTCAACACACAACTCCTTGGTGTAGGACAAGAAGGCCAGCCCAAAGTTGGGGCAATGGAGATGTGGTACCTTAGGCAGCAACATATTGGTTTGTGCCTGAGTTTCTGGGCCTGTGTTTAACTGTTGGGGACCAGAATGTAGGAACAGTTTCATTGTCCAACTAATAGAAACTGTGTTGCCATGTGTTGTAGGACAAGACTTTTTTCTAGGGAGATACCACTCACATGGCTATGGGCCCCAGACAGAGAACTTGGAACAGATCAAAGTATGGGTACCACAAAAGTCTAACTAATGAACCAGTGAGTTTGATTGGGGTGAGTTAGGGGTTACTTACAGGAGCAGAAAAGTCTGAAAAACAGCTGTATCACCAATACCACATGGTTGACAGCTCACAATATCCCCCTGTAACATGCTGACAGCCCACATGCATCTCAGCTGTTTGAAGAGTGCCCTTTCCAAGTGACTCCATTGGTTTAAACCTCTTCCAGGCAGCTGGTTTCTGCATCTTCTAGGAAACTGGTCTGGTCTCAGGATCTTCTTTGCAGCTTGGCCTGTCTGAAAGTCAGTTTTTGCTGCTTACTCTAGGAGAGCGGGACCTAGTGAATCTTGTCCATTTCAGGGACTTCCTGAAGCTATTTTGGTTTACCCTCCTGCTTGAGGTTTCCTGTAGGAAGGGAACTGCTACAGAACACCATGGATTGGGGACATGACTTAGCTGGAAGTACTTGCACTCTATCCCCAGAACATGTAAACCAGGACAACATAAAGAGACACTGTCTCAAAAAGAACTACAAAAACACTGATATGCCTACACACTAGGAAACAAAAAAGTTTACTTCTTCACACACACACACACACACAATTATTTATTTATTTATTTATTTATTTATTTATTTATTTATTTATTTATTTAATGGACATGAGCTATGAATACACTGTAGCTGTTTTCAGACACACCAGAAGAGGGCATCAGATCCCTCTACAGATGGTTGTGAGCCACCATGTGGTTGCTGGGAATTGAACTCAGGACCTCTGGAAGAGCAGCCAGTGCTCTTAACTGCTGAGCCGTCTCTCCAGCCCCAAAATGATTTTCTTAAATCACAAACTACAGGGTTGAGGGTACAATATGGCTGTTCAAAGAACTTACCTAACACAAACAGGGGCCTGAAAATTAAGTTATGGAAAGTAAACTGAAGTTGAACTGTGTGGTGGTTTGAAAGAAAATGTCTCCCACAGGATAATAGGAAGTGGTACACTCAGGAGGTGTGGCCTTGTTAGAATAGGTGTGACTTTGTTGGAGGAAGTGTGTCACTGTGGGTGAGGTTTGAGATCTCAAATGCTCAGGCCAGGCCTAGGCCTAGTGTGACTTTTTCTTCCGCTGTCTGCTCATTCGGATGTAGAACTCTCAGTTCTTTTCAAGCACCGTGTCTACCTGTGGGCTGCCACGCTTCCCACCATAATGATGGACTAAACCTCTGAAATTGTAAGCCAGCCCCAGTTAAATCATTATAAGAGTGGCCCTGGTTGGTATCTCTTCATGCAATAGAAACCCTAACTGAGACAGCAGGGGCTGGGTACTGCTGTGATAGCCCTGCCCATGTTTGCATTAGAAAAACAGACTCTTTAAGTGGGGTCTTAGGAGCATGGACGACAGCGCTGCTGAGGATGATTTAAACTTTGGGGGCCTGGCTCAAAGAGTTTGAGAGAAGAATAATATTAGTATGTGACCTAGAGATTGTTCTTGTGATGTTCTGGTGAAGAATGAAGCTACTTTCTGCCTATGTCAAAAGAAATCTGCCTGAGGCTAAATCAAAAAGTTTTAGATTAATTAGGTTGGCAGAAGAAATCTTTTTTGAGACAGGGTTTCTCTGAGTAAACTAGGCTGGCCTCAGACTCAGAGATCTGCCTGCCTCTGCTTCCTAAGTGTTGGGACCACCTTCCTAAGTGTGCTGCCACCTCCTGGCAGAGTAAAGTTCAAAACTGCCTGGTTATCAACTGTCCTGTTGTTAGTATTTACTGGCATGCATCCTGTGATGAAAAGGAGCGGGCTGGAGAGATGGCTCAGTGGTTAGAGCACTGACTGCTCTTCCAGAGGTCCTGAGTCCAAATCCCAGCAGCCACAGGGTGCCTCACAGCCATCTATGATGGGATCTGGTGCCCTCTTCTGGTGTGTCTGAAGACAGATACAGTGTACTCACATACATGAAATAAATAAGTAAATTAGAGGGAAAAAAAAAGAATCTGCAAAGCTGTTTTCCAGAGTAGGCTTCCTTCCACCAGCTGCCCATGAGCATCCTCTAGCACTTTGGATTTCCCATGACTTGTGTCCCCTTACCCCCATTTCTCTAACTTCTCATGTCTATGTTTATGGTGTGTGCATGTACCTGGGAACATGTCCCAGTGTGGAGGTCAGAGATTACTGTTAGAAGTCTCTCTGAACCACATTTCCTACCTTATTCAAGGAGGCAGGGCCTCTTAATCAAACCCAGAGATCACTGATGTGGCTAGTCCTCAGCTTGTCTCAGGATCATCTGTCTCCACTTTTCAGTGGCTGGAATCGCCAGTAAGCCTGCAGGCCCACGTGGCTTTTACGTGGGTTTTGGGGATCTGAACTCTCATTTCTCTTGTCTGCATGGCAAGAGATCTAATTACTAAGCTATCTCCCTAATCCCAACTTTTTTGTTTTGTTTCTTTTTGAAACAGGTTCCTGGAACTTGCTATATAGACCAATGTAGCATCAAATTCAGAGATCCACCTGCCTCTGCCTTTCAAATGTTGGAAACAAACATAGGCGTGTCATCATATCCAGTGTATTTATTATATATATATATATATATACACACACACTGTCACTCTCTTCAGAGACATCAGAAGAGGGCATCAGATGTCATTCAGATGGTTGTGAGTCACCATGTGCTTGCTGGGTTGAACTCAGGTCCTCTGGAAGAGCAGTCAGTGCTCCTAACCACTGAGCCATCTCTCCAGCCCCCAACATTTTCTTATTATAAACTTCACACAAAATTTGTCACAAAAAATTGTTTTTGTTTTTTGATTTTTGTGACAGGGTTTCTCTGTGTAGTTCTGGCTGCCTGGAACTTAGCTTGATATATAGATCAGGCTGACCTCAAATTCAAATCAGATTGCCTCTGCCTTTCAAGTGGAATTAATGGCATAAAAAAAAAAAAAAAAAAAAAGACAGGCACTTATGAATTTCAGCTAGCCTGAGACTCCTGTAGCTGAGAATGCCCCTTGAATTTCTGGACTTTGGGCATGCCAAACCCTTTACCAGCTAAGCCATACCCTTCTCCCCATTTTAGCCATCCCGAAGTATGTCCTTAACATCAGCCCAGCTCACCTTCAGAACACTTCCAAATGGAAGGTCTGACCCAGGAAGTGTGAGCTTCCTCTCTCTTCCTCCCTCTAAACACCACCCTGAGGGCAAACCTTCTTTCTGTCTTTGTGCATTGGCCAAGACCAGGTACTTGAAGTGAATGGCACTCCTAGAGTGAGTTCTTTGTGTCTGGCTTCCTTCAAGCAGTTTAAAGTCTTTCTATTCATCCCAGTACCAGAACTATGCTGCGATTCTGACTCTCTTTCCCTTCTTAAGCTTCCCTATGTTAGAGGTTCTGATTCACCGTCTGCATGGCCAGCTCTTGCTGCTTTTTGGTGAATCCCAGTGCTAACACAGGTTTTCACATATATGCTTGAGCTGTGCCTTTTATTCTTTGTGGACATCTCACGGTGGCACCAGTTTTGTTTCTCGTCTAGCTGACGGTGTGCTTATTGACAGCTGCATATGGCCTTTGCTTATGGGTTCAAAATGTAATTACAGTTAAAAACAAAACAGCCTCTTGCTGGGCTGGGCGGCACACGGAAGGTCTCACAAATGCTGGACAAAGGTGCTAAGGCTGAGCTAGGTCTCCAGCCCTTCCAGCTTTCCCTTTTCTCTGTTTGGTTGCTTGGGCAACACTTGTTGCATTGTCCAGACCTTGTCGTAAATCTGGTGCCTCAGTCTCCCAGATAGCGAAACTACAAAATTACCCTGGGACTGGGGTGGTAGGTGTGCATACCTTTAATCCCAGAATTTAGGAGACAGAGACAGGATAACTTTGACAGCCTGGTCTATAAAGATCTGGGACAGCCAGAGCTACATAGAAAAACCCTTTCTCAAAAGAACAATATACATATATTGGGGGCTGAAGAGATGGCTCAGTGCTTTGGAGCACTTGCTGTTGCAGAGGACCAGCGTTCAATTCCCGGCACCCGTATGGTGGCTCACAACATCAGACACCAGATCCCTAGACACTTTGAGGACACACACATCCATACAGGCAAAAACACTCATACAGACAACATTTTAGATGATAAGTGGACCTGAAGAACAGCTCAGCAGGGAAATGTGCTTGCTAACAAGCCTAATGACCAGCATTTGATTCCTAAGACCCACATTACATTATGGAAGGAGAAAAGTAATTGCTACAAGTTGTCCTTTGACTTTTCCACGGTATACACACACACACACACACACACACACACACACACACACACCACTTATGCATGCATCCATGCATACATGCACACATATACTTACATACACTCACAGGCATGCTCGTGCACACACACATATACACATATCCATAAACACACATGCACACATTCCCAAGCATTAGGGTGTGCCTTTAATCTAAAAACGTAAGAATGCTGAGGCAGGAAGGTTGCCAAAAGTTTAAGATCAGCCTAGGTTACAGCTCAAGACCTGTCTCACAAAGCAGATGTACCAGAGAGATAGCTTCAGTGGTAAGAAAGCTTGCTATTAAACCCAACAACCTGAATTCGATCCCTGGAACCCAGCCTCATAGTGCAAGGTAAGAATGGACTTCTATAAGTTGACCTCTGACCTCCACAAGTATGCTGTGGCACTAGAAATAAACGAAGCTTAAAACTTTGAAAACAAAGAAGGCTGTGTGTAGCATATGTGCCAGTATTTTAGCACTTGAGAGGTAGAGACAGGAAGATCAGTTTAAACCAGCTTCAGTTGCATATCTAGTTCAAGACCAGTCTGGGACTATACAAGGCCTGGTCTCAGGGAGGGAAATAAATAAATAAATAAATTATATATATATATATATATAATGTATATATGTGCCATACATGCTAATGATTAGTGGGAGGGAGGATTAATTTTGAGTACCAATGTGATTGGCTTAGTGGATATAACACTAGTTGTGTAAGAGTAAAGACCAGAGTTCAAGTCCCTAGTCCCATATAAATGCTGAGCTGGTAATTTTGGCTCAGAGGACAGAGGCGGTGGGGCAAACTGAATTACCAGTTCCAGGTTCAGTGAGATACTCTGCTCTGAAAATTAGCTGGATGGCGCTGGTGAATTTCCTTAATCCCAGCACTCAGAAGGCAGAGGCAGGTGGGTTTCTATAAGTTTTGAGGCCAGCCTGGTTTACAGAGAAACCTTGTCTCCAAAAACAATCAAGAAAAGGAAAAAGAAATTAAAGCAGAGATAGGTGGGGTGGTGAACAGAGGCAGATAGATGCTGTGAGGCCCTGTCTAAAAAGACAGGAAGGAAGGAAGGAAGGAAGGAAGGAAGAATGATAGCAGAAGGCACTCCATGTCAAACTCTGGCCTACAGGAGCAGGAGGATGGATATGCATGTAAAACACTCTCTCTCGAGCGCACACACACACACACACACATGCTAGCACACTCCTGGGTGTGTCTGTGAGAGCAGCACCATGTCTTGTCTGGGAACTCAGATAAAAGGAGTAAAGAGAAGGGATCTGAAACTGCAGACATCCTCTCTCCCCTGAACTTCTGAGCCTCTGTCCCCAGCCCGAGTGCTGGGGTGACAGGGGCACATCCCACACCCAATATTTGTTTGTTTGTTGAGATGGGGTTTCTCTGTGCACCCTTGGCTGTCCTGGAACTTACTGGGTAAACCAAGCTGGCCTTTCTGGGACTAAAGGTGTGGGCCAACACTCAGCCCAACTCACTACTGCCCATTGAAAAAAGGTGTCTGTGAGTTGAGAAGAGGGTGCTCCTCCGGAGCTGGAGTTACAAGTGGTTTCGACCACCCAATCTGGTCCTCTGAAAGACCACCAGGTGCTCTTAGCCACTGAGTACCTCTCCTGCCCTGCTGTCCTTCATTCTTGTGTCTCTGAAAAAAAGTCTGTTCAGGCTCTCTGCTCATTATTTAATGTCTCTGTGTGTGGGCGTCTTTCATTTCTCTTTCTTTCATTTTCCTTTAAAGTTTTCTTCTTTTTTAAAGAAAAGATTTATGTATGTATGTATGTATGTATGTATGTATGTATGTATGTATGCATTTACACTGTAGCTGTCTTCAGACACAGCAGAAGAGGGCATCAGATCCCATGACAGATGGTCGTGAACCACCATGTGGTTGCTGGGAATTGAACTCAGGACCTCTGGAAGAGCAGCCTGTGCCTTTAACCACTGAGCCATCTCTCTAGCCCTTTCTTTCATTTTCTTTTAAAATCTTCCTTCCTTTCTTTTGTTTCTTTGTATCTTTCTTTGCGAGTGAATTGTAGCAGTCTTACATTGGGATACTAGTTGGGAATTAATTAGTGATTACAAATACCTTCTTCCAGTCAGCTGGCTGGTCAGTCTCTTGCTTCTGGTGCTCAGCTGAAGCTTCTTGGGCTGATGTAACCTCCTTGTATACTCTGATTCTGAACGTGAGCTTTCAGTTGAGGTAACATCAAACATCATCACTAAGGCCAATGTCATGTAGCTCTTCCTGGTTTTCAGAGGTTTTAGTCTCGGGTTTTAGATTTTTTGTCTTCGATCCTTTGTGAATCTGTGTTGTATGTGGTATCAGGTGAGACACAAATTCTATTCATGGCATTCAGAATTTCCTAACATCATCTTCAGGGGGCTGTATTGAAAATGAGGTGACAATAGGTGGTTTTATTTCTAAACAGGCCCCTCTGTTCTGGTGGTCCGTGTGCATCTTTGCTTTTAATACTATATAGTTAAATGATATAACTTGAGAGCAAATCCCAGAAACACAGGGAAGTACATCCTTGAGGTTAAGGTTGGCACAAAGCATGCAAATCAATCCACCTGCCTCTTGAACAGAACAAAGATTAAGTTGTATTTCCAAGACATGCATAAAGGCATCTGACAACATCTTGTGCGTGTGTGTGTGTGTGTGTGTGTGTGCCAGCTAGTACATATAGGTGCAGTACCCACAGAGGCTAGAAGTCAGTTCCCCCTGGGACTGAAATTACAGGCAGTTGTGAGCCAGTGGGAACTGAACTTGGGTCCTCTGGAAGAGTAATATGTGCTTTTAACTGCTGAGCCATCTCTCCAACACTCCCAACTCTGTCCAATATCCTTTCTAGATAAACAGTCCCATCAGTCAAGAGTGTGAGGAAATTCCCTCAGCACAACAAATGAGAACAATTAATGTGGAGGAAACACAAGGTTGGCCATGTTTGTCCCTGAATCAGGACAATGAGATCCTGTCTCAAAATAAAATCAGGAACAAAGCGCTTCTATCTAACATAGTGCCAGAAAGTACTAACTAACCATCAGAGAAAAGAAAAAAAGAAGAGAAAGGGGCTGGAGAGATGGCTCAGTGGTTAGAGCACTGACTGCTCTTCCAGAGGTCCTGAGTTCAATTCCCAGCAACCACATGGTGGCTCACAACCATCTGTAATAGGATCTGGTGCCCTCTTCTGGCCTGCAGGTATACATGTTAAAAAAAAAAAAAAAGAGAGAGAGAGCAAGAGAGAGACTTGGAGTGGGCATGTTAGTGCAAGCCTTCGATCCTAGTGCTTGGGAGGCAGGTGGATCTCTGTGAGTTCCGATCTACACAGTGAGTTCCCGGACAGTGAGAAGGAGGGGGAGGGAAGGGGAGGGGAGGGTGGTTACTGTTCAGAAGACATGAAATTCCCTCTGCCGTTGAGATCAGATGAGAACTAAAGCAGAGAACAGGTGGGATGAGCATGGAGGCCCAGGGAGGCCAGTTGTGATGCAGGGTCCCTGTACCGCTACAGGGTCTCAGAAAGGTAGCATCTCAAATGCCTGTCAGTCTTGTCAGTCACACACATACACCATACTTCTTACACACATGCTCACAGTGAGAGAGAGAGAGAGAGAGAGAGAGAGAGAGTTTTAACTGTCTCAACTCCAACCCTTTAATTCCTTTAATTAGCTCAGAGACTCTTCACTGCGGCATCATTTCTCCGCCTCTGAAAATGCAAACTCTCTGGGTTTAAAGGAACTTGAGCAACAGTGGTTTCCACACTAGCAGAGGTGTTGCTGAACCTCAGGGTTAGACGACATAGAGCAACAGGACTGACAGTGAACTCCCCTCCAAAAGCCACAGCCATGCACCCTAGTCCAAGGCTGGCTTCAGCTCCTTCTGATGTTTCCCCTCCAGTCTAGCCCACTGAGTCTGACGGCTGGCCACACTTGTGTCAAGGACTTGTGGAATCTGCAAGGGGTGAGCATTGGGAAGGTGGGCATGCGGATTGCAGGCTGTGTGCTAGTCAGGCTTTCATGGATGACAATCTACCCAAGCAACAAGGAGGGACTTGTTTGGCTTATAACTGTGGTGGCTTAGTCCTGTCACACTGAGCCTGAGATGAAACAGACACAATGTGGTGGGGGAGTGTGGCAGACAGAGAGACAGGAAGAGCCCGGAAGAACAGTACTCCCTCCCACCCCCAGGCAACACATTTCCTTCAACTAGGCCTTACCACCAAAGATCCCAACTGCCTCCCAATATCCCATCATTTCCAAAACACAAATCTAGATGACAACTTGGTGTCCAGAACCTCCGAGGGGACACCTGTAGGCATGTCTGTAAAGGAGTATATATACTGGGTTAGCTGAGGGGAAGACTCACACTGCCTGTGGGTGGGACCAGGCCTTAGGCTGAATAAAAACCAGAACAAGAGCACAGAGGCTCCGCTCACCTCTCTCTGCTTGCTGACGGTGGGTGCAGTGTGCCCAGACACCTCATGTTTTCTTCCTGGACCCCATGTGGTGGAGGGAGAGAGGCAAGTCCCACATATTGTTTTTCTGACCTCCATGTGTGTCCCATAAATCCTTGTGGGAATGTATAACAAAGAAGAAAACAAGTTAAAACTGTGTCTGTATGTCCTTTATCTTTTGCTGTTGAATTATTTTTTATTTTTAATTTTGTTTTTTCGGACAGGATTTCTCTGTGCAGCCTTGGCTATCCTGGAACTCACACTAGGTAGACCAAGATGATCTTGAACTAGGAGATCTGCCCACTTCTGCCTCCTGAGCAGTGGGATTAAAGGCATGTGCCATCATTCCCTGTCATGATGTTGAATTTTTTTTATTTATAGTTGGGCACTGTGCAAATATTTATTTTATTTCAGAAAAAGTGTTTTTTTTTTTTAAAGGACACAACAAAATACAGAGTTCTTTGCAACCGTTATTTAATCTTCCTATTTTTTTTTTTAAGACATGTCTCACTGTGTAGCTCTGTCTGTCCTGGAACTCACTACATAGTCCAGGCTGGACTTGAACTCATAGAGAACCACCTGCCTCTGCTTCCTGAGTGCAGGGATTAAATGTGTGCACCGCTACAACCAGTGATTTTTTTTAAAAAAGGATCACTTTTATATTAGTATGTATGAGTGTTTGTCTACATATATGTAAGTGCAGTATACAATACATGCCCAGCACACACAAAGCCAGGTCAGGGGTCCGGATCCCTTGGAGCTAGAGACAGTTGTGAGGCACCATGTGGGTGTTGGAACCGAACTTGAGTCCTTTACAATAGCAGCCAGTGTTTACTCTTAGCCAGTGAGCTCCACCCCAGCACTTCTCCTTCAGTAAAAGAATGGATGTGCCTGGGGTAGAGGGACAATCCTGAGAATAGCCTGTAGCATTTTTTGGATTCCCCATCAAAGAATTCTAGCAGTTTCTCACTTGCCTGCTTAGTGGGTTGTCACAACTGCCTTTTGTGGGGCTTATGACACAAAACAACTGTTTTTCTCCACTGAAGACCTCAGGACCATTTTGAGTTCATCTGTCTGGCTGCAAAGCTCAGGTACAGAATGAGGTCCACGGAGACAGAACCACACCTCACAACAGAACCCTCGAATGAGGACGAAGTGCGTGGATGAAAAGGCTGAGGCACATGGCGTTACGTACAAGCCCACTATTTGTGTTGGTCACATGATAAGCAGGTGGCCTGTCACCTCTGTGGCTGATACCATTCCTCTAGGATACAGATAGAGCCACTAGTGCAGTTGGGTTGACACCTACTGACATGCTTGGGTCTTTAAGATTCACCTGTCACTGGAGGCTGAAACCTAACCCAGCATGTTCACTAAGACTGAGAATCCTGCACCTGAAGGCCCAGATGGGAAGCTGCCGCTGTGTCCGCTGTGCCTGCTGTGCCCGCTGTACTCCTGCCCACTTAGTCACTCACCAAGGCCACCAGCCATTTGGTCAGCTCTGCATCTTTCCACTTTGGGATCAGGGATTTAGGACAGTGGCAGAGTGCTTACCTAGTAAGCTCAAGGCTCAAGTCTCCAGGTTCCGTCCTCAGTCCCAAAGGAAAAAAATAGCAAAGATTTTACGTTAATCTCAGCGTGCTTACATTGGTTCTGGCTACCTAGTGGTGTTCCTTTGTTAGTTAGTTTGTTTTAAAGAATTTTTTATGTACATGAGTACATGGCTGATGTCTTCAGACACACCAAAAGAGGGCATCAGATCTCATTACAGATGGTTGTGAGCCACCATGTGGTTGCTGGGAATTGAACTCAGGACCTTTGGAAGAGCAGCCAGTGCTCTTCACCACTGAGCCATTTCTCCAGCCTGTTTCTGTTTTTTGAGACAGGGTCTTTTTTTGTAGTCCTGGCTGTCCCCAAACCTCGTTCTGCAGACCAAGACTGGCCTGAACTCAGATCCTTTTGTCTCTGCCTCCCAAGTGCTGGGATCAAAGGCATGGCAAACATCTGCCCAGCTAAAATCCTGTCTCAAAAACAAAAGCAAAAAAAAAAAAAAAAAAAAACCCAAAACAACAACAATAACAAAACTAATCAAAAACCAACACACACATGCACGCATGCATGCACACAAAACCAACCCACAACACACAGGGTTGGAGAGATGGCTCAGTCAGTGGTTAAGAGCACTGGCTGCTCTTCCAGGGGACCTGGATTTAATTTTCAGTACCCACATGTTGGCTAACAAAGAATCCCGTGTTCTCTTCTGGCCTCATTCTCAGAAACCAGACACACACGTGGTGCACAGACAAATATACAAGCAAAATCCTCATGCACAGCTGGCCGGCATATGGTGGCACACACCTTTAATTCCAGGGCTAGGGAGACAGAGGCTGGCAGATCCCTGAGTTTGTTCCCAGCCTGGTATATAGAGAGAATTCTAGAACAGTCAGAGATACACAGAGAAACCCTGTTTAGAAAACCAAACAAACAGAGAAAGATAAAACTTCACACACACAAAACCCCACACTCACAGAGGTATAAATCTCACTAGAACCTAGAGATTCCATCCTGCTATGTCCAACAGAGAGCATCTTGCTAACTTGGAATCCCTTTTCCACATCAAGCCTATACCTGATCCCTTGTACTTTGACCTTTGAACCCAGGGCCCTTAGAATGAGTGTACAAAGTCCATGAACACAACCTGGCTGAGAACAGATGATGTAACTAGCTACATTGACTGAGAGCTAAATTCACTTACAGAAAGCCAAACAAAACCCTGGCTTTTAGATTTCTTTTTATCCTGGGTGGTGGAGGCAGAGGTAGGTGGATCTCTGAATTCAAGCAACACAGCCAGAACTGAAAGAGAAATCTTGTCTTGAAAACCCAAAAAGAAAAAAAATAAAAAGTTTTTTTTTTTTTTTAAGGCTGGGAGTGAGTTTTGAGGCCAACATGGTCTACACAGTGACTTCCAGAATAGCCAGGGCTACATTGAAAAACCCTCTCTAAAAAACCAAACCAAAGCGACAAACAAAAAACAGTACCCCACCCCCCAGCTTCTCCTGAAACAAGTACTAGTGGTCCTCAGAGCCTGACAGATCCTGGTCCCTACCTGCAGCGTAAAGCAGGGAAAAACCTTTGCCCAGCTCAAAGGTGGCTACCTCCTCCTCCTCTTCACACAAGAGGGGTTGCTGCTCAGTTCTCAGTGAGCTCCCAGAGTGGCTGGCTCCTTAGCAGGGTGAGTTTGATGGAGACAGTGTCTTCTCCACGCTCCTCCCCCTCTTTTCTGTCTTTATGGCTCTTGTAAAATCAGTTCCCTCTAAAAGGGCAGCTCCTGCATCCTCCATCAAAATACCTGTGCCCTTGCTCAAGGCCTCATGAGATGAACTGGTTTCTGAGTCTCTTCTTGCTTCCTTACCCTATACTCACTGGGAATGACAGGTCAGATGTGGGGTCTGGAGTCCCTGTAGCAGGACTTAATAACCTTGCTCTCAGATTGTTTAACACTCTCTGTATATTCTTGAAGCAGTAGATATGGCTGCAGTCAGAGGGGAGCCTAAAGGGTGCTTTCTGGGGTTGGCTTTCTCACAGATCACTTTGACCCAGCTCAGGCACATTGTCCTTACTGAGTTGCATCACATAAAAAGCAAGCTCTTTAGTGTAAGTCTTCAGGTGCTGGGCCAGACAGGATAATTTCATCATTCGATCAACTTGCAAATCCTTTGTTCTGATAGTTTCCTCTTTTCCTATTTCTTTTATGGCTTTTAAAGTTATTTTCTAGGGCTAGAGAGACGGCTCAGTGGTTAAGAGCACTGACTGCTCTTCCAGAGGTCCTGAGTTCAATTCCCAGCAACCACATGGTGGCTCACAAGCATCTGTAATGAGGTCTGATGCCCTCTTCTGGTGTGGCTGAATACTCATACATAAAGTAAAAAATATTTTCTAATTATGTTTATATGTGCGTGTATGTAGACATGTACGTGTGAGTTCAGATGCACACAGGCTAGAAGTGTCAGCTCTCCATGGAGCTAGAGTTACAGGCAGTTGGTGGGGTGTTACCTTATAAGTATCGGGAATGGAACCCTGCTTCTCTACAAGATCTCTGTGCATTCTTCAGCCCGCCAGCCTGTTTTCCTTCCCTCCCTCTCTGCTGCTTGCTTTCCCAGTATCTCCTTATGTAGACCAGGTTGGCCTGGAGCTCATAGAATTCCCTCCTGAATGCTGGATTAAAGGCATATGCCACAAAGCTCAGATTTTTATTTTTTTTAAGATTTACTTATTTCATGTATGTGCTGTAACTGTCTTCAGACACACCAGAAGAGGGCATCGGATTTCATGACAGATGGTTGTGAGTCACCATGTGGTTGCTGGGAATTGAACTCAGGACCTCTGGAAGAACAGTCAGTGTTCTTAACCACTGAGCCAACTCTCTAGCCCTAATTCAGTTCTTTAAAGATCCCATCTTTCAGTTGACTTATATCTGAGGTATTAAGGGCTAAGACTTGAATACAGGAGTTTTGGATGTTCAGCTGTAACTGGTTCTGTTGGTTCTATTCCTTTCATTTCTTGACTAAGGAGTGTAGCATTAGTTGTACTTAATATGTCTGTCCTTCCTAGGTAAGCCCCACTGGGCCACTTCTGTGATCCTATTAATATGTCAGCGGATGGGGTTTACTTATCTTTAGTCGAAAATCTATCTTTTCCCATCTTTTGTGTGGTACTGGAAATTGAACCCAAGCAATCTGTCACTTTCTCTTTCTTCTTCCCCTACCCCAAGACAGGTTTCTCTTGGCTGTCTAAACTGCTACGCAGAACTTCCCTGACTTCTTTTTTCTTTTTAGTATAGAAAAGAGATTGTTTAGGGCATGAGAAAGGGAGTTGAGGCAGAGAAAGGCAGAGAGTGTGAGGGGAGGAGGCTGGCCAGGAACTCTTGGGGGGGGGAGAGAAGGGACACAGATCAAGAGAGTAGGAGCCCCTGAATTCTTCCTCTCCTGTAGGCAGTGTATAGTGTGCTGGCATTGCCCCTAGAGCCTGTACACACTAGGCAGGTGTTCCCCCACAGAGTTGGCCTGTCGCCAGCCACCTTTTCACTTTTCATTGTTATGTATTTATTTTTATTTTATGTGTATGGGTGTTTTGCTTGCATGTATGCCTGCATCTTGCATTATGTCTGGTACCCACAGAGTCCAGAAAAGGGCATGAGACAGTTGTGAGCTGCCATGTGGGTAGTGGGGTATAGACCCAGGTCCTCTGGAAGAGCTACAGTGCTCTTAACCACTGAGCCACCTCTCTAGCTTCCTTCTTTTGTTTTGCTTTTGTTGTTTTGTTTTTATATAGGGTTTCTCTCTGTACCCCCTCCCCCCGTCCTGGAGCTCACTCTGTATACCAGGCTGACTTCTAGCTCAGAAATCCTCCTGCCTCTGCCTCACTGAATGCCAACACTACCCTGCCCTCTTTCTTTTTGAGATAAAGTCTCACTAGGTCATGCAGTCTGGCCTTGAACTCTGCCGCCCAATCCTTGCAATCCTCCTGCCTCAGCCTCCCAGGTGGGAGGACGACAGGCCCATACCATGGGCTAAGTTGAGCTTGATTCTGTGTTTTTAAAGGATCTTGGTATTGGGTTTGTATGAATGGCTTTCTATTTTGGGGACAGGAAAGGGGAAAGTGATACAGCCTTGTTCCCAGCTCTATTCCCTTGGGGCTCCCTTTTGTGAAAGAACTGTTTGTTTCCTCCCGGTGACAGTTTATCTCCTCAAGGTCAGACTGCAAGTGGATTTTTTTCAGATGAAATGGGCACTCACTCCCACCATGGCTCAGGCTGCCAATGTACCTCACTGTCCAGTTTGCTTCTACTGCTGCTTGGGCACAGTGGTCACTGCCTCAGAAACCTGGTCCAACGAATGGGGCCCGGAGAGAAGGCCTAGCAGTTAAGAAAGCTTGAGGCTCTTGAAGAGGATTGAGGTTGGGTTTCCAGTACCCACGTGCTGGCCCACAACTGTCTGTGACCTCAGTTCCAGAGACTCAGGTACTCTTTTCTGAGTTCTCTGGGCACCACACACGCACATGCTGTGCATGTACACAAGACACGCACATGCTGTGCATGTACACAAGCAGGCAAAACACCCACACACAGAAACAAAATGATTTTTTTCTTTTTTACTTTCTTCTTCTTCTTCTTTTGAGACACAGTTTAGAGAAACCCTTTAGCCCTGTCTTGGAACTCTCTTTGTAGACCAGGCTGGCCTTGAAGTCAGACCCACCTGCCTCTGCCTCCAAGTGCTAGTATCAAAGGCAGGCACCATCACGAAAATCAATGTTAAAAATAAAAAGCAAAAACCAAAACAGCTCTAAGATTCACACAGTGCCTGGCATACCTCAAGCTGCCAAGGAACGCCCCAGCTGTTAGGAGCTCTCAGCGCTTCTCCACATGCTGACATGTAAGGACAGGCTGATTAAAGCAGGGGGTAGGAGCTAGAGCCTGCTCTGAAGCCCTGTGGGACCTATGGAGTATGGCCTGAGTGGGGTGGGTACGGTGTGCAGGTAGAGGCTAGAGGACAGTAATGACTATTACTACTGTCAGTACTTAGGAGTACCTCCTAGTGTTATGAGCTGTTGAAGGCCTTAGAGGTACAAAAGAGGACAGACCAAGGGCACAAGGAATGAGACAAGGAGGCAGATAGAGATGGGACAGAGAAGGAAAGGTAGGCAAAAACCTGACGTGCCTCGTGCCTGCCTTGTCCCACCCAAACCCTTTAAAAGCTGGAAAGTCAGGGTTTAATTTTATGTCTTTGACAGAGGAGGAGTTGTGCCAGTGAAATTAGGTGGTCTCACTTAAGGCCCAACTTTTTTTTTTTTTTTTTTTTTAATGGGTACAGCCAGGGAACCCAGAATCCCTCCCCATGCTCATGGGACTCCAGGAAGAGGCACCAGCACTGGCTCTGGGCATGGCCAGCTGACTCAGATGAGTGATTTTCCATTCGCACATAGCTTAATCTCTTATAGACTCACACAGGCCCAGGGGAGGTGCTCACTTAAGGTCTTCAGGACACTTGGACTCCAGGGTAGTGCTGTGGGAAGGGGATACTGGGCCTCAGAGAGGCCCCTATTCTTGTGAACTCCTAGAGGCATCTCAGTGAGAGATCAGAAGGCAGCACAGACACAGCAGGCAGCCTCAAGAAGCCTGGCACATAGCCCATTGTCCAGCTGAAGATTTTCTGGGTGGGAGCGCGGGTGATAGGATCTTTAAAATTCACTTGAAAGACTTACTTCAAGTTATGTGATTGTTTTACTTTTACCTGTGTTTGTATGAGGATACCGTGTGTACACCTGGTACCCATGGACTTCAGAAGAGGGTCTTAGACACCATGGAACAGAAAATTAACATGTAGATATTGGGAATTGAACCCAGGTCTCTGCAAGGTTTCTCTTAAGTACACTGCCACTTCTTTTAAACTGGTGACTCACTAGGCTGGTCAGAGATATGTGAGGCAGTCAAGGAACTTGTGTCTAAGCCTGGTGATCCCAGCTCAATCTCTAGGACTCATGTGGTAGGAGAGTACCAGCTGTCACAAATTGTCCTCTAATTTCCACATGTGCTCCGTCTCTCTCTCTCTCTCTCTCTCTCTCTCTCTCTCTCTCTCTCTCTCACACACACACACACACACACACACACACACACTGAGTTTTTTGTTTTTTAGTTTATTTTAACTGCTCTGGCTCCCAGTTTGTGCATACTCACACACTTAGAGGAGGAGGAGAAGGAAAAGGAGGAGGAGAGATTATACAAACAGGAAGAGAATTTTTATTTTAACATTACGTGGCAAGTCACTCGTCCTAGTAGCCAGAGCGCTCAGTGTGTCCAGAAAGGTGAGACCCAAATAACAGGAATGAGACGAGAACCTCCGACGTGACTGCAGTTCTGCAAGGCCCCTGTCATGACTTCGGGCTGGGGAGCCGGGGGCTAAGAGTCTAAGGACTCTACCTTAGAGCTTCCCAGGTCATGCTCTCCTAACCTGTGTCCAGTCTGCAACTAAAACGCAGAGCTTTCTTGCAGTGGTCACCTTTCCCCGGGGTGTGAGAAGCATCCATGTCATGCATGTTGTGGGCCCAAGAGGCAAGAAGAAAAGCCTGGAGAGGTTGCAGCTTGTCCTCAAATCTCTTTCCAAGGACCCAGGCTTTTGAGGTTTGGACCTCTTGTATACGAGCTCTGAGAGCTAGGATAAGTCACTTTGCCCTCCTCTTGAGTCTGCTTCATCTCCAGGGACAGAACATATCCGCTGTGCATGTGTGCTCGCCTCGTATTTAATACCATAACCACCTGTGCATTTCCTGCATGCAGCAAAGTGCCTGCTCAACCAGAAATAAACTTAGTGACACGAGGAACTGGAACCCTGCATTGGCAGGTTCAGCGGCACTGATGGAAAAACTTGTTTGTGACATGTTTGTTGGGGTCTAACACGCACCCACCTTATGTTACAGCTGGATAAAAATTGACTAACACAGGCACCGTTGTAATTTTCACCTAAACCAAGATCTGAACTGTGACTTCGACCTAACCCTTTCAAAAGGCAAAAAAAGGGGCTAGACTTATCTCGTTCCTGTCTTTCCATAGGCACATGGGGACACACTGAGGCACCGGAGAGGGAAAGTCGGCTGGCAAAACCCGGAGCATCCCTTACTGGTGTCTAGCTCTGAAGAATTGGCGTTTTTCCAGCATCACGGGCCAGGTCTCTCTCTAGGAGTCCCCAAGTTTTCAACCCGCTCCAGGGCGGGATTGATCGCGGCTCCTCCCTGGCAAGGACCGCCCTGCGCGCGCCCTCGCCAGGCTAATAAGGCACGCGGTTTGTTTACAAACACGGGCTCGGGGCCGGTGCGCGCCGCCCTGCTTGTGTGTGTGTTTGGGGTTTCAGGGAGGCCTCGGGGTACACGGGTAGTAACCCCAGGTTGTTATCTGCGTTCCCGCCTTTCCCACGCTTTCCTGGGCTTCTGGAAATCCACCCACCAGTTCTTACTCCCTGCGTGTGGCTGAGAAAGGAAGAGTGAAGGCGCGCGGGCGGGCCAGGGTTCAAGCATCGCCTTGGGTCCTGGCGGGCAACCTTCCAGCCCCGCCCCCACGCGCCCCTAGGCCGAGCCCGCTGGCGGCCAGGTCGGCGGGGCGGGCGGCCGGGGGCGCGCGGGGCGGGGCATGGCGTGGCGCCGGCGGGGCCGGGACATGTAGTCCGTGCGCCTCGGCCTCCCCTGGGCGGCCCTGGCGCGAGCCCGGGCGCGGACTACGACTCCCGCCAGGCGCCGCGGCGTAGCGCATGAGCCCTGTACAGCTCCGGCGCGTCTATTATGCTGCCGGGGCCGGCGAGCCAAAGAGGAGCCGGCCGCGCGGGCCGGGAGGAGACGGCGCTGGAGCCGCCTAGGCCAAGTACGCCTTTTTCTTGCTTCCTTGTACACTCGGGACGGCGGCGGCGGCGGCGGGCCGGGCTGAGAGAACGCAGTCCGGAGCGCATGGTGCAGGCCTCCCGCGCGTCTCGAAGCCTGGAGCCCCGGGCCGCCGCCTTTGTGCGCCGCCGCGATGCAACAAAGCGCAGTGGCCGCCTGCCCGGGGTCGCGGAGACTGCGCGGGCTCCGCTGTCCTCCGCCTTGCGCTCTGCGCCCGCGGCTTGCCGGTCGCCTCGGGCCGGACTGGGAGGCGTCGCCTTGGTCGGAGCGCCCAGCCTGGATTTGGCACGGCCCGCGCTCTCCGCGCCAGCCCTCCCTCACGGAAGGGATTTTTTTTTTTTCCTTTCCCCTTTTCCTCTGCCCGCCATCTTCCGAAGGGGACTGCCCGGAGGACGCGCGGCGCGGGAAGGTGTGCGCGGTTTGCCCTGGGTTGCTCCGGCGCCACTTTGCGGGCGCCCAGTAGGGCGGATCGTCTCGGGGCAGGCCAGGCTGGGCCTGCACACTGCAGGAGCCTTGCAAATGGGGCAGCGGCGGCGTGGCTTGGGGGGCGGCGGCTGCCTTTGCAGAGTTATGGCCCAGGAGACTACTTTGCGCGCTCGCGAGTTACTGGATTATTGCAGCCAGGCCAGGAGGAAACCCAGTTCGCATTTTGAAATCAGCCTGAACGAGTACTTAATCCGGGCGAGGTCGAGTCGGATTGAGGTGGGAGGGGTGGGGTGCATATCTTTTTCTTCGTGTATAACACGCAAGCTAGTTGGGTGAGGAATGCGCACCCCAAAGCCTCTCGTATGTAAGGATTCCCGGTGAAAAATTCTGGCGGCTTGGGGAAGTTCTCTCCACCAGTTGCTGCGACGGGGGCAGGGCCGACAAGGAAGCCATAAACAGCCTTCTTGCCTTGGGGGGTACGGAGCAGGAAGGGGGCTTATTGGGAGCCGGGTGGGGCCATACCTTTTGTGAGTTCATGCTTTAGGGCTCAATCCTAAGGCTCTGCCCTTTACAGTTTTGATCGAGAGCTCTTTGCCTGAAATAGTGCACAGCTGGTGTTTCCCTCTGTACCTTAAACTTCTTAACTGTAGAAGTTTGTTTCTCTGAGGTGATTGGTGTGTCTTCAGTGACTAACATGGGGCTGGGTGCAAGACGAAAAATGAGTGAAGGAGTTGTAATGGCTTAGCTCCTATATCCCCAGACCCCCTTGTTTTGAACACTTTTCTTAGTGGCGAGCATTATGGGCTGGCGGGGGAGGGGGGCGGGGGTGTCCCCGAAGAGAGCTGAGATATCTGCTGTGCTGCTTCATATGAGTTTCTCACCAGCTTTTCAGGGTCCAGGAAAGAAAAGACTCCTTCAAGGATCAAGCCCCAAGCCCCAGTGACCTTTTTGGGTGGCCCTGAGTGTGGCCTCTCATTCGCAAATAAAGGCCTGTTTGCTGTTTGTTCTGTCTGAGGCCTTGATGTTCGAAGGTTGGCTGTAGATCAGGCGAGGTGAGGGGCAAGCGTGACAGTTCGGGCAAGCGTGACAGTTCGGGATGTGGGGATAATTTCTTCCTGACCTTGCTTATAAACTCTGGACCCACTGCTTGAGCAAGGCAGCAGGAATCTGTGGAGTCCTGGATTGTCCAGATGTCCTAGGCCTACCTCTGGGGAATCCAGGAGAGAGGCATTGAAAAGCTTTTGCAGGGTGGATGAGCAGGGGGTGTGCCGCTTCATTCATTTCTCTACCTAGATATTTATTTTACTTTCAGGAGGTGCCAGGTTTGTTTTCACAAAGAGTAACTGCTTTCTTTCCACAGTGAAGTATCCTGTTTTGGAAATGAGCTTTGAATAAGGGGTGGATGGGGCTTGTAAAGGTGCCCTTCCTCCTCAGACCCTGGGAAGGTGAAAATGGGGGAGTGCTGAAAGGGAAGGCACTGCTGGGCTTGCTTTCACCCTGGCTGCTGTAAGCCTGGAGCTGTGCCTCCAGGGGCTCAGGGTTACCTTGTCCACTTCCTGGTTTACTGTGGCAGAGCCTTTCCAGGGGAAGAGTGGCCCAAGGCCACGAGTGGAACCATGCTACCCCACTGTTCAAATAAGTGGGGGAGTACCCAGATGTGATCTCAAAAGGAAGGGCCACAGGGAACTATGGGGGAACAGGATCCGGTGGAGCGCTTTATGCTTCAGAAGGTCTCTGAAGTTAAAGCAGTACTGCTTCCTGCAGGACAGCCTTGCAGCTTATGGGTGCCTCACAAAGCCATCCCCTGCACCTGGGGCTGCTGTCTGCAGTAATTTTGACATGTGGTGCCCTCTCTGCTTATTGGGTTTATTTGTGGTCACTTCTGCTCTGTGGGACACCCTGCTATCTTAGTGTTGGTGGGTTCTTTTGCAGGGGAAAGTGTCTGGTTGTGAGTGCTCACAAGTTGGTAGTCACTTTGTAGGCCTTTTGGTTGAGGTAGATCTGCATCCATGTTGTGTGTCTGGCGTGGGCTTTGGTTCTGTCAGTTCAGTACTATTGGAGATACTTTGGGGAAGCCCCTCCTGCATCAGGCCCAGACCCCCCACAGAGGCTATCAGATCCTGACAAGATGTTGAGAACTGGAGGAGGAGGGGCTTCTAGCTGCTCAGAAGTGTCACATGGATGCAGGGATGTTGGGGGGGGGGGTCCCTGGTCATCTTCCAGTTGTATGGGAAGTTGGGCTTCCTGACCCATGTCTGGGCATTTCCAGAAGTCATACCCAGATACTGTGTGACCTATAGAGGAGGATCCTGGTGGGATCTGGAGTCAGGTGGAGGGAACAATTGGGTCACAGGCATTAAACCACAGGTCTTAGGTGTGGGACAGCAGCGGCTTCTTGTGAGTATTGTGAGTTCCGCTTGTGTAATTCCACCTGTGATAATCTGCTTGGGTGCAGTTGGCAGTAGTTACTGCCATCAGGCTTTCCTAAGTCTCTGGTATGCAGAAAGAAGCTGAGTTGACTGAGCTCCACAGGTAATGTCCTCTCCTGGGCAGTGTGGCCTGATAGACCAAGGGTAATGTTGGCTACTACTCAGGCCCTGGCTACCCACTAAACAGCGCTCTGGAGAACTGACCCAGGTTACTGGAGCCAGGGTAGATGCAGAACACTGGACTCAGGAAGCAGGTGCCCTTGTGGTGCTCAGTATTCTTAGCTCTGCCCCAGTCTGGTTTTGATAGGCGTAGAGCCTGTCTGTAGTGGTCTGAGGACAGGGTAGGGTGGTACCCCTGGGTTCCTGGCCCCCTGACCACCTGATCCTGTGTTTCTTGTCCTTGTGGTTTCCAGGCTACCACATTTCCCAGCCTTCCTTCCCATGTGGTCTAATGGAATGGGTTCCTCAGGGCCTCCAGGTTGGAGTAAGGGCTGATTGAGGTGGTGGCCTTCTCTTACCCGTGGCTAACTGGCCCCTGCTGGGTGGCGGTGGACTGGAAGAGGTGGTAGTTGGGCTGCAGGGATGTGAGTAGTTGCATTGACCCTCCTATCCTGGCTCCTGACCTTGCACTGGGGTGTGTTCAGAGAGGAGGTAAAAAAGACAAGGTGGCAGCCCTTGGGGACTGTAGTTGACCCATCCCTGTAAATCAGGCCTTGAGTTGGGCTCTTGTCATGCAACCCAATAGGAGAGTGTTTCTTTGGTGACCCAATATCCAGGTGTTGGGTGGGCCTGCTGCCCAGCTTTGTTCTGCACAGTGTTCTGCTGTTCAATGTAGTATCAGGCTCCAGAGCCTTTAGTGCCTGTTGGGCCACTTGAGGGGGGCTCCCTGCAAAGGTACTGGGACTCGTTGTAAATACAAGGTGCATGACCCACCTTCTCTCCGCAGGTTAAATGTCCTTAGAAAAGTGTAGGGTGGTTATGCTGTGCTTCAGAGGTCATTCTGGAGGCCACAGTCTCCAGATGAAGAGAAGCTTAGTTTCCTTGGCTGGACTGCTGGGGTTTGAGGCACCGAGGCCTAAGAGCCTGGGGCCATGGCAACAGTTGGAAGTCAGGTGTGGTGACTTCTGACAGCTGCAGTCACTGAGCCTTGTGTGCCTTTCCATAGGACAGCCATGGGTTCAACAGAGTTGACCCTTCCTAGGGTGGGGCGAGTTCTATCAGAGCTGGGTCTCCTGCCAGACAGGGCCAGGCAGCTGTTAGAAGCAGGTGTGCTATGGCCAGGGTGAGCTTGGGGTGCTGGCTAGGGCTCCATAGCAGTGAAGGACAGAAGGACAGGCAGTGCCACTCATTCCCCCCCAGTGGACAGGGAGACCCCATATAGGGCCCTGTCTGTTTTGCGGCCCCAAGTCATGTTCTTCTCCAGGCCTCACAGCAATGAACAGTTGGCTCTGTCTGTCACAGAATCTGGCCCTGCCCTAACAGATCTGTTTTCCCAGGCTTGGAGGGCCAACGCTAGTGTGGCCCTTCCCAGGGCACCCAGCTGGTGTGAAGGCAGTGAGCGGCCTGCAGCATTGTGAGTTCTGTGGGGACAGTGGTGAATGTAGGTAGATGGCTCTGTTGGAGCCAGACTCTGGCTCCTGCCTGTTGTCCACATCTGACTAGCTCCTTGCCTACCTTAGAGGTGGAGCTCATGGGATGCCCACCAATGTATCTAGACTAGCAGCAAGGACCTGGGGCTAAACTTGGACTAGTAGCGTCCCAGGGACTCAGAAAGCCATTGTAAGGAGGTCCTCCAGAGAGCTAGGGTGACTCCAGGGGAATGAGGAGACATGGGGATATGGTGAGTTTATGGTTTATGTATGTCGATGTGAGCTCTTATCACAAAAAAGAGAGAAAAGAACCAGCCTCTTTGTGGGTAGGAGACTAACTATGCAGAGCCCTAGCTGTTCTGGAACTTGCTATGTCTGTAGTCCAGGCTGGCCTCAAACTCACAGAGATCCTCCTGCCTCTGTTTCTTGAGTGAGGAAGCTTCTTTTAGGCATCGTGAGGCTGGTGGAGCAGTATGTGGCCCACTAAGGCCCTACACTTTTGAGTCCCCTATTGAGATGTGGGCATAACCTGCATTGCTTTCTTTTTATTCTGACGACCCAGACAGCCACCTCAACCCCTCCATTATCTGTGTTCTCCTCCCTCAACATGCCCTGCGGTCACTCTTCGCAGATCTCAGATGTCCCTAGCTGGAAGTTTCTGACCATGGCCACTGACTCTTCATAATTTAGGCCTCTGGAGTCTCTGGGAGCTGGACTGGCCCTGCTCCTTCCTGACTCCCACACATGGCCAGGACAGCCTTCCCTTCCATGGGAGATGATAGGCTTCACAGCTTGTCTTGAAGCTCAGAGTAGAGGCTTCTTCCCTGGGTCCCAAAAAAAGCTTCTCAGGCTAGATATGCTTCCAAAGTCTGGCAACTGTCTAGTGGCTGACCCAGGGCTAGCATAGGGAAAGGTACTGTGTGCTTGAGTGAGGAGCTGTGGAGCTGAACTTTGCCAAGCTTGAAGGCTGGATTGCTGTAGGTACTAGCCTGCATGTCCCTTCTGTCTAGTAGTGCTTGCTTGGCATGAGGAGAGTGGGGACCTAAGCCCCACAGCTTGTAGGTTGACAAGAGAAGGCTCTGAAGTTTCATTGATCTTAGTTGGTGTTTTCCATGGTGATAAAAGTGCAGGTCCCTCCTACCCACTTCATGTCTGTCCAGAGAGCCTTGGCCTCTCACCTTTGCTGAGTTGTCCTTTGGACTTGAGGGCTGGATTTCTGCTTTCATTCCTAAGGCCTGGGGAGGGGAAGGTGGCCTGCCTGAAGCCATGCAGTGAGGCTGGGAAATCTACCGGATTAAGGCCTTCCCCTTCTGTCCCCTGTCCTAAATGGGTTTGTAGGGAGAGTGAATGGGGTATTGGGACTTTACAGGCCGTTCTTGCCTTTCCTTGGTGTGTCGAGAAGGCTGTCATCGGTGTGGGGTACAAGTTGGCCCCACGGCTCTCTGGGTGGCCGCCAGCAGTATTCGGGTGCTTCTCCGGAATCTCAATAGAGATTTGTTCCAGGTTTCCTCTGGTGCTTGTGGGCCTCTGTGGTTTGTCTGAGCTTTCACACTGGGTGGTTTCACATCCTCTTGAGGCTAATACCTCCTCAGATGGACTTTCACACACACTTGTCTGAGGTCTTGCCCATGGTGGGAGTCTTGTGCAGTTCCTGAAGGCTCAAGTGAGGGGATTCCAGGGCTCTGTAGAGAAGTCAGACTGTTGAGTGGCAGGCCTGGGGAAGTGGACCTCCGTGAGGGCCAAACCCTTGCTTGTTTTACCCGTGAGATACAAGCTCCATTTCTACCATGCCTGGCTGAAGCAGTTGCTATGAGTACGAGTGACACTCTGTAGCTTCTGAAGGCCAGTCCTTAGAGGGCTTGCAGCTTCTGTGTTCTGGCTTTGTCAGGTCAGCAACAGACAGGAGGGTGGCCCCTGGGGGTTGCTGCAATCAAGAGCTGTCAGTGGGGCTGGGTGATCAATGGCATGTCCCACTGGCTAGCTCCTTTACTGTGAGGCTCTGCCATCCTATGCGTGCACCTCTTTGGACTGGCATCTAGAAGGTTGGTTTCCAGACCCATGGGCACCAGATGTGTAGGACCATTTATCTACACTTCAACCACAGAGCAGCCTGGAACACTGGAGGTTGGTGGGGCTTGGGAGATTTTATAGGCTAGAAATGTGTGAAGCCATGAAGTCTCTTTGGTCCCCTTCTTTAGCTCCAATCTTAGTTAGCCTACCTGAGGCCATTGGTTCCTGCCTCAGTTTTTGGAAGAATATGGTCCTCAGGTCTCACTGTTGCTGGTGGGGAAAGAGGAGACTGCATCTATACAGATTTGTAGGTTGAGGAAGTTGATTTGTCCAGACCTCCACTTGTCTTCTGCTTCTCCCATTGTGCCATCAGGCTCCAAACACGTTCATTCATGGAATGTGCAGTGCAAGCCCCCTAAAAGATAAGGAGCACGTGCCTCTCCAGTGAGGGTTTGCAGTAGACACTTCCAAGACACATGCTCAGTCCTATGGGCTTCAGTCCTGAGTGACACACCTTAACTCAAGCCTGTTAAGATCCAGGGTTCTGTAAAGACATCAGCCCTGGGTACCACAACCTTCTTCCTGCAAGATTACTGTCCTTATTCAAAAGCTTTTTAGCAGCAGGCTCTTGGCCATTTGACATTCCCCAACCACAGATGGTGATGTTGGATCAGAATGTTCCCTTGGGCCTGGGGCTAGTGATCTGCATAGGAGGGACTCTCGTCTCTATAGAGTGCTATGTCCATTGGTTTGGCAGTCAAGACATGTGACCCAACTAGAGGTAGGTCATAGGATCAGCCAGCCTGAGCTGTAGAGACTCTTTGAATCAGAACCAAAAAGAAAGGGAGGGATGCCTCTGACCTAAAAGATTGTGAGCGTTGCAGAGTTATGCCCATCAGTGAGATAGAAGGCCCCAGACATGCTGCCTTCTGGCATTTCTGGTTGCCATGACTCCCCTCCCTTCCTGCCTTAGAGACTGGGCTTTTAGGGTTCCACTGCATCTTCTCCTCCTTGTATTGATGGGAGTGTACATATTTGAGTGCTCCGGTGTATTTCTGTGCCTGCAGCAGGCCCTGATGGTCTGTCTCTCCTGTATTTTCTGGAAGTCTCGGTTGTTTCCCAAGCCTTCACCCTGATAAGCAGCCTGGACCCACCATGGGTTAAAAGGCTGCTTCTCTGCTGGGTGGTGGCCTTACCCACACCTTTAATCCCAGCATTTGATAGGTAGAGGCCAGGGATATCTCTGAGTTTGAGGCCAGCATGGCTTACAGAGCTAGTTCTAGGACAGCCAGGGCTACACAGAGAAGCCATGTGAAAAAACATACAGAGAGAGGGGGAGAGGTATGAGCAGGAGGGGAGGGAGAGAGTTCAAGCAAGCAAGCTGCTTCTCCCATGGGAGATGGCTTTCAAGGAAGTGTATGACTCTCCTTTCTTCTCAGGTTCTGGTGTCTGGTTCACTCAGCACTGCTGTCTGGTTGGTTGAGAATTGCTAGGCATTGATGGGGGAAGGACAGGCCAGGAATACAGTGGTCCCTGCTGCCTAGCTGTGCCAGACTAAATGTGCTTTGAAGGGGAGTATGTGGACATATAACTTAGTCCCTTGGGATGGTGGTATGCTAGGGAGCTTAGGTGCTCAGTGGTTGGGATCCTACCTCTCAGCCCCTGTCTCTGGTGGTGCTGGGAACTAGGCAGCTGGGCTCTTCCACCTTCCCTAACCTGCACTCTGCTGTCACCCTGCTTGTCTCCATCCCAGGCGTTAGGGCATTTTCAGGAGGTGGGTTCCAGGACCTGGGTAAGGAAAGGACAGACCATCTGACTTTCTCAGATAGTGTCATCGTTATCCAGGTCAGATTCAGTGTCATGTCCCAGATCCCCAGACCCATACAGTAGCAGGACCAGCCTTTGTTCCTAGGAATCTCATACACTGTATGAGAGCATCAGCTTCCTACACTGGTTATGGCCAGTTTGTGCTGCCTGAGCCCTGAGTACTTAACTTCAGGCTCACAGCCCAATGGGAGATAAAGGACACATGAAGCTTTCAGGGAGCAAGGATGAGTTACAGCATCGACCCTGCAACCTGCTGTTTATGGGGCTACAGCAGCTACACATTCCAGGGCCCTGTCACCTCAGGCTCTGCTGGCTAGTGTAGAATTAGGAGGGTTTGGAACTTACAAGTGGCTTGATCCAGTATTTTAACAGGGCAAGACTGTCTGATGATCCCAGTGAGAAGTGTAGAGAGGGAGAAACTGACCTCCTGATGGGGTAGACAGCCTAGGCTTATTCCTTGGTAGCCTTCAGTCTACAGGGGAGGTAGGACACAGCTTCAAGGCTGTTGGCACAGGTTGTAGGGGCTGCTTGCCCCCTCTGGCTGTGTGTGCCAGCTGTGGAGATGCTAGGGCTTGTGAAGTGGCATACTGTGGGTGCCCAGGATACTTGGAGAGCCTCAGTGCAGACACTGCTGCTAGCCCAGATGCTAAGAGTGGCTTGGCTGTAGACACATGTCTGCTGTACCCTGAGCTTGTGGTAGAGGGAGTGGAACCTGCTGAAAGGAGATGACACCAAATGTTTAGCAAGCAGCCTTCTCCAAAAGAACTTCAGATTGCAGCATTTACAGTCTTTGTGGTGAGACATTAAGGGTCCCTCAAGTGCTGACTGGACATCTCGCCTTTGAGTGTGCCCTTGACTGGATGCAGTGTGATGAGCAGAAGCACATAGGACAGTCTGGAAGACGCCAGGTTCACAGATGCAAAGCCCCACATCAGTGCGGAGCCTGTGCTAGGCCTTTACCAGCGGAAGTTGCTCCATGGTGCACATATAGTACTGCCCAGCTTCCTCCTTGGGAGATAGCTGCTAAGTAAGCCCTTGCAACTGTCCTAGGGACAGGTCTGATTGAGGGCATCAAAGGAGTGAAGAAAGGACAGGCAGGAACAGAAAAATAGCCGGAAGTCAGGTGGGCTAGTCTCTTTGAGAGAGAAGCTGTAGCATCCTGGAAAGTCAGCATGTTAGTTGTATACAGTTGAAGAGGCAGGTGGGGTTATTATTGCATGGAGGAGGCATGGTTTATGGTATACAGCTGGGTCAAGGAGACAGGTTTAGTTGCTGCAAGAGAGTGACTTAAGTATCTTGGGAGGGGGCGGTTTTCTGCACGCGTGGATCAGAAGGCTTTGCTATGGGCTGGAGAGGTGGCTCAGCGGCTAAGAGCACTGGCTGCTCTTCCAGAGGTCTCGAGTTCAAGTCCCAGCAACCACATGGTGGCTCACAACCATCTGTAATGAGATCTGATGCCCTCTTCTGGTGTGTCTGACAACATCTACGGTGTACTTGTATATAATAAAAAAATAAAACCCTGTTAAAAAAACAGCACATTTACTCAGGGTTACTACAACTTCACACAGACTACAAGGGGTTTGCGTGTCGGAGTAGCGTTGTATGTTCCTGCATGTACGGTGTACTTGTATATAATAAATAAATAAATAAAACCCTGTTAAAAAAAACCAGCACATTTACTCAGGGTTACTACAACTTCGCACAGACTACAAGGGGTTTGCGTGTCGGAGTAGCGTTGTATGTTCCTGCATGTGCCCCTCCTGTAATGAGTCTCAGCAGGGGCGCTTGAGCAGGGAGACCCCGCATGCTACCTGTATTGTACATTACCCTTGCTTTCTGATGCTCCTGGCTTTTCAGGCATTTGAGGAACTGTTGAGAATAGCTCTGTATGTCGCCAGCATTTCTGACATAGGGGATTGGGAAGTGGCAGAATGTATCATGTTCAGGGACCAAGCACACAGGTGGCATACAGAAGAGGACTGTGGGTTGGGGTCACCCGCTTTCACCATTCTGATTGGATAAGGGATAGGCATGTCACAGCCAGTCACCATCACAAACCCCAGCTGGTTCTCCTGGTTACATTAGAACCTCATGCCATGCCCCGCTCAGGGCCCCAACTCTGTGCTAGGTTTAAGTCTGCAAACTTAAATTGTCGCTCATCTCTCAGCTAAGCTGTGGGATACATATTGTTCACTGAGCCTGAACTGTTCAAAACATTGCCACAGCCAAGTAGTCGAGGGTCTGGTAGAATCACTCAGGACAGCGGGGAGCTAGGTCCTTCGTTTTCTCCCAACCTCCTTTTCTGGGAGCTGGTGACTCATGTTTGCATTTTCCCCAGGTAGAAGAGCTGTGACTGGGTGGCTCTGAGGAATGCCACAGCTACACATCAAGGTGGTAGGGAAGGCTGTGTCTTTGCTCAGGTGAAGACTCCTGGAGTGATAGATAGCTTCTCTGCTTTCTTCTTCTGCAGGTGCCTGATTGGGCCCAGAAATGGGATGCCAAGCCTCCACGAGGAGCGCCTCTTTGAGCTGCTGCTGTGACAGCAAGTGACTAAGCTGCCAGAGGATGTCCACTACTACAGCGGCTGCCCCCACGGGGATCCCGGCAGTCCCGGGCCCTGTGAACCCTCCCCCACCTGAGGTCTCCAACCCCAGCAAGCCTGGCCGAAAGACTAACCAGCTGCAGTACATGCAGAATGTAGTGGTGAAGACACTCTGGAAACATCAGTTCGCCTGGCCGTTCTACCAGCCTGTGGATGCAATCAAGCTGAACCTGCCTGTGAGTGCCCTTAGCCCACGCCTGGAAATCCTGCCCAAAGGTGGTGTCTGAGGAATAGCAGGTGCTGCCGGTGCCTCAGAAGCCAGCGGTCAGGCAAGGTGGTTGCCCCTGGTAAAAAGAAATGGGGAGAACCTGTGGCCTCCGTGGTGAAAGAGTACAAGAAAGGGACTAGAGCAGCGGTTCTCAGACTGTGGGTTGGAACCCTTTTTGGGGGGTGAATGACCCTTTCACAGGGGTCACAAGAAAACACAAGATATTTACACTATGGTTCGGGGTCACCACAATATGAATCACTGTGATAAAGGGTCATAGCGTTAGGAAGATTGAGAACCACTGGGCTTGAGGATGTTGGGTCCTGGGGCAGAGGGCACTAGGGTCTCTACCTCTGTCCACTTGTCATGCTTACAGTCAAGTACCAGGTGTTCAGTATCTTCCAGATGGTGGTCCCTTCAGTGCCCACTCAGATTTATCTGGATACAGATGGACGTACCTGAACAGTTGTAATGAGAAGCCCTGTACAGGCGCTTTATACCTTTGCTTCTGAGCACACCTTGGTCCCTGGACACCTGTAGGTTTAGAATCAGAGGGAGTCTGGCTCTCTGCATGTGGACCAGCTCAGGCTCTGCCCCAGCTGGAGAAACCTATGGGGACAGATGTGGCAAGAATCTCCTCAGACTACATGGCCCACCTGCTCTCAGGCCCCTGGGACCCAGTTCTTGGGAAGTGTGAGAATAACATTGGCTATATAAGTAATACTTCTGAACATCTCTTTCCTAGGATTATCATAAAATAATAAAAAACCCAATGGACATGGGGACTATCAAGAAGAGACTAGAAAATAATTATTATTGGAGTGCCAGTGAGTGTATGCAGGACTTCAACACCATGTTTACAAACTGTTATATTTATAATAAGGTGAGACACAAGACATGGGCCCCAAAGCTGCTTGAGGGAGCAATCTCAGCACTGAGGCTCAGGTCCATGGCATGACTGTGGTACCCTGAGAGCCCAGGCCCTCTGCCATGGTTCTCAGGAATACAGCAGGCAAACCCTGGCGTTCTTGTGGTCAGTGAGTTCCTGTGCCATTTTAATGGTCTGTTGGGGGTCAGTGGAAACTAGACAGCTTTCAGAGGACACTGACACAGCTCATAGGCTGTCCTGGGGCCTAGGGGCCCAGCCTGCTGTCAAGAGTAGAGGTGGTCAAGTAGGCTGTGACCTGTGGCCAGCCATCCAAGGTGTCACACAGAGCATTCTGACTTGGGGGTTCTCAGAGTGGTCAGTGTTGGAACGGATGGGGATTTGGTCTTTTAGCTTTGTGACTACAGAAAAGGTGTTAGTGCTGAGCTGTAGGAGCTTCTTTCCTCTCCTGGGTGAGGGCTGTTTTTATACTCTGCATTCTTCTGAGGTCGTCCATATTGAAAAATAATCTTGTCCTCCCACCGCAACAAGTCTCTTAACAAAATTTACTTGAGCTATAACTCACAGCATTTTTTTTTTTTTTTTTTACAAGTGCACAACTCCTTTTCTGGCGAGTGACCTGGGTTTTCTCTCTTCAGCCCACAGATGACATAGTGCTAATGGCCCAGGCCTTAGAGAAAATCTTTCTGCAGAAAGTGGCCCAGATGCCTCAGGAGGAAGTTGAACTATTGCCTCCTGCTCCAAAGGGCAAAGGCCGGAAGCCAGCTGCAGGAGCCCAGAATGCAGGTAAAAGGAGGCAGGCAGGGATGGAGCACAGGTGTTCCCTGCTGAGGCTATAAGTGACCCCCTTGGTCCCTCTTAAGTTTTGTCTGTTGCCTGCCAGGTAGAACAGGTGTGACGAGCTTGGCAGGCAGTGGGTCTTAGCTGTGTCAGAGAGGATATTTCCGAGGCTGCTGTCACATGTCTGTCTGTCTGTCTTTCCACATTTTACTCCTGTTTCTATTGATCTTAGCATTGGCTTGGCTTGGCTTGGCTTGCTGCCTGGCTTAGAGGAGTTGCTCTCTCAGTTGGAGAGCCAAGGGGATCATTATCCAGATCGCTGGGCGAATCTGGGGATCCAACCATGTCTGAGAATGGGGATTGATTAGAGATGTGTCAGAGAGAATGACTGACTGGGCAGGGTGTAGCTGAAACGGGGCTAGGTGTGAGGAAGGCTGAGTCCTGGGTTGTAAGTAAGTTACCTGTGGACCCAGAGCTGGCTCACTCACTGAACATTGTCCAGGCAGCAGGGCCAAGCCCTACCCCCAAGGATGGGCAGAAAGACTCTTCTAGCTAGGGTGTCATGGTCCCTCCCAAAAGGTCCTAATGCTATGGCTGGGTGGCATCATTTTAGAAGCTTCTGGAAATACAGAATCTACTGAATTGAGCTCCCTGTCCTTGCCTTGAAGGTACACAACAAGTGGCAGCTGTTTCTTCGGTCTCCCCAGCAACCCCCTTCCAGAACATACCCCCCACTGTATCCCAGACACCCGTTATTGCCGCCACCCCTGTACCAACCATCACTGCAAACGTCACGTCAGTTCCAGTGCCCCCACCCGCTGCACCACCTCCTCCTGCGACACCCATCGTCCCTGTGGTCCCTCCCACACCGCCTGTAGTCAAGGTGAGCTTCCCCTAGGCCTGCATGGCTATCTGGTGAAGAAGTCATTTGGGGGGCTAAGCCCCCTGTAGTTTCTGAAGCAGGGGCAGCTCTGGGGCAGCTGGGGGCTCTGCTGCCTTTCCAGGTACAGCTGTTTGGAAAGGTTTTCTGCACAGACATGAAGACCGAGGCTCAGGGGTGGAGGTCACATGGCTGGTGCTGGCCGAGCTGGACTTGAGCCCCAGCTTCTTTGGCCTGGTAGCCCTGGTCTTTATAAGCCATTGGGGAAGGTGGAAAAGGTGTGGGGGCAATAGAGCAAGATGGGTCAGGTCATCTCTGGGGGAGTGATGGCCAGTGACACCAGCCTGGGTTTAGGAGCCTGCACAGCTGTCCCTTGTTTGCTGGAAGTTTTCACAGTGGACACTGTCCTGCTCTGGCCAGGCCCTACTTGGGCATAGATGGAGTGGGGTCTTTCTGTGAGGTGTGGGGTTGGCAAGGCCTATTGAGTCTCCAGCTTTGAGTAGGGCCCATAACAGGCACTCATGTGTGTTATCTTCTTCAATTTGATCCTCACAGCGACCCTCTGGGGCAGGCAGTAGTCCCCCCCTCTTACAGATGAGGAAACGGGCGCTCAGGGGTTAAATGGCTCTCCCAAGGTAAAATGCCACCTCGTTGCCTTCCCTCCCCCTGTGGCCTTCACTGCCTGCACTTCCCGGTGGCGCCTGGCCAGGCTGTTTACCACAGCGAGTCTGCCCTTCCATCCCAGGTCCTTTGCAGTTCGTGCTTGGTGCTTGCCATCCTGTAGATGTCCATCAGATGTTTTCGGATGGCTAGCTTGTGCCCCTGTCGGCCTGAGGGTGGCAGCTTGGCTGGGGAAGTAACTAGGGGGCTGCCCACAGCAGGTTCTATTGCTGTCATCTGGCCTGTGAGTTTGTGGCCTAGCAACTGAGAGGTCCTAATTCAGTGGTGATACCTATTGGTTGGGCTCTTCAGGCTGTGGCAGAAACCCCTTATCCCTCAGGTCCCTTGGCAGAGACTATATGTCTGCTATGAGCAGCCGGCTCCAGGTGCACCTGTGGAAGGCTGTGACACCTCCTGGGCCTTCTACACTGCCTGTGCCTTCCATATAGAGTCCTAGTCTGTCCATGCCTACAGCCCTTGGAGTCTCTTGGCCTCTAACTGCTGTGGCTGCTTCATGTCTCCTGGTCAGGCTGCCCCCGCCCATCTAGCCTGGAATGCTCCTCCTGCCTCCCCTCCTTCTGCTCGATTTGTGTCTGTCCTTGAAGCACCTGCTCAGGGTCTGGTCTGGCACTTTGTTGTTCTTGGTCTTTAAAGCAGGGAGTCCCTGTCTGGCACCAGTCTGAGGTGCTTCCTAGATGTTGGGGGAGTTCCCTGTAGCACCTCACACTGCTCAGGTCAATGGCACGCTCACCCACCTGGTCGGCTGAATTCGCAGGGCTGACAGGGAGAGTCCGAGCCTCACCATGGCCAGCTGTGTGACCTTGGGCCCTGGGCCTGGCCCCTCTGAGCCTCGGTGTCTTCTGTACTGTGGGGACAGCTGAGAAGGAAACAAGACCCTGCATGTGGTTGCTAGCTTGGCACCTGGCAGGCAGTCTGCACTCCAGAGGTGTGGCAGCTGTGTGACACGTCTCCCTGTGTGTGCAGTTCCTTGTTGCTGGAGTTCATTGGTACTCTGTTGTCACAGAAAAAGGGCGTGAAGCGGAAAGCAGACACAACCACACCTACAACGTCTGCCATCACTGCCAGCCGGAGTGAGTCTCCCCCGACACTTTCAGAGCCCAAACAAGCCAAGGTAGTGGCCCGAAGAGAGAGCGGGGGACGACCCATCAAACCTCCCAAGAAGGACCTGGAAGATGGTGAGGTCCCACAGCACGCGGGTAAAAAGGGAAAACTGTCTGAGCACCTGCGGCACTGTGACAGCATCCTCCGGGAGATGCTGTCCAAGAAGCATGCTGCCTATGCGTGGCCCTTTTACAAGCCAGTGGACGCTGAGGCATTGGAGCTGCATGACTACCATGACATCATCAAGCACCCCATGGACCTCAGCACAGTCAAAGTAAGTGGGGTAGCATGTAGGGTAGGGTGGTGCCCATGGCCAAAGTTAGTAGGCTTTCCATGCCCCTAGTACCCCTGCTTGGCTGAGCTGTAGTCTGTGACCTTCTTCCAGTCTTGTTCTGCTGGTGCCTCTTGTCCATTGAGAGCTGGGCCTGCCCAACACCCTGGCCTACAGGGACCAGGACCTGTTAGTCTCTCAGTCTGCACCTCCATTGTCATTTATTCTGGTGGAACATTTTAGTTCTTTCTACCCCCCAGTTCCGTATCACCAGAAGGGGGCTCTTAATGATATCTGCTTTGGAGGCTAAAGCAGAGGCAGGTAAATCTCTATAAATTTGAGACTTAAGCCTGGTGTGCAAAACAAGTTCCAGGACATTTAGGGCTACATAGGGAGGAGGTCCTGTCTCAAACCCCTGATGTGTAGGTGTGTCACAGCAGAGATGGGGAGTCTGGTGGCCAGCAGGGTGGCCAACTTTGATCTTGGCCTCACCCAGACAGAGAGAGGGCAGTATGTAGAGAGAGATGGACAACGAACCGAGGTCACAAGCTCAGCTCTGCCATCTCCATGCCAGTGATTCCTAGAGTCTGTCTTGTTCTGTTTTCGTGGTGTCCGGCCAAGTCAGCCTGGTGGTTGTGAAGGTGGACTTGAGTTTTTGTGAGAAGATGATCCTGGGAGATGATGATAGACCCAGAGCTGGGCTTGGCTCTTCCTAGAAGGAATCTCTGTGCCAAGTCCCAAGACTTCCCCTCTCTAGTTGAGTCAGGTAGATAGTTCCTTGTTCATCCAGGCAGCCTTTCGAAGGCAGTGGCTTCACTGTTGTATCTCATCTGCTTGAAGCAGAAGAAGCTCCCATTGAAGCTTTCTGTTCTAAATAGTAGTGAGTATCAGGGACAGGTATGCCTGGCCACCTAAAAAGTGTTTATGCCTGTGCTCATTGGAGTAAAAAAATGAAGTAAGCAACTGGGCCTGTTCAGCAGGGCTGCAGTGAGGAGAAGGGCCCTAGGAGCCACATTGTCCCAAAGCTGCCGGAGGCCTTGGTTTACTCTGGCTGGCCAGTGCTGTGCAGTTGTGTGGAGTTCTGGAACTCGCTGGGGGTTCCAGTGGTTTGGCTGCACTGGGACAGGATAATTGGTCGCCCTGTCCAAGATGAGGCAGCTTCAGGAATTCAGTTCACTGGGAAGTCACCATGTGCTTTGTTGGAGCTCGGAGAGGGGCTGTGTGCGTTCCCAGGTGATGCTTGAGTGGCTGAGCCCGACTGGCACAGCCTGTGAAAAGACTTTATTTAGCAGAAGAGTCTGAGACTGAAGACTGAAATACTAAAGGCTATACAGTAAAGGAGGAAGTACTGAATATGTTAAGGATTTTTGTTTTATACTTGTTTATATGAGTGTTTGTCTGCATGTGTGAATGTGCACCATGTGCATGTCTAGTATCCACCAAGGTTAGGAGGTGGTGTTGAATAATACCCTGGAACTGGAGTTATAGTTAGCAGTAAGCAACCATGTGGGGGATGGGAACTGAATCCAGCTCCTCTGGAAGAGTAACAATTACCCTTAAGCACTCAACCATCTTTCTAGCACCCAGTGCAGTAAAGATTTTAACGGTACAGCTTAAGGGGAAATTATCCTGGTACATACCATACCAGCTCCAGGAATTGTCCTGGCAAAACACTCGTTTCAGGAGGCTTTTTCCCACCAGCCATCTGCTGAGACTTGAGTGTCTTTGGGTACAAGGGCCAAGCCTGTTATTGAGATCCCTTCACTGTGTAGGAACTCATATCCAGTCAGGGGTTGCGGTTGGAGCTTAGCTCCTAAATCACTTGATGCTTCCTGCTCTCTGTACAAGGCGGGGAACCCCACACCCTCATAAGCAGCTTAAAGTATGCCAACCTGGTCCCCTCCAGTCTGCTCTGCTCAGCGCTATGTGCCTGTGTGACCTTGCCCGGCCTGTCTCTGCTGGGACTGCTTGGGCTAGACTTCAGTGGAGTTTGAGGGGCTTTGCTCCAGGGTGGGCCCTGTGATTGTCAGCATTGGCTCCACAGACCTGTACTGCTCTGCTCTCTACCCCTGCACAAGCTCAGAGCTGCCTCTGGGCCAAGACATAAGCAGGTTTGTAACAGCTCCTGGATTCCTTCCGGGAAAAGCAGAGTCTTCTGTAAACTGAGTGGGCTTCCCAAGATTGGGATTGAAATTTCCCTAAAGCTTCCAACCCCAGAACCTTCTGCAATACATGCCATGTGGAACTGAGAACTCTAAATGAGGATGGGTTTGATGTGGGCCTTATCTCCCAATCTTTCTTCCATTCAGTGCCCAGGTGTTTCTTGTTGAACCTTGTATCCTTTACTGAGGGCTCCCTCCTCTAAGGACCCCAAGCTAATTGCCAGATGCTCTGACTGGCAGTTGGCTTGGTTGCCACGGGATGTTCTGAGGATCTATGTCTGTCCCCTACATGGTCTGCTCACACCTTGTTGCTTGTTACAGAGGAAAATGGATAGCCGTGAGTACCCAGATGCACAGGGCTTCGCTGCCGATATCCGGTTAATGTTCTCAAATTGTTATAAGTACAACCCTCCAGACCATGAAGTGGTGGCCATGGCCAGGAAGCTCCAGGTAACCAAGGGCTGGGCGTAAGTGTGATTAACAGCTGCATTATGCTGTGGGTATTGAGGCCCTTAGATATAGTCTGGGCAATGATGCAAGGCTCTAAAGAATCCCAGTAGGCAGGCCTCTGAGGAGCCTCTGATTGCCACAGCCCATTTTACTTGTGTTGTGGTGAGATCCTGTTAATCATACAGTGGGTTCGAGTGTACATATATAGACTGGCCTCTGATTCTGCAAGCTGTAAGACTGTGATGGGAAGGTGGGAAGCAGCCAGTGGTCTCTGTGGCTGCAGAAGCTCATGCCTAGCTGTCCTAAAGAGGATCATCTCCTGTCCGTTGGGGGGGGGTTGGTGTACCCTAGTGGGGCTGGTGGGTGTCCGCTCTACTCAGGTGTTAGGGCAGGGTTGGATCGGTTCACAGTCAATGGCAGTGACTTTGTTAGAGAAAAACCACAAACTTTCTTAAGGGGAGACCAGAGTGTTCTGCATAGTCTGCCTAGTACACAAGTGTGAGCAATCCACATGGCCTCACCCAGAGTGTGTGAATACTTGTATGCACATGTATATATGTGTAGTTTACTGCCAAGGACCAGGTGCTGCATGGAACACCAGGATTTCTCTGTTCCTGATGATTGGTTATTTGTTTGGAGAAAGTATCAAGAGTTTCCTTTTGGTGACAGGTAAAGGTTATGAGGTTTTTTAGCACCTGAACATCTTTATTTTGTTTTTTGTTTGATGTCTTTTTATGTTATTGATGTGGTTTTTAACTGAGTCTGAGGGGCTGGAAAGATGGCTTAAGTGGTTAAGAGCACTTGTTACTCTTGCATAGGACCTGAGTTTGGTTCCCAGCACCAGCATGGTGGCTCACAACCATCCGTAACTCCAGTTCCAGGGGATCCTATACTCTTCTGGCCTCTGTGTGTTCAGGCAAAACACACATAAAATACAAATTTTTTAAATCTTTAAAATAGAGTCTGGTTCTGGAATTTGGGCTAGTCTTGAATTCGTAGACATCTCAGTTTCCTGGGTATTATAGTTGTCCCACTACACCTGGCAGCTTGAGGACCCAGAATGTTCTATGAACATTTCTTAGTTCCCTGACAGCTATCTTGGGTTGTGAGGGTTAGTGGGCAAAACCTTTTTTCCCACTTGTGGTTTTTCCTAATGTTTCTCACCTCCTTTGAAAGTGGGCCCCTGTGGGGGAAAGTGGACCTCTGTGAGGCATAAGGTCTCTTCAGTGCTGGCTGTGCCCTGCTTCTGGACAGGCCCTGCTGGGGAACAGGGCACAGTAGTTATGGAGGGCCTCTTAATGTGCAGAGGTAGCTTTAGGTCCTGTCTACTTGATCTCTGTGGACTCGCTTTCTGTGGACTTAAAAGACATTGCCATACAATGTCAAAGAGCACTGACCGTGCTGCTAAAAGCCAGGCTGTCAGCCAGGCCGTGGTATACTCCTTTACGGAAGTAGAGGCAGGTGAATCTCTGTGAGTTTAAGGCCTGGTCTATGGAGTGAGTTCTAGGAAAGTTAAGGCTACACAGAGGAATGCTGTCTCAAAAAAACAAAGCAAAACAAAGCCCAGCTGTCCTGCAGAAGGCGATTGTTAGCCACCCAGCCATGGAGGGTAGAAGAGCTTTGTTATCAGTGCTGTTGAGTAGTCACCACTGTTAATTTTATGGATTGTGCTCTGGGGGCTGGAGCCCAACACCGTAATGATTTTCCAGTAGCCACCCACTCTGACTTGTTAGCTCCCAACTAAGGGTTGGGAGCATTCTTAAGTGCACTCAGAGTAGGCACTTTCAGAAGTTGGGCTCCGGCCTGACAGGCGTGCATGTGCACTCATGCTCACACGTGTCTGGGTAGGTCCAGTATATGGGCAGGCAACGGCAACACCTCTTATTTACATACACATGGGCTCCTCATCCCTTTCGCCTAAGTGTTCTTCATCAAGGTTTTCCAAGGGCTTGGTCCTGTAGCAGCTGCAAGGGACTTTGTAAGTTTGGTTTTGCTAAAACGCAGCTTTGCCCATTTTGGTACTCTGGTGTGAGGTGTGTCATTACAGTTAAAGCCCAGGAAGGGGTCAGGTGAGATAGGAGCCAGTTCCAAGTACCTTGTGGCTGGGTTCCCTGCTGGTCTTTAGGACTGAAGGAAAGGCACTCCGAGCCTGGGCACCCAGGGCTCTAGGGCTGTTTTTGCCTCCTGCACAAGACTTGCAGGTTTAGTCAAAGGGAGCTTTGTGCCATCCCCTAAAAAGCCAATTCTGATTGGCTGGCCACTCTCCCTCCTTCTAGACCTGCACTTGTCCCTTTGCAGAACCTGAGCCATGTCTGGTGTGGTGCTGCTCAGGGACATCTTTATGCTAGAGGGGTACTACCTTGCAGGTGTGCCGATGTTCAGATGCCTCTCTTTTTCCCCAGGATGTGTTTGAGATGAGGTTTGCCAAGATGCCCGATGAACCCATAGAGGCACCTGCTCTGCCTGCTCCCACAGCCCCCATCGTGAGCAAGGGGGCTGAGAGCAGCCGTAGCAGTGAGGAGAGCTCCTCAGACTCAGGCAGCTCAGACTCAGAGGAGGAGCGAGCCACTCGTCTGGCAGAGCTGCAGGAGCAGGTGAGGATAACCACCTCTGCTGTTTCCCACTGGGCATGGGCCACCAAGTCAGGTTGCCAGAGTTGGCCCCTTGCCAGCTGTCCCTTTTTCCTTCCATGACCTTGTGTGTGCTGGTGGAGCCGTCTCTGGTAGGGTTGCTCACAGAACCTTCCTGGATCTCAGGCTGGAGCCTGACGCCCAAGAGCACACAGGTGGCTGGAAGCACTTGTGGGCCTGAGTCATTCTTGGGTTCCTGGAGGGAGGGGCTCTTCAGAAAGGCCTGGGAATCATACCCAGACCTCGGGAATGCCTTTTTTAAGAAGCTTCAGTCAGTGGAGGTGCTCCAGGGTTCCCTCAAGCCTGGCTCAGATGTGTGCCTCCAATTCCTTTCTCTGCCTCAGTCTTCCTGCTGTAGAAGGAGGTGACCTGACTGTTCTGAGGAACAGTCCAACTATATGAACTATTTTCCTAGGTGTGGCAGCCAGCCCTGTGAAGTCAGCACAGCCACCAAGACAGTAATGTGCGTGAGCAGGTGGCTCCAGGGGGAGGCAGGGCTAGGAGAGTAGAGTGTTACCAGATGGAGCTGCATGTCAGATTCTGGAATGATGAGGTCATGGAGCAGGGAATTGGCCATGAGGTGTGTGGCCTTAGGGCTGATGAGTCCTTCCCACTGCATGGTACCTTCCCCTGTTGGCTATGTAGCTTTTCATGAGGTACCCAGGAGCTGCACAAGCCACCTGCTTACCTGTACATGGTGGGTTGCGGCCCCTTCCCGAGGCATGAGTGCAGCACTCTGTCTTGCCGGCTGCTGGTCGGGTCCCAGGAGGATGAGCCGCTGTCATTGTCTCACTTTGATCCCGCAGACTGGCTGCGGAGCCTTCCAGGATCAGCTGTTGAATGTCTCCTCTGTGCAGGTGCCTATACTAGTCCTCTCATCTGAAAGATAAGCATTAACAGTGAAAGTATTAGCTGCTGTTCCCAAGTTCCTCCTGTGGCACCTCCCCCAAGAGCAGCCTATGAGCAGCCACCCTGGGAGGTGGGTCCCTGTCCCCCATAGGTGAGGGAAAGAACAAGTTCAGAAGGTGACATGACTCACCAGCAGTCACAGAGAGGGGCAGAGTGGGCTGGGAAGTGCTTCCCTGCATCTCTCTGGCTTCCAGAGGCAGAGCGGGGCCCAGATGCCCCTGGTTTATCCCACATAATTGAGGCAGCCACAGGGGTACCGGTCTGTCCAGGGTACCTGCTTAGCTGCTTGCTCTTTTCTAGCTGAAGGCCGTGCACGAACAGCTGGCTGCCTTGTCTCAGGCCCCAGTGAACAAACCAAAGAAGAAGAAGGAGAAGAAGGAAAAGGAGAAGAAGAAGAAAGACAAAGACAAAGAGAAGGAGAAGCACAAGGCCAAGTCAGAGGAGGATAAGAAAGCCAAGGCAGCCCCAGCAGCCAAGCAGGCCCAGCAGAAGAAGGCTCCCACCAAGAAGGCCAATAGCACAACCACAGCCAGCAGGTGGGTGGTCACCTGCCAGATCTGAACCTGGAGCCCTGGCTACATGGAAACTGGGGTAGGGCTTCGGGGTGATCAAGGGCCTGTGAGGCTTGCTAAGGAGGTCAGTCTCACCTGTCTGGCTCCCTCGGGTGCTGGATGTTAAAGCATTTGCACTATCGGAGGAGGCATCTGTGGCTTTAGGTGTTTGGGGCCTTTGCCTGATGTAGACTAAGGGGCTTCACTGTGGGCCAGGCACTTTAATTTCTGGTTCACCTGGTAAGAAAGCAGAAGAAGGCTGTAGCTGGGTGGAAGTAGCAACTACTGTCAGCAGGTGAGCAGACAGGCAGTAAAAGCAGGGTACTACTGGGAGAAACTGAGAGGATACATGTAGACTGCAGAGATGCCTGCTTTGGTAAGACATCCTCTGAGGAAGGGAGCCAGAGACCACTGAAGGGGTCACATTCTGGCCATTGTAGAGGGTAAGTTGTTGGGCAGTGGTCCTGGAAGCAAGGACACTGCCTTGGGATGGTGGTGCCATAGGAGTTGGCAGCAGTGAGGCTGACGGCTCGAGGGCTGCTTGGGAATGGGCTGAGGCTTTAGCGCCTGGGTTCAGGAGAACCGTGTGTTCAGCCCTGGAACCATGCAGGGTGGTGTCTGTTCCCACCTGCCTTTGCCTCTTTTCTCTATCTCCCTTGGAAAGGATGTGGAAATCATTTTTCTCATACCGTCTTTGTCAGGATTTGGAATCTGTGTGATGCTGATTCCCCAGAATGATGCTATATAATGTTCCAGAGTCATTAGGGAGAGTTTTTCAGAAGACTTTTTTTTTTTTTTTTTTTTTTTTTTTTTTCTGTTTCCTGGCAGTTGACTAGCTGGGGGCTCTTCCACTCTGTGCTCTCTGGCCTGGTTTTACTAATATGTCTGTCTTAGGACTGAGGTGTCTTCAAGGGCAGTTGACATATGGCCAAGGCTCTTTGTCAGTATCCAGGCTCTTCCAGATAACAGTCCTTGATGGGAAGCCTTCCCTGTTGCTTTTAATCTATTGTTTTGATTTTTGGGACAGGGTCTCTCTGTCCTGGAGCTCACTTTGTAGACCAAGCTGGCCTTAAACCCTGAGATCTGTCTCTTCTTCCTGGGTGCTGGGGATTAAAGGTGTGCACCACCATACCTGACCTGCTTTAAAAAAATTTTTTTAAATAAATATTTATTTAATGTATATGAGTACACTGTAGTCTTCAGACACACCAGAAGAGGGCATCAGATCCCATTGCAGATGGTTGTGAGCCACCATGTGGTTGCTGGGAAAAGAACTCTGGGACCTCTGGAAGAGCAGCCAATGAATACTCTTAACCACTGAGCCATCTCTCCAGCCCCCCCCCCCAATTTTTACAAAGATTTTTATCTATTATTGCTTACATGTTTGCCTGCAAGCCAGAAGAGGGCTCTAGATCTCATTACAGATGGTTATAAGTTACCATGTGGTTGCTGGGAATCAAACTCAACCCTTGGAAGAGCAGCCAGTGCTCTTAACCTCTGGCCATCTCTTCACCCCCTGCTTTTAATTTTTTTTAAAAGGAAGTATTTTTTATTTTATGCATTGCCTGCATGTTTGACTGGGTACCATGTATATACATTCCCCTCAGAAGCTAACAAAGAATATCAGATCCCTGGAGCTGGAGTTACAGGTAGTCATAAGCTGCTGTGTGGGTGCTGAGTTCCAGGTCTTCTTTAAGAACAGAGCTCTTAGCCATTGAGCCATCTCTTCAGGCTTCTTTAAACTCTTTAAAATTATGTGTAGAATTGGACATGGTGCCTCACATTGTTAATCCAAGCACTGAGGAGTCAAGATATGAGCTCTCTGAGGTCAAGCCAGCCTGGTCTATAGTGCATTTCAGGCCTGCCAGGGCTATGTATTGAGAACTCGTCTCAATACATAGTTAGAAAATGACGTGTGTGTGTGTGTGTGTGTGTGTATCTGTGTAGCCACTTCAGTGTCCTTGTGGAGGTCAGAGGTGAGTTTACAAGAGGGGTTCTCCCATTGCAGTTTGTATGTACCGGGGATTGAACCAGGGTTTATAGGACTTCATGCATCAAGTTGTCTCACAAACCTGTGGCCTTTGTAAAAATATAATACAGCCATGTCTGGCTTTCCCACCATCTCAGAGACAGGCTACTTAGTGCCATCTGGTCTGTTGAGTTTGCATGGTGTGTTTTACCAGCTTTGTAACTTTCTCACGTGACCATCTATCTCTTCCTTTTAGCTGCTCCATCAGCCACTCACACTCAGTATAGTAACTGTCACACTCGGACTCCATCTGCCATGTCATCATTCCCTGTTCCTGCCTTTTTCTTTTCCTTGTCAAATTTTAAATAGTATGAATGTGGAGATCTGGTTTTGACCTGTTGGGTTTGAGAGGTGGTAGGTAGTTTCTGACTGAACTTGGGTCAGGAAGCAGCTGTTCTGACCCTGAAGTAGGGTCTTGTCTGTCTCTGGCAGGCAAACTAGACATCCTCAGACAGTTTGCCCAGCTCTTGTTCCTGAGGAACCTTGGGCAACCTCTAGGGAAGAGAACAAACAGTCTTTAGTGAAGGAGAAAGGGGCTAGGTGGTGGGACAGATAACTGAGACTCAACGCCACGTGGCTCCGTCTTCTGCCTCAGACAGCTCAAGAAGGGCGGCAAGCAGGCATCTGCATCCTATGACTCCGAGGAAGAGGAGGAGGGCCTGCCCATGAGCTATGACGAAAAGCGGCAGCTCAGCCTGGACATCAACCGGCTGCCCGGCGAGAAGCTAGGACGTGTGGTACACATCATTCAGTCTCGGGAGCCTTCGCTTCGGGACTCGAACCCAGACGAGATTGAAATTGACTTTGAGACTCTGAAGCCAACCACGCTGCGGGAACTGGAGAGATATGTCAAGTCTTGTTTACAGAAAAAGCAGAGGAAACCATTGTGTAAGTTGTCTGGGAGAGTGCTGATAGCCTCTGCGGCCCCTGAGAGTGGGCCCTGGGCCCACTGCTGCCTTGCTGTTTAAGCCTGCCTGCCCGCCACAGGCCCCAAGGACATTTGTGCTCGTCCAGTGCGTGCCTGCTGCCACATCCTCATCCCTGTTCTCTGGTAGGGAAGATGCTTATTGGGCCCTAACTGGCCTGTTGTAAAAAAGTAGGACGTGGGCTTGGCCCAGCTCATTCATTCGTGTCCAGGGAGGGCCCTTCTCACAGCCCTTCCTAAGGCTCCATCTGGGGCTTTGGCTCTAAGGAAGAGTCCCATTCCTTTCACTGATGGTGTGTACAGAGTCTCCCCAGGATGAACCCTGACCCTAGTTAAAGTGCAGGCTGGATTTGATGGTTTTAACAGACAGGGACCAGTCACTGTCTGGGTATGGGGTCTGCGGGTGCTAGCTAGAAGCTGGGGGGAATTGAAGTCCCAGGGCGGCCCCTCCTTATCTAGGCTCACGCCAACCTACATGTGGCTGGCGTGTTTGGTCCTTGATCATCCCGGAACAGACTTGGGGGTGATGATAATATGGGGGTCGGGGTGAAAGCTGAACTCTCTTCTAGACCACGGTAGTCTCTGTGGCTGTACTGAGGGAGCACATGTCTCACAGGGTCTGTGCTCTTCCCATGGTCATTGCCCAGGTTCCGGATTCCAGGAAGGGAGGAGAGATGAGGGTATATGGTGCGGGCTCAGTAAATGTGTGGCAGTGGTGGTTCCATGTCATCCTGCCATTCCCTGCTCCAGCTCCGTATCAGATCATTAATCCTGCAGCAAGGCCGATGGTGCTTGTACTAGTGTGTGGGACTGGGCCTGTCTGACCATCTGTTTGGATGTCGGCTTTTGGTAGGGAATGTCTCACTCACTGCTTACTCACTCCACAGCAACAAGCGGGAAGAAGCAGGCAGCCAAATCGAAAGAGGAGCTAGCTCAGGAGAAGAAAAAGGAGCTAGAGAAGCGGCTACAGGATGTCAGTGGACAACTGAACAGCAAGAAACCCACTAAGAAAGGTAACCATTGAGGCCTTTCATTGTGGGCAGGAGAATGTGGTCAACCTCCTAACACCTCCTAGCCTTTAGGGGTGGGAGCATCTTTGGTGGTTGGAGTGGTTGCAGGGAGGGAGGGTATGTGTGTGAGAAACCTAAAGGTCTATGCAGTTGGTCTCTTGGAAAGATTTCTTTGGGGCTGGCCTTGATGCTGAGGGCCTGAGATCTACTACCCCTGCTGCCTCCTCACCCCTAAACATCAGTCACCAGCTTGTAGAAGGTGGTAGGTTTCTGGCTTTCTAACCAAGGCTTCTGCATTGGGTTTGTTAGGCTTCAGATTTAGGTGTCTGTTTTCCTTTGGCTTCAGAGCTGCTCTAGTACAGTGTGTAGGCAGTGGTCAGAGTCTGAGACCATTGGTCAGTTGGGATCCTACCTAAACAAGGGTCTTAGTGCAGCCATGTGGCCATTCTTCAAGTATTTACTGTACCCCTGGGTCAAGACACATGCCTTGTGACAGTGCCCAGCATGCACACTTGATGACATTGCTCAGCGAGGGTCTCCCATTCGTGTCCCTTGCAGAGAAGTCCGGCTCAGCTCCCTCAGGAGGCCCATCAAGGCTCAGCAGTAGCAGCTCCTCTGAGTCTGCGAGCAGCAGCTCCAGTGGGTCGAGCTCCGACAGCAGTGACTCAGAGTGAACTTGGACTGAACAGAGCTGGACAAATGGACGTGGCGCACGCCAACTGCAGTGTCCCCTCCTATGGTTAATATACTTTCGTTCCATGGTGTGCAGGTTTTCTTTTACTTCAGTGTTATGATCTCTTCCAGCTGTGCTCCAGTAGGGCGGAGAGCCTCGCACATGCACCAGACCCCTTGAGAGGGCAGGCCGAGCTCTGCGGGGGGAATGCCTTTGCAGCTTGGTTTAGTTGTTTGGAGACTTGGAGACTGCGCCTGGGATGCTAACCTGATGGCCATAGACAGGGCGGGCTGGAGGCGTGGCTGGACCTGCCCAATCCCTCCTTAGGCCCAGCCTCTCCCTTAGTAACTTGAAGGAAGCTTTTCAAGGGTATTTGTTAGAACACTAACCAGCAGGTTACTTCTCTCTGCAGGGGCTGAAGACAGATGTGTCAGCCCATGGGAACCTGCCTGGACCCTAGTGGAGGGTCCTGGTAGCTGCAGACCAGAGCCTCACACCTCTGGGTTAGGAGTGGAGGAAAAGGGGTGCTGAGTTCTCTGATCTTTTGGCTGTGTGTGCAGCGTGCAAATTTCGGAACACCGAAACTTTTACCTCAACTTAAGGGAATAAAAACAAACAAACAAAAAAAGATTAAAAAAAAAACTTTTTTGTAAGTTCATCCATTTTCTACAGAAGTCCAGCCCAGGGTCCCCACTTTGCTTGTGCTGCCTGGCTGCCGCCACCTAACACTCTGAACCACCTCTCCGGGTTTATGTATATATAAATACTTTATTTATTAACATCATTGGTCATTTTTTTAAAAAATGAAAAAGGAAAAAAAAGAGAAAAAAAATCATAAATAAGTGCATTGAGAGAAACACTGAGGATGCAGGCCTCTGGCGACAAGGAGACTTCCGTGGCGGTGTGCCCCGGTGCTGGTGCTCATCACGGCTGGCTTCTCTGGGCTCGTTGGCTTATTTTTTTTAATTAATGAAATCTGGGGACTTTCCAAGCATAGACACTCTTCAGCTGCAGCACATCTTCATCTTATGTTACCTGTTCAGTTTCTTCTTACTACTTTTAAAAGACGTCAACGGAGGGAACCTCGGTTCTTCAACACAAGCTTTGTATGTAAACAGAGAAAAGCGATGTATATCAGGCCAAGGTCTTGACATTTAATTTTCTATTGTAAAAAGTAATAATATACAGAGTTTAACAGAAAGTCCTGTTCGGTTTGTTGTTTTTGAGGCTGCCAAGTGGTTTTGGAATGCAGGGTCAGCCTGAATTAGGACTAGCTCTGAGCATTGTAGCCTCAGCCAGGAGCACACAGGCCAGTCTCCCGGGCCCGGAAGCACCCACCACTGCAGTCTGCAGAGGCTTTCCTTGGCCTTGTATTTTGGACATGGGTCTCTGTTCAAGGATTACCAGTTAGCCCAGAAGACTGGTTCTCCTGACCCCCACCTGAGAGTGCCAAGTGCAGAGCCTTGTGTTGTATGGTTATACTTTTGGGGTGGGGGTGGGGTCCCTGCAGTTTCTTCCATTGCTTCTAGGCAGAGCCAAGGACTCGTCCTCGCCCATCCCTACATGGCAGATATTTCTAAAGTCGATCCCACCAGCCCTTGTGAATGTGGACAGGCAGTGGGCATCAAGCTCGGGAAGTGGCTGGCTGGCATGTCTAGACAGACACCTGGTGAGTTTTCAGCCAGTTAAACTTGTAAGCCAGTTTTGTTTATAATAAAGATATAAGTGGATTTTAAGGTTCCATTTTTTTAAGGTTACCCTTGTTTTTCAAAGGTATTTTTTAAACAGATCTTTAATAGAGTATTTAAGCTGTGACTGTAAGAAACATGAGTAAACTGACAGGCCTTCACGTGGGGTCTCGGGGGCTGCCTATCATGACAACTTAGGCAGTGTGCCTTGCCAAGGCACAATGCCTGGGCATGCATAGAGCGAGTGCCCCTGTGAGCTGTTAGGCAAGCAGTCTGGCCCTGGGGTGATGCTCCTGCAGCAGGGCGGTGGTACAGAGCCAGGCATGGGGTGGAGGGTCTGGCATTCCTGTGGCTGTGGTCCCTACTGAGCAGCCTTGGTCATTGGTGCTTTTAACTTTTTTTTTTTTTTCCTTTCTGTCCAGACTTAAATTTTTTTGTCTTCAGAGTTTTGGAGGACCCTGGTCCCCACAATGCCAGGCTGCAGGGTTACTGCCATTCCCTTCTTGTGAGTTACAGGACTACTGTCCTATGCAGAGGTGGAAAGCAGCTGTCTACAGGCTTCCTTGAGGGACACATGCAGGGCTGGGGTGGGCACTTGGCAGAGTCTGGGGTCAGACTAATGCAGGCTGGGTAACTCAGCTTGCTTACAGACTGGAGACATTTTCTTGTGTGTGTTTTCTTGGTTTTGTCCTTCTGCAGCTGTCACGCCTTTACAGTCACTTGGGGGATTGCAAGCCCACTGTTAAAGCTTTGTCCTGTTCATCACTGTCCCTGCTCCTGGCATAACACTTCCAGAAGCTTTCCTTTTTATATATATATCTATATATATATATTTAAAACGTTTCTTTTCTGTATGATGTGCATGCAAGTTTACCGTAACTTTTCTTAAACTTTTTAGTGCCGTTTCTAGTATATTCCTGTAAATGTCAGTTACTGAAAATGAGTCCATTGTAAGTAGTTTAGCTTGTTTTTTGCAATGCCGGCCTCAACACCACAGAGTAGATAAAAAACAAAAAAAACAAACAAAAAAAAAAAAACCGGTAGGAAGTACTCTGGTGTCTGGTAATCATGAACCTTTCTCCTAGGGTGTTTGTTTTGTTTTCATAATAAAAAGAAAGGGGAAAAAAAAAGACTGTGTGGTGCTCTTTGCTGCAATGGCTCTTTGTAAGGGCCCATGGTGAGGTCCTCACACTTCACCTCTCACAGCTCTTGGTGGAACTGCTGGGAGTTCTGTAAGGCCAGCCCACTCTACAGTAAGGATGGTACCTTTCACAGAGCACACAGGGCACTTGAGCAGCTGCTGTCATGTCATGTGCTGGGGTACGGGAGTCTTTGCAGTCCTCATTTAGATTGTTTGCCATCCTAAGTGAGGTCAGGCTTCTCAGGTCTCACGTCCATTCCACCTGCCCCTTGCTGCAGTCAGCTGTCAGGTTACTTGTGGTGTAGGCCTCCAAGTGCAGTGGGCCTAGTGGAAATGTGGGCTAGAACATGTAAAGAGCCCCCTGCACTACTCACTAAGAGTAGGCCATGGAGTGGCTTCCACACAGTGAAGAAGGAATGAGAAGTGACAGGTGGCCACAGACATTAGTATCAGGCCTGGAGAGGAGGCTCATGTTGGGCTTAGAGGATGGCTAGCCCATCCAGAGTGGGTCCGGTACCTTGGCACTGTTGCTGACACTAACCCTTCTCATCCGGCTAGTCTCTTCCAGCACTGGCCTGGCCTAAGCACAGATGGCATCTTCCTGTAGTGTAAGCAGCTTAGTGGCTTCCCAGTGTCCTACATGGAGCATGATGCCTGTGTGCCACCTATATCTGCTAGCTACCTGAAGACAGCTGCCCCCCAAGTGCTCGCACTCCTCAGTCTGTGATCTGTCTCCAAGTCAATGTGCTATGTCTGATACAGACAGATGGACCAGGTCAGGTCAACCAACCCATGGTATATGATGAGCTCCCTCTACATATATAGGAATGTACTACAAAAGTCCAACCTATGCCCTCGATTTCAGCAGGGACTGAGTCAAAGGACCTAGACTCCTCAGGAGGCTCCAGCTAGTCAGGCTGGATGTAGTAAAGGCACTGTGTCCTAATACTTTTAGCACAAATGTGCATGCCTGGGTGACACATGCCTTTTGAATACATTATATATAAGCCAGGTGCCGTCTGCCAGCTGAATGGTAAAGTTAGATTCCCGTTCCCGGTAAGGAGTGGGCAGGGTAAGGTGCTTGGTCAGGGTTGATGCCTCTGGAACAGTTTGACAGCAGTGCAGTGAGAAGACCCACAAGCCCTCGGATGCGATCATGCCACAAGAAAAAGCAGAAAGGGGAAAGTCTCAAGACATTTATTTAGAAAGCTCAGTTTTGACAAAATGTATCCCTGCGTTTGCACAGCCACTGTGTGCAACCTCTAAGTGCAACCCAACAGAAGAGAGGTTCCAACGCTTCACCAGAATCTGCTTTCCCCTACACTTGATTAGACTTGGAATCACTTCAGGGCACATCTGGTGGCCAGTGTTGATGCTACCACGATGCTGTAACATACAGGTCAATTGGTCACTAAACCCTCTTGGTTCTGGAATGTCACTACCAGCACTGGCCCCCTTTCACATGTCACTGCAGTGAGCTGACAGATCTGGGACCTTGCAAGAAGAGTCCCTCCTTAGCTTGGACCCCGCCTGGTCTATATCAAGCAGCGGTTCATAGGAGCAGGTAGGGGTGGTGGGATCTCTTGCTTTCCTTTTGTTTGGAAGCATTTCCTGGGCCCGGACAGTGAGGTACCTGCTGTGCCATTGATAAAGGGTTGGATGTCGGGTTTTTATACACGGCTTGATCTTTATGGCCATCAAGGGCCTTCTCCCTGGAATTACATGACTGAGCAAAACTTAGACTGGCCAGTGTCCCTAGAGACCCCAAGCTGGTTCTTGTCTCTGACTAAGATGGCCTCATTCCCATACTGGGAGTACCACATGCTGCGACTTCTGCTCAGGTATGTACTGGGTGGTACAGACTCCAACTTCTGCTGCTGCTGTTGCCAAATGAGCAAGGATGTGTCCCTGTACCGGAGGCGGGCATATGATTCTGACAGGGCCTTCTCTGCCAGTGGGACTCGCCTACTCATCCCACAGGCCCAGGGTCCTGCACACCTGGCTTCCCTCCAAGGCCAGGAACAGCTTCCTCTTTGCTTTGTTAAGTAGTTGGCCAACAACCTTGATGGCTGTTGGGTTCAGGAGTCTTTGTTCAACTTAATCGTGAAAGTAGGTAACTCAGATCTTCCATAGGCAAGATCCTCAGGAGGGCAGGAGAATCCCAAGACGTAGTATCTCTGACCATTCAGAAGCCATGTGACAGCCATTCCAGACAGAATGCAATAGCGTTGGCAGTGACTCCACACCACCCTGGGAAGCCTGTCAGGTGTCCACTGCCTCTGCAGTACTGCTGAGCTCAAAAAGATGTATCCAAGGTTGCTGCAGCAGGGCTGACCTGTCCACACCACTCGAAACACAATGGAGATGTGGACTAAGCGTTGGTTCAGGTCCTTTCTTCTAGCCAGTCTTCCACTCTTACCAAAGGTGACACTGCAAAGGGAAGAAACTGTCAGGAGGGGACAGGCCCAGTACGGGCCTCGCCACCAGGAGCACCCGATATGGATCAGACAATTCAGTGAAGCTACTCACGGATGCAGTTGTTGAGTGGAAGGATGAGGCGGGTGGACAACCGCAGGACCCTTATTAACCCACGGATGATGGTTGGTGGTCCCAGGGTCTCCTCTCCGCTGATGAGAGAAGCGTTCCTCAGGTATGGAGCAGAGACACCCCCCCCACACACACACGCTTCTTTCCCCGGCAACGTCACCCCTTTCCTGGAAGCTCCAGAGGAGCAGACTTTGCCACCGGCGCTCGCGGACGCGCGTGGGCCTGATGACGCAAGGGATCCAAGTCCGCGGCCGCGCCAGGAGGCCGCGGCTACGTCTCCATGGCAGCGTCGCAGGCGTGGCGAGCCGAGCGCCGAGGACCCGCCATAAGACGGACCCATCGATCATCCCGTGGGGCGGGGCCAAAGACCCAGAGGGAGAGGAGGAGCGGCCAGAGATGGGTGGGGAAGGAAAGGGGAGGGACTGGTGGGGGCGGGGGAACTGGGAGAGGGTAGGAACTGGTGTGTTCTGAGGGGGACGGAGAGTAGAGGGGGAGGAGATCTAGAGGAAAGGGAGAGGGGAGGAGCTGGAAGAGAGGAGGAGCTGGAGAAGTGGCTAAAGAGGTCTGGAAGAGCAAGATCCAGGATAAGGAAAGAGTGGAGAGAGAGAGAGAGGAGGAGTGTGTAGTGGGGAAAGAATCTAGGAGATGGGGAGACTCTGGAGTTTGGAGGATGAGAGGAACGAAGGAGCTGGGAAGAAACTGAGCTGGGGAAGGAGAGGATGAGGATTGAGAGGAGGAGCCTGAAGAGGCGGAGGAAGAAGGGGCGTTTGGGGGCGGGTAGAGGGGGGCATTGCAGGAGTCGGTGGAGGGGGTGGTAAAGACAAAGGACGAAGTCAGGATAGAAAAGGAGCTTGGGGAAGACACATGAGAGTCAGGATTGGGTTTGGGATGGGGCTAAAAGCTGAGGAGAAGAGCTTGGGGGTGGATGTGAGGAGGAGCCTGGAGGGCGAGGAGCGATTAAGAGATGCCGAGGAGGGAGTAGGAGTTAGCATTAAGGCACCTCCCCAATTCTCCATCCTGACGTGGTTCTTGTTTGGGTTGGGGCTTTTGTGGTCTGGAGTTTGACTCCACGGCCTTGGGCATGCTAGGCAAGTGCTCTAAGGCAAAGCTTTGTCCTCAGTCTTCCTTACTTCCTTTGTGCAGTTTCCTTGTCAGACCTATTGCTGTTTCTGTTGACATCCCACTCGGGTGATGGGCACACTTGTTTTCAGTTATTTAATGTGGCATGAGATGCATCATTTCAAAAGTAGCTGTGAAAGCCCGCCATCCCACACACTGCTCATTTGAATTGGCCTAAAGCCCCAGGAAAATTCAGCATACATTCCAACTAGACCCGACCAAACACTTTGACCCTGTGTCCATTGCTTTTCTTCGTAAGGTTTTCTTTTTACAGCTTAGTCCGATGTCAGTTAAGAATATTGACATCGGTGGGTGGTGGAGAAGGACTAGGGTGGGATGGTTGTGGTCAGAACTTACGGGAGCAGAGACAGCCAGCTTAGCCTAGGCAGTGAGTTTCAGGCCAGCCAATACAACTTAGCAAGTCCTTGTCTCAAATAGGAGAGAGAGAGAGAGAGAGAGAGAGAGAGAGAGAGAGAGAGAGAGAATATTGATACCATGGACAGCCCCAAAACAGAACCAACCTGCAGAATACCATTTGTTGTTGCTTTGTTTTGCAAGATAAAGCTTCTCGTTGTAACAGCCCTGACTTAGACTCTCTTTGTTGACCAGGCTGTCCTTGAACTCACAGAGTTCCTCTTCCTCATGCCTCCTGAGTGCTGGGATTAAAGGCATGTACCACCATCCCCCAGCGTGGAATACCAGTTCTTTCCATGGGCATTTATCTGCCTGCCTGTCTGTCCATCTGTCTATTTGTGTGTGCTTATGTGTGGTCATGTACATGCCTTTGTGTACATGAAGAGATGAGAGTTCAGCTTGGGGGAGTCCGTTCCTTCACTTGGGATTGACTTAGGTTGTCAGTACTGGCGGGACATTCCCTTCCCTACTGACCCATGTCACCGACTGAGCCTTGTCTCCGGACCTCCACCTTGTTTGTGTGTTTGTTCATGTGGGTGGGTGGGTGGCATGTGTGTGTATGGAAGATGTGGAAGTCAGCAGACAACATGTAGAACTCCATTCCTTCTACTGTATGGGTTCCAGAGACCAAGCTTAGCTAGGCTTGGTGGTGCACACCTCTGGCGGTGAGCACCTTTGCCTGCTGAACCATCTTGGCAGGTTCCACACCTCACTTTTTGAAACAGTGTCTTCCACTGAACTTAGAGCATACCGATTTGGCAAAACCAGTTACTCAGAGATAGTTCTGTCCCTGCTTCCTTAGTGATGGACACATGCCACCGTGCCAGGCTTTATAATGGGTCCCATGAACCAACCCAGGTCCTATGTTTGTGTAGCAAGCCCACTACTGATGGGACCATTTCCTTAGCACCCCACCTTCCCTCCTTGACAATGTTTCGCTGTGTAGCCCAGGTAGCCCACATCCTCCCTAGGTTCTTCTTCCTCCTCCTCCTCCTCTTCTGGTTGGAGAAGGAAGAGTTCAAGACCGAGTTTCTCTGTGTACCTGCTCTTTTTCTTTTTCTTTCCTTCTTTCCTTCCTTCCTTCCTTCCTTCCTTTCTTTTTTCCTTTTTTTTTTTTTTTTTTTTTTTTGAGGCAGGGATTTTTTTGTGTGGCCCTGGCTGTTCTGGACTCATTCTGTAGACCAGATTGGTCTTGAACTCACAGAGATCCATCTGTCTCTGCCTTCAAGATGAGCATGCCAACGTGCCTGGCTTTTCTTGAGTTTTTTTGGTTTTGTTTTGTTTGTTTGTTTGTTTTTAAGAATTACTTGTTTTATGTATATGAATACACTGTAGCTGTCTTCAGACACATCAGAAGAAAGCATTGGATCCCATTACTTGGTTGTGAGCTATCTGTGGGTGCTGGTAATTGAACTCAGGAGCTCTGGAAGAACAGTCAGTGCTCTTAACCACTGAACCATCCCCCTAGCCCCTCTTCTTGAGTTCTTAATGATTTTCCAGCCTTAGCATCTAGGTTGGTACATGTGATCACTGAGTGACGCTCCCTGATTTCTGAGGGCAGACTGTGGAGGGTAAGCTGGCATTTTGGGTGCTTGCAGAAGCCTTTCCTAGATCTATGCTCCCTGACTCTTGGTGCTGCCAGTTCCAATATGCGTCCGAGCCTGGGATCTCCAGCCGCCTGATGATGACCTGACCACTGAGGGTTCTTCCTGACCGGTCCATGCTCCATGGTACACTCTACTCACGGTAGCTGCTCTGTGGCTTTCTGCGGGGCTGGGGGGCTGGGGGTGGCCCTGTGGGGGTGTGGCAATAAAGCCCCATATATCTGTGAGCTGACAGAACTGTATTCCTCCTCAGCTCTGGAAGTGAGCTGTTTGAACTTCTGTTGTAGTTGGAGGCTGGGATGTGGCTCAGTTGATAGGGTGTTTGTTTAGCACGTACACAGCCCAGGTTAGACCCCAACACTTCATAAAACAAAACTGGTTGTGGTGGTGCGACCTGTATCCTCTACTCTCTGGAGGTGGAGGCAAAAAGTCAGATGTTCAAGCTCACAGTAAGTTTGAGGCCAGCCTGCAGTACATGAGACTCTTTCTTTAAAAAGCAAAAAAACTGATCCAATAAAAAGAAAAAAAAAAAACAAAACAAAACCAGAAACAAAACAAACAAAACCCACCTGAATTGTAAATACAGAGAATATCCAATAAAAACAAAAAAACAAAAAAAAAAAACAAAAACAAAAATCAAACAGAACCAAAAATAAAACTGGACATGGTCACTCTTGCTGCCGAGCTCTGGGAGAAAAAGCTGTCGCAGTTTCTCCTAGCTACTAGCAACTGCCCTCTGTCTGACCACCCTTAGCTTGTGGATGAGTCACATGTCTCTGTCTCTGCCTCAGTGACCCCATGGCCATTCCCCTTCTTTCTTTCCTGCCCCATGTTACTAAGTCTTTAAGAATACAACAGTAGATTGAAAGGCCATGAAAATAGTGAAAAATGACCTCATTGTCCAGACTGCTTCCCTTAACCAGAGCCCAACCCCACTGTGGGCCTCAGGGAGTTCATGTGTACATGTCTTGGTGGGGTGAGGAGAACAGACCATTTACCCTGCTACAAAACCGAACACAGAAATCGGTGTAGAAAAAAAAAAAGAGGGGGGGGGGAGGTTGGGATTGGTTATCTGGCCAGGCTGTAGCTGAAAACATGGATTCTGCTGGTCTTAGGGACGGGTCAAAGGGCAACATGAACTAAACACTGCCTAATCAGGCAATGGAAGCTTCTGGAGGACCCAGATGGTGAGACAAAAAGTATGGAACTTGTTCGCTCACTCGCTCGCTCGCTCGTTTATTTGTTTAGACAAGGTCTTCATGCATATCGCCATCTGACCTGAAGCTCGCTATGTAGCCTAAGCAGGCCCTGAATTTACAGTTCTCCTGCCTCAGCTTCTGGAATTATCAGCTTGCACGACCAGACCGGGCAGGCAAATTCAGTGTTCTGTGCACAGGGCACACGCTGACCTGTAACTCTTAGCCCCAAGTAATATTTTGTATTCAACTTTTGAAAGTTTAATGTATGTATTCAATTAAAAAAAAATCTTATCAGACCCCTACTAACTCCCTTCAACTCTTCCTTAGGACCTACCAACCCGTCTCCTTCTTGTCTCATGTCCCATTATTATTGTTATTATTATTAGTAGTAGTAGTTGTCGTTGTTGTTTATTTGCTTGTTGTTGCTGTTCTGAGACAAGGTCTCACTACGTAGTCTTGGCTGGCCTGGCACTCCTATGTAGACCAAGCTGGCTTCTAACTCACAGAGATCCTCCTGCCTCTGTCTCCCAAATGATAGAACACCACCGTGGCCAGCAATTATTATTACTGTTAATAGCACACTGAGTCTAATTAATGCTGACTACATACACATGTGGCTCTACCCACTGAGGCACAAACAACCTACCAGTGCCCACATCCCGAGGAAGAGTGACTCTCTCTCAGAAGCGACCAGCTGCCAATAGCTTTTCCATTAGGAGTGGAACCTGGGGAGTCCCGACCTCACCCAGGATGAATTTTGACTGGCTTGATCTTGTGCAGATCTTGTGCAGACAACATCTGCCTCATAAAAGAGAACATTCCAGGTCTCTCTCAGCTCTTCCATTCCTTTGTCCACTCTTCTGTGTGTGTTGTCCCCTAACCCTTGGCTGAGGTGAGGTTGATGTCCATGGCCCATTTGTGACTGAGTTCTCACACTCCAGTGTTCTCTGCCAACCGGCAGCTGCTTCTATGTGGCCCTTTTGCCCGACTGTGTCAGGCTTTATCAGGGAGAAGTTGCCACTGTTTGTCCTACTGTTTTTTTAAAGCATTTATTTATGTATTTACTTTTATTTTTTATGGGTGGTTTGCCTGCAAGTATGTGTTAGTCTGCCACATGCATGCCTGGTGTCCTCAGAAAAAAGTGTAGGATCCCCTAGGTGGTCGTGAGGCTTCATGTAGGTTCCATCATGGGAATCTGACTGGGGTCCTCTGGGAGAGCAGCCAGTTTTCTTAACTGATAAACCATCTTTCCACCTCTGTCCCCAACCTGTGGTTTTACTAGATCAGAGGTCAGGGATGCCTGCATTCCCCTAGGTGCCCAGCCTCAGCCTGTAAGAGAAACAAGCCATGCTGGAGAATTCACAACCTGTGTGTGCAGCGAGGGGCCCTGCAGGCGGTCACAGCTGAGATTCATCAACCTGGGTCAAGACTTTGGGAGTCTGATGCCAGACAGCTCATTGTCAGCGTATTTAAAATAGTACAATGGGGGGGGGGGAAGGTTTCCTGATGTAATCCAATCTCTGACAGACAAGGGAGCCTAATCACATGGAAACCAGACTCAGGGTACATGCTGTTTTCCCCAAGAAGATGGGTTCTAGAGATATGCTACCTGTACTAGTTTGAGGACCTAAGGAAGGTCTAGCCTGGTCATACAGAGAGCATAGATGTCATTTGGGCCATTCGCCACCTTAGGGCCTGGTTGTGGGAGCCTGGAGGAGCCTCTGGCTGTACAGATAATGTAATTTAGATCATTATCTCTGGTCTTGGTTGTGGGAGCCTGATGTGGCCCGGCTCAACAGATAATGCAGATCACCAGGCTGTGAATCACCTCTGATTGCTGACTTTCTGGATGCAAAGGCAATCCTGTGTGACTCACATTCCTGGTTTCTCTGGAGATCTGGGGGAACAAGGACCTTCCATGCTGTGATCCCAACAAGGGAGCCCTCAGCACTCAGTACTTCCTGTCTCCCAGATCACGGCTGAATCGCTTTCTCCTATAGCACCAGTTCGTTTGCACCATCCTGATGTCACCCTTCCATTCAGCATCTGAAATACTACAGCTGTCACTACATCCTGACACATAGTCACATCATCCTTCTGTTGCTGGGAAAGTGGTAAAAATGGCTACCTCCTCAGACCCCCAGGACCCCACCTTACCTTCTTGCCTCCAGCTGGATGAAGGTCTCTGGCCCCTATTAGGACACGTAGGGTGGAGAATGATGGCTTGCCCAAGGGCTTAGAGGGTAGGGGAGGCCTAGTCATGGCTTGGCCCACCTTTATAAGGTCACCTTTATAATGTATACAGTGTTCTACCTGCATGTATGCCTGCAGGCCAGGAGAGGGCAGTAGATCCCATTACTGATGGTTGTGAGCCATCATATGGTTCCTGGGAATCTGACTGGGGACCTCTGGAAGAGCAGTCAGTGCTTTTAACCGCTGAGCCATCTCCCCAGCCTGAGTGACCCTCAAACTTAAGCTAGGGAACTAGACCTCATGGGTCCTCTTGAGGGGCTCCATGTCTTAGGAGACAACCCTTTGGGGCCCCCTCTCTTCTCAGTTCTCTTTTCCTTTTCTTCTCTTTCTTTTGTTTTCTTCCTCTTCTTCCTCCTCTTCCTCTTCTTTTACTAAATCTGTCCATGTAGCTCTGGGTGTCCTGGAACTCGCTCTATGGACCAGGCAGGCTTTGAACTCACAGAATTGTCTGTCTCGGCCTCTGAAGAGCTAGGATTAAAGGAAGGCATGGGCCACCATGCTTAGCTTCTGGGATTGCACTCACATCAGAGCTGTGCCCCGGCCTGGCTGAAGCTATAGTCATTTATGTTATAGTCATCTATCTCCAGACAGGAGCCGAGGAACATATACCAGTCCTGCTGCCACCTCCTTCTGTAGGACCAGCTGAGCTTGTGGTCCTGGGAAATTCACTCAACAGGGGGGAATCTGCCAGGCTTGGGGCCAGTTGTCACCAAGTGGGGGTGAGAGAGGCCAGACAAAGGGAATATCTGCATCGGCTGAGTTCTGCTCAGATCATGCAGGAGGCAAGAGGACAGGAAGGGACAGCTTCTTCTTTCCCTGAACGTGATACTTCCTGTTTGATTCTGACAATCAGAAGTTGTAACCTTGTCTTACTGTATCTGTTTCTCCAAGTCGTGTGTGTGTGTGTGTGTGTGTGTTACTGTGAAATACTTTCTCGATAGGTAGGTGGATGGATGAAGGAATGTGTGGGGGAGTGGGTAGGTGAGTAGTCAGGTAGATGTCTGGATAGCTACGTGCCTTAGGATTTTTCTTGCTGCGATTAAACAAAAAACATCATGACAAAAATCAACTTGGTTGGGAAGGTTTATTTCAGCCTTCAACTTCGAGGTTACACTTTGTCACTGAGGGAAGTGGAGTCCAGGACAGGAACCTGGAGGCAGGAACTGACGCAGTGGCCATGGAGAAATTCAGCTACAAGGCCAAGTTGCTTGCTCCTCATAGCTTGCTCAGCCTGCTCTCTTTTTTGTTTCTTTTCTCTCTCTCTTCCTTTTCTTTTCTCTCTTTTTTTCTTTTTTTGGAGACAGGGTTTTTTCTGTGTAGTCAGTCCCAGCTGTCCTGGAACTTTCGTTGTAGCCAGGATGGCCTCGAATTTATGCAGATCTGCCTGCCTCTGCCTACCGTGTGCTGGGATTCAAAGCATGTGCATTTATTCCTGACTGCCTGCTTTCTTATATAATTCAGAGCTACCTGACCAGGGTGGCACTTTCCCCTTGTAGGCTGGCCCTGCAGACATCAGTCATTAATCAAAAAAAAAAAAAAAAAGAAAAAAAGAAAAAAGAAAGAAAGAAAGAAAGAAAAAAAGCCCCCATAAGTTTGTGCACAGGCTAATCTGGTGGGAAATCTTCTTAACGGTGGGTGGTAAGGAGGTGGTTGAGTGAATGAATGCATGGGTGGGTAGTGATGGGCACATGGGTGACTGAGCAGACAGACCGGCAAGTGAATGAGTGGGTGGGTACGTGGCTGAATGGAGCCTCGAACTCATGCTAGGCTGGGTGCTGGGAGAACAGGGTAGAGGTGGCTCCACAGCCAGGCAGATAGCACAGCACCTCCACGTAAGGCACAAAGGCCTGACGACTCCTCGGCTTGAGGAGACACATATTCCCCAGACAGCAGTCAACCCTCTGCTCCGTTTAATTAATTTAGAAATCGATACTAAATTCTGTTTTTGGCAAACTTCTAAGTGTATTTAAAACAGCTTGAGCATGAATATTTTTTTTTCAACTGTGAGTTTTATGAAACCTAAATATATTTAGATCAGACACTTCCCTGGGAATGCAGGGTTCGGATAGAATGCTGCATATGTAAAACATACTCAGTGTTTGGAAGATAAGAGGAGGATGGAAAGTCTTTTAGTAAGTTTTAATGCTGATTAGATATCAGGATGACAGACTCAGACATGTTGGATTACACTGTGTGTCATTAAGGCTCACAATGAATTAGTTGCTTACTGGTCAGCCATGGAAAGGGACAAAGAACCTTCCGAGAACATGAGTCGCAGAAACAAACGTCAGCCATGTTCAGGGTGAAAACAAACAAACAAAAAAAAGGCACAAAAAGCCACAGGTGGTGTGGCTCCAACTGTATGAAGTAGCCATGGTAAATATACCCAAAGCAGATTCAAAGGTGGCTGTCGGAGGAGCTGCAGAGGTGGCTCAGGGCCTAAGAGCACTGACTGTTCTTCCAGAGGACCTGGGTTAAAACCCCTCCACCCACAAAGCAGTGCACAACAGTCTGGACTTCCAGCTCCAGGGAATCTGGCGCATTCAAACATGCAGGTAAAACACCAATGAACATTAACAAAAAATCTGTTTTTGACAAAAGGTGGGGGGTTGCTAGAGCAATAGGTGGGTAGAGGTTGGGGGCTACATTTAAGGGATAGAAAGTCTCTTGTTGGGGGACATACTTGTTGGGACATTTGTTTGTGTCCTGTTAGGGAGGTGTTGGAGCAGGTGCAGTTGGCACATTCCTTTGGCTGTGCTGACCACAGGGTGAGATGCCTGGAGGACAGCGGAAGGACCCAGGACACGAGACCCTCCTCTGGGCTCGGAAGGAGGGTTCAGGCTCTGACGAGGGTGGGAAGCCATACAGCTGTGCGCCACCTCTGTGTTCTTCACGCCTTGGGTATCAACTTCTTTTTACTAAGAGCCAACATTTCCAGCCACCAGTATGTGGTCAGTTGAGTCTGTGTGGGAACATGCTTAGTACCTGTTACAGACATGCCTGCTATTATTGTTCTTTATATTGTACTGCATATAATACAACATATTATATTATACAATATACAACCAAGTGGAGTTCGACTGAGCCCTTCCATTTATCTAGGATCCAGATGGCTGTGGCTCTGTGATACCGGCTCCTGTGGAAAACAAGCTTGACATGTCTGCCTCTCAGCCTCACTGACCTGGACCTAGTACTGTCTAAGACTGTGCTCACCTGGCCCCAAGAAGCCTCTAAAGCCTCAAGACAGGCCTCAGGGGACACTGTCCTCAGGTTCTGCACAGTCATCGGCAGGTGTCCAAGCTGCGGCTGTGTCACTGCAAGATTCCAGAGACCTCGGTGGAGGGTCAGTCTCTAGACTGTGGCCTTTGGCTTAAAGTTGACGTTGAAGCAACTGTCAGTGAAACATCTACATTTTGTCTTTTCAAAGGAAAAGCATGAGAGCCCACCCCCATCATCCAGCCAGGCGTGTTCCGTGTCTAGGGCGGGCCAGATGGTCTCTTCCTACACCTATAATTGCCTGGGGAATTATGACAGCTGAATTTGCCTGATGGAGCTCCAAATGGAATTTGCAAAATGCGTGTTCATGTGGGTTGGATGTGAGAATAAATCCCTCACCCGGCCAAAACATTCACTTCCCCTTCTCCAGAAACAAAGCCAGTATAGACTAGTTGGTGGGATGTGTGGCTGGATGCAGGTATAGGTGGATGGATCGGAGTGGGGGCAGGGAAGGATGGACAGGTGGGAGGCTGGCCTGAGCCATGGGAAGGCTGAGCAGGGGATGTAGGGTTAAGTAGATCAAAGGCTAAGTGGACAGAGGGCCAGGTAGATGGATTGAGGGACCAGTAAAAGGATATAAAAAGAGGTTCAGGGCTGGTGAGGAAGTGAACGGAAAGTTGGGTGGTAGAGAAAAGGGAGGCCAACGCTGGTTTTCCTTTGATCAAGAAGCCTTGCTGGTCCCTGCCGGGAGAGCCTGTCCATGGCGGCCTTGATGAAAAGCACAGAGAACATGCAGTGTGTCTGCGTGTTTGTTGGGGATGCATGAACCAATCATCAAAATGACTGGTCTGGCTGGAGAGGCCCTCAGTTTCTTGGACATTCCAGTGTCTGTGGAAGCTTCCGCTGAGGCAGCTGTTATCCAAAGCACTGTGTGCTTAGAGGCACTTGCGATCTGGTCAGGGACCAGTCCTGGTACTGCCCAGAGAGTAGTGACACTGCGGGGGTGGCTGGGAAGGATCCTGCAGAAGCCCAGAAGGGCAGAGACATGGTGCGTTCCATGTTTCTCTTGTGTTGACACCTAAGCTTTATGGTCAGCCTAGAGTAAATGCAAACAGCTCTCTCTGCTGGGGGCACTGGGGAAAATGGACTCCACATTGAGATCCTGGTTTTCTTGCTAGTGTGATGGTTTGTATATGCTTGGCCCAGGGAGTGGCATTATTAAGAAGTGTGGCCTTGTTGGAGTAGGTGTGTCACTGTGGGTGTGGGCTTAAGGCCTTATCATAGCTGCCTGGAAGTTAGTCTTCCACTAGCTGCCTTCAGAACAAGGTGTAGGACTCTCAGCTCCCCCTGCACCATGCCTGCCTGGATGCTGCCAGGCTCCTGCCTCTGATAATGAACTGAACCTCTGAACCTGTAAGCCAGCCCTCAGTTAAATGTTATCCTTATAGGAGTTGCCTTGGTCATGGTGTCTGCTCACAGCAGTAAAACCCTAACTGAGACAGCTAGCCAGAGCCTTGTCCATGTCCCTCTCTGGGGGAAGAATTCTAGGCAAAAAGCCAGGAGTGGCGCAGAAGATGCAGCGAGGAAAAGAAGCTGTGCCATAGGAGGTTTGCTTGGCAGAGATTCGCCATTTTGTTTCTTTCCTTATCTCCTTTAAGACGGTGGTTCTCAACCTTTTTAATGCTGTGACTCTTTAATACAAACGTGTTTCATACAACCTTGTGTTGTGCTGACCTCCAGCCGTGGCATTACTTTTTATTGCAATTGTATCACGTTACAGGCCCTGTTAGTATTTACTCTTATGCAGATCTATGATGAAAAGGAGCGGGCTGGAGAGATGGCTCAGTGGTAGAGCCCTGACTGCTCTTCCAGAGGTCCTGAGTTCAAATTCCAGCAGCCACATGGTGGCTCACAACCATCAGCAAAGGGATCTGGTGCCCTCTTCTGGTGTGTCTGAAGACAGTGACAGTGTACTTATATATAATAAATAAATCTTAAAATAAAAGACTCTTCAAGAAGACTTGCGACCCCTTTCCAGGTTTATCTTTCCTTGAAGTCTCATGCACGGTTAGTTCGAAGCCCACTCTCCACATCCTGAGCATGTGACTGGGATTGACAGTCCCTACGGCAGGGTTTCATCTGCTCAGTTCACCTCAGAGCTAGTTAGTCCCCGGTATTCAGCACAAGTGCCTTTCAGTGGAGCTCATCTCCAAAGTGGGGAAGTACTCTTGTCTCCTGGAAACTTCCAGAAGGCAATCCTGGCCACCAGTTCTGGGCTGAGAGAATGGGGTGGGGTGGGATACTGAGGAGAAGCGTCCCCTTTACCAGCCCTCTGAGCTACGCATGGGCAACAGACATCTGGAATACTTCCCACCCAGCTTTGCTTCATTCATTCTCATTCATTATTTTCCTGCAGGTCTCTACCAAGTCCACGGGATGAGTGATGTCCCCATTAGCCAGATAAGGAATTGGGTACCAGAGAGTTCCCCTGGGCCAGGAGACCTGGATCTTCTGACTTGGAAGACTGACCTGCTAATTCCAAGCTCTGCACCACAGCCCCTCAAAGACAGATCCCCCCTCCCTTTTGGGAGCTAGTGCCATTGCTTTCAAGACCACCAGGGGGCAGCAGATAAACACTTGCTAGAATGGCAAAACTAGTCCGTCCCAGACCTGGTCTGGTCTTAGTGAGTTTCTGATGGCAGGAAGGTTGAGGGAGGGTTGGGAGTACAGAAGCTTCTTTTCTGAGGGAGCTTCCTGGGTACCGACACCAAGGCGTGAATACAGCAGCACTAGGAGGGTGCTTTGCTTTCAGCTTTGCAATATCCTTTCCTTCCTTCCCGCCCCCCCCCCCCCATGGTGCAGGGTGTTGAACGACTCTTAGGGAGATGCTGGAGGGTTCTGCCTGTAGCCCTGTGCTTTGGATGATTTAACCCCCTTTCTCTGCAGGAGGGCCTTCTCCTCAGGGTATTCAGAGGTGAAGTGCAGGCTCTGAATCTGAAGACTCACCTGTCGTTGAGCCTGACTCCATCTGGCTCCTCTCCTGATCTCTAGGATTAGGTTTCATGCTTCCTCCTTAGGTGGGGAAGGGGTGAGCGGACTTCCTGCAGAGAGGCCTTTCTGGGAGGTACTTCCCTGGGTGCAGGGAACAGACTTTGTGTGTGCGTTGAGGTAGGGCCTGTTATCCTTCCCTGGACCAGGTAAACTGGGAGAGGCAGGGGTCGACACAACGCTGCCTAGCCCACAAAAGCTCCACTCTGGGAAACTGGTCACTCTCCTTTCTTCCGGCTTCCTTTCATGACACCAGTCTCAGAGAAGGCTTGGCTTTGTGGGGTTTCCTTTGCCAAGAACCTACAGCTCCTGATAAACAGTCCGGAGCAAACTAACTTCAATTGCAAAATTAGTTTTTATGCCTTTAAAGTCCCTCCCACTGTCACAATATCCTCAGGACACAACACTGTCTATTCCTTCAGCTCCTCCCACTAGACTGCCTGTGACCATAAGTGAGGGATATTTTTTTCTCTCTCTCTCCGTTATCGTCGAGGCGGAGTGTCATGCTGACCCTGGCAAGGGCAGAGGACTGGAAGTAAGAACTCTGGAAGACCCGAGCCCATTAAGCAGACTGATGCAGCCACAGGGGCGTTGGGTGTGTAGGTCAACTTGGTACGCTTTCCGGGATATGTCTTTGCCAAAAAACTCTGCAAGGGCACCCGGCTTTACAGCGGCCGCCTTCTAGTATCTTCTGGGGTGCGGCGGCCTCATCGCACCGCAAGAAAGACTTCCAGCTTCCACGTGCACCTAGGGGAAAGTCGCGGGCGGGGAGCCTGCGCAGGAGCCCCGCCTCCCTCAACTTTCGCTGGCGGCCCGGGGGCAGGAAGTGGGAGGACGGTTTGGAGGCGGTGCTTGGGTCGCCGGGGAGGTGCCGGGTGAAGGTGCCAGCTCCGCCCCCGGCCCCGCCCGGCCGTGGCCGCGCCCCCTGCACCCCCGGCGCCTTGGAGCCGCGGAGCCTCGGTGTCCCAGTGCCCCGCGAGTAGGGTAGAGCCCGCGGGCCGGGCGAACAAAGCGACGGTGGAGCGAGCAGCTCAGGCGCCGGACGCAGGGAGCGAGCGACCCGCTGCGCCTTTGTTTCGGGTGGGGCAGGAGCGGCGGCCAGAGCGGGGCGCCCGGGGCGCAGAATGCGGCGCCCAGAGGGGCGGATCGAGGAGCGCTGCGGCAGCAGGAGGCGTGGAGCCCCGGCCGGAGCCCGAGCGGACTTGTGTGTGTGAAGGGGGGACCCGGCACGCTGCCCCGCGAGCGCCTTGTAGCCGCACGTGGGCGGGAGCGGCGGCCCGCTAGTAGCCCGAGGAGAAGAAGGAAGAGGAGGGCCGTGTGGCCGCGCAGCGGGGACCCGGGGCCGCCTGCGCGAAGCCCCGCCCCGGCGGCCGAGCCCCGCGCGGGCGGGCGGGATGCCCCGCGGTCACCGTACTTTGGCCGGAGCGCTGCCCTGAGCCAGCTGGCCTGGGGGCCGCGGCGGCGAACGCACGGGCGCCGCGGGCGCCATGGAGCAGTGGCGGCAATGCGGCCGCTGGCTCATCGATTGCAAGGTCCTGCCGCCCAACCACCGCGTCGTGTGGCCCTCGGCGGTGGTCTTCGACCTGGCGCAGGCGCTGCGCGACGGCGTCCTTCTGTGCCAGCTGCTGCACAACCTCTCCCCCGGCTCCATCGACCTTAAGGACATCAACTTCCGGCCGCAGATGTCCCAGGTGAGGGTCCCAGCACTGCAGGAGGGGATCGGGTGTGCGACCTGAGGGGCGCAGTGACTGGAGCACGGGCCGCGAGAGGCCCAGGTTCTCTGGCCGGAGCGGCTGGCTCCGGGGTCAGAGCAGAGCAGGGGACGTTCTGGTCTCCGCTTCCCGCTCTAGAGAGCGGCGGTCCCCGAAGGCGCGAAGTTGGCTAAAGTCCCCCCAAGCCTAGGGCGCGCCACCCCCGCCGCGGGGATCGTTTGTGTGCTCCGGCTTCCCAGTCAGTCTACGGCTGCTTGGTGGAGGGCGACTCCAGCCTCGGCGTGGCGCCCAGCACTGCAGTCTCGCGCCCAGGCCCGGGTCCCCGAGTGTCCCTTCCAACCCGGTGCGTGCCACGCCAGGGGCCGCGTCCTCGGGCTGCGCGCCGAGCGGCCGGACCCCGAGGAGGATGAGTTGGAGCCGGTAGAGGATGAGATGGAGTCCTGGCTACGTTGACCCGCAGCTCGGAAGAGGGGCCGGGCAGGGTGCTCTGGCCGAAGGGAACTGGAGGGCCGGGCACCGCCCCCTCTCCGGCCTGCGCCTCCTCCCGGACCCCAGCCCTGGAATAGCTGCTTCGGGGGCCTTCCCGGAGGGCTTCTGGGATGGGTTCCCCTTCGCCTCCTCACCGCCCCATTTCGGTGGTCGCTCCAGTGTGGTCTTTGTGGAGGCCGAGGCACGCGTGTGGCCGCAGGGCAGGGCAGGGCAGGGCAGGAAAATGTCCGCTCTGCTGGCTGAAGCTGCTTTTCTTGGCCCCTGGAAGGGAACTTGGCTGAGAGAGTTAAGCAAATTCGAGGCATGTGGCCCGCCCTTCGGGGGTCCTGGATCCCCCGCCCGATCTCTCTTTAAAGGGATCTGGGAGGCGGAGAGAAGAGTTAGGCAGCTCTAGTTCAGCCGGGTACTGTCCAGGTGCGACCCGCCCACTTCGAAACTCCTAGTGGACGCCGGGAATTCTCTTCTAGGACTGTGGGAAACGCGGAGACTCTGAGAGTCCCTAATACTAATATTTTGGCGGGTTTCACCCCTCCCCCCAAAGCCTCTGCCCTTTGGCTGTGTCTGCCTTTCCAAAGAGATGAGGCCTGCCGTTTCCCGTTTGACAAAGGAGAGCCCCTGGAGGGAAAGAGAGGGGGTTGTCCTCCTACTTGATAGCAATACCCCAGCAGCCCAGAGAGCCAGAGAAGGAGCCTTCAGAGTCTCTCTTGAAGCTGGAGTCCTGCAAGATCTGAGTGACAGCGTGCCCAAGTGGCACGCTTAAATGATTGCTGTAGGGAGGACTTTCACAGATCTGGAAGTGTGACCCTCCTCCCCAAAGTTGGGGCTGGGAGGCTGCGGAGGGGACATTTTCTACACATGGCTGGGTCTTAACTCCTCTTCTCCCCGTGGGCCTTCACTGAACCAGAGGCTCAAATGGCTTCTGGCAGGTTCTGTTGCTGGGCCTGGAGGCTTTGGCCTGACCTGGGATTGGGGTGGGTGGGGTTAAGAGGGTGAGGCTGGTTGGCAGGGATATTGGGAGGAGCTGGTCCCTGTGTTTTGGTCTGGGTGGGATGAAGGGCTTGGGCAGGTTTCAGGACTCAACCCCTGGGACCTGAAAACTTCTAGGTTTTACCAGCTGGGGCTTACTGACACGCAGAAGGTCTGTGTTCTCTTCTTGCTTGTCATCTTGTGTAGGTTGTTCTGTCCCATGGTCTTTACAAAGCAGGTGTTCACCGAACCTCATGGCCCATGTGTATAAGGAAGGAAGTAACGGTTGTTACCAGAGCTGTGCAGGGTCTGGGGAGAGACTTCTTTTCTCTCTAGGTGCTTGGTCTAGGTTACAGAAAGCTCACAATTCTAATGTGGGGGGAGGTGGAGTCACCTTGGTTTGTGGTGACCAGAACACAGAGGAAATCACAACTGCCCTTTCTTGGGCTGACTTGGGCCAGGCACAATTTGTGGTGTGCCCCCTCTGATCTGTAGGTGACAGTTAGTGTAGAGAGTTCCACAGATGTGCCCTAGATTGGCCCAGATCGCCCGGCAGTAAGTGGCTTAAACTAGCTTGCGTGTGGACATTTTTCTAAAGTGATGGTGAATTCAGAGAACTGCCCCGTAGTCTTGCTTACTTCTCTGGGCTTTCCCCGGGACCTGTGTGTGGGCTTTCTGGGGTGGCAGTGGGAACATGTCTGGTTTCCCTAGACACCCGGATCCTTTTCAAGGAGTCAGCTGGGCCATTTGGCAAGGAATGAGAGACCGTTTTCTTTGTCCCTGTTTGTCATGTGCTAGAACATGTCCAGCTCACTGGTCTCTGGTGTCCCCTGATTCTCTATGAGGCCATATGGCTTCCTGGTAAACCTTCAGGACTCAGAGGTTCCCTCCCATCTTGAGCTATCTCAACTGGGCTATTGGTTCTGGGGGACTGTAATGGAAAAACATTGTTTTGAGACAGGGTCTGACTGGATAGAACTTGCTACATAGACCAGGCTGACCTGGAATTCTCAAAGACCTGCCTGTCTCTACGTCCCAAGTGCTGAGATTAAAAGGATGTACCACTATACCAGGCCTGGCAATAGGCATTTATTAGGCATGTGTTGGGTCCTGATGGTCATGGAGATATACTGGCTACCTGTTTTGTTGTGTGCCCTCTTGAATGGGCAGGATAGAATGTACCTTGTACTCAAATGCCTGGAAGTCACTTTGGGTTTAATTAAGCTAACTAGGTCTACTCACTAATTACTGATCCTAAGAAGGGACCTATGGAGTTGAAGTGGCTACAGTTAAGAGTTCACAAGGGTACCATGCCAGCGGACAGTCTACACGTTCGCTCTGGGGATGCCTCTGAAAGAGGGGCCTCTTTCACTTGGCTCTGTCAAGTTTATTGCACTCTGGTGGCCTTCTCTCTTTAAGACACCAGTGGTCTGACTGCTGCAGGGACAGAGCACAGATCTCTGAATACCTGGATCACCAGGGTTTGCCTGCATGGGACATCCATGCCCTTCATGTTCCTCCTCTCCCCTGACCTCTGGCCTCCTCCTCCCCATGGTTTTTCCTCTTGTGCCCACCACCACGCTGTATTACCCACCACCTTCCAGCCTGGTTCTTTGTCAGCTGGTTTGGGGCCTCCCCTCTCTCTAGGAAGCTTCTTCTGGCTGCTCTCGTTTTCCCTGAGTCTTTTTGGGCTAACACTGCACAAGGATGATTCCCTAGTTTGTACCTCCAACACTTCTCTCGTGAATATCGCCTGCTCACCCGAACTCAGGCCTGGGGGATTTAGATCATTCATCCAGTCCAAGGGTGGTTGTGGGTCCTTAAGGATGCGAGCCTCTCCAGGCAGGACTACATCCTCTCTGGTTCCCTTCAGCCTGGCTTCCCATGCAGAGCAATGCTCTTTCCATTTTACCCGTGTTCAAGGAATAATTCCTTTGCCTCAGTTCACGTCACAGGCTGGGGAGGAGAGCAATGCTGGCCAATGTTCTCATGAAGTCTTGGCAAGCAAGGGCAGGCAGAGGATATGGACGAGATGCTTTTTGATTGAGAAAGAAGCGGTTGGATGGGTACCCAGTTCCTTGAGTGTATGTGTGGGGATTCTGTTGGAGAGGCCGAGATTCACGACACGGAATTTGGGAAGCAGAGAAAAGAAAGCTAATTGTCAGAGAAGCCAGGCAGTTTTAAAAAGACTTATTTGTGATCTTGTGTGCCTGTGTGTATGTGTGAACAATAGTACAGATACTCTGGAGTTCAGAACAGAGTATTGGAGCTGGGGTTACAACCATTTGTGAGCTGCCTGATATGGGTGCTGGAAGCCAGATTTGGGTCCTCTGGAAAAACAGCAAGTGCTGCTTAACCAGGGAGCCATCTTTCCAGCCTCGAGCCAGGCGGTTTTTACCACCCGAGAATGGCTCCAACTCTTGTATATACATACACTTTTGTGTGGACCTGGGAGCGGTAGCAGGAACTTGCTATTCCACACCCTTGATGCCCAGGCATTTCCTACAAGCAAATGTGCATTTTGTCACCACAGCGGCAAGGCACTCAGGTGTCCTAGTTAAGTGTCCTTTCCAGCAAAGGTGACCGGGGATCTTCAGCTGCTCCTCTCTACCGGAGGCCTCTCCGCAACAGTCACATTCTTCCATCTTTATGGCTAAGGTCCAGGCTCCTTGGATTTGAGTTCAGCTGATGCCTCAGGATTAGACTCAGGCTGTGCCCCTGTGGTGGGGTGTGGCATCCTGCCATCCTTTCCTTCGAATCAGAGCAGGTGGCTTGAGGCTCAGCATCGAGCGTCCACTGGGGATGTTGAGTTTAAACTCGTGACCACTGTGGAACCTAGGTTTTGGGGAGGTGCTTTGGGACTAGGTAAATACTGATTTCTCCTCTCGCTTCCCCTCTCCTCTCCTCTTTCCTCCCCACTTCTTTCTGTCTTCCCACCCAGTGTGGCTTACGTTTCCTGTTTTATTCTAATCTGCTACAGCCATTATTTACCTCGGAGCTCACATTGTCTCCGGCGACAGTGGGAACTGGTCCAGGTTGGCGTCTGCATATCTCTGGCACGTTCCCAGTCATTCCGGGAGCATCGCTGACTCGCTGGCACAAGATGTTCTAGGCTCATCTGTGTGTTCTTTTGTCCTAGCTCAGGAGTTGGCCCCTGCCTCAGTGGATGCAGTTCCATGGTAGGAGAAGGGTATGACCAGGCCAAGATGAGGAGGGGTGTGCTCACACTCCTGGAAGCTCTTAGTGCTTGCCTGAGGAACTGCATGTGAAAGCATATATGTATATGTGTGTCTGGACACGTCTGTGTATGCACATGTGTGGTGGGTGTATGTGAATGTAAGCAGTGCTGAGTTACAGCTAGATTTACACAGGACTGGAGAGATGGTTCTATGGTGCTCTTATGGCAGACCTGAGTGTGAATTCCAGCACCCATACTGGGTAACTCACAAGGGCTTACTATAATAGCTCCAGGGGACCCATCACCTTTCACCAGCCTCTGCAGGTAGTTTCACTCATGAATGTGCACACGTGCACATGGATAATAATAAAAAAAATCTTTAGATTTATGCATTCTTGGTAGTCATAACAAAAACCAACAAACATGCAACATTCATTAAAAACATTTCCGAACTCTGTCCTTTTCTTTTGGAGACACAGTCTCACTCTGTAGACCAGAGTTCCTCCTGCCTCTGTCTTCTGAGTTTATTTATTATTATTATTATGTGTGTACGTGATGTGCATGGAGGCATGCGTACCACCATATGTGTACTGAGACACCTTTGTGGGGGTGGCTCCCTCCCACCTTGACATGTGTCCAGGGATCGAACTCAGGTCACCAGGCTTGCGTTGTGAGCACTTTTACCCCCTGAGCCATCTTCCCTACTCTATCACCCTCATTTTAACGATGTATGTTACTTTGCTTATGCTGTTAGCAGAGCACCCCTGGGAGGGTGAAAGCCAGATCTTTGGGGATGTATGGATAAGACACAGGTGTGTATGCATAGAACTCAGCTTCATGCGGGGAGGGGGAGGTGTGTAGGGTGTCTGAAAGACTCCTTGGGGCATCAGTGGAGAATGTGATTCTGGGGCTGGTGTTTGTGACGCACGGGTGGCTGCGGTGTCAGGGACTTGCTGAGAGAGACTCCGGACTTATGGCAGTGTTGCCCCTAGGCCTTGGTCTGATGCCACGCAATGGATCACTGGAGCAGTAAGCGGCACCTGCTGAAGGGTGGACACTCTGGGCACTCACATGGATTGCTTGTGTGGTGTGTGTTGGTTAAAAAAAAAAACAACAAAATCCCCCCAAAACCTGGCTTGCTTGTTAGCCAGGGTGCTGCAGAGAGGAAGGCCACGCTGAAGGCCTTTGTGAAGAGCACCCTGTCCCTGCTTTGGGCCCTGGGGATGTATGCTCAGTTAGTTGGGAATGGGGAGCTATCAAGCTATGCCCTTATTTGTTGGGGACCTAAAAATGAAAGTGTTACCTATGACTGTGGTCTTTAGTTGAGTTCTTTCTTGCTTTGAGGGTTAGTAACCCAAGATGTCCCTGATCCCCTCAGAAGCCATGGGGTTTCCAGAGGACAGTTGGAAATATGATCTCTCTTGTGAAAAGAAATGTTAATTCATTTATTTATTTTATTTCTGTGTGTCTGTGATTCTTTGTGTGTGCATATGCACATGTGTGCCGATCCCTGTGGAGGTCAGAAGAGGGCACCTGATCTTCTAGAGCAGGAACTGGCTGGCCTGGACCAGTGGGTCACAAGCAGCAGCAGTGGTCTTAACCATGGAGCTGGCTCTATTTTGTGTTTGTTTTGTTTCGAGACAGGGTTTCTCCATGTCTTTCTGACTGTCCTGGAACTCACTCTGTAGACCCAGATGACCTTAAATTCAAGAGATCTGCCTGCCTCTGCCTCCTGAGTGCTGGGATTAAAAGCATGTCCCCATCCCCTGCCCCCAGCCATCTCTAACTGACCTTCCTGACCTGTCTTTTGAGGACACTCACGATGAAGCATTTGCTACCTGACCTGTACCTTTTGTTTCTGTGTCCGGGAGATGTATGTTGGTTCAGGACAGCAAACTCAGATCACAGGCAGTGAGGACTGACTGATGGTATGTGTGGCTGGCGGCTGATGTGTCAGGACCCTGTGTTAAGTGGACGAAGGACATAGTCTCTCCTCAGTCCTGACCCCCCTCACCCCCCATCAGGCCTCCTGTCTCAGATTCCTTGAAACACCTTTTCTCCCACAGGCCAGCCTGGCCATTCAGCTTTCTTCTGGAATAAGGTAACCACTGTTTTCTGTCAAGAGGTAGCTTAGAATATCTTAGGCATCGTGGGCCAAATGGCTTCTGTTCTAGCACCCCCAACCCCCACTCTGCCCTCCTAGTGGGAAATGTAGCTGTAGCTGTCTTCTGAACCGAGAGTGAGGTCGTGCTCCAGTACAATGTATTTATTGAGATAGAATTCTTTGTTTCATAATGGGTTTATTCTGATCATTAAAATAAAATATAACCTTCGCGCGCGCGCACATACACACACACACACACACACACACACAAACACACACTCACTCCTTGGTTTGTAGGATGGACAAAGCAGGCTATATAAACAGATCCAGTAGTAGGAGCCCAGCCTGGCAGTACAGCCTTGACAAATCAGTTACTTGAAATGGTGAGGCAGGAGGACCACAACCTCAAAGCCACCCTGAAACTTAGAGAGCCTCTGTCTTAAGATAGAGTGTAGGGCTAAGACTGTAGCTTAATGGTACAGGACTTGACTAATACAGAATCCTAGGGTCAGGCCCTAGGGGAAAATAGCAGCTGTGGTTCATACAAAACCAAGGGGCTGAGACTTAGGAGATCAGCATCCATACATGTGGATCTGTGAGTGCTAGGCTCTGTGGAATTCTACATCCCCCTTCTCTGCGCCTCTTCCTTGTCAACTTGACACAGCTAGAGTCCTCTGGGAGGAGGAGCCTCCATCAGATTGTCTGTAGGTAAGTCTGTAGGACATTTTTTTCTTGATTAATAATTGATGTGAGATGGGTCCAGTTGGCCCACCATGGTCAGTACCATCCCTGGGCAGGTGGTCCTGGGGTGTGCAAGAAAGCAGGCTGAGCAAGTCAAGGGGAGCATCTCAGCTTTGCTTTCAGTTCCTACCTCTGGGTTCCTGCCTTGGCTTCCCCTGATGAAGAACTATGTACACTGTGTAAGCCCAATAAACCCTTGGCTTCCCAAGCTGCTTTTCCTTGTGGTGTTTTATCCCAGCAGTACAAACCTAACAAAGATGCTTTCCTTGTGGTTTCCTGGACCCAGCTGATCCGTGCTGACCGCTCACCTGGTGGGAGGCATCGCTGTTTTCGGTCTGGCCCCATGCTCTCGCTCAGCCTCCTGTTGTTTCCTACTTCCTGGTCATTGCCCTGCAGTTTCTCCTTAGCCTTCCCCTCCCCCCTCCTGCTCAAATGCTTCCCCGGGCTCTGAATTTTGAGAAGGGCTCTTGCCCCCGCCCCCCATACTGGTTTGTCCCTGTCTGCTCTTTGCCAAAAACCCTTGCCGAGCTTGTCTAACAGGAAGTGCCGGACAAGAGCAAACTGCTGACCTGTTTTTCTCATGCTTCCTTGATGACCTGGGTCACTTAGATGTGGAAGCCGGGCTGGTGAGGGTCCTCTGCACTTAGTTTCCATACCTGAAATAGGACCACAGTCCTTGTCTCTCCACACCTCCCATCCCAGGCTCATGGCGTAGGAGGATGCTGTGGAGATATATGCCAGGAAGCAAGCTTGGCTGCCTCGGGATGCTGCCTGCCCTCTTACTGCTTACTCCTGTGCTCTCCAGATCTTTGCTGTATGTGGCAGCCACCTTCCTTTCCTGTCCCCTGGCCCTTGGCAGGTCAGGCCCTGTTAGTCATTCCCACTGGCCGGAGGAGGAGGCTCCTCTGGTCTCGTGTCCCTGGATGAACTGGGCATCCTTCCTACAATGTAGGCGCCTGAGATGACTGAGAGGCCTTCTGCCCTCTCTGTGGCTTTCTGAGCAGGGACTTCCAGTCCGCACAGGCAGGAAATGGGCACATACCACCTTTTGCTCTTAGTGTTTTAGAGTTGCACCTGGGGACTGAACCCGGATCTTCTGGAAGAGCAGCCAGTGTTCTTAACTGGTGAGCGATCTCTCTAACCCTGTTTATTTTTTGACTATCCAGATGCACTGAGCTGGGTGACTCTGGCTTTATTAATGCATGAGGGGAAGGAGAGGTGAGTGATCAGCTGAGGTCCTATAGTTGTGTTGGGGCCCAGACTTCTCACTAACCAGGGCCGGCCTTTGGCAGGGTTCTGAGGCTGGTGGGAAGCTGGGGTGCCAAGAGCCAGTAACTGAATCCGAAGGCTGCCTTAGGGATGGTCTAGCTGACTTTGTTGTGGCTACATGGCTTCCTGGCCTATCCTTCACCTGTTTCCAGATGATGGGGAGGGGACTCAACCTTATTTGCAAAGCATCTGCCTTTGGTCACTGTGTCACAGAGACAGCTCTAAATGTTGATCTGATAAATAGAGAAGCAAGCTGGCAGGAGGCTGGGGCTGGCACTTACCCATAGGACCTTCAGGCTGGCTTCTTGGCCAGGTGATGGTGGTTCACTTGCCTTCTTATGTTTCTGGGGAAGTTCTTGTTTGCAGATATTTCAGTAGCTGCACCAGCAAACAAGCAGCTTAAGTAAGATTCAGATGGGGCCTGCTGGAGAGGGTGGGCTCAGGGCAAGGTGACCTTACTGCCTTCACTGGGCTCCTGTCTGTCCATTAACATCCTTTGTGGAGTATGGCTGGTCCACATCCACTCCTTTCCCCAGGGCTGGGATCCTAGACCCCACCTACTCACACAGAGGTGACCTTATGCAGACCATGGGGGACCCACTGGCTCCATCCTGGTCCTGGCTCAGATGTTAGGGCAGGGTGTGCTTGCAGACATGTCTCTGGGTGAATTACCATCAGAGCCCTGGACCCTCTTAGCCCAAGTCTGAAACCTACCTTACCATCTCTTGCAGATCCTATGTCTTCTTGGCTGTTGGTCTTGGGCCTTTCTTTCTCAAGGGACTTTTTAGGAGCCACAGAATAGGATTTGCTTGAGGACTGATGGAGGTAGCAGAGGGAAGTCAAAGCTTCTGAGAGTGGATAGGATAGCCCTACACTCCTCGCAGAGTTGGAGTGAGATTCCTTCTAACCAGCTGCTAACAGACCCAATAGAACAGAGTCAACTCAGGACTCTTGTTTGGCATTAGTCACCCCCCTTCACCTGCAAGGCCGAACTCACCCTCAGCCTGTGATCTCCCCTGAGCACCCAGGGGCCCCCTGACTGCATAGTATCCTGTAGTTGTCACTGTCTTTGGCTCCAAAAGATAAACAAGAATAGCAATCTCCACACTGGCAAGGTGGTGACAGATCTATGCCCAGGCTTGCTTGACCTGGGGCCAGACTCGACTGAGATTTCCTGAAGTCTTCTAGTGATAGTTTCATAAGGACAGACTCAGCTACACACAGTGGTCTGTGGTCTGTGTTTGCTGCTCTTTATAGAGTTTGTCTAAGGATTAAAAGAGTTTTTACAGGGCCCCCACCTACCCTGGAGCCAACTCAAACCTGAAGCCATAAATGCCCGGCCTGGCTGCTTTTCTGTACTTTTGGTTTGGGGCAGGCGCTGACGTCCTCTTTCTTCCTCTATTTCTTTAGCCTTGGCGTTTCCAGGATCACAGAGCTTGCTCCGAGTCCCCCCACCCCTTTGCCATCTGTGCAGGGTGGGACCAGTTGCTTGCTTATCTTCTTCCATTAGCTGACCTTTAGAGACGTTGCTGCCTTTGGGGTCAGGTGTTAATTACATCAAGCCGTTCAGTGGCTGCACCAGGAGGGTTCTGAGGTAAGAGTGCTTTCCCAGGACCAGTACCCTTCGGACATTACCGCTGTCTTTTTTATCCCTGTGCCTCCCTGGCCTCCCTTCATTCCTTCATGCCTTCCTTTTAAAAGCAGTGAGGTTTTTCTGATTTTCACGCTGGAGCACACAGACAGGCACATGCAGGTGGTGTAGGCCTGTGCTGAGAGTGTGACATAGGACTTCCTTTGTTGGCTAAGGACAAGAGATGCAGGGTGTTAGACCCCCTCTGGAGTCCTGCTGCTGTGAGAAACTTTGGCTTAGGCACACCCCCTCTTTGATTCCAGAGCCTTATTCCTGCTGGCACCGCATCCCAGAGGTCTGAGGCTCACATTACTCCCTTGTTTTCTCCCTCTGTGAGGTGCAGAGGTTTGTGGTTACGTAAGAGCATGGGCCCCTGTCTCTTCACTGTAAGATGGTGATCAGTCCAAGATCACTGCATCCTGTCCTTTGGTGTAAAAGGAATGTATAATCTACCACATGACACATGTCCCCCACCCCACCCTGGGGGTGTTGTGGAAGGCCTGGTCCCTTATGTTCATTCAGCCCTGTTCTGAGACCCGCCTTCCTTTTTCCCCACGTCCCTCACTCCTCCCCTCCACTCCCTTCTTCCTATTTGTGCCCCTCTGTAGTTCTCTCCAGCAGCGGGGACAGCAGGGCTTGGGTGAAAGAAAAGCCTGCTTTTGGATCTGGCCTCTGAGCATCCATAGGTGACACATGGATCTACATGCCTGCCCAGGGCGCCTGTCTCCACCTCAGAATGTCTTGCCATTGCCTGTTTTCCATCTTCCTGAGGGTGCACAGGAGGCCTGTCTGAGGCAGGGGAGCCGTGGAGACTGGCAGGTTGCTGTGTCTGCAGACCTCAGTTTACTGCTTGCCTCAAGGGTAGGTGGTTCACCCACTCTCACCCTCCTGGGTGTTCACTTTTCACCCTCTTTAATTCCTTCATTCACGAATCTTGCTTTATCTGTTTATTTGAGGCAGTCGGCTACAGCCCAGCCAGATCTTTAAATCACTATATTGCTCAGGGTGACCTTGATCTCCTGATCCTTCCACCTCTACTTCCCAAGTACAGCGATTACTTGAATACACCACAGTGCGGGCCCTTCTTGCCTTTCTCAGGCCTTCCTTGTGGTCTGGCCCCTTCTCCCATTGGGTCTGCACCGCTGCTGAGGGGGTGGGGTGCTGGGGAATTCCATAAGATTCTCACTCTCAACCTCCAGGAGACAGCTTCCTCTTAATGCTGGCCTCCTCTATCCTCAGTTTGTCACCTGCTACTCAGTGTCCCCACCCCCACCTGTCAGGAGCAGAGAGAGGCCCCCCCCAACTTAAGGAGCCAGGGCCAGACTCCGCCTAAGAGATGAAGCAGGGTATCCTGGTGTCTCCAGTTCTGTGGCCCTGTGCTTCAGGCTTGTGAAAAGGGATTTTTTTTTTTTTTTTTTTTTTTTTTTTTTTTGTCTCCCACGTGCTTCCTAGGCAGGTAGGAGGAAGAAGTTGCTTGCCTTTCCCCAGAGCTGCTGTCTGGTGTGTGTAATTACTCTTGTGGTGAGCCGCCCTGCTCCGCCAGTGACTCTTCAGCTCTGAGCTTCGTGCTCTGGTTGACAAGTCCCCTCTTCAGCTGCTCCTAGAGGTGGGGCACGTTCCTGTGGGAGTGAGACAGCTCCAGCTGCAGCCTTCTAGGGCAAGCTCTGGCAGCGGCTGCTTTTAATAATGACGTGGCTCTTTGGGTGAATCTCAGTTTTCCCGAGATTAGTTGATGATGTAATATTCTTGTACCCCACCCTGGAGCCCAGACCTGTCCTGGCATTTTTGGGAATGTGAGCATTTGAGATGCGGTGCAGAGTTGGATGACTGGGCTGCTGGCATGCTTCTGGACCGTTTGTTTAGCAGGTGCTAAGGATGAATTGTAAGGCGTGGGTGTGGAGTGATTAAACACTTGCTGTGTATATGTACATCCTTGAGTGTGTATATACACACACACCTCACTCATAAATGCGCACTAAGGCTTGGCTGCTTTGTGCAGCGGGCTTCCTAGGAGTGAGGTTCCTTACATGAGGGTGTGTGGGCGCTGGTTGGGACTGAGTCACTGAGGACTGTGCGTTCTGCCGGCCAGTGTGATCTGCTCCCAGGCCCAGTGCCTGTCTGGGTCTCAAGGCTGGGAAGAGTCATTTGGGGGTGGGGTGTCTGCTCAGAGCCCTGTGAACCTCATTTTACTCAATAAACTGTCTATTCTGTTGATGGCAGTGGATGAGGAGCTGGCTTTGCTGTTGGGGGATGCCAGCCACTTCCTCTATTGAAAGTTAGGTGCCCAGGTGGCACAGGCAGCCATGAATGGGCCTCTCAGTGAGTGGGTTCTGAGTAGCAGGGGTGGGGTTGGGGAACCATGACAGTGGCTCAGCCATTTCTTTCTTTTATTTCTCCGAGATCTGAAGGTTTTTATTTTGTTTTATATCCTATTACTACTGACTGGTAAGTTTTACTAATATCCAAACACCATGAGCATTGTGTGGACCAAATGGCAACATTCGGATTATTTGATTTGACAAAGCCCGATATAGAAGCAAATGACAAAGTTCACCACCCTTAAGGCACATAAGGCTTCAGAGAAACCTGGACAAAAAGTCTGCTAAGGGAACCCAAAACAAAAAGACTGCTTATTCAGCTTATGTTCTAACGTTTTTGGCTTACATATGAAGATTTATGATAATTTTTTACAATGTTTAAGGCTTATCAGAATCTGGATACCTTTATACACTGTTTCATGGTCCTTTCTGAGGGACTTACCACTTTTTAAAAGCTAGAAAAAAAGATATCCCAGAAACGGATTTATAAAATAATGACCTATATATAGTGTTTGTATTTATTTTATAAATCAGTTTCTGGGACTTAATTCAGAAATGCTTAACTTACCCCAACACCAGAGGAAGTCACCCAAACTGTCACAATCTACCAAAGAATGAAGAAAAAGTATCATTTGACCTCAAGTTCTCAGTAAGCTAGAATGAACTGGCCCTTTCCGACCTCCTCCACTCTAAAGCACTCCCTTCCTTTAACCGTTTGCAAAGCTATAAGAATGCATCAGCTGTTTCTTAATCCATCTCCAAGGTTCATCCTTTCCCTTTCTCTCCCACCTGGTACCTAGCTCTGTATGGCTCCTAGTCCCCAAGAATGAATCATCCCAGGTTGCATGAGAAATGGTCAGCCTGGGCAGGCTAGTGCACCCCACAGCTTCTGCCCCAAGCAGAGAGGTTCTAGCCTGCAGTCTAGACTGTCTACAGCTTAGTCGTCTGGTTCTTGGAGTGTAGGCTGGTCTCTGGGTTTCTTCCTTATGGGTGGGCAGCTGGGTCGATCAGCCAGCCAAATAGTGCCTCATGATGGGGGGCAGAGCCCAGGGGCTAGCCTCTGTACAGTCCTTGGGAGATGCCTGCTATGTGTCTGCCCCTGGCAGTTCTGGGGATTGCCAAGATGGGTCTAATTAGTCACTGAATGGTCCTGAGGTGGATCCAGCACAGGATGTTCTCTCTGCCTCACAGAGGCTCATTGGAGTACAGTGAGGTTTGAAAAGCTTTGGGAACTGAGGCTGAGCCCGAGAACCTGTCTTGAGTTTACCATCAGAAGAATGGAAGGCTGAAATTGGCCTCATACACACCCTGAAGACTTGGTGCGGGGTGAGCTCTGGGAGGCTTTTCTGCCTCCCAAGATGATCCTTTGTTGCCATCCATAATTCATGTGTTGGCTCTCTCTCTCTCTCTCTCTCTCTCTCTCTCTCTCTCTCTCTCTCTTTCTCTCAACTCATGTGCATAATAAAACTTTTTTTCCCCTTAAAAAAAAGGAAGATAGAATATCTACACACCACTCCCTCCCTCCTCTTCATGCAAATAAACCCTGGGAGAAATTGGCCTGTCATCTCCTTGGGTGTATTTTGTGGTAATTTAGCTGCTTAAATGAAACATCTGTTAGCCTGCAAGGCCCAGGGAGAGCCAGGCTCTAGATTAGAGAAGAGCAGGGAAGTCATTTGTGTTTACTGTTCCTGAGGAGGGGCTTACAGGCAGTGGGGTGGGGGTGGAACTGACACCCAGAGGCCATGGTGCAGGAGGGGGTGGGGAGAGCTAGAACGTTTGCACTCGGCCCCTTGGGTCCCTGAGGACAAGGGCCCACTTCCTCTGTGCAGCTGGGTCAGAACTGGGGTGGGACTCTGGGAAGAAGCTGCTCCTGTCTCTGCAGCTTCATGTGGGCCTAAGAGACTCTTACATGCAGGCAGAATCCTGAGGGGCTTGTTGTCCCCTGGACTGTGAGCTTAGACCTGGGCCCACTGTGGACCTGGGCCTGTGTGCTTGTGGACAAGGTTCCTACCTACCTCAGGTCTTAGCTGCTGTGTCTATAGGAAGGGGGCTCCAATGGGACTAGGTAAGCGTCCCCAGGCTCCCAGTAAGTAATCTGTGTGCGTGGTTGTTTCCCACCCCAGGCTTTGGGAACTGTCTCCCTATCTATCTATCTATCTATCTATCTATCTATCTATCTATCTATCTATCTATCTACTATCTCCATATATATTTAGATACCTGCACCCCATGAGCACCCAAGGTACGTGTGTGTGTGTGTGTGTGTATACATATATATATATATGCATATATATATATACACACATACATACATATATATATACACATACATATATACATACATTTTTTTGGATGTGTGTGTGAGAGAGAGAGACTAGGCAGTAATTTTCACAAGTACCTTGCTGTGTAGTATAGTGGGGGGAGTGGCACGCTTCTCTCTTGGGCACAGATGGACCCTTGATGCCAGTTTGAGGTGGGTGAGAGCTCATCTTTACTTCGAGGGTCCTGTAGGTTCTGGAGGCAGAAGGAGGAAACACTGGCATGACCTCTCAAGTGAATAGTTGGGAAGAAGCCCAGGGCTCTAGGAGCTGAGCCCTGGCTGCAGACCACCCTGTATTCAGGGGAGACGACAGGAATTCCAAGCCACTGCCTTGAAGGATTCATGGCAGTGAGTGGGTGGTCATGTGGGTGGTTTTATCCTTGGGAGGGTCATGAGAAGAGATAGAAAGAATGTGTTATGTTCAGATTTGGTTCTAGAAAGTTCTTTTGGGGATTGGCCGTTACGGTATGAGACAGCTGTGGGTGTGTGATAGGTGGGCAGTGGGTAAAAGCAGGGGGTGTGAGGAACAGGCTATGAAGGAGTTGGTAAGGGCTGGTGGCCTTGGCAGCAACTGGACATGAACAATAAAGACGTTTCCTGGTGTGGGGCCTGGACAGTGCCATGAATGCTCGGCTGGGTTTTGTTCTTGGATAAAATTCTGCTGCTGGTTGAGGGGACAGAGAAGGTCCAAGGTCTCCCAGGGGCTGGAGTGTGTGTGTGTGTGTGTGTGTGTGTGTGTGTGTGTGTGTGTGTATGCAGAGGCCAAACGTCAATAGTGTGTTTCTCAGTTAATCCATGGAGCCACAGAGAGACAGAGCCATTTTTTTTTCTTTTTCTTTTTTTCTTTTTTGGATACAGGTTTCTCTGGCTGGGTAAGTTAGCTCATTGGGTGCAGATATTTAATGACTTCCTGGGACCCACATGATGGAAGGAAAGAACCTATTCCCATAAATCATTACCGACCTCCATCCATGCACCCTAACTCACATGGGCCAGGGCACATACACACAGAACAAATTTTTAAAAATGGGGGGAAAAAGAGGAAAAGAAACATGGCCTTTTACCTCACCTGGGAGCTTCCTGTCTCTGCCTTCCAGTCCTAGGATTATAAGTGTACACATCACTACCATAATTAAAAGCTATATTTGTTTTTGAGACTGGGTCTTACTGTGCAGTCTTATCTGGCCCAGAACTAGTTTTGTAGATGAGAACAACCTCAGGTTCAGAGATCCACCTGCCTCTGCCTCCTCACTGCTGGGATGAAAGTGGTGAGCTGCCCCACTGGACAATTAAACATGTGCCTATGTGCACACAGTGCCCGGTTGTGCCTGTGGAGGCCGGAGGATGACATCAGGTGTTCCACTCTGGTACTCTTAGTCCTTTGAGACAGGGTCTCTCGCTGAACCTGGAGTTAGAGGCTGGTGGCCAGCAAGCCTGGCAGCTCTCATGTTTCCCTCCTGTCCGGTGCTGGGGTTTCAAGGCCACACTTGGCTTTATTGGATGCTGGAGATTTAACTCTTCCTCATGCTTGTGCTGTGCATTTGACCCACTGACCCCTTCCCCAACCCTTCCTCACTTTGTAAACGTTGGTGTTGGGCATCAAACTCGGTTCCTTGTGGCAAGCATTTTACTGAGTATCTCCACAGTTTTTATTGATGTGTGTGTAAGTATGTATATGTGCACCCTGTAGGCTTAAAAGTGGCATGCAGGGCTGAGGAACTGCCTTTGAAAGGTGGGACTCCCCTCGAGATTATCTTCCTCAGCTTGAACTAACAGCTGTGCATTCAGGTTGCAGTTCATTCAGGTCATAGCAGGTTTGAACTGCCGATTCCTGTAGGCCTCAAGTGGGCCTTAGGCTCTGCTCCCTGGGGAAGGGCTAGTTGCCAGCATGTTGGTTCATTGAGGGTGACAAGGTGGCCTTTGTGGAATCCAGCCAAGCAGACCGAACACTCAGAAGAGCTTATGTGTTGTTTTTTAAAGTGAGTGTTGATTATTAACAGAGGTTTTTCTTAAAAAAGGACATTGCCTTAAATTGATTTTTGGAGCCTCTTTTATTGCTATTGATCTAGCAAAGCTCCAGCCAGGAAACAATCTCACAGTGGCTCTGCTGAGACTTACTTGCTAACCTCATTGATAACAAGGAGAGAAGCATTTGCTAAGACCTGGGTAACCATACCTGGTCATGAGCCCAAGACTGGCTACATGGGCTTTGCCATGATTCCCGGGCCAGGCTGGGCTCCTGGACCTGGACCAGCCTGGACTGGAGGCATAAGTTGTTGTCGCACACTCCGGGTGTGTCTGGAAGAAAGAATGAAGAAGTGCTGCTCCTCGTAGACGGCTCCCTCTGTATCTGGAGCCCAGGCTCTGAGATGGCGTCGTCTCTGGCTAGAGGTAGTAGGTGCTGTCTTGTGTGTTTCCAGTCTCCAGGTGGTGTGGATGGTACCTTCTCCAGGACATCGGCGACCCTGGGAATATGAGCGCCTAGAGGACCCTCTGGACAATTTCAAGCACGAGGGGCCATGGGTGTCTGTCACATGCCTTTAGTAAGCCTTAGCTCAGGACAGGTTTAGGCTGGCTCTGTCCACCTAAGTGCACCCTGCCCCCCTGCTCTCCTCTTCTCCCACTCTCTTGCCTTCTGTTGCAGCCTGTACCCAGTAGGCTGCTAACTGCTGAGATTCAGGATGCAGGATGAGTATCTCTCTTCCTTTTGGAGAGCCTCTTGGTACTGGGTCTCAGAGAGGTGTCACCACCTCCCTGACACTCCATCCCTTGTGTCCCACAAGGTCTAAGTACATGTATGGTGTAGTGACATCACTTATGACCAGAGTCTTACTCCTCACCTTGGACACCTTCTTTGTACTGGGTGAAAGTCTTGGCTTGGTGACAGCTGCTGCCTGCCTGCTAGTCCCTTGTCATCCCTATTGCTAGAGCTAATCAGAACAAAATATGAGTGACAGGCAAAGCCATCCATGATAACATTTGTTTCAGACCAAACTGGATACATCAAATCCTAGATCTGACAAGGTTACAGGGGAAAGAAGGCTTCCTACAAATACCAGCCAAGGAAGGACAGTAAGAGACTGGCGATGAGGGTGGGGGGGGGGGCAGGAGATTCGGGGAGAAACAGAAGGGCTACATTTAGTAAAGTGGAGTAAAATGAAAAGGAAAGTTGAAACAAATAAAACACTCGACTGGGGTCTCTTGAAAGCCATTGAAGGAATGAGTGGAACAGGTCGAGCTGATAGCAATGGGTTTTGGTCTCAGGTGCCCATCTAAGGGGCAGAACTGGCTTTCAGAAGTCAAGGCTTTGCAGCTGCTTGCTGTAATGTGGAGGGGGAGGGGACTAGTCTGCAGCCTTAGGGCAACGTGGAGCTCCCAAGTCTGCCTCTTCTCAAGCTGTCTGCTCCTGTGGGAGACTGAGGGAGGGTGACTGGTCTCTTCCTCATCCTCTTTGTGTTCCCCCTCCCAGCTGTATGATGGGGACTTTGCGGTCGTTTATGAGGGTGTGGGCGGGGGCTGTGATGAACTGTTTACCCATGCCTTTATCTTTGGGATGTGACTTCTGAGAGTCCATCTGGTAAGCCAGTGATGGTTGAGGGGTACCTGCTGATGACCATTCAGGAGAGGGTGTCTCCCCAGAGCTGGCTTGGGAGAGGCAGTACTGATTTGGATCCTCAGGGCACAGTTAGGGGTTCAGTTAGGATGGGGGCAGGTGCCTGGGCATCTCTGAGGACAGCAGTACTTCTGAGCTGACACACACTGACTGGATCATGCCTGGATAGTTTCTAGTGCGTCTGCCAAGACCTTTCCTGATTTAAGGGTTCCTGTGAGGTTCCAGGAGTTAAGATGGGAAAGTACTTTTTTAGCCTGTTTGTCTGTCTGCCTCCTTGACACAGTGGCCTCCCTTTTTCCCCCGTCTGGGCATGATGTATTGTCAGAGCTGCTCAAGAACATGAGGTAGGAGGGGCTGGGAGAGAGAAGAGTGTGGGATCCTTGGGGGTGGAGAGGGCAGGGTCTGGGTTGAAATGGAAGTGGGGCAGGACTGTTGATGGAGACTGAGTGGGCGTGCTGAGATGCTGGTCTGGATCCGGGCCTCCAAGCAGCTGCCCGGTATGATGGGACTTTGAGTGTCCCTTCCTGGTGACAGCATTGGCGACCACCCTTGTCCTCTGTCCTCTCTGAATGACCCGCTGCTTTGGGTTTCTATTCTGCAGCTACCCTGGCTGCCCTGGGGCTGTGGGAGCTGTGAGCACGCTCCATTTCTCAGCACCTCTGAGTGCTCCGCAGCTCTCTCACTTCCCTTGGCCACCCCACTCCCCTGCCCCCCGAAATAACACCTGGGATGGGGCAGGGTGGGGTGGAGAGCCTGGGTTGCCATTGTCTCTGAGGGCAGTTCAAGAGTCTCTTCATGCATGCCATAAAGTGGGGCACAATGCAGATCTGATGAGAGAGAAGGATGAGCGGAGCAGAGAAGGTGGCGAGGAGCTGGGTTCCTGATGTCCTGAGGGCTCAGCCAGATGCTCTAGTTAATGGTCATCATGGAATGTGGCCAGGAAGAGCATCCTTAATGAGAGGCATGGTACGGGGTCCTCAGTCATACATGGTGTTTAAGGTGAGGGGGCTTGGCTTTCTGCTTCTTGCTCTGCCTACAGGGTGAGTTTGCTAGGAACCTGGAGCCTGGGGCCTTTGACCCAGCATGGGAATTCCTTTGGTGGAAGGAAGCCCCTCTCACTATGGGATGTGCACCTTTATTGAGTCCAACTGTTACTATCATGCACCTGACTAGAGGTGAAACTGTGGGAACAATCTGAGTCCATTTGTGGGGAGGCTAGAGGAGGCACGTTGGGCCCAGGCCAGGGCAACTATACCCATCTCCATGGTGAGTTAGGAACTTTGAGGCATCAGTGAGGAGGTTCTGGTCCCAACATCTGATGACTCCTGTGTCACTCAGAGACCACCTTGGACAAGACACTGAAGCAGTGAGGAGGGATGCCAAGGACATTAGCAACCCTGCCTTCCCTTTGTCTTGGAGAGGTTATTTCTATATATAGAGAAAAACAACAAAAACAACCACCCCCAACCCCCCAAATGGTCGTACCCCAGACTTCTTTCTTCCCTGTTCATAGGAGATGGGAACATTCCTCAGCATAGGCACCACCCCAGAGTGGAAGCCTGGGTCACTGTGTCCCTGCTTGGTAAGATGGCAGTGGCTAGCCCAGCCTAGGACATGCTAGCAAGTGCAAGCGGATGAGAAGCCAATGTTCCTAGACACCTCTGCAGGAGCTCTGGTTGGCTGTGGGACCCAGGTGGGCAGCTGGGAGGCTACAGTCAGTATCCCCTGCCCCTCTCATGACCCAGGTCTGAAGTGCCAGCCCTGGTGCATCTTTCCTGTAGCCTCTCACATGCTGGGCTCTTTGGGGGTGGGGCCCGAGGGTGAGTCTGCAGCTGTGAGCATTCCTGACCTTGGCCGCCCCACCTGTTGTCCTGGCATCCACTAGTCCTCTCCCTCCCCAGGGGTGGGGAATTGGGGCGGCAGAGATGGGGCACCAAGGGGTCTGGAGCCAGTGAGACTGGAATTTCTAGAAAGTTTAGTTTTTCACTGATCATCCAGGTCTCATGGGCCACTGGACACACCTCCTCCCACCCCCAGCCTGAGAAGAACTATAGTCTAAGAGCTAAGAGGCCATTCATACCTGTTTTAGGGGGTGGGGGGGAGGTTGGGAGGTAGGGTGGGGGATGGGGTAGGGTTGTGTAGGGTGGGGTGGGGACCAGAAACAAAAGAAGCCACAAACCCAGTGTAGCCTGAGTGTAAGTCCCTGAAATATCCGGGGAGTTCCTCAGCCTGTGGTGTGTGTGTGTGTGTGTGTGTGTGTGTGTTGTGGGGTGTGTGTGTGTGGAGCTGTGTCCTTGTCCTCTCTCTGCAGAGAGTTTTTCCATTATTCTGAGAGGAGGTCCAGGGATCTAGAGAACAGAGAGAGGAGGGCAGAGCAGAGCCCTGTGGAAGGGTGGATAGTGTGACGGAAGGTCACTGAGGGCCTGGGTTCCAGAGCTGGAGAAAGACCCCTCTAACTTCTGAGGATGTCTTTCTAACTCTATCAAACCACCCCCCTCCCAACTAAGGAAACCACAGAGCTATTTGGTTGCGGTAACTCAGGCTCTTTGAGGGGCAGGGACTTGCCCAGGGCCACCTGGGAAGCCACGTTTATCAGAGTTCTGTCCTGTGCTCTCTGCCCCAGTGACTTTTGGTCCTGATCTTCAGAGTGAAACTAGGCAGGAGGGGAGCAGATGAGGGTAAGATGCATCCCATGTGAGCGTTCCCAGGGTGCATTCACTGGAGCAGTGGTTGGCACTGATGGCTGACCCCTCTACTTGTGTGGGGATGGAACTGGCCTGGGGGTGGATCATGGGTTTTTCCGTGATGTAACTTAGAGGTCTGGAGACTTCAGAGGCAAAGTCTTTGGTGGACCCTGTAAGCTGAAAATGGGTAGTGACTCCCAGGCTTCAGTAAGAGACCAGAAGAACCCCAAGGAATCAGCTCAGCAAGCTGCTAGGATGCCTGTAGTTGGTATCATCCTGCCGAGCAGAGGTGGCCTCCTCTCTGCCCTCTTTGCATGCAGGGGACAGAGTCTGTTGGAGCAGCAGGAGGAAGTCTGCCTCTCTCCCTGCCCCCACAGCTAAGCTTGTGTTTACTGTACCCAAAGAGTAAAATGAAGACGGATTGCATTTAAGACACAGGAGAAACAGGTTTACATCTCGACTTCCACCTCTGTAGTCCACACTTATTTCCCTGGATTCTTTGAAAATTTTTTCATTAGACATTTTTTTAATTAGTTATAACAGAGACCCGTACACACCCATCCGTACATGTGCATGGGCACACCTACTGCATGCCTCCAGGCGTGCACGCACACATCACATACCAGCATCCCAGGTGTACTCACCTAAGCCACATCCGCCACGGGAGTGGTTCCCCCATGAACCAAGGGGTTGCTGCGTGTTCGGGAAAGAAGAGGATTGCACTGTCTCTAGTAATGCACAGAGCTGTCCCGAGTGGGGCAGCCGCAGGACTGTTGTAGCTGCCTCGAGGTGCCTTTACATCAACATTAATCAAGAAAATGCTCCCTAGTCTTGTTAGCAGGCCATGTGATGGAGGCATTTTCTCTACCCAGGTTCCCTGTTCCCAGATGACTCTAGTCTGTTTCAAGCTGACAAAACTGACACGGAGGCAGCCACTGGATAGGTGGGTCCGGACCTGAGATCCGTGTGCAGTCTGGAGTTACGGTCCCCGAGGGCAGGAGTTTTGGGAATGGTGGTGGGGAAGATTTCAACAGAGATCTCTGTCTGGAGAGTGGTTAGGCTTGTTCTACTCTGTCCCTGAGTGACGTACTACACTAGCTCTGGGGTACCTGCAGCAGAAGTGAGATATGGTGTCTAGCAGGGGTAGTGAGTGAGAGACTGGACTCAGGCAGGGGTCCCTTGTGGACTTTGTCTAAGATGGATCCTATGCTAGGTCCTCGTGTGACTGCCCAGGCTCTGGGGCCTCATCCAGAGCAATCGGGTGGGGACCTGTGAGCAGCGTGAATGGTAGAGAGGGACAGCAGCTGCAGAAACCAAGGGCTTTGTTTGTTATCGTTTAGGTTGGAACTGTCCTCTGAATGCCCATGTGAAAGGCTTGGTGGCCACTGCTGGGCTTTGGGGGACATGAAGGACTCTGAAGACTCCAATATCAGGGGACCATACTTCCTGAGTAGCTGGTATTCTGTATTAGGGTTTTACTGCTAAGAACAGACACCATGACCAAGGCAACTCTTATAAGGACATTTAATTGAGGCTGGTTTACAGGTTCAGAGGTTCAGTCTATTATCATCAAGCTGGGAACATGGCAGCATCTAGGCAGGCATGGTGCAGGAGGAGCTGAGAGTTCTACATCTCCATCTGAAGGCTGCTAGCAGAATACTGGCTTCCAGGCAGCTAAGATGAGGGTCTTAAAGTCCATGTCCACAGTGACACATCCATTCCTAAGGCCACACGTCCTAATAGTGCCATTCCCTGGGCCAAGCATATACAAATCATCACATTCCACTCCCCATAGGTTTTTCAAACACACGAAAAGGGGCTATATCTAGCCATAGCATAATAAAAAAGTACATTTAGTCCGACTTCCAAAGTCCCCATAGTCTGTAGCAGTATCAACAATGTTGAAAGTTTAAAGTTCAAAGTCTCTTCTGAGATTCGTCCAATTTCTTAACTGTAATCCCCAAATCAAGAAAGGAGACCATCCAGCAAACTCCAAACTCTGCATCTCCATGTCTGATGTCAAAGCAGTTTTCAGATCCTCAACTCTTTTTTCATCTTGGTTGACTGCGACAAACTTCTTTCTCTTGGGCTGGTTCTACTCCCTATTATCAGCTTTCCTAAGGAGATATCCCAGGACTCTGTATCTCCAAAATCTGTGGTCTCCAAGGTAGCTTCAGTGTTACAGCTTCTTGTTTCAATGTCTGGGATCCACACATGATCTTCTGGGCTCCTCCACAGGGCTGCTGTCACTTCTCCAGCTCTGCCCTCTGTAGTCTCTAAGCTCAGGTTGATCCACTCCACTGCCGCTGTTGTTCTTGGTGATCATCCCATGATACTGGCATCTCCAATATGCTGGAGTCTTCAGCTGAAACTAGGCTTCACCAATAGCTTCTCATAGACTCTCTTTATGGTGTCAGGCTTCAACTCTTTTTGCAATTGAGGCTGCACTTTCACCAATGGCCTTCCATAGCCTCTCACAGTTACAAGCTTCAGCTGTTCTTCATGACCCCTTCATGCCCTCAAAACCAGTACCACCTGGGTGACTCTTACACATTACCAAGTTCAGCTGCAGCATGAAGTACAACCTTGGCTATCTCTGAAACACAGATTCTTTGTGCTCTCAGAAAACACTTCCCAGGTTTCACCTCAGTGATGCTGGTCTCTTCTTAATCTCCACTAATTTCTTAGCTCCGGCTGACCAGTATCAGTTGTCCCAGTAGTGTCTTTTTTCTTGACTACAAAGCCAGAGAGGGACACATGGCTGAAGGTGCCGAGTTCTGCTGCTTGCAGAAGCTGGAACATGGCCCTATTGTTCTATTACATTCTCACTAGCTTCCTCTTTTCCAATTCTTTCACTGCCTAAGCTTGGGTGTCCTTTGTCTTGCTTTGTAGATTGATCTTGATCTCAGAGATCTGGATGCCTATCTCCTGGCATAACATAACATTGTTGAGCTCAACTTGTGATAACACCACCATTAAGAGAAGCTCACCCTTGAGGTTCCTGTGGCAGCCTGCTTCAGGCCCACTGACAAGCCTAGTGGTTTCTTCAGGATTGAACTACAGCTGTTGGTTCGTGCCTGGTGTCTGCCTGTCTAGAGGTCTGCAGCTGCTGAGTCATATTTGGTGTTTGCTACGGGACTGAACTGCTGCCGAAGACGATTAGGCTTGTCCCAAAGGGAAACTTGCCCCAAGTCCACTTTCCCATCCTAATAACTTTTCTCTTCCACTACCTCTGCTGGGTGGTAGGCTAGAGGAGAGGTTGAACCCTTATTAAAAGTGGGTTGCAAAAAAAATCTATGTCTACACAACCCCTCTAAGGGATGGTATCAGAAAGTGAGGATTGACAATGACATTAGCCGGGGTTTTCTTTGGCCTGTGGCCCATCACACCTCTCTGCTATGTGGGGTCCAGGCAGGAGGGAGCAGGTCAGCTTGGGAATTCCTTCCAGAATCCACCAGCACCGGTGCCTCTGTGTGTTCTCAGGCCTTTGTGGCTCCCCTAGCTCCGTGCCCCTAGTTTAGTGGGGGCTTGCTGTAGCTGTCTGAGCTCAGGCATCTGATTTCCTAAACAACTGTACTCCTTGTATCCCCAGAAGGGGTGAAATCTCTGGGTTTGGGGTCTTGCCTGGAAGCTCTTGCCTTAGCATCTCTAGTGTGGCATAGTATAGCAGTTGGCTTTCTGTCACTGTGACTAATCCTTGAGATGCGTGTCAATCTGAAAGGAAGGGTTTGTCTCCTACTGTGCGGGTTTTAGTCCATGGATAGTCAGCCCCGTCCCTTTCCTGGTGTGGTGAGGCAGCCCAGTGCTGGCTTGGCCTGCCGTGTCCATTGCTAGAGCTAGCTGCTCAAGGCCAGGGTGCAAGGCAGCTATAGCAAAGGGACAGGGGGCGTTTGGGGAAGGTGTCCTCATAATGTGCTCATGGGCAGCTACTAGGCTTTTTACTAGATCCCTTCTCTTTTTTACAGTTTTAAAAGATTTTATGTGTGGGTCTTTTGTTTGTCTGTGTATATGTATGTATCTGTGCCACGTGCACGCCTGGTACCCATGGAGGCTAGAAGAGACAGTTGGATTCCCTGATGCTTATGAGCCACAGCTGTAGAGAACTGAACCAGACCCTCTGCAAGAGCAGTAAGTGCTCCTAACTACTGAACCATCTCTCCAGCCCTAGGCCTCACTTCATATAGCTTCTGATACCTATTGGCATTAAGCAGAAGTGCCTAGACTTGACACGTGGGCCTTTGGGCAACTTTCTAAATCCAAACTATAAAGCAGGAAGTGACTCACCTGTGGACTGTTAACAGCCTTTGGGCAGGTGAGGACACAGGTGTTGAGCAGTGATGTGACAGGTGTGTGTTCAGGCTAACCTTCAGGTCCTGATAGTGGTCTTGGGCTCCAGAAGGATCTCCCTGGGGCTGGTTTCCCAGTAACTGGGACTTTGGAGGTATCCCTGGGGGACCGAGGACAGATTTCCAGTGAACATCATCCCCAGCAGGGACCCTAGGTGAAGTCATTCAGAGCCTGTCCTCAGTATTCTCAAGGGTCATCTGTGGCCCCTCACCACTAGAGATTGTGTATTTACAGTTTATCGAAGGATTTTGACACTTTGTCATGTGCACGCCCTGAGCCTTTTTGCAGAGGGGCCGGCTCCCGTCCTGCCACCTCATAGCTTAGGGCTGTTGGCTCTTGGCTTTGGATCATAGAAGAATGTCTGATTTGGTTCTCCTGCTTGGGAGCTCCCTGATGCTCCTGTTAGGATTTTCCTACCACATTTTCAGCTCAGCGGGAAGGGGTGATGGCAAGACTCATTTGTGCAGATGGGAGAGTGATAATCCGATGTGTGCCAACCATTAAGGGATGCATTTGGCTTCGATGTCAGCACGCAGTGGGGGGAAGAATGGCGGAGAGCGTTCTGCCTGGGTCTGTCTGGAATTGGATTGTCCAAATTGCACAGAAGGGGTGTTTGGAGGAGAGAGCTGTTCTCCCAGAGTGACCTTGGAGGCTGATATCCAGTGGGATGGAGGAGCTGGAGAAGAGGAAGAGGCAGAACCTGGGCATTTTCATGGGCAGCTTGTGGGTTCACGTTAATGGTCTGGCTGTCGGATTGCAGCAGAGGAGGGGCTGAAGGAGGTGGAGAGTTAGTGAGGTCATGGTGAGGCAGCATCTGGGCTAATCTCTCAGAGTCTTGCCTGCTTAGGAGAGCTGGGCAGCCGAGAGTGGGATTTGAACCCTCGGGCGGCATTCGGAGCCAGCTTAAGGAAGATGGTTATACGGGGAGCTACTAGAAAAGCAATTTCCTGCTAGCTTTGTGGAAAACCTTTGCTTTGAAAACCCTGACCTTGAAGTTTTGATACTGTGGGCCACTCTTATCCCTGAGGCTCAAACAGACCATTAGCCACATAGAGGGCGGGAGGGGAGGGTGGCTGGGCAGAGAGCTGGGTTATTCTCTTGGAGCCACCTCTGCTGGATTCTGGCTACATCTTCCGAGCTTAGGTTGTAATGGGTGTCAGTTAAGTGCCTGTGTATTGATAGGGTCTCGGAGCTGAGCACGGAGTCTCCTTCCTGCCCACTTGATCTCTCCACTTCTAGCAGAGTGCTTTCCTGGGTCGCACTGTTCCCAGGTACTTTGAAGGGCTGGGCCAGGCTCCCCTTAGCTCTGGATGAGCAGACCACCTGCTTAGCCACCATTGAGTTTCTTCTGTAAAAAGGCTCCATCCTATAGGCTCTGGAAACTGCTCCACACAACTTGGGCTGTGGATGCAAATGGATCCATTGGCTTAGGTGACAGGATCTGGTTTTTAGGTTCAGCCCGTGCTGACAATAGCTTGGGGGACCCTAAAGTGCTCAGCTCGGAATCAAGAGGGGAGCCTGTGTCAGTGGGTCTGTGCCTGTGCCAGGGGCTGGGTCGCCTTTTGGGTCTGTTGGGACCAAGGGCTACAAACAGGCTTCATTCCTGTTCATTTTTCTGGGAGACCCTGGGATTTGAGGGCTGGGGTAGGGTTTGGGGTTTTGGCTTGGATCATAGACTTGTCAAATTCATATCCCAAGGCTTAGCTAGTTTCCTGCTCACCGTGACAGGACCAGGCACAATTTAATGGAAAAGGATTTTTTTTTTAGCTCTCAGGGTTTCAGTCTGTGATTGTGAGAAGAGGGTTCCTCCTTGACTTGGATTCCACCCCAACGCTGGCCAATGGGGTGGCACTGCCTACATTTCGGGTGTGTGTCTTCCTCCTCAGTCCTCAGTGGAAGCACCTTCCAGTCAAGCCTGGAAATGTGCCTTAAAATGTCGCTGGAATCCAGTCAAGTTCTGATTAAGGGTCAGTGCCCTCGGCAGTCTTCCGGTTTCACAGCAGCCTGAGGAGAGTGCGGAGCCGGCAGCTCAGGTAGCCTTTGTGGAAGGCGGAGGCAGAGCTGGAGGCAGACTGGGGACAGGGCATGGCATGAGTTCCAGAGTATGTGAGAGTCACTGCTTCCAGCATCCATGGCCCCTTATGAGGGGAGTGGCAGGCCCTCGAGGAAGCCTCAGGAGTGGTCAGAGCCCAGGCACTTTGGGGGAAGAACAGCGTCTGGAAGTATTGGTTGCACAGGGTTAGTTTGGAAGGCCCCCTTGTGCTGAGCCACCTGTTGGTTTTCTTTCTGGGTTATCTAGATTCTTACTCCCAAGGTGTGAGGGAGGTGTGCAGGCTCAGCCTTTGTAGGGACCATTGCCCTGTGTGACAGAGGCTGTGGCTCATATGAGTTTTCAACCCCAGAGTCTTCAGTCACTGTAGCCAGTGATTCTGGTGCTTTTCTGGGGATAGAGCACACTCTAGCTTGTCCCGTCCTCCATTGTCCCCCCACCCGGTGCTGGGGGGGTGGAGCTTTGACGCCTGAGTCGGTTCTGCATCAAGTCAAGGGAACACGTGAAGGAAGGAGCTCAAGTGGTGTGATGGGCCCGGCCCTGCCTGGTGCTATTTGTTGTTGGAGAAGGTAGAAATGCCACCTGGCATTTAAGCACTGATTACACATGACACTGCAGCCTGGGGACCTTGTAAAGGAGGTCCATTTTGCCTTGTCCTTCCTGCTGCCCTGTTGAAGAAGTCAGCCATCTCTGGTGTTCTGCCTGCTCCGAGGACATGCAGATCCTAATGGGGTAATGGTAGCAAAGGCCTATCTCCGCCAGACTTGGGGTGTGAAGAAGATACTGCTTCCTCTCAGTTCTCACGGGGTACAGGAGAAACTTGGCCCTCCCCTGCCTGGAGGCACCAGGCTCATCCCCAGCTGCTGGTATTTCATCTGGTTGATGTGTGTGCAGCTGAGGAAGCATATAGGAAGTATTCATGTTAAACTGTCCAGACATAATCAAATCCCTGTGCTCCTCAGGTCACCCCTCCCATCTTCTCCGGAGTGTGCTCACTGACAGCAGTGGATGGGTTGGCTAACTCTTCCCAGGGAGTCTGACATCACACCATCTCAACTGTGTCATCACTAGGGCCTGGTGGTGTCACGATGGTCCCAGGCATAGCCTAGGTGCTGTGGGTGACCATAGGATGGTGTCGAGCAGCTCTGTTCCAGTGTGTCCCAGCCTGTTGGCTTCAGTTTTCCATCTGAGGTCAACCCTCCAGTGCAGAGGCGTGTGTGTGTGTGTGTGTGTGTGTGTGTGTGTGTGTGTGAGAGAGAGTGTGATAAGTAAGGCAGGTGTCATGGCTAGCCCCCATCTCCACTTGCCGAGCTGTTTTTAACAGAGCTGTTTCCAGGATCAGATTATTAAGTAGTAGAAGTGGTAACAGCTCTGTCTGTCTGTCTGTCTGTCTCTCTACACCTCTAATGCTCGGGAAGCTATCTTCCCCTTTGTTGGGAAGATGCAAGGCTGTTGTGCCTGCAGTTGGTGGACATGGCAGATGCTTTGTGGACGTCCATTCATTCATTTACCAGCTCCTGAGCCCCTGCAGTGGCCTGGCCATTATCCAGGGTATTGGGACATAGAGGAAGCAAGTGGCCTCGGTGTGTGCTCTGGGGACTGTCTGGCCAGCTTGTCACCCAGAACCACCTGCTTATCTACTCCAGGGGCCCCACATTTGATCCATGTCAGCAAATGAATCTATTAAATAGCGACTGCACTGCTTTAAACGGTCTCCGACGGGCATGGCATAAATAAAGCAGGACATTAATTTGCTTTCCCATTTTTTTTATCGATCAAAGTCATCCCTCGCTGCCAGTCAGAGCTCTGATTGGCAGGACCCAAGACACAGGGAGGCACCATGTCGTGCCAGCCAGAAACAGAGGCACTGCAAGCAGACCTGTCTTAGCTTCACTTGTTGAGATATTTTGCGGGGACTGCCAGTGGCCACAGCTATTGTCCCAAGCCTTTCTACAGAGCAGGGCAGCCGCCGATGGAGAATCCCTGCTTCTCAGAGCCCTTGAGGCTTTGAAAGAGTGCTGTTCTGTGTGTGTGTGGAACTGTTGTGCTTCCCTTCCTGGGTGTGGCCTTCCCATTTCTCCTGGGCCTGTGATGGGTGAGGCTGGTCTCTGGCAGACCCTTGAGTGTATAAAGGAAATGTGGGGAGTAGCTTAGGGGTGCTGTTTGGAGCAGAGACTCTGAATCTGCTGCCTCTGGAGTCTCTGGCTAGTTGCTGGCCTCCATGAGATGTCCTGTTCGACTGCTCTCTAGAGGCAAGAGTTGGTTAGAATCTGGTACAGGTGCCAGGCTCACCATCACTACGGTGGATGGTGGGTAGCAAGGAAGGTCCCTGGTGCAGGTGTGGCAGAGTATCATCAGCCTGATGAGGCACCATGGCCCAGGGCCCCTCTGCACCTCCTCAGAAGGTAGCCTGTGCTAACTGGTGCTTATCCTAAAGGAAGTGCTCCAGTACTGTGAAGTGGGCACAATTAATGTTCATTTTACAGATTGGGAAACTGAGCCCTGAGGAAGACAGGTGACTGTCAAGTGGGAGCAGGCTTTACTACACTTGTTAGTTTAGTCTGTTTCCACCAGGGCATACCTGCTGTAGGTCTGAGCCAGAATGTGACTGAATCCAGGGCTGGGGGCACGGGTGGGTGGGTGGGGCACAGGAAAGCTGGGACAAGGAGGTAAAAATGGGCAGTGAGAGCTCTGTTGGTGACGATTCCAAGGTGAGGCGAAGATGTTGGGAAGTGAGTTCCCACCTCCCCAGCCAGCTGATCGATGTCATCCCTGGAGCTTTGCTGGCCAGGAACACCTGGGAGGGACAGCCCTGGGTTCAGATCTCAAGCCTGAAGTTTGTGCATGCGGTGGGGTTGGAAATAGAACCCTCTGGTCAGGATGGGTTGCAGGTGAGTGAAGGCCACAGCTGACTGAGTGGTGTACACGTGCTAGTTGGTTACCGTGTGCAAATGCGTTAAAGACTCACTGTGCTGCCAATGGGTCAGTATAGGGATGAAGGGCAGTGGCTGGGCTCTTGGTAACCCCAGTGGTACCTGCTGTAGACAGAAGTTCCCTCAAAGGACTGGCTTCTCTAAAAACGTCCAGTCCTTCTGCCCTGAAACCTGCACAGGATAGCTTCACAGCAGTAACAATCTGGCTTTGGAGATGAACCGTCCTAGATCTGCCCCCAGCGGTGTGGAACCCTGGCGGGTGAGCTTGGACAGGCCAGGAGGGGGACTTGGAACTTGGGTTTCTTCATCACTTTAGTGACTTGGGGCTGCTGTGAGCAGCTCAGTGGGGCTCTGGCGTAGTGCCTGGAGATCTGGAAAACCCTGTACAGTGGGGCCTTTGTGACTGTCATGAGTCAGCCGTGGAGACTCCCAAAGGTCAGAGATGGAAGGGCCTGGAGCTCTGGGCTGGACCCTTTTTTTTTCCAGAGATGTGTGGCTCCAGAGCCAGGAGGCAGGTCTGTGGTAGAGAAGGATAGTCCTGGGCATCCTGACTGGCAGAGATGTCATGGAGACCAGCCCTCCTTGGAAGCACAGAGCTACCCTCATCCTCAGGCAGGAAAGCGGCTGCCGTGGTTTTGATCCCTGGTCCTGGACTGCCCATGAGCAGACTGCTCGAGCTGGTTGGTGTGTGGGCCACAGGAATGGCATGTGCACTGGGGTTCAGATCTTACAGGTGTGTGATGGTGACAGCTCAGTGCAGAAACCTAAGATGGCCCTTTGTCCCCAGTGGTTAGTGCTGACACATCCCCCCACCCCCACCCCATGTTCAAACTGCACACTCCCGGCTGAGGGTCAGTGTTCTAACTTCCTTTTCTGTCAGTGTGATAGAAGACCTTGACAAGAGCAGGGAAGGGAGAAGAAGTTGATTTCTCACAGTCTCCACTGTGGGAAGTCAGGGCAACAGGAACTTGAAGCACCCACTTCCATCAAACTCACAGCTAAGAGCAGAGAGAAATTAATGCTTGTGTTTCTTCTTAGCTTTCTCTGTTCTTAAAGAGTCCAAGTCCCCAGGCCAGTGGCACCCACACTGGAGTGGACTAGGTCTTCCTATCTCAATTAACTTAATCAAAGCACTCTCTCACAGATGGGACCTTAGGTGAACTTGATCTAAACCAGTGCTTCTCAACCTCCCTAGTGCCGTGACCCTTCAATACAGTTTCTCATTGTGGTGACCCCTACCATAAAATTAATTTTTTGTTGCTACTTTATAATTTTACAGTTTGTAACATTTACAGTTGCTACTGTTAAGAATAGTAATGCAAATACCTATGTTTTCAGATGCTCTTAGGTCAGCTCCTGTGACAGGGTCATTTGACCCTCAAAGGGGTCACGACCCCCAGGTTGAGAATCGCTGATGTAGACAATCCCTTTGGCGCCCTTCTCAGGTGATTTTCCAGTGTGTCAAGTTGGCAGTTGAAACTAAACATAACCTTGGCTAACAGTGGCCTTAGGAGGATGGACTAGATCCCCTGTCTGGTTCTACTTCATGTCCACGTCTCAGTACCTCTACTGGTCTCTCCTTTGGATTGGGGAGGGCTGTTTTACCGTGGCCAGGTGGTTTCAAAGCCCCACAGAGAAGGCTCCATGTGGGAGGGACCACTTGGGCTGGGCTTGAAAACCCCCCTCTGTGCTGTTAGGTCACCTGGCAACTCACCCGTTTGCCCCCTTCCCCCAATCCTTGCCATAGCTGAATGACAGATGACAGGAAACAGCACCCAGGCTTCTTGTCCCGCAGAGCCGGGGGAGGAGTGGGGGGGGTAGCTGAGCTTGGAGACTGTCCTGTTGCCAATGTGATTTCAGCCTGATTAGATCCCCTGGGAGCTGGTGACAGTGAGTCACTGACTCTGGGTCTTCTACCACCAAGGCTCCAAGAATTGGAACCCAGGGGGAGCCAAGGACAACAGGAGGTGCTGGCCTGTGCCCTCTCTAGGTTTTAAACAAGCACAACAGCCTGCTGCTTGCCATCCCTTGGAGGGCCCTATTACTCACGTGAACACTCACCAGAATTCCCCTGAGCTTGAGTGTTGCCTCAGGACACCTTGAGGCCTCTGGCTGGCCTGTGAAGGCCCCAAGGCTAAGCCGGATGAGTGAGAAAATGCTGTACCCCTGATGCAGTAACGGTGGGCGGGCACCCAGGGTTCAGTGCTGTCACGTGCCCGTGCGCACTCACCTATATTCCTTCAGGCTCTGTTCATTGTGCCGGGACAGGCTAGCATCGGCTCTTCCCTTTCACCCACAACCCCAGGACTCTGGAATCTGAGCCCGTCCCTGCAGTTTGGGAGCGAGTGGCTCTGATCGGCAGCTCTCGAACTCCTGGTGCTGGGGGGTGGGTGCTGGGAAGTCCAGGAAGAAGGGATCTGAGATGCACCAACAGTGCCTGCTGCCCCACCTCCATGGGAAGGGTAAGGTAGGGGAGAGGCTGACAGCCACCATGGGCTTGTCCTTCCCAGTCAGGGGCCTACCTCCACTCCTGCCACCCTGGCCTCAGTCTCCTTAATTGTATAGTGAGAAAGGGAATTAAGTGTGTTTGTTGGCAGGCATGGACAACAGGTGACCCTGTGCCCCTCGGAACCCTTTCATTTTAAGTGCCCTCCGTTCTGAAGCAGATAATGAGGCTCTTTGTGGCCCTTGATGCTGTCAGCTTGTGTGCCAAAGTCCTTAGCTCATTCACTGCCTTCCTTGTCTTTTGTGTAAGATAAGGTGGCCCACAGGACTATGGTGGTAGATACAGACACAGAGAGAATAGGTTATGGATGCCCTGCATGAAGGGTGGCAAGGCAGTGTGCATGCCGCTTCCTGGTAGATACTTATGTCACTGTCCGGGACCTTTGTCCCTGTCCGAGAAGCCAGCCTCTGCCTGTGTGACTGTTTTCCAGGTGCGGGGCTCTTGAAGGTTAGGCTGCCTAAGCAGTCACTGGTTGGAGAGGTGTGGGGTGGGTGCAGGCTGAGGCTGGGCCACCGGACAAGGGATACTGGCCTTTGCTGAGCCCCGAGATGAAGCCTGGCCTCACTGGCCATCATTATGGTCGGGACCTGTGTAATTAACTCCAAAATGGGAGACTGGGGAGGAATTAAAATAAATGCTTAGTGGAAATTAGAGAGGAGCCATGGGCAAAAATAGCTGAGCCAGGCTGAAGCTCGGTACTCCGGGGCAGGAGAGGCAGGAGAGGCAGCAGGGTCCTAGGGTTCAGAGCCTCCCCTCTCCCCAGTTTCCGGGCTGGTCTGTGTGTGCACCTAAGTGTATGTGTCTGCTGATTTGTGGCTTACAGTAGCAGACGTGTGCCCTCTTGCTGGTGGAGACCAGAGGCTGGCGGTGATGATGCTATTGGTGTTCTGAGGCCGGCTGAGCCTCAGGCCTCTCTTCAGCTGTCAGGATACAGCAGCCTCATGGGTCACACTGTCTCCATGTCCGTCTTTGAGATATGTAAACATGTATCGTCTTGACCATTTCCTTTTATTCCTTCTCTTTTTGTTTTGAGACAGGGTCTTGCTAGGTAGCTTAGGCTAGCCCAGAACACACTGTCCTGCTGCTGCCTCCTAGGTGCTGTTACTGCAGGAATGGGCAACTACATCTAGTTCTACCTCCATTCCAAACATCCATCTGGGCAGCAACGCTCCATGTGGTCCGGGGTTGGACTCTCAGCCAGATTTCTCCCCTCTTCTCCTCCCCTCCCTTCCCCTCTCCCCCTCTCCCCATCTCTCTCCCTCCCCCACCCCCATCCTTTGCTTTTTGTAAAGGCCATTCTGGCTGTCTTTTATGTAATATAATGTGTAGATTGCACGGCATCTGTGCTAATTTCTCGACTGTGCTGTGAACATGTACGATGATGATGATGTCATTATACCAGGAAATGTCTGCTCAGGTGTTCAGGGATAAAGTATCATGTGTGCACGTTCATCCTAAATGTTGTTTAGAGGAGATCAGAGTGATTTGGAGACAGGCAGACAGGTAAGAGTTTGTGAGAGCGTGTGCTCACACACATGTACACCTCCCCACCCCCCACATATAGAGAGCATGTGTGACCCAAGGCAGAGGTAGTGAGGGGCCCTGTATCCTCTCAGGAAGGTGGTGGCACAGGACTAGGTCTTCTGTCCCCTTGAGCTATGCTGGGGCTTATGCTGTTTGTGATTCTGGCCTATCACATCTGAATCCATTCATTTGTCTAAACTGCTGAGGAGCTAGGGCTTGGCCATATAGGGATGGGTATTGATTGGCCTAAAGTCCTGAGTTGTACTGGGCTGTGGGTGCAGGGTCCTCTTGAATGCTGTGCTCAGCTGTATTGGGTACTGAATGACTTCTACATACTGTTTGCTCCCTGCCCCTATCAGAGGACAATGCCTGCCTAGCAAGCACCTCAGGAGTGTGGGCCACCGTTGGTCACCTCTCTTCTTACTCTGGGCAGACAAGATTTAAACCAGTTCCACAGCCTGTGCCGGGGCCTCCTCCCCTCTGCCTGTCGGTTTCTTAAAAATTTAATAATTGTTTCCTTGTTTTAAAGTGCAATTGATTAATGTGTACGTGTGTGCCTGTTTATATGTGCACTGTGAGCATGCAGTTTCCACAAAGGCCAGAAGAGGGAGCTGTATTCCCTCTGGAACTAGAGTTACAGGCTGTGTGAACTTGATGTGGTGCTGGGAACCTCACTGAGGTCCTCTTCAAAGAGCGGCACCTGCTCTTAACTGCCATCTCTCCAGTCTCTCCTGTCAGTTTCTTTATAGCTGATTCTCCACAAGGACTAGGGGTTGACTATCTTGTCACCTCCTCTTCCCCCCAGACACAAGTCAGGGTCAGAGTTGGCCTGGAGGTTAATGGGAAAGGTGGTTCTGAGCCCTTGGTTTGGGAGTCACAGCCTTTTGTTCCTACAGTCTCCTGCTCTGTCCAGCATAGCTCCTTCTCAAGGTCCTGGTGGTCACTGACACAGTTTGGCTGTTGGTTTTGGTTCCTGTGAAGAGAGAGGTGTGTGTTGTGTACACACCCACGTGGGTGTGATGAGCATATGCGTGAGGTGCTCTGTTGAGCTTGTTGACTCTAGGCCAGCACGTTGCTTTGCTGCTGTGACTGTCAGCATTGGGAGGCACAGGACACACCAGGTCAGGGGTGTGTGTTAGCTGGCTTTAATTTGATGTCCCACCTTTGGACCAATGTGGATGGAACATTCTGCCCCCTGGGGGAGCCTGGAGGCTTCAGTGGTTCTTAGCTCCAGCCCACCTCCTCAGCCTTAATGAGGATGTCTTCTGCGAAGCTGCTTAATCCCTCTGCCAGGCAGGAGCTCGTGACAGATGTGACTGATGTTTCTGTGATGTCCTCTTACTAAAGCTTTTCTCTCTCTCTCTAGTTCCTATGTCTGAAGAATATTCGCACCTTCCTCAAAGTCTGCCACGACAGATTTGGACTAAGGAACAGTGAGCTGTTTGACCCTTTCGACCTCTTCGATGTCCGAGACTTCGGGAAGGTGAGTTGGCTCGACACACGCTTGCACAGGCTGGCCACCCGCCAACTCTGTGACACAGATGGGAACATGCTGAATCCAGGTTTGTGTGGCAGGGTGGAATGGGAGAATGGATTCTCCCTCTCAGTTCGGGGAGCCACCCAAGTCTGAATCTGGAGGATGTCGTGAAAGCTGAGTGTGTTAGGCACCCTCTAGTGAGGGAGAGGAACCAGAGGCCAGGCAGATACAGATGCAAAAGCCAGGAGGCTGGGCCTCATTGATGACTTCCTGGTGAGCATTGGTATGGAGTAACAGCGTCAGGTACCACCAGAAATATTGGTAACTCATTCTTTGTTTGCTCCCTGCACCCTGGTTTCTCTGTGTAACAGCCCAGGTTGGTCTTGAACTCACAGAAACCTGCCTGCTTCTGCCTCCTTTAAGATAGTCTCATGTAGCTCAGGTTAGCCTTGAACTTCGTATGTAGCTGAGGGTGGCCTTGAATCTCTGATCTTTCTGCTTTCATCTTCTGGGTGCTGGGGGTTACAGTAATCATTATCACTGCTGTTTGCGGTGGTTCGGATCAAACTCAGGGCTTTAGTCACATTAGCAAAGTGCCTTAGCACCTGAGTCATGCCTCCAGCCTCTGCTCATTTCGTTTAGGTAGGATCATGACTCTGATGCCTTCTGGGTCGGGGACTGAGAGTTGGAAATGCAGACCTGAGCTTGTTTCTGCTCCAGCCTGCTGCTGGGAGGAGGCAGACAGGCATTTTCTGACTTCCCTGAGGACCATCCTCAGGGGCTGAGTGTTAGAGGAAATGGTCACGAGTCCAGGATGTGAACGGGAGAGCAAAATCGTCAGTTATACATGCTGAGCCGTCTGTTCCTCAAGGCTCCTCTAGTGTTTGAAGCCAGTTTAGTGCTCAGGACGGGGCTTCTGGGAGCCACTGGCCTCATCTGTCCTGTGCAGCTCCTTTTGAGAGTCTGTTTCTGTGGGATCAAGTTTTAGAGGTTTCTTCTGGGTACAAAAGCATAGGGAGGCTACTGTAGCTCTGACTGGAGGAGGCCAGGCCTCCAGCTGTCAGCAGCAGAACTTAGCACCACACAAGTGATGTAGGTTTGTCAGGCATGAGAGATGCAAGAGGCTTGTGTGGTCACGGAGGCCAAGGTTCCAGAATGCTGCCAAGGCCAAGTTGTGTAGTTTCTGTGCTGCCCGGAGGTCCTATTGTGCACATTCGTAGTATGAGTATCATACACATGCAGAGTATCATACACATGCAGAGTATCATACACATGCAGAGTATCATACACATGCAGAGTATCGTGCACATGCAGAGTTGTGCTTCCCTCTGTTCGGATGGTGCCTTGGTGGTGTCCTGCCTGTGAGTGGCGTCTTGGTCTGATAGGTCTGTTTGGGATTCTCTCCTGGTCTTTTTCCTGGAAGTGTTGAGATGCGTTTGCCACAGCATTCTGGGTAGGAGGGGCTGATGGCCTAGATTTTGGAGAGTGCTTGGAATACAAGCATGCACCCATTCATGCACACACCAGACATTGAATACTGTACAGAGAAGGAGACAGGAAAACTGGAACACACAGACACACACACAGACACAGACACACAGACACACACACACACACACACACACACACACACACACACACACACACACACACACACACCAGGAATAACCATATAGAGAGAAAGACGGGAAAACTCTAACCAAACCCACACTTTGTTCAGCAGTTCAGCCCTGGAGTGCTCAGTGTATAATATCATGTAATTTCCTTTTGATTTTAATTTCCTATGGTGGAATGCATGATGTAAGGCACATAAATCTGGATTAAGTTCCCATCACTCAATCGGCCAACTGTGTGGTCAGGCTGTTTATAAAGAAGGGTCCCTTGTCATCATCAGCAGTTTTCATGGGGCAGCTCCAGCCCTGCAGTGACTGCACTGTGCTTGCTGCATGTGGGGCCTTCACCAGGGCCTTTTTATTCACCTTGGCCTTTGGTCTTGTCTCCCTGGCATTTCCCACCACATGCTTATGGGAAATGGGAGTGGATGCTGGACTTGAACCTTGAGTCATAGGGCGGGGTATCAGGGCTGGAGATGACCCTGCTGTGGAGACCCTGTAGCCTAGCTGAGGGGTGGGGTTCAGATCCTTTCCGTTCTTGAGGGTGGGCTGGGTGGGCCAGGATTCTCTGTACCCCCGCTGTGTGAATGGACATCTAACCCAGTGCCTCCAGACCATGGTGTGTGAGGCTGGCAGGGAGGGAGGGACAGAGAGAGATGGAGAGGAGAGGGAGGGAGAGAGAGGGAGAAAGAGGGAAATGAGAGAGAAGAGAAAGAGGGGGAGAGGAGAGAGGGAGAGGAAAATGAGAAAGAAGAGAGGGGAAGAGGAGGGAGAGGTAGAGAGAAAGGGGGGGAGAAGGGTGTGTGTGTGTGTGTGTGTGTGTGTGTGTGTGTGTGTGTGTGTGAGAGAGAGAGAGAGAGTGCCCAGCAGGCTGGCAGGCCATTGTTCTGTTCCCTCACGCTGAGTTGATGCTGTTAGCATTGTCTGACTACCAGTGCTGGTAGGAACCAACTGAGAATGTCACAGGGAGGTGCTAGCCTCTCCCTGGGTGCACCTTTCAGTTATCTTGTTTGCAGAGACACAGCATTTGTACCCTTGGAGGATAAAGCCTGGTAGCTAAGCTGTGGAGCTCTGGAACTCAGCAGGGTGGATGTGTCTTTGTCACCAGCAGGCTACAACCATGAGGATTCTCCAAGCCCCATTTGTAGATAGGGGCTGCAGTGGGTGGGTGAAGGGCATTGTTCTGAAGGACTGTCCAGAAGGGTGTGTATCTAATGCCTGCTCTGTCCCTGCAGCTATCTGTGGTCCTGAGATTGTGGCTCTACATCTGAGCTGGCCCCTGGGAGGCAGCCTATGCCCCTTTCATGTTCAGTGCCGGGTGCTGGGTGTTCATTCTGTGAGTACAGCTGATGGGGTCTCCACTTGTGGCTCAACTCGACATCAGATTCACTCATCAGCTTCTCTGAGTTGGACAAGTTTCCATGCATTGCCTTCCTTCTTCCCTCTTATAGGGACAACCTGTGGTTAGCACAAGGCTAGACCCGGGGCTTGAGGAGATTTAAGCGCTAGGGCTGTGAATCTGACATGGGAGCAAGTCTGTATGTTAAAGAGCGGCTGGGTGCTCAAGCTCTGTACTGTCAGAGGTGGGGCTGGACTGAAGGTCCTCATAGTGGTCACAATGGCTCTGCCCCATTCCCTTTGTGCTGGAGCTGAGTCAGGCAGGTGCAGTGGAGGCTGGGAGGCCCACCACCCTTGGTTCTGTTCTGTTTTCCTGGCTTAGAGTACCTGGGGAGAGAGGTTCTCTGAGACCCTAGAGCAGCGATTTTCAACCTCCCTGATGCTGCAACCCTTTCACATTTCCTCGTGGTGTGGTGATCCCAGCCATAAAACTGTGTTTGAAGTAAGAACATCCTAACTGCAATCTTGCTACTGTTATAAATGGCAGTGTAAATTGTTTTGGAGATAAGAGATTGCCGAAGGGGTTGAGAACCACAGCCCTAGAGGTCTGGGGAAACGTCGACTCCGACTCCGGGGAGACTACCTGATACCTGACGTCCCCTGCATCTGTCTTCCGGGCCTTCTCTGCCTCAGGTTCTGTGGGAGCCAGGCTAGCTATGGTGAGAGAGAGAGGAGCTCTGTTAGCTCACCTGCATGAGACCTGCCTTGTGATAGTCCGGGACTTTGAGCCGCTGGGCAGGAAGATCAGGGCTGGCACTGCTTGAAGAACTCAGCAAGGAAATGAATCCTTAGCATCTCGTCATTCTTAGTGTCAAGCGTTTTCTTCCTGCTCTTGGTCCTTCACCCTCCTGGTTCCAGCGAGAACAGAGGGATCCAGAAGTTAGTCCCGGAAGTGACTGCTTGGCTGCTTTCCTGGTGTTTTTCCGAAGAGTTAAATTAAAGATAATAGGTTTTAGTTCAGATGAGTTCTGTCCGGGGGACTGCCAAGAGTGGCTGTGCTGCACAGAAGCCAGGCTCGGGCTGCTGGGGCTCCGGGCTGGCTGCAAGGTGCCTGCCGACTTAGTGATGTAATCTGCAGGTCTTGTCCCTGCCATCGTCTGTCCAGTTGTAGAGGCCCAGGGTGGGCGGAACTGTGGCCACCCCATGGCTTCTTCCCAAGAATTTGGAACCTAAAACCCCTTTGGAAGTGTGGTGTGGACCCTGGAGAGGATTCTGTTTGTTTTCCTCTGAGATTTCAGCTCCTAGAAATGACAGACATCAGGATAGCAGTTGACTCTTCCCTGTGATGTGGGCACTGCGTTTTTGTCAGTCCTCTGTGCTGTGTGGCTTTGTTCTCCCATGTTGTGGAACAGGAAGTCAATGACTGTTTTTGGATTCCCACCTCTTTCTTTCAACATGGCACTGGGAAGTCCAGGTTCACTGCCTTCCTGCTAAGATGTTCCCTAAGCCTCACTTCCACATCTGTGCAGCTAGTAACTGCTGTGCAGTCTTCTCCGGTGTGGATAAGGTCCACTGACAGGCCTGCATTGTAGAGAGAGGTGGGCAGTGATGGAACAGGGAACAGGGAGGGACCAAGATCTGTCGCTGTTGACATTTTTGTCTGTGATGGTGGCCACCATTGTTGAGCATGTTAACCTGTCTTTTAGGTTGAGGTGAGAGGTCACAGGGCTTCCAAAGGTAAAGTATATCCTTCGACGGATCAGAAAACAGGGGAAGGATGGAAGAAGGCAGGAGGAGAGACGCAGAATGGGGAGGATAGTGGAGTGGTCTCTGTTAGGTCTCAGAGAAGTTCAAATGGACAAATGGCTAACCGGGGTCGTACTTCACATATCAAAGCAGACTCTGGCCACCAGTCTCCTCCTATTCACCAGCGGCTGTTAGAGTTATCCTGATAGCATACTCCCCCTGCCCACACTATGCCCTAGCCCTCTCCAGCACCCCCCACCCCCACCTCCAGCCACTCTTCCCTTCTTCAGCTTCTCTTTCCTATATAACTCAGCCATTTTGTCTACATGTCTTCTTGGTTCCCAGGTGCTCTCTGTGCTCCCACTCTCTCCTCCCTGCCCCCAGGGTCCAGGTTAGTCTGGACCCCTCCCAGATATGCTCTCCCTCATAACCATCCCTGAGAATAGTTACACGCTTCCTTTTTCATTCCTCCGGTGCTGAAAGCTGGAAAGCGGCATGTGTGAGTCCCTTTCCCAGGGTCTTGGCCTCTCAGAACCAAGCTGTTGATCTGACTCTCCTAAGGTATTGTGTGGATTATTTGTTTTCCATCACTCACCAATCTGACTTCTAATTCTAGAGCCTGCCTCTTCAGCAGCCTCTCCCCTCCACAGCTCGCCTCTCCACAGGTACTCTCTGAAGTGTCTCTCTGGCTCCTGTATCCCGCCACACCTCCTGGACATTCAACACACATCTCTCAGTCTCTCCGTTTGGCATCTCCCTGGCCACCTATGCCCATCTCTCTACTAAAGACACTATATGACCCCTTTCCCCAACATCCTTCCCATCTACTCCACCTCTTCAGCTGCTCTTTTTTCTCCTCCTCTACCAGTTTACCTCAGAGCTGACTGCTTTGTCTGCCATTACAGGAAAAGCAACACCAGTGTGCCAGGACACTCTTTTGATCCCACTGAGCCCCTATCACACGTTAAGGAACATCTCTCTGTGAGTGGGATGATTCTCTTGAGGATACCCTGGATTGAGGTTCTTATCACCATGACACTTAACCTCCTCTGCTCCCTTTGTTCTCAGCTCCTTCCCAGAACTTCCCTACTTCTCACTAGGAAGAAGTCCCCAGCTTTCCTAAGCCCTTCTGTCTCTTAGTTCCCTTTTGGAAGTCTGCTAGCTTCCTTATATTCTCCTCTGACCTGTACTGACAGGAAGCCCCTTAGCTCCTCCCCATTCATGCACACACACACACACACACACACACACACACACACACACACACACACACGGTTTCTTTGTGTAGCCCTCGCTATCCTGGAATTAGCTCTGTAGACCAGGCTGGCCTAGAACTGAGTGCTGGAATTAAAGGTGTGCACCACCACTTCCTAGCTTTTTTTTCCTTTTCTTTCCTTTTTTTCTTTCCCTTTCTTTCCTTTTCTCCTCCCTTCCTCCTTTCCTTCCTTCTTTCCTCCTTTCCTCCTTTCCTTCTTCCCTCCCTCCCTTCTTCCCTTCCTCATTCTTTTTCTCCTTCCCTCCCTCCCTCCTTCCCTCTTCCCTCCTCCTCCCTCCTTCCCTCCTTCCCTCCCTCTCTCCCTCCCTTGTTCCCTCCCTCCTGGAAGGCCTTACAAGCTTTCCCTGGGCCTGCTGTGTCCTCTTAGCTGTATGCTGTCCTCTTTGCCTCTGCCAGACTCTGGCTCTGCTAAGTGAGGCTTGCCCTGATGGTGCAGTTGACAACCTGGCTTCCTTGCCTGCTTTCTGTCCTCCTGGGCGTGTCCACAAACCGGTGTCTTCAGTGCTAACTTACACTGTCCAAGTCCTGGTGGGAGATGAGTTTCTGTTAAGAAGCAGCACACCAAGGCCTCAGTGTGTCTGTGTGTCAGTGTGTCAGTGTGTCGAACTGATAGGATGAAGGCCAGAGCCTTAGTGTGGGAGAATCTAAGAGGCAGGGAACCCTGATGGCTCCAAGAGGTCTGACTCAGTAGATGGCTCATTGTTCCCTGGGAGGGGCTTTGGTTTCCAGAGTGATGTCCTAGGCTACTCATGCATGTCCCAGCTGGGGTCTGACCTGGGGACCTGCAGCCCCTCCAGATGGTACTGTTGATACCAGACTGATCTCAGACGGTGAGCTACTGAGCTGGGTCACATGGTGGTCTGCTCCTAATCAGTGCGGCCCTTGACTGAGAAGGAATGTCACTGCACTTCACCTGGCCCTCAGCAAGACCTTGGCATGGACTGACGGCCACTAGATGATTCTGGCATTGCTTACCCGCCGGGTCTAGTGTTCACTCAGCAGCCTCTGAGCTTCAGTCCTCTCACTTCCACGGAGGTCATGGCTGGTCTCTGTCACCAGTACCGAGAACTGAGTCCTTCCCACCCTGGAGCTTCCGCATCGCACAGGAACCTCCAGGAGTAGAAAGTGGGGTAGTGAGGAGGCCCAGAAGTGGTGTGGAAGCCAGAAGGTGGTTTGAAGGCTGCGAGGCTGGGGCAGCATGGAAACTGGCCAGCTTGAGTAGCAGTAGTGCTATGCCTGGGTCTCTGAGTGGGCAGCAAACTAGATAAAGACTGCAGCTTTGCCGGTGACAGCCACACACTCTCCACACATCTCCTGAGCTCTGGGTTCCCAGTGAAGCAGGAAGTAGGAGGACAGTTCTTAAGACGCAGGAGTTTGGAACCTTAGACTCCGCACTGCCAAGATGCCACCTCCAGGTTTCAGCCACATGGCGTCTGGAAGGGTGCAGTCCTGTCACTGGTGAGTCACTAGTGGGGGGTAGGGAGGCAGCGCTCACCTGGGCATGTCCTGCTATGCCTGTCAGGAGCCTTCAGGAGCTCTTTCTCTCTGTCCCACCCACTGTTCCTTCAGCTTACTTCCCCGGCCCTCATCCTTCTGATTGCAGGCAGGAATCACTATCTGTGTAACACTTTCTGCAGAGTACAGCAAGCCCTGCACCTGACAGCCACCTCTAACTGATACAGGAGGAGGCCAGCCTGCCTCTCCAGGTCTTTTCTTCCCCTGAAATTGTTGTGGTTCCTTTCATTGACCTCTCCCCTCCTCCAGACGTTACCTTTTGTCCTCTGAATTTGGCACAGGATGGGAGTTGGGGGCGGGGTGTGTTTGCCAATGTTTCCGGCGGCCAGGTAAAGTGGGTCAGCTGAGAGGTTTCTGAAGCAAACCCCAGATGTCATTGGGCTTGACACCAGACTGCCTCCCTGGAGTGTCCCCATCTGTGAAATGACTCTGAGGATCCTTGTCCCCTGAAAACTGCTGGGGAAGAGGCCAGATGAGACAACTGCACATCTTCCTGTGGCAAGTCTTCGGAGTCACACTGGGGTTGTACTAATGTTGACTAAGTGGGCAGGCTATAGCCCATGGCAGTGGCCAGGGGTGTACCCCATGGAGTGTGGGCCTTACCCAGCCTCTGATGTCATGTCACACGCTGCCACTTTGCCCTAGTTACTGTCAGGTGTCTGGAGGGATACCTTTGGGATCTGTGTATGGATGTGTCTCCGGCCTTGTCTGGTCAGACGCCCTGATCTTCACACCCAGGCTTCAAGCCTCCTTGTGTCTCCACATTTCCCCCTAATATTTGTTCAGGAAGTTTGCTGAGTGGGCCTTGTGCTCTCCTGAGATGCTCTGCTGCTGGCTGCTGGCTCTCACCAGCCCCTGCTGTGCCAAGTTCATTTGCACACCGTGGCTTAATGCTGTCTGGGAGGTACTTGGGCCTTTTTGCAGCATCCATTTCGTACTAATTACTTATTAAAATGCAGCTGCCATTGATCCGAGTGGCCTCAGGGCTCCCGGCAGAGTCCTGGCAGGGGCTCCTGGCAGGGGCGGCTGGCTGTGACTTCCCAGTCCCTGCTTGGAAGACTTTCCTCCACACCTCTGCTAGTGGGTGTCACTTCAGGTTGTAAGCCCACCCTTCCAGCGGAACTTGAAGATCAGATATGCTGAGTGTGTAAACGTAGAAACACATATGTGTTCTTGAGCGCGCACACACACACACACACACACACATACACACACACACTCTGGCTTATAACTGCCAGCGAGAACATTGTCTCTCCCATGGTCCTGGGGATGGAACCCAGATGGGCCTCGTGTATGCTGGGCAGGTGCTCTGGTCTCTGCACCCGGCTCTGAGGTTTTCAGGCTGAAGTCGCTTACTTCTTACAGGCTGGAAGGAGGGGAGGTGGTGGATGCTTCTGGTCAGTAGCTGAGATGCTGCTATGAACACTAACCTTGTGAAGAGCTGTATGTGGGTCTACTGGGCTTCGTGGGAAATGGCAAGGTTTGAGGCTGAGAGGAACGTAAACTAAAGATTGATACCTCTTTTCTAGTGTTGGTGATGAAGGGCAGGGCTCTGCTTGGAGGCCAGGGTGATGAGTTGGATGCTGGTACCCCCTGGGGGTTATGACTGGCATCTGAGGAGTGCTGAGGGCAGTAAGTCAGAGGCGTGGAAGCCGAGGGAAAGGCTTGGGAGCTTGTTGGGTCTGACTCTAGATGGTAAGGCGAATGTGCAGTGGGCCAAATCGGTGTGCTGGAGTGCAGGCATGTGGCACAGAAGCTTCCTGTGGGACTGGGCTTCATGGATGACCTGGCACCACTTACTGAAAAGGACTCCTTCCTCCGCCAAGCTGGAGTGGACAGGAGCACCTGCTGCACTGGGGAACTTGGATACCCTGCTGCTTTCTCCTAGGCTTTGGGGTGCTCTTGTCTGTCAAGGGAACAGCCTGACTGATAACACCAAATCCTGGAACACTCAGTCATGAGTCTGAGGCTCAACTATTGGTGAGTGATATCTGTCCCAGCTACTCATGGACCGGATGGTCTCCTACCAGAGTTCATTTGTAGGGTGAGTCCTCAGGCAGGCTTTCATGGTTAAGACACAGCCCCTTCGGTAAGAGCAGGCTCATGCTGGAGAGATGGCTCAAAGGTTAGGAGTACCCAAGTGCTCTTTCAGGTTCAATTCCCAGCCACCACCCACATGGTGGCTCACAACTGTGTAACTCTAGTTCCAGAGGGTCTGACACCTTCACACAGACAAGAGGCAGGTAAAACACCAATGCAAATGAAACAAAAATATATAACTTAAAAAAAAAAAAAAAAGAAAAGTGACCGTGGGGCGTGCCTTTAATTTCAGCACTTGGGAGGGAGGCAGATGTGAGTTTGAGGCCAGCCTGGTCTACAGGGCTAGTATAAGCTACACAAAGAAAATCTGTCTTGGAAAACTTGAAAGAAAAAAAAAAAAAGAAGCAGGCTCATGTGCTAGCTGAGTCTGTAAGACCTGAGACAATCCCGACTTGGGACTGGCATGGTTTAGTGGTCAGGACCAGTGGGGTGGGTTTCCTGATTTTTCTGGTGGGGGGTGGTGTGGGGATGTCATGGAGGATGGGCCTCTTTGTTGTGTTTTCTGCTTTGCTCAGCCTGTGCTAGGGCTCAAAAACCTCAACGACTGGAAAGGCAGAGTCCCGGACTCTGTGTGGTGGTGGGCACAGGTGGCTGAGGTGTTTTTAGGGTTTCTGGGTTTGGTGGGTGGGGTGGGAAGCTCCAGAGCTATGTGTGCAATGGATGGGAGGTGCATATGGGCCCAGTGGGTGGACAAACTCCGATTAATGTAGGATAAGATGGGGCCGTACAAGGTGGGTGGGGCTGGAGCTTGACAGAGACTTGGGCTTTCTTTTGAGAGTTTTTTAGACCCTGTTCTACCTGTGGACTCCCTCCTTGCTCACTTAGGATTGGCTCTGAGGAAGTAGGAGCCCACACCCTAGGAAGCAACCACGGACAGACACTCCAGGTGTGCTGTGGTCACTGCGAGTCACTGTGTGTGTGCTCAATTACTGCTTTCTTTGTATCTCAGTCTCTGGTGCAGTGTTCAGGGTCACCCTTCCTGTCCTGTGAGCATCCATTAAGAAACGTGTCTGTGTCGTTTCTTGTTTTGCTGGTGTCCCCACTTGGGGATGAGGAGCCTGGCTTTCTCACTCATCCTGTGGCAACTGGTGCAAGCCTTTTCTTCTTGGTTTTTGTCTACAGTTAATTAAGCTTTAATTGGCTAATTGTTTTTCCCCAGTGCCCCGAGCATTAATTGTGTCTGGTGAAGCCTGGCAGTTTGATGTTTTCAGCAGAAAAAGCTGAGTGACACAAGGAAGTCGAGCAGGAAAGGGAGCAGTGTGTAAGCAGCTCCTTGGAATGGTGTCGTTTCTGGCCACCTCGGCCGGTCTTTCTCAGGGCGCATTGTAGAGATCAGGAGGAGGGAGGAGTTTGTCACAAGCTTGTGGCCAGCCCAGGGCAGCCTCAGCTGTTAGGTCAGGCCTTCTGGGTGGAAAGCATCTTCTCTGGACTCAAGTCTGCGAACCTGGAGCAGGGGTCCCTGCGTTGCTGAGAAACACTGTCTGCTCTCTGCATGTGGGGCACCAAGCCTTTGCCTGCAGTTGAGGTGGTTTGGAACCATGCTGATCCCTTGAACTTGGTGATGTGGGACACTTAATCCCTGTTGATAAGTATGAGAACCCTGGGCCCCTCTGCTCTTGGGCATTTTCTCAGATTGGTTTTCTCAGATATATCCAGTTTTTGTCAAGTTGACAAAAACCAAGCAGCACCCTCTGCCTTGACAGAGGCATACACTGCGCTGTTAGCTGACACATTAGAGTCGGCTCTGCTTGGCAAGAGCTTGGCAAGGTGTGTGTGGGTCAGCTGGGATGACTTAGTGGGGAGGGGGCTTAGTGGGAGAGTGTTAGACACCCGTGGGGATTTGCTAGGGTGGCTTTTGACATTGAAACCTGAGGATGCTGAAGGATGCTGACCTGAGGGGAAGATGCTGTGAGTGTCTGGCAACAGGGCTGCTTCTGGAAGGAGGCGATGGTTTGTGCACCTCAGTGGGTGTATTAGCATGGCCGAACTGGGTGATTTGCTAATGGGAAAGCTCTGGGCAGGGAGGTTGGGGCCACTCTCGATCATGTTGGGTGAAGGGACAAGAACTGTCCTTAGCCATGGCTGGGCTGTGACTGCTTGGCCTCCTTCCTAGTGATGGCCGCCCTCCAGAGTCGTCTCTGGAAGGTGTGCCATGCCAATGGCTTCGGTGACATTGTCCTGTTGTGGGGGTTCCTGTGTCTCCCTAGAGGTGGTGTAGAGTGCTCCCTCTTAGTTCCTCTCCTGATCCCACAGACTGAAGCTTTCGGGCCTCAGTGTTATCCCACTGAGTTCTGGGATGGAGAGGGGATGGGTGGAGCTACAGGTGTTCGGTGAGGCTTGCTTGTGAGAATATGTGGCCAGGGACTTGTAACCTGGAGGTAGATCTGAAAAACCATCCATCCATCCATCCATCCATCCATCCATCCATCCATCCATCCATCCATTTATCCCTGATGGAATCCTGCAGAGATGATGAACAGTAAGGAGACAGCCTTCCCAAGCTCCTGCTGTCTCAGACCCCAGCGCTTGCCTGGCTAGGTCTTTTCATGTCCATAGGGTTGAGGGCACAGGTTTGGGAGGCCTACTGGATTGGTTTGTTTCTCCAGGGATTCTTTCAAAAGCCTCCCCTTCTCCTCTTGGGGCAGTGCATTTCCAAGGATTACACGTATTAAGGGAATGACATTATTAAATAATTAGTTTTCTCACTTTTTAATTAACCAGAGGCTAATTATAAGCTTTATCTATAATTAGAGTTTCTGACCCCCCCACTTGACAGCGTTGCCTCACTCAGAGGACCCTTGAGGCTAGCCAGCAAGGGTGGGCACAAGTTAGATTTTGGGATAGGTGTGATTAGGGTATGTAGGGCCCTCTGTCAGCCCTTTTCACTGGGGAAGACACAACTCTTAACAGAGGACACCTGAGTAGCTGCTGTTTGTTTGTGTCGTTGACAGCAGAGGATGTGGCAACCATTGGGCTGTGTTACTGAGTCACAGTGTGAGTTTGGGGGACTTCTAGAAGGGACACCCAGGTACTAAGAGGGTAGGTGTCTGAATGGCTAGCAAGGGTGGAAAGGGCCTTGGGCACCTCAGTCTAGTGACTAGGTTTCTTGTGACATTGTTGCCTTTGTAGCCTGGTGCCCAGGTGGCCCTGTGCTTCCTCTTGAGAAGATGGCAGGCTGTTTCAGTCTGTGGTCGGATGCAGGTGGCAGAGCCGCTGGTGAGACAGCTCTTAGGGGTCTGCCGAGCACTGTCGGTGGCCTGCTGTGGGCCAGAGGCTGAGCCAGCTCTTTATACTGGTCTGTGCCTGGAGGTTTGTCCTCAGGTAGCCCTAGCTGGGGTGACTAAACAAGGCCCTGCTTATACTGGCAGATCCCTGCCTGGCCGTCCCTGCTGTTTCTTCCCCGTGAAGTAGTACGAGTCACCTTGGCCCAACCTGGTTTGAGAACCTGCCATTTTCTGCTCTGCCTGGGGCTGGGGCTAAACAGACCTGCTGACAGGGTGTGTCAAGAGAGGTGGTGGCACACATGGGCTGGGCAGGGACAGTGGAATGTTTGCCTGGATTCTGCAGTGTGAGGCTGCAGGATCAACGGTTTCTGAGAAATGGGATAGCTGGCAGGTGGGAGAGGCCACCTTTGCCCACCCTGGGATGCCATAGTGGATTTCCATCTGAATTTCTTTGCTTTCGTGAAGCACACCCTGTCCTTCTGATTCTTAAACTGCTTCCAGCTCTCATTTCTCACAGATCAGGGACCGAAATATTTTAGTTGGTGACAATGTCCGAGGGCTCTTTCTCCCTCCCAACACGGGCGGAATGTTAGAGAAAAGTCCTAGTCCTGGTGCCACCCTCACTAAGCTTACAGCTTTTTTTTTTTTTTTTTTTTTTTTTCATGGCTTAGAAAGACAGGGAATTGGCAGCTGCCTTGACCACTGGGGACAGCCAGACCCAATGTTGCCTGGGTTTCTGGAGCCCTTCTTAAGCAGCCTAGGGCTGGGTGGGGACAGACCCAGCAAATCCCACAAAACCAGTAGCTCTTGATGTGATTTCTAAGCCAGCTAGACCCTGGTGAGGATGATGTTCAGAATCAGCCCATTACTTCCCACTTAGTGCCTTACTACAGTGTTCTAAAAATGAGGTTTTGGGTGACTCCAGTGTTGGGCCCATGGAAGACTCCAGAACAGCACACAGGCAGGAGCATGGACCACATAGCAACAAGGCCGAAAAGGTGGCCTCCCAGGAGCCTGTGGACTGTCTGGACTCATGAGTCAGGCTGGCCTGGAGCAAGGAGAAGAGTGTGACATGACGTGAAGGGACAGTGGTTACCCCATCCTCTGGGGACTGTGGCTTCCAGGGCCAGAGAACAAGATTTAAAGTTGGCTTCTGTGTGTGTTAAATGTGGGACTTTGGACATCAGTTTGCTGGGGAAAACGTCACTGTCCTGTCTCATTCCTGACTTAGTATGTTTTTATTCATATGCGAGTCTCCATGCATACAGATGTCTAGGAAGCCAGAGAGGGTGGTAGAGAACCCAGGTCTTGTACAAGAGCCATGTCTGAGGTAGGCTTTCACATAGCCCAAGATGGCCTGGTATGGACCTGCTAAGGACCCAGACTGTCCTCGAACTCATAGACCCTTGCTTTAGCCTCCCAAATGTGGGATTGGGATTGTGTTCCACGCAGCCTGGTTGGCCAGCCTGGTTTCCTGTCATTAGAATGGTAATAGCGAGGATGCTGGCACCAAGGGCCTGAAGTAGAACCAGGGTGAGCCCACCGAGGACTGCTGTTGTCCCCAGGAAAGGTTGGCCCAGGAATTTGTGTCACTCTGATGTCAGTTCTCATTTGCATGTGTGGGAAGGTCAACACACCATTCATTGAAGGAACTGACCTGGGCTCTGGAATGTTCCTGGTGGTTGGTATGCGCTGGAGTAGCAACTGGGCATGTACCAAAGGAGCCTCTGAGGCTCACCACCTACCTGTCTGTGCTCTGCTCTTTTCTCCTCTAGTTAGGACTCTGTTCTGACTCTGAATAAGAAACTCCAACGGCCAAGGACGATTCCCCGTCAGTGTCCTAATGGCCTTCATATTAATTTGTTGGGAGGAAATCACCCCCTTTGAAAGTCTTTCAAGTGGAAAAGGAAAGGTGTCCTAGTACCATGAGCCAGTCATTGGGAGAACGCAAATTAGATCATGTGTAATGCTGTTGAGTCCTCATCATTTTGGAAACGAGACAGTGCTGATGCCTTTCAGGTGAAATTGGGAGGGAGAGTAGTATATACTTGGAGCCCAGGGGCAGGCCTGGAGCCCAGGGGCAGGCCTGGAGCCCAGGCCAGGCACTGCAGGTCTCTACTTTGCGTAACTGAGCTTGGGAGCAGTGCGTGATTGCTGACGGTATCCTGCATTTTCATGAGGTTGTATGGATTCCGTCCCCATCCTGGCTTCTTCTGTAATCGGATGCCTTGCTAGGACAGATTGCTCTTCCCCTGAGCCAAGTTTTCTGTTGTTGTTTTTGTTGTTGTTATTTTTAATAAGCAAATTGGAGGGGGCATTCCCAGGAGAGGACTCAGAAGAAGAGGCACAGAGGCCATTGCACAGTGCCAGCCTGGCCTGGGTCTGCAGGCATGGATGTGGTCTCTCACAGCTCTGTCGCTCTGTCGATGTGTTGAAGAGGGACAAGTATGTTGTTTTCAAGTTGCTAAACGCTTCCTTGGCGATGGTGTCTTTGCAACTTAAAACCGATGAAGTGACAGCTCTATCTCTTGTAAATAGCAAAAGCCCTTCCAGCAGAAACAAAACACAACGGCGTTCTGTTTTTCTCGTGGTGGGCTCCCAGCTCTCAGGTAGGTCATGAGAAATCCTCAGCTTGACAGTTTACCTCGGAGAGCCATACCTAGCACTTAAGAGTTAGTCTCTGTTAGAACAAGTGATTGCTTAAGCATCTCTCAGGCCCTGCAAGGCCTGGTTCTTCCATCTGGGAGACAAGGAAGGTGTGCCAGCTCAAGTCTCTCTTATGAAGCCAATAAAGTCACTGTGGCCTTCCCTCCCTAGCGACCTCATCCAGTTCTTGGTCTTCTTTTCCAAGTCGCAGTGGCAAGTACTGTTCACATTGGACTCAGACAACTGAGCTGACAATTGGAACATCTAACCACACAGCCTTCAACATTTTTGACTCCAGTCAGAGCCTCTTCCTCAAAAGGCCACTGACCAAGTGACTCTGCCCGGTCCTCAGCCTCTGTCCACTGCCACCCACTCTGGCACAGCTTGGCTGGCCTTGTGGCTCTACCTTAGAATCTTTGCTGTCCTTCCTAGGCTTTTTTGCCCAGGGGGCTACAGGGTTCCTCTGGTTTCTCTTTCAGATTCTCCTGGCTGTCTACCCTGTGAGAGCCCTCTCTTCTCCCCCCTCTACCGCTGGAGTGTGATCCTTTGTGTGTGTGATACTGCTTGTTCTGGGGGTGTTTTACTGCTGACTGGCTTATTGCTGCTCTACTCACAGGATGTTGTCCCTGTAAGCAAGGGCTTTCTCACTTATTCATGTCTTTGACAGACAGATCAGTGGCCAGCATGGCCCCTTAGGTGTGGAGATGAAAGAGAGAAAGGAAGGAATGGTGAGATAGGCTCCACAGGGAAAGTTCTAGAAGCCGTTTAAAGCATGCTTCTTTTCCTTCCTCAAACTGCAGCCTGGGGGCAGATTCTTTCTGGAACACAGCTGCTATTTACCAGTCACACTCTGGGCTCAGCAAACAGATCTGAGGACTCCACAGTGCCTGGCTCTCCTGGTCCTCATATGTGCCCCAGGGAGGTGATGTGGGACTCTGCTCATTGTATCCCAGGAGGGTAACAGGCGGTGGCTCTTGCACGTCCAGCAGGGAGGTGATGTGGGGCCCCAGCCCTCATGGGTGTTCAGGCAGGGAGTGTGGAACTTTGGAGCTCAAAGTCCCCCCCAGGGAGAAGGCGTAGGAAGTGGCAAGGAGGTGGGTGTTCGTGTGTGCTCCAGGGACATGATGTGAGGTCCTGCTCTCACATATGCACTAGGGAGGTGATGTAAGTGATGCTGTTCACCTCTGCTGCAGGGAGGTGACACGGGGCCCTGGTGCTCTGTGTGCCTCGGGGAGGTGACGTGGAAACCTGCCCTCACATGTGCCCTCGGGAAGCGATGTGGGCACCACTGTTCACTTGTGCCCCGGGGAGGTGACACGGGCTCTGGTAGAAGTACATTGGGTGACTTTTGACTGGCTTTTCTCCCTGGACTGGGCATCTAGAGGAACCTACGGGCATGTTCAATGGTGTGTGAATGTCTTTATGGGGACACTAGCAGATGCCCTGCTCAGTTTACCCAGAGTTCTGGTTTATCTAGCTCAGCAGTGTGGGGTGCCTGGTGTTCTGGTTCCAAAGGACTAGAGTTGAGACTGCGTCATTTGTGGGACTCTACTGGGCTGGTATCCTTGTAGTAACTGATGAGACAGATTGCAAGGGGACCTCAAGGCCACCAAGGCTATTCTGCTACCCAGTTCTTGCTCGTGGCTTTGCCAACATCTTCTTGGGTTCTGCACCTGACTCCAGTGTGTACTGGAGGTGTCTTCTAGATGTGGTGGACCTTGTATGTTGAGGATTCTCCAGTGATGTCCTTGGGTATATTCTGGTATTGCCCTCAGGGAAGTGTGTGCCATCCATGTCCCTAGAATCAGATCCTGTCCCTGTCTGGGGAGGCTGCTTGCAGATGCCTACCTCTGGGCAAATTACAGACCACGCCCCATACTTCAGCCAGTCTCTACAAAGCTGGAGGCCTAGGAATGCCAGAATGCTCCTGTAGACTGATCCCGGAGGGCCAGTTGTGCTCTGATGAATCACTTCAGGGACTTAGATTTGAGAAGGATTAGCCTATACTTCCAGCATGGAAACAGAAGGGGAGAGCAGGACCCCAGGACATAGACCCAACAGCTGCTCTGCTGTTAGCCCTGAGGGGATGCCTCTCTGACTGACATTCCTCCCTGCCCCTCCCTGCTAGGTAGTAGACACCAAAGAGGGGACTCTGCACACACAGTGTTACTTTTTTGTTCTCAACCGAACAGGTCTTGGGGAGTTGTCAAAGCCTGATTTTACCCTTCCCAGGGTGTCTGCATGGCTGCAGTTCTAGGCCAAGCCTTGCTCTGGAGTGTTGGAGAGGAGAAGCCTAGGAGTGCCTGGTTGCAGAGTAGACTTTTGTAGTAGTGCCTTTTGTCCTGGCCGTCTTCAGTGTTCTCCAGGTTCTGGGAATCACTTGCTGTGACATGACCATGGGTGCTGGACTCAGCCCTGACCTTGGCCTGTCTTGTCTTCTTTAACATGAGGCTGATATTCTGATGCGGCACCTAAGGGCTTGCTTTGGTTCAGGCTGGTCTGAGACCTGATGTCAGCTCACTTCCTGTGTGCTCCACTCCCTGTTCACCTTTCTGTTATGTTACAGGTCCCGATGGCAGCAGGTAGCTTATGCAAATCCACCCACTCACCTAGGTGGAGCCCCAAATTCTCTGGGACTGGGAAGTTTGAGGCTCTGGGCTGCCCTTGTAAGAGCTTGAAGAATGTGGCTGGAGAGATGATGACTCTGTGGTTAAGAGCACTGACAGAGGTCTTGTGTTCAATTCCCAGAAACCACATGGTGGCTCACAACCATCTGTAATGGGATCTGATGCTCACTTCTGGTGTGACTGAAGACAGCGACAGTGTGCTCACATACATGAAATAAATAATTTTAAGAACAAAGAGCTTGGAGAATGTAATGTGCTTAGCCAGGGAGGGGACCCCCGTGGTGAAGAATAGTTAGTGTTCCCTGCTTTGATGGATCAGTTTCTTGTTTGTTTTTGAGATGGGCCTTTTTGTGTAGCTAATCCTCCAGCCTCTGGGGTGCTGGATGACCAGCCTGTGATGTCATCCTGTGTTGCATGGTTGTTTACAGATCTTCTTTCAAACCCTGCACATTAGCAGGAGGGTGATGGGGCAGGGAGAAGGGGACCTTGGACGCTCAGATTCTTGGTGGGAAAAACCGAGCTCCAAATCTTGTGGGTCTTACTGAGGTCTTGGGGCCTTACAGAACAACACATAATGGTTGTTCTGTGTGGTGTTACCAGTAGACATAAAATATTCTCTGTCTAGGGGCATCACTTTGCTGAAACAAAAGGACCCAGCCTCAAATTCTGAAATCCCCAATCCCAAATCCTTAAAGCCACAATTTCCACAAGGCAACAAAATGGGGGCTGTATCTGTTGGGTAGAAATCTGGAGTCTGAGAAAGTCACATGTCACAAGGATGAAAGCAAGTTCAAAGTTGTGATGTGCCTTGGCACCCCTTGCCTCTGGAATCCCGGAGCTTTTGATGAATTGACTGTCTCCCTAGGGCCCAGTGGCATTATCTTCTGCCTAGAAGATGGAGAGAGTCACATGCAGGGACGTCAGGAGACACGCGGATACAATAGTTCAGTCGTGGGTGTCATTTCTGTCAAGTCATCTTGAGTGCCAGGTGGACAGCCTTCTGTCCCCAGACTCACAGACCGTAGGCAATTTGAACAGGAAGTGCCTGTCAGTGTGGATGGGGTCATGGGAGAATCTCAGAGGCAGCGGCCTAGAAACCAGCCAGGCCTGGAGGGACTCTTACAGCCCTGCAGAGTCCACCCCGACATGTGCTCGGTCTTGAGGGAATCTACCTTTTCCTTCTAGGTTTTTATGTGTGTGTGTGGTATGTTTGTGGTTGCCCGCACATGCATGTGGAGGTCTGAGGTTGAGGTAGAGCTTACCAGTATGACTAGTTCCATTAACCAGCTTGATCTAGAGATCTCATCCCTGTCATTTGAGGGTAGGATTGTGGGCTGGCCAGCTACCTGGTGTTTGCATAGTTTTCAGAGATCTGAACTTCAGCCCTCATGTTTGCAGGGTAAATGCTTCACCCCAAGCCATCTCTCTAGTCCCTGGGCTTTTTAAATTTTAGTGCATATGTGTGCATGTTCATGTTCAAGCATTCAGGGTGTGCTCGTATCTGTGTGTGTGCGTGTGTGTGTGTGTGTGTGTGTGTGTGTGTGTGTGTGTGTGTGTGGTGTGGAGGCTGGAGGACAACCGCAGGTATCTACCTCCCTTGAGACAGGCTGGAGCTCACTTGTTCAGCTAGGCTGGCAGGCTGGTCATTGAGACCTGGATCTTCCTGCCCACCCCATGCTGAGATCACAAGTAGATCACAATGCACTCAGCATTTTCCCCATGGGTTCTGGGGATCGATGTTAGGTCCTTGTGCTTGCAAGGCAAGCGCTTTGCTAATTTTCGTTCCTTTCCCACTGTTTTAAAATGTCAGCATTATCTCTTCCCGTTTTCTGTGCTAAGTGTTTCGTCTGTGTTCACGATGCCGACGCGTGGTTTGCAGGAGGCTTTCAGAGCCTGTCTTGTTTTGGGGCACTTTCTTTTTTGAGACCAGGTCTCAGTGTGTAGCCCTGACTGACCTGGAGCTCGTCATGTAGATCAGACTGGCCTCTAACTTGCATGTGTGGATAGACAGTGACCCCTCCTTTCTGCACCTCTGCTGGCGGAGGGTAGAATTGCTGCCATTTCTGCTCTTTGCCAGGCTCTGATGGTCCTCCGAGGAGATGTAGGTTGTCAGTTACAGTTTCATTGTGTGGTGTTCTGCTCAAGTCCCTTACAGGGCTGGAGAGATAGTTCAGTGGTTAGCACTTGCTGCTCTTGCAGAGACTCGGGTTTAATTGCCAGTACGCACATAATAGCTCAAACCCATCTGTAACTCCAGTTCCAGAGGATCCAACACCCACTTCTTGTCTCTATAAGCACCAGGCATTCATACTGTACACAGACATGCATAAAGGCAAAACACCATACTCATAAAATAAAAATAAAATAAAGTTAGAAACGCAAGTTTAAAAAACAGCAGCATATGGTTTTTCTTTTTTTCCTTTTCTTTATTTAATTTTTATTATTTTGGTAAGAGAGGGTTTCGGGTATCTCAGGCTGACCTTGAACTCACTATGTAGCTCAGGATAAATCTTAAATAACTGATCCTCCTGCCTCAACTTCCTGAGTGCTGAGATTGAATGGGTGGACGACCACAGCTATCTCAGCTGGTGCCTTTTTATTTATTTATTTTATGTGTTTGTGCCTGAGTGTGTAAGTGTGCAGCACAGATGTGCAGGGGTTCATAGAGGTCAGGAGAGGACAGTGGATCCTCTGGAGCTAAAGCAAGCCGCCTTGTGGGTGCCAGAAACTGAACCCTGGTCCTCTGCAAAAGCAGACATGCTCTTAACTGAACTCTCTTTCTTGTCTCAGCTTCTGTCATTGAAAACAGTTATTATTATTATTATTATTATTATTATTATTATTATTATTATTATTATTATTATATTGTGTGAGAGAGAGACAGACAGGCTGACAGACTGCATATGTCTTGGCATGCACGTAGAGGTCAGGACAGCATGCAGGAGTGGGTTCTCCTTTTATGGTGTGAGCCCAAGGGATCGAGCACCTAGTGGCAAGTGCCTTTATTCATTGAGCCACCTCACTGGCTCCGATGCGTCCTTAATTTGTTAATTTAGAGTGTGTGGTTGAGCATGTGCTCGTGAAAGCAGGGTGTCAGCCTCTCCGGTGTTGACCACCTTCTTTGAGATAAGGTCTCTCATCAGTATGTCTACACACGCCGATTAGTGAGCCCCAGAGGTCCCAGTGCTGGGATCAGACTCATTCCCTGGCTTGTGTAGTAACACTTTACTCCCTGTGCCGGCCCTCCAGCCCCTTTAATCCACCTTCGGGGCTAAGAACTGGTTCAGTGCTTAGGAACTTTTTCTTTTCTTCCAGAGGACTCAAGTTGGATAGCTCGCAAGAGCCTACAATTCCAGCTTCGGGGCATCTCTGGGTATTGTAGCCACTCAGAGGCATGTGATATATTTCAAATACATAGCCATAACTAAAAATGAAAACCAGTCTTGATGGAGAGATGGCCCGGTGATTAAGGGTGTGTACTCCTTTTTTTGGTTTGGTTCCCAGTCCCGAAGTTGGCTGGCTCACAATCACTTGTAATTTCAGCTCCAGGGGGATTTGATCTCTCTTTTGGACTGTGTAGATACCTGTACTTACGTGTGTGTATACCCTCACACAGACATATAAATATACACATTGTTAAAAATCTTAAAAAAGACAAGTGAATACTTGAGAAAATAAAAAGTCTGGTGTGGTGGTGCACACTTCTAATCCCAGCCTTCGAAGGCCTGAGGCAAGAGGATCTCTGCTAGTTTAGGGCCAGCCTAGTCTACATAGTGAGATTCTCTCTCAAAACAAAACACACAAAAACCCAGAGATGGTGGAAATCAGATTTGTGTTCTAGGAAGGGCTATGCCCAGCCTGTCTGTCACTGGCCCATCTGACCCGGCCAACTGCTTAGCTAGACAGGTGACTGTGGTTCTCCATACGCCTCCCTCCTGACCATTCTCTCAGCAGTGGCCTGGGGACACACAGACACACTCATAGCCTTGTTCCTTACTGTCCCTTCTGTGTCCCCTCTGTAGTGACAGGGCACTCACGACCTCACTCTTCCTCATGGAGGCTCATGTCAGACTCACAGCGGCTGCTGCTCTCCATTTTTTAGCTGTGTGGTTTTGGGCAGGTGACTCAATAACCCTTGACCCTGCATGGAAAGCGGTATCTGTGCAGGTTCAGCACAGATGCTCTCACTGTTGTCAGAAGCTGCCAAAACCCACAGGGTTAGTTAATTTTCTCTTATAGTGCCAGTCTGAGGCAGGTCCCATCAGAGAACAGATGCTTTCTGCCTTTTGTTCTTCCTCCTCAGCACGGACTCCCCAGAAGCATGGTTAAAAAAGGTCTGCAAGAGCCTTAACCATCACATCTTCTTTCTAGGCAGAAGGGTAGGTAGGTTGGCAGGAGGGAATCAGAAGGTCCACTCAGTGTCTTCCTTCCTCTTTATTGGCCAGGTATGGGTCACCTGGCTTCTCACAGCCCTTACAGTGTTGCTGTGCAGCTGTAAGGAGGTGAGAATGGGGAAGAGAGGCCACCAGCCCTGTCCCTGCCTGAGGGACAGCTGACTTTAGGGCAGGGGCCTGGGGAAACTGGGGAAGCTTACAGGTCGTTTCTGTTCGTATGCTCAGGCATTTAGAGTTGGCACAGGTTTGGCGTTTTAGAGTCAGGGCAGTGGAGCGGGCTGGTGGATTCTCTGTACACTTTCGAGCGCTTGCCTTTTGCTTAGCTCACCTTGGGCAGCCAGGAGAGCAGTGTGGGTGTGGCTTGGGCAGTGGCAGCATGTCCTCTGACCTCACTAGCCTTCAGGGATCCTGGCTCTGAGCCAGACAGTAGACTGCTGCTCACGTGCTTGTGTGCAGACATTACTGTTAGTGATTGTGGCCACAGGCTGATACCGGCTCACATTAACAGGAAGACCTGGACTCAGGCTCAGGACCAGCCCTGTGAGCAATTCCAGAATTCAAGTGACAGATGGGGCCTGAATGCCCAGTGTTCTGCCCCCATGCATTCACAGGGGCCCGTTTGTCAGGTGGGCCCAGTACGAGCTTGACAAATCCCTTCTCTGCATGGTACATTATTTTGGATCAGATGTCGCAGTCTTGCCCTGGGAAGCAAATTTCTTCTGAGCTGACCTGTCATGCTGTTCTCACGACCTTCCCCCTCACTCCTTCCCTGCATGGCGGGTTCTAGGAGCTCGGCTGTGCATTATAAGTCAAATGTTTCTTCAACCCAGCTAAGGATCAACTACAGACCAAAGGAAAGATTCCACGCAAGTTGAACTTGGAGAGCCAGTGAGTTTATTGCGCTTGCTTAGAGAGCATAGGTAAGGCTACCTACAAGAGTATGGAGGCCCCGGAGCAGCTGCACCAGAGAGCCTTCTACCAGCATGGATGCTGCTTCCTTCTAGCTTTGGAGATGGAACCCCTTCTCCAGCTAACCTTCTAGCTTCACATTCTTTCTATAGTGTCCCTTGAGACCACACGAAGTATGGCAGAGATACAAGCATCTGGAAGGGGAGGGACAGAGGGAGGGGCTGGAGTCTCAGGTGAAGGTTTGATGACCCTCCCCCAACTGCTCTTAGAGGGAGTGTCACAACTGCCACCATGAAGATGGTAGTAGGTATTATGCTCTGAGGGCAGCCTACCACCATACATGTTCTATCAGTGAAAGCAACCCATGACCAGACTATGGTAATCAAAGCATGCATATGCAGCCAGGACCAGAGGCTCTTGGTGGCTCTGTCCAGCCATACTTTGTTGTGAGCTTCCCGGTGGCTGATGGGAAAAGATAAAGACAACTTGGGACAGAGTTTTGTACATCCCAGACATCCCCAGTTGGTGGGTGGTCAGTTTATGCTCTCTGAGGCATGTTCTGTTTCCTGGCATTCCTCATCCAAGGTGGCATTGTAGACTAGGGATCCTCTGGCCACAGGTGTCACCGTCTGCATCAGCTCAGCTGCATGCACGAAAGTACCCATCACCACTGGGCCCATGGGCTGCCGATATGCAGCCCTCATGGAATGAGGGACCCCCATCTGAGGTTCCAGCTTCTCCTCCCACCCATTTGTGCGTAATTCTGCCTCAGCTGCACGTGGCCTAGAGGGTGGAAGGTTTTAGAGCAGGCTGGAGGAGATTTGTGAAAGGCTTCTGTTCTTGTTTGCTTTGGGGAAGGCTTTTGAGGGTCACCTGCGCTTCATGAGGTTCCAGTGAGTTCTGTTTGGTAGAATCTTACTTTTTGTTGTCATTAGGACCTTATAAAGATGTGTTTACAACTTCTCTGGGAAGACATTTGTGCAAAAGGTAAGCCGCTTACATAGGCTTACATAGCCTTTTAGGAAGCATCCTTGCCTGTGAACACCAGGCTCCAGAGGCTGAGGGGTGGGGATGGGTCAGTCCTCCAAGTCTTCTCTCTCTGGATATCTGAGTTCCAGCACTTGGCTAGACTATATCCACCACACGTACCCTCTGAGGTGGAGAGGGCCTGTGTGCTATGGGCACCCAGACTGTGCATCCTGTCTTGAGGAAGCAGGTGTTAGGGACCAAGGACAGTGCAGTGTATATATCCTCCAATGTCGGGTGGCGCTTTGAAGTTAGGATTGGATGGCGGGTGGACATTGTGAGTCTGGGAGGATCCAAGGAAGGGAGTGTGAGGTTTTTTGGGTCTCCACTGGCCAAGCAGTGAGAGTCCGGAGCTCCCACTGGGCAAGGACAGGATGATGTCTTGCCCGAGGACTTCAGCTTGGGGTGACTCAGCACTGAGCCTTCTATCTTTGGGGTGGGTTCCCTACTACAGTTATGTTTTATGGTTCCCGTTTTCCCTGTCTGCCTCCTGGACTCTAAGCTGTTCCTGTGGCTGGCATGGACCATGTCACCCAGACCCGATGTGCCAGCAGAAGCTGTTGGTGCTGCCTGGTGACCGCTGTGCATTTTCCTTCTTTCTGGCTCTTCCCAGCCTTGGTGTTTATTTACAAAGTCATTGTATCAGCTGAGTGGAGAGCAAAGTGATTTATAGGGACTGTGCTGGGGTCTGGGAAATGCCAGCCTCCCCTCCGGGGTCTGTAAATCAGTTTTGATTCTGGCAAGGCCTTTCCTGACCCCTAAATCAGCTTAGAGGAGCTCTCCAATGTGGGCATGCCTGGTGTGAGCCACTAAAAAACAGCTGGTTCCTGGCTTTGCTGCACCTGCCAGGTGGATGCTTCACCTCAGGCCACCAAGGGCAGGAGGCAAAGGTGCAGCATGTTCAGCCCTCCCTAGCAGCAACAGTTATATAGTTGATCTTCAGCTGCCCCAGGGGAAAGCCTGGTGCCCTTAGGGGACAGGGTTGGGATTGGTGAAAGCTTGATGGATTTGCTTTTTTAGAGTTAAAGTGTGTGTGTGTGTGTGTGTGTGTGTGTGTGTGCGTGTGTGCGTGTGTGCGTGTGTGCGTGTGTGCGTGTGCGCACGCGCGTGCGTGGTATATACACACAAGAGTCCACAAGAGGGCCCTGGCTCCCTTAGACTTGGACTAGTGTCTTAGACTCCACAGTGTCTGTGGGAGCTGGGAACCTGAGTCCTGGAAGAACAGTGCAAAATCTTAACCATTGAGCATCCCAGCCTCCTGGATTCACTTTTTTGTACTGGATGGATGTATCTGGAGGGTTCAGCCCTGTTGTGCCAGGTGGGCACTGGGTTCTGGGCACTGGACAGGTGTCTGTTCCCACCGATTCTGTTGGCTATGGTGAAGCATTTGTGGGAGAGTAGGTCTCTCGTTCTGTTTCCTGGCAAGACAGAGTAATTTATTTGTGTTTGTGACCCCAGGCTAGGATGTCTAAAGCCGGGGCAGCCTGTGCTCTGCCTCTGGTTACCTTTGGTGGATGGCGTTGCCTGCCATATTTGGGCGGGAAAGGTGGAATGGGCTGGATTCCTGAAAATGGCCTTTTTTTTTAGTGTCTCCATTATGGCTGCCCTGGGGGTTGGATTTCTTCCCCTGGGACTTTGGGGTCATGTTCAAAGCTCAGGCGAGCAGTCAGACTTGGTCAGCCATGAGTAGGATCTCGACGTGGAACCAAGGTGGCCGTATCTTTACGTATGAATGCTCTTGAGGCCCCACAGCTAGGGGTCTCCATCTTGCAGCTCCAAAGGTCTGCCTGGTGTGATGGAGTCTGGGGTGGCAGAGATAAATCAAGTGTCCTAGGCACTGATTTAGGCTTCGGGCTCAGTGGCTGAAGTTCCAAATGGCAGCTGTCTCAGAGTTCCATTACCGAGAGGAGACTTTCATCTGTGTCTGCCATGCGTTCCAGGAACACAGACTGTTTTATCAGGGTTAGGAGCCAGACATAGTCAAGCAGAAACAGCATTCTGTTAGAGAAGAGGTTTCTGGAAGTTTCTCAGTACTTGATTTTTTTTTTTTTTTTTTTTTTTTTTTTTTTTTGTTTTGTTTTGTTTTGTTTTTTGTTTTTTTTTTTTTAAGACAGTTTCTCTGTAGCACTGGCTGCCCTGGAACTCACTCTGTGATCGTGGTGGCCTTGGACTCAGAGATCCCTCTGCCTCTCCTTCCCAAATTCTGGGATTAGTCCTTGGCTTTTCAGAGGTACGTTTCTTAGGCTTCTTGTGTTTTGTCCCTGTGGTGGACTGTATCTTCACTAACAAGGGCCACAGAGTGGAGGACTCTGTGGAAATGGGGCCTGGGCCACCAACCTGGTACTCTATGGCTCTGAGGTCTTAAACCCTATATAGCTTCCTGACTGAAGAAAGGCGGGAAACCTGTTTGTATTCTTGCCTGGAAGTGACAATGGCCCATTCCCCCCTGCATAAAGCCCTGTGACAAGGATTGGGACTGGCTTGCCATATACCTGGGCTTTGCTCATTGGTGCCCCAACCAAAGCCAGGACTCCTTGGGGAGATGGACAAGGCAGGCAGGTGGCTGGGAGCCAGGACCTATCCTGCTGTGTGAGGAACCCTCTTAGGCAGGCAGCTCTGTGGTGTGCATGGTGGTTTGGGCATAATAGAGTTCTGTGGGAGCCAATGGGGAGTGATTCTAGGTGCTTCCTGTTTTGAATTTCATAGGCCCCCTGAGGACATGAACCTGGAAAATTGAGACATTGATCGCTGCTTTTATTGGTTTAGGAGATGCACCAAGATTCAGAGAGGAAAGATTTGCGATTGTTTTCAGGCTTTTTATGCTTCTAAAGTATCTAGAGAAAGCACCTGCCCTTCTGTTCTCTCAGGGGATGCTCCCAAGGATCAAAGCTGTTTGCAACAAAGCCTTGATGGAGTCAGGCCCCCACAGCTCAGCACTGGGACACCACGGTATAGCCTGAGCCATGTTAGTCTTTGTAAATCAAGGTGCAGAATAGACCCTGTGGTAAGCACCCCACACTACTGGACTGTCTCCAGTTAAGGGATTTTTGGTTTCTGGGATGATGTAATTTTACGATTTTGTGTGATTTTATTTTAGAGATAGGCAGGGTTGTTAAATGTTTGCCAGATAGTAGGCTTGGTGATTTATTGAGAAACACATTATAGAAACGGCATGGCGTTATAAAATCACTGTTTTCATTTATAGCGTATAAAATGTTTCCTGGTTCTTTCTGCTACCTTCATGCTTAGGGTCATTTACCCTTTTGAGGGAGATGTATAGGGCTACCCCTAAACTCTTTGGGGATTTAGCCATCTGAGAGCTTTTGTTAAGGGTGTCTAGACCAGTGAGGTCAGACCCCGAGAGGCAGTGTGGCTTATGCTCACTGTCTGAGTTTCTCTTTAAAAGCAGCTTCTCCAGTGACCTGTGTCCACTGAACTCTGCTCCAGCTAAGCTGCCTTGGATGTGGTTGAGAGAATATGGAAAGCCCAGTGTGCGAGGTCCTGTCCTTACTAAGGGTGGGTGTTGGTGGGCCAAGGCCTTTGTGATTCACAGGTGTGTGACTGGTTGTGTGTCACAAAATAGTCACTTCTGCATCTGTCTTTGAAGGCCAAGTGCCCAGCTTTGGCTGTGATGGAGGATTCGGGGCCCCGGCAGATCTGGTTGTGCCCTCCTGAGCTGTATTGGAAGAACTGGCCAGGACGAGATGCCTTGGTCTTAGACACAGGAGGGATGGAGCGTGAGCAGCAGAGCCAGAGCCGTGTATGAGACACTGGGCTGTAGCTTCATTGTTGACCCAGGGCACTGGCTAACAGATGAGGGTTCTGACCGGGACAAAGAACTACAAGCTAAGCTTCTCTAAGCTGAGCACCTTGGGCAGCTCGTCCTGGCTGGCCTCTCCTGGAGCCTGAGAGAATGGCTGTTCTGTGGGTGTGGAGCACCTCTGCTTCCTCATTCTCTTCTTCCTGAGGCTTTAATCCGTAGAGTCCCGTCCTGCAGAGGCCATTAAAGCCCACATGCTACTGGTGTGTGATGTAGGGATGGAGACCCCGCGGGCATCGAGGACAACCATTCCTGGTACCCATTGGCCGGGCTGACGAGGCTGTAGGGGTAGAGTGTGGATAATAAAGCAGCTTCAGCAGGCATTGCAGCCTTGCTTGCCTTTCTGGGCCCAGCCTGTTGAGCGACCTCGGGAAACCCAGTGCCGTCTAGCCCGTGTGCTTACGGGTATCAGTATCAGCCTGTACTTGTGAGCACCCCCTGCACCCTGGTCTTCTCTTCCTCCCTTCCTCCCCTGCCCTGCAGCCTCTTCATCCTCTGTCATCGTCCTCCAGTCCACATGCAGGCCTTGTCACTGTCCTTCACTCCTCCCTCCCTCCATTCCCGCCTTCTGCCTCTTCATCTCCCTCTTTCATGTCTCCACCTTCCTCCACTCCTGTCCCTCCTTTGCCTCTTGTTTGACTTTTCCCTATTCACCCTCTATTTTCATCCGCCCCCCTTCTTCATTTCATTTCCACTCCATCCCCTGCCTCCACTGTCCCTCATCCTTTTCCCACCCCTCCATCACATTTTAGCCCCGTCTTCCATGTCCCTGCGTGTGCCCTGCGCCCTGGCCTCCTCAGCCTCAGGCTGCTGTGGATACACCAGTGTGTGACCCACCTGCCTGGCACACAGGCTGTGCCCAGGCCTGTCCCAGCTCCTCGAAGTCACCCTTATTGCTCCCTGGCACTTCAGACTCCTGATTTGCACCCCAGCACTGTGGTGACACTGAGCAAGTCCCTTTCATTACCCCCCCCTCCCTCCACATGAATGAGGACAGCCTGGGAGGGACAATCCAGCTCAGAGGACACACATGTTAGGGTCAGACCCCTGGCTGACTCCAGGCTCTTGTCCTCCAGGTCCCACTTGTGTCCTTGCACCTTTTTTTGGCTTCCGTGTGGCTCCATCCTTTATAAGGACAGGTTCATCAGGAGAGGCTGGTATTATTCTTGGCCACATCAGGAGACCTGTACTTGTGCTATTGTGTCCTTGAAAGGCCAAAGCCAGCCTGGTACTTAGACCCAGTGCTGTCACTAGGCAGGAAGTCTGGGGTTTATGTAGCTTGTGTGCTGAGGATACATCAGGCCAGCGTGACCCACCTGCCTGGCACACAGGCTGTGCCAGTCCCTTGAAGGCACCCTTATTCTTCCCTGGCACCGCAGCCTCCTGGTTTATTCTGGGCACTGTTGATAAGCCCCTCTCGGGGATGATAAGCCGGGGGGCACCCCAGACCTTTGGGGCATCTATTACTCATGGGAAACACTCCTCCAACTCAATCTGGAGTTCTGCACGGAGGCAACGAGCCCAGGCCTTGTAATAATAGTAATAGTCACCACTTGATACAGCTCCTGTCTGGAAAGCCAGTTCTACCTAATATGGAGGAAAGGGAGGATTGATGAGATTGTCGGGCAAGCTGTGATGCCCCAGGGACAGCCCGAAGAGTTTCTGACATGCCCAGTGTTTGCAGAGGCAGGTGCTGGCTGGCCAGCCTTATTTGTATATTCAGATTACAGAGGCAGTGCGAGTCCCAGCCAGGGGCTGACTCTGCCCTCCCTGCCTCATAGGAAGCCATTTTGTTTTCCCAAGCCTCATTTGGTGTCAGCCTGCATCTGCTCAGGGTGTCCCTGTAGAAGGGAAGTAATCTCCACATTAGGTCTTGTCCAGAGGCTGGCTACTGTGACTTTGGCAGTGTGTGTGTGTGTGTGTGTGTGTGTGTGTGTGTTGTGTGTTGTGTGCATTCGTGCACATGCATTTGTTTATTCTTCTTAGAGCATGTAGCCCTGTTCAGGGCTCTGAGGACAGCACTGTTGTTTTCTAAAAGCCTGGACAAGGAACTCAAGCCAAGTGACATGAGATGACTTGACTTGGCGCCCTGCAGCATCCCTCACACACTTCACAGTCACCTTTGTGGGTTTGTGTGTGATTTTCGAGGGCAGATGGTTGCAGCAGGCTGAGAGCCCATGGAGCTCAGGCCTGGGTCTGACGCTTCTAGTCCCTGACATCCAGCTCCCGTGTGACCCCTGAGTACTGTCTGTAGGAAGTGTCTTGTGGATTGTGCAGGCTACTGCAGCCCAGTGTCCCCTCTTAGAATGACTAGTGACTCATGAGTCCGACTTCTTTAATTAGGCGATATGCTACTTCTTGTTTTGTGGAGGGGGAACTTAGATAGTGTATGAGTGCTATTAATCTTCCTTACAACAAATACTCCCACCCTACCACCCTTGGGTTTGGGGGCTAAACATCAAGTATGTTGAAGCCAGCCTGGGATGCCCCTTTTGCAGAAAATCACTTTTTCAGGTGGCAACTGAGGCAAACAAACCCAGCTGTTATATAGTTCTGACTCAGTGAGGCCCAGCCACATGTCACCTGTAATAAGGCATACTTTATTACAACTCTGGGAAAGGTTGTCCCTGAACAACAGCTGAGATGGGCTTGTCTTCTGGGCAGTGGTTTCTATGGAAACTGCTTGGAGTGACTGTGTACGGGAGTTGGGTTGAAGCACTGACCAGGCCCTGATAAGAAGAGGGTCCTAGGACTTTGTTTTCCTGGAGTTGACTCTTTGGGGTCAGTGTCTGAGAGAGAGAGAGAGAGAGAGAGAGAGAGAGAGAGAGAGAGAGAGAGAGAGAGAGAGAGAGAGAGAATGCCATGGTGCACTTGTGCACGTGGAGATCAGAGAACGACCCCTGATCCACCTTGTTTGGGACAGTTCTTTTTGCTGATGTATATAGCAGTCGAACAGGTCTGTAAGGTTTTAGAAAGTCTCTGCCTCTGCCTTCTATTTCTCACAGGTGCTCTGGGATCAGGGATTCTTGTTTGACTGGCTGCATTTTAAAAAATAATATTTTATCCGCATGCATGTCTGTGCACCATGTATATGCAATACCTGCAGAGGTCAGAAGAGAGTGTCCCAGAGCCCCTGGGACTGGAGTTGCAGACAGTTGGGAGCTGCCTTGTGGGTGCTTGGAGCCTCTGGAAGAACAAACAGCCAGTGCTCTTAATGACTGAGTCATCTCTCCAGCTCAGATGTCTGGCTTCTAACATGATTCTGGGGTCCAGACTCAGGGTACTTACGGGGACTGACATTTAATGGTTAGTCACTGAGCCGTCTTTTCCAGCAGCCTTTTTTTTTTTTTAAATGGCAAAACAAACATTTGATAAATGCACTGTCTACGTGTTTCTGAGCATGAGCTTCCGTAGCATCTGTGTGGCCATTATCACCAACCCCCCTTTTGCATGTGAGGTGTATGTGCATGTGTGGGAGCATGTTTACATGTATGTATGCAGGTGTGCATCTGTGTATCTGCATGTGTAGAAGTTGATGGTCTCGTTTCTCTCCTGCTCATCTTCCGCCTCATACACAGAGGCAGGGCTCTCTCTTGAGCTCAGGTTGCAGGTGTGGTTGTTTTGGTTTACCAGCTTGCCTGTTCGGTGCTGGATTACAGAAGGCCACCGCAGCCATCTCACATCGATATAGATCCTGGGGATCTGAACGCTGGTTCTCACAGTCATACGGCAAATACTTTACCAGCTAAGCGCCCCCCCCCTCCAGTTCTTGTCTTTAAAATCAACACTGTCTCCAAGAGACACTCCTCCTCTCCCGGCTCCTGACATCTGCTCTCCTACTTTGACTTGTAGGCACCTTGTGTGAGTGTCGTCACATGCTTTTTGTTCCTTTGTGTCTGGCTTATTTCACTGAGCACAGTTGGTCTCTGTAAGAGCAGGTGTCACTCTTCCTACTGTGTTGGGAAGGTGACAGGCACATAGCAAGGCTGCTCTGCATTAACCCCACAGGCTGTAGTTGGCTGTACCTTGCCTAGTGCCTCTCTTTGCACTGCAGACGTAGGGTCCAGACCTCTTGTCTATTTCTGCTTTCTGGGGTTCTGACAGATGTTCTGCCTCTCAGGTGTGGACCATGACCGTAAAGGGTTCAGCCACTTTGGCTGAACACCTGGGCTGCCCGTGTTCAAGACAGACCTGAGATAGGGCTGGCCCGACCTCTTCAGGCACTAGCTGTGCCTGCTCTGGGTATCCCCTCTAGGGCTAGCTCCCAGTTCCCTTCTCTGTGTGTCATACTAGTGGGCTGTATGACTCTAGGCTCTGCGGAGCTGATGCTCACCTACTGGACCTGCCCTCAGCTTTCCATCCAGGGACAGCAGGGAAATGAGTCCCTTAGAGCGTTCCCTCTGTTCCCTGTTGCATTAGAAGGTTTATTCTGGACCACTGTAGAGTGGAGTTCTTGGGGCTGAGAGGATGGGGGGTTTGCTAGGGAGGGGAGAGAGGGAACACTGCCATTCCCCCACGATACCCCTATGTAACCACTGGCAGTTGTGTGCCCTCTTGGTCTCTGTTCTCTCCTAGTTTGGTTTTATCCATTCCCCCAGTTAGTGAAGATGTAAGGCTGTGCCTTTGGGGACCTTCTGGCACCTCTTGGAGCTTGAGTGGGTTAGGTCTGTAGTGGTGGGTGAGGAGGTTCTGAGAGGTCCTGCTGACGGTTGGTGTTTCGTAGGTGTAGAGCTTATGCAGGTCCAGATAGCCTCTTTCCAGGAGCCCTGGCCACTGCTGGGCCCCTCCCAGGAAACTGGGTGGGTGCAGTTGGGAAGGTGAGCTATGCTTTACTTTTTCCCAGGAGGCCGCTGACCGCAATCACATCTTCTAGCTCTCAGTTCCTCACGCTTCTGGCTGAGCATCCCCGAGGGGACAGAGAGTGTGCCCGCTGAGTGGCCCCCACTGCCACCCTGCCCCAGCTACCAGTGCTTGAGCCCAGGAGCCTCTTACTCTAAGGTTGGTCTCTCATCTGCAAGGCTCCTGTTGCATCAGCTCTGTCAGTAGCTGGGAAATCCTGCTGTCAGGGTGCTGCAGAGAGAGGGCTTATCTCTGTGCCTGCCCCGTTTGGGACAGCCTGGGCAAACTGCAGAAGCGTCTGCTCTCAGGTGATGGCTGAGCCCCAGGTGTGAAGGAACTGGGTGCTGGCCTGGTCACTGGCACTGCTTAGAAGATGGGCTCTGTGGGGCTGTTCTGGAAGTGGCTATTTCCCCGCTGTATGCACATTACATTATGATGAGCATTGGCTGTAGGGTGCTCTGAGGAGCAGGACCCAAAATCCCTCTCACTTTCTTGGGCTGACTTTATCATGTCATCAGAGGGAAGTTTGCGATTTACACTCCCTAGACTCAGGCACAGACATGTCTGACGTTGGTCTGGGCAGAGGGGGAGTGGTGTGTGATGCCTTGTGTTCTCTACTTGTCCCCAGCTCAGGCCATGCCAGAGCTCAGACCTTGGTCGCAAGATGACCTTCCTCTTTTCCAGGACAGTTTTCTCTCTACCTTCCCCGCTTTCCTCCTCTGCCTCCTCCTCCTCCTCCTCCCTTCCTCTTCTTTTTCTTCCTCCTCCACCACCTCCTCCTCCTCATCTTCTCCTTCTTCCTTCTCCTCCTCCTCCTCCTCTTTCTTTTCCTCTTTCTCCTTCCTCTATCTCTTCATCATCTTCTTTCTTTTCCTCCTTCTCTTCCTCCTTTTCTTTCTCTTTCTCCTTCCTCTATCTCCTCATCATCTTCTTTCTCTTCCTCCTTCTCTTCCTCCTCCTCTTCCTCATTTTTGCAGGGTCTCATGTATTTCAGACCTTGAACTGGATATGTAACCAAGAATGAGAGAGAGTTCATGATCTACGTTATGCCCTATTTTATGGTGTTTTGGGTTAAAAAGAGAACTTTGTGTATGTCAGTGAGCATTCTAACAACAGAGTCACATCTCCAGCCCCAGGACAGAGATTTTGTGGTCATTGAAATGATTCTAGGCCGTGGAGGGCAGGATGTTGGATGAGACCCACCTATCATGTGCTGTCCTCATGGTTCCTGACCACGATTATGACCTGTTTGGGATCAGGGATGCCCCTGCCTTCAGGGCCCAGGTGACCGGCCTCCTCTCTAGCTCCTTTCTTCAACCTCATTGGCTCTTAAACAGACCAAGATTCTAGTCTCCTAGCTAGTGCTCAGGCTAGGTGATCTCCTGTCTTCATCTTGTAGCTGAACATGGAGACACATCATCAGCTTGGCTTGACCAAGGTAATAACTGAGGTATAATTTATAACCTTTTCTAGCCTCCAGCAGGAGTCTGTAAAGGTGGGTGTAAATTTTCCACAGTGAGTTCAGCATTTAGGGACAGCGGCCCCATGGAGGGCAAATGAGTAAGTTCAGCAGTTGGGTAGCTATCCCTGTGATGTTTCTTGTTCTTTCTGCCCATGGAGCAGGAGTGTGCTCTGTCGCAGTCTGGGAGGGGTTTTCAGCCTGAGTGAGCACCCGCCTCTCTCTTTCTTTGGCTGTGGTTGGCCACTAACTGGGACAAGCTCATTTTAGGGTATTACATGGCTGTTTGGAGCAGTTCAAGGCAGGACATGACTCTAATGCTTACCTCTGGAGGAGGGCTACTCAGGAAACTTGTCTGTGTCTTGGACTGTGCACACAGTGTGTGGCATGTGTCCAAGCCTCGTGACAAGCAATTAGCTACATCAGGGCATAGTGGTCACTGGGCCTCTTATCCTTCTGGGGTTAGCGAGCTCTGAGGTGCACCCAGCTGTGCCAGGCTGCTCATCAATGTGACAGGGATGCCGAGATATCCAGACCATGAAGTGACAGATGGGAGTGTGCTGGCGCTGCCCAATTCCAGCTGGACACAGCCATGCAGAAGGCCCCCTGAGCAGGAATGTCTTGCGGCTGGGCAGGCCTCAGGGTGCTCTGGCGTTAGCACATGAAAGCACTGGTTCAGAAGCCATTAATAGGATTTGATGCACATAGAGTTGGTTCTGTGGTCCTGTGGAGACGAACCTTTGGGAAAGCTCAAAGGCTTTAGAAGCTGTTATCATGGTAGTCATAGGGAGAGCCTGTGGGGCCTCAAGTGGACATAGGGAGATTGATGTGGGGTCCCTTAGAAGTTCCTGGTTGGTATGTGACAAGGTGTAGGTGTGACCTGGGGTCAGCATGGAATCTCTAGTGCATTGGCTCGCCCACCATACCTGTTTCCCGGGACACTGCTGTTTGTCAGACCAGCTCCTCTCAGCCGCTCATCCCAGGAATTGGCTGGAGCTTTTGTAGGTCTAAGACAATAAGCTAACTACTTTAAACGCTTTAAATAGAAAGCTACAGGTGATTTTATTTTGTTTGTTTAAAAAACGTGTGTGTGTGTGTGTTAAAAAACATGTGTGTGTGTGTGTGTGTGTGTGTATGCAACCCACAAGAGTTCAGAAGAGGGCACTGGGTCTCTTGGAGCTAGAGTTACAGACAATTGTGAGCAGCCCAGTGTGGAACAAAACTCATTATCACAACCATCTAGGTTGTGAGCTACCTTGTGGATTCTGAGATTTGAATCTGTGTCTTCTGGAAGAGCAGCAAGCGTTCTCAACCACCAACCCATCTTTCTAGTCTCTAGTTGTTGTTATTATTATTAAATTTTTGAGAAAGGGTTTTTCTGTAGCCCTGGCTGTCCTGGAACTCTGTAGACCAGGCTGGCCTCAAAGTCGAGATGACCTGCTCTGCCCAGAATGAAAGGATAGAGCCCATCGTTGAAGTCACCGGAGCTTTTATTTTTCAAAGCCCACTTTTAATGATGGTTCTTAGATGCTCTAGCTTCCCTTCCAGCCCACCGCCCAGCAGGGGAAGTAGAGAAAAAAGGTTATTAGGACATGGAGAGGTGGAGCTGTTTAGAAATTGTTCCTTGGAGCAGATCTCATCTGCAGTTCAGCTTCACGGGACAGTGGTGGCTCGAACCGCTCACACAGATACAGCAGCAGTCCAGTTCAGTAGTGTTGGGGTAGCAGCAGTTGCATAACCTTACAGGAACAGCCAGGCCTCAGTGGAATCGTCAGCAGGAGAAACCAGGGTCAGCAAGGACACCAGGAGAAGTTCCCTTCTCTGCGTCTCTCCACAAAGTGACAATCGGCGAGGATGGGAGACTAAGAAGCTTTTGCAGAATTATCACTACAAGCAAGCCCCTCTCACCATCCCTTGAGTCCTATTTATATCCCTCTAAAAATCACGTGCCTCACCTCAGCATGTGAGTCTGTCTCAGTTGACATCAGTCTGCCAACTGAACCGAAGCTGAGACCACAGAAGCGGCTAGAAGCCACAGCACACCGCCAGAAGTTTTTTTTTGGTGCGGTTTCTCTCAATTGAGTCTGGACAAATGGAGCTCAACTACACAGTGTAAGGCGGGCCAGTACATGCGTGTCATCAGTGAAGAATCCTTTGTCATGTGTCCTTCCACACGCTTGCTTTAGCAGAACATCCTTTCACCTGTGTCTGCTTCAGCAAAATGTTCCTTCATGTGTCTGCTTTATTGAAACCCCATCTGACACTGCTGACTTTCCAAAGAACCCTTAAGTTTCCACTTGTCTCTGTAGATTTTTAGACATACTTTTTAGACATATTTTTATATGTCTAAAAAACATAAAATATTTATATGTTAGACATATTTTTATTGATTATTTAGGACTTTTACATCATGCACAGCGATTGGGTTCACCTCCCAGTCCCTCCCATGACCCCCCCTTCCCCAAAACAAAAGAATAAAGGAAAAGAAAGCCAATCAAACAAAAACTTTCCACAGGTCCATTTTGTGTTGTCCACATACTCACTGGAATGTGGTCCAACTCCCAGCCTCCAGCCCCTAAGGGAAGCTGAACCCTTCTTTACCTGCATCCCCCCACAGAAGCCATCAGCAGCGGTGAGCATCCTTATCACAAATAATTCTGAGCTCTCCTTGATGGCTTCCTCGCTGGGCTGTTGCTTTGGTGGGGTGGTGGAGGCAGGAGTTATCACAGAAGCCTTTTCTGTTCCTCTTTCTCAACCATGTGTCTGCAGCCATCAGTGACAATGTCAGAGTAGCTTCCTCTTTGGAACTTGCACATATGTTCTGTGATCGATTCACCTCCCAGTCCCCGCCCCCCTTGACCTCTCCTTTTCTAAAAAAAGAAGAAAGTTAAAAAAGAAAGAAAGAAAGAAAACCTTCACAGTCAGTGGAAGCACAGATCCAGGGCGTGTGTGTAGTTTCTGGCAACAGTTGTGAACATCCGCTTGGTCTCTGGCATCCACACGTACCAAGGACCTTCGTCTGGTCTCCAATGGCAATATGGCCTTTGGAAATCAACATGGTCCTCTGCCAAAGCACGGGATGCTGACCAGCATGGTCTCCAGGAGAAGCGTGGACCATGGAGGTCTTTCTAGGAGGAGGAGGTCCAATCCAGTAAACGGACCATTCTTCATCTAGATCATCCTGTTGCTGTTCAGAGCCAAAGTGATTGTGTAACTGGGCACCCTTTTTTTTTTTTTTTCGGGGCTGTGCCCACACAAGCTCCAGGCCATTGCCCAGCATCCTGGAGACCCTTCTGGGTACCAACCTTCTCCTCTGTAAGCCGCAGCCTTCTCCCAGCCCGTCAAAGCTGCCAAGTCTTCAGCCCTGCTGTGCAGGAACTGCTCTGGTCCTCCATCTTTCCTGCCTCTCCATCACACATTGTAGTGGCGTTGGGAGCTGCAGTTGCCCTCCCCCTTCCCAAACAGCTTTTGCTCAAATAGATTTACATGCAGTGTTGATTGCAATAAGCCATTGGTTCAAGGCAGAGGCCTTCTGCTATACTGGACACTTGCCAAGACTCATGGAGATCCTGCAGCAATGGTTTTGTAGGACTGGCCCCTTTATGTGCTTTAGCAGCTCATAGATGGAGGAGATATTGGGATGGGCCAACTCAGAGCCCTGGATCTGGGGGTGATAGCTGACTTGGTCAACCCAGGCTGGTGAGGAATGGCAGGGGCCAGCTCTTCTTCCCTGACACCTACTGTCTCTTCCACAAGGTTACCTCTCTAGTCTTGTTTTCGAGTAACTTCTGATAGAGGTGTTCCATAGGTGTAGGGACAGTTCTTTTTGTAGATAGCTTGATGAGGTTTGTAGGTAAAAACTAGCCCCTGCACCTATTGATCTTCTGGGAAGTGGTGGCTCCTGGTCATCTGGGCAGAGCATCTGGGCCCCAGGGCCGAGGGCAGACAACTCACATGCGGGAGGAGGTGCTTTTTTGCTGGGTGGCTTCTGGATTGGGTTTGATGGCCTGTGACCTGCCTGGAGGTGGGGCAAGTGTATAAACACATAACTAGTGGTTGAGGGAAGGAGCCGGTGACACTTGTGGTGGCTTCGTTGAGTGTGCATATGAGCGAGGAGAAGTCTTACGGCTGATTGTCTTGGTTGGCTTTGGAGCTGGCGGTCTGAATCTTACCAGTTTTGAATCCATTCCTGGGGAGTCACCAAACCTAGTTGATGGAGAGTGGTCAGTTGCTGGTGAGCCTCAGGGGAGGAATGTGCTTAGATCTTAGAGTGGAACTGAGTCTCTGGGGTCTTCTGGTTAGATGGGTGTATAGTGCCAGCCCCCTGAGACAGGAGCTCATTATTCAGGGTTGCAGTGTTTCCCCGGGGGGACCCCTCTGCTGAGCCCTGCCTGCTCCTGTCCGTCACCTGGAAAGTGAGTGTTGTTCTTGTTACACGGTGTCCAGTGTGTTGCTGTAAGTTTTTAAGTGTCCACACAGCCAGCCGGCAGCTGACTCAACTACACCTTCTCACTGCTGCCCACGGGCCCTCTCTGCGTACGTGTCCCTCCATAGAGCTTACTGGCTATCAGCTTTGTGAGGAGTCATGGCTTCAGTCACCAGGGCTCCCTGTAAACCCTCAGGGGGTGTTGGATGAGCAGATGATGGTGTCCATCTGGGGAAGGAGTAGATGGGCATTCAAGCGTCACACAGCATAAGAAGGGAAGGCTCCCCACGGAGTGCTGGCAGGGACTGGTTACTGGAGCGGGGTCTGGGAGGTCTTCCTGAAAAGGGAGGTCATTATATGCCTGAAACAAGATGTTCTAGGCAGATGAACTTAGCCTTTTTCAGTTCATTGACCGTCAGAACCCTTGGAGTCTTGCCATGATGGTGGTGGCCCTCAGCTGTGAGAGCTTAGGCCCTTGGGTGCCCAGTCTAGTGCCGTGGGCAGAGTTAGCTGCTTCTCTGGCCTGGGGTGTGAGCCTTAGCCTTGGTGACCCTCACCTTTAACCTAATGTTCTCCGGAGGCCAAAATAAACTACTACAGTCACAAAACCAAGAACCTGGGGCAGGGTATGGCTCGGTGGCATATGAGTGCCTAGCATGCATACGGCCTGGGCTTCCCATCCTTCTCTGGGCTGCAGACCTTGGCTTGGTGACCAGGCTGTGTGGTTTTGGAGACTGTGCCTGTCCATCAGCCACTGCCATCATCCTCACATCCAGATGGACAGTTGACCTGGGCAAAAAGGGTAAAAGAGTGGGGTCCTGTTGTTAGAGGGCTGTGTAGGGCCTGCCCTGACTCTTCTCATCAGGAACCCCTGGGCCTCAGTGTCTCCTTTGTAAATGGAAGCACCACAGAACTGCCTCCTTGGGGTTTGAGGGAATAAAGGAAGTCCTCCTGGCAAGAGATTTACCGGAGGCTGGGAAAGTACCCGTCTTGCTGGACACAGATGCTGCCAGCAGACAGGAGCCTTGGGCTGCAGGCGGAACCTCTTGTTCTAGACTGGGTTTTGCCTGGAAATTGCTGGGTGGCCTCTTGGTTGTTGTCATCTCCAGAGCTGGTTTTAGGTTTCCTGTCTGTTAACTGAAGGGTGTGGACCAGATGGTGGACAAGCTCCTTCCTCTGAGGATTTTGCTGCAGTATTCTGGTAGGGATTGCTATAACCCAGCCCTGTCTGGTACTGTCTCAGATACAATACTCAAGAACTTTGAGAATCTGGTCAGTGTTCGAATAAACTCTGTGGATGTTCTGTTCAGGAGCTTCCCAAACGTATTGTATATCACATATCTGATAGCAGAGGCTGCTGGGAGCACCGCAAAGGGTGCGCTATGTAGGTAGCCCCAGTTTTAGTAGGAATGAGTACCAGGATCGATTAGTGATGCCTGCCTGGGCATGGGTGGGGGTCAGGGAGGTAATGCAGTATGGACACCATGATCTATTCTGTCTACTATAACAGGAAGAGACGTATTCAGTGGGATGCAGTCAGTCAGTGGCAGGACCTGAGCCCAGGTCATATGTTTCTCCTAGTTTACATTTCTCAGCCAGTTTTATTCACAATCTGAAGTTAATTAAAATAGTTTCTATAATATGCTCGGCAAACAGTAGGCACTTAATGAGTATTAGTGTAGTTATGGATCCTTCATCTACTTCTATCTGAGCCACTGCCTCTGTTTAACAGAGGCCTTAGGAACCTCTCCATTCGAAGTAGCTGCTCAGACAGACACGTGTGCTCAGTGCCCAGCTTCTTCCAATCATTTAGGAGGGCAGATAGGCCCCTCCTCCAAGTCTCTTCTTTCCTGCTCCCTGAGGTGAATGCTGTGATTGTCTCCAAGGTCTCCTAGTCAGACTTTTTGCCCTGCTACACATCTCAGTTCCTTTCCCAGGCCCCTGTCCCTATCTACCTTAAGACAGATCTCTTTCACATAGAGTGCTGGCCGATTGCAGTGGGACAGGAAAGGCGTGAAGTAGGAAGGACTGTGATTATTCCATGCCAGTTTGCCCACCATCAGAGAGGAGGGGAAGTCATACTCTGTGCCCCAACCCAGTACAACCCATGGAGACACAGGAGGTTGGCATGCAGGAGCTGTGAACCCAGGGAGGAAGGCAGGGCTGTTGCTCTTCAGGCTCAGCTCCCTGCCATTTCTTGCCTGATTAGCCTGGATATGAAGGTCTAAGCCATGTTTGACACGCTCACCACCCAGATCCCACAGGTGCAGTTAGCGTCTTTGTCCCCTAATGTCTTTTGGGTCCAACGCCTCTGTGGGTAGTTCATCTCTGCCTTTGGTCTTTCTTGCTATGTGCAAGGCATGGTCAAGAAAACCTTTCAGGTTGGATCGCAGGTTTTTGTTCCTAATTAGGAGTGAGTCCCTGTCCCCTTCTTTCCATTCATTCACCCATCTATTTGTCCATCTATTTATTCATTCATCCTCTCAGCCATTCCCCATTCATTTATGAATCTATGAATCCATCCATGAATTCAAGCATCTATGAGTCCATCCGTCCACCCACCCATCTACTTCCTTTAAAGACAGCCGGCATTCTTGTAATACACTCCACACCATAGTTGCTGCCCCTCACTTGTCATGAGGTAGTTATTTCTCAGTCTGATACTCAGCTGCACCGTGGCCATGGACTGGCTTATCCTGTCTTCCCCAACCTGCTGAATCCCTTCAAGAAACACTCCAGCAAAGTGCTGTGGATGAGAAATGGCTGTGTCTCTGTTTGCTTTTGTTTTTCTAGCCTCCTCCTGCGGGAAGCTTGAGTGCAGAGCTCTGATTATACACGTTTCATAATTAATCACTTCTTGCTGGCCGATTGTCATTCCAAAGACCGCACTGCCAAGCACCCCCCCCCCCCCCACGACCTTGCTTTTGATATTTAGAAAAAGGGGGGAAACAGGATGGGTATGCAGGCTGGACTTGGAAAGCAATTTATGGTGATTTGTCCCTGAATATGCAGCAGTGTGGGCTGCAGATTTCCGCGGCAGATAGGTGAGTTTCCGGGGCAACATATTTAAATGAGCTTCATAATCGAGCTATTTGGCTCTTCCCACGAGTGCGTTCAGATGAGTGGTGGAGGCTGATAAGGAGAGTTTGCTGCTTGGGCTAGGTCTGAGCAGTTCGTGCTTACTGATTCTTAATGACAGCAGAATTGTGGACAGGAAACAATCCTGATCACACAGCCTGTCCAAGCAAGCAGGGCTTGCAGATGGCACATTACCCAGCCCTGGTACACTGTCTTCAGCCGGGGCTCAGAGGAGCCAGAATCCCTGGCAGGGTCAGCTCCTGTGTTCTGAGGGCAGCAGCTTTTACTGGGGTAGTGGCATTCTGTTCTGATTGCTTCTGCCTGGTTTGATGGATTGCTCTTATTGAGGTCTGGCTGGAGGTGTGGCTAGCTGAAAGTTTCAGTTGCAGTTACAGTGGGAGACCGAGGCGCTGTGTAAATATGTCAGCCCTGGCTGGTGTTGGTTCTCTCTGTGTAGACAGTTCTGGACTGTGGCAGTCTCTGTAGGAGATAGCTGGACAGAGTTGTGGGTGGGCAAACATGGCCGAGGGGATGTAACTGCTCCACACAGACCTGCAGGGAACCAGGCCAATGGTGAGTGGTGATCCTACCACTTTTAACAGGAGGCTTTTGAGGTCACACTGGGTGAGAGAAGGTATTACAAAGGTAGCCTGCATGTGGCTGCTCTCTTGATGTCTCCTTTTGTCCACTGGGTAGACCTCAGTGACCATGTGCAAGGCTGGGGAGCGTTTGGCTAGGACCAGGAAAGGTTCTGTTATCCGCAGCTGGTCCTCGTGGGCTTCGGAGGTATAGCATAGATGCACATGCTAGGACTGCACAGGTCAGTCCAGACTGACCTGGGGCACTCTCCTTTTCTCTCTAGCTCTCATTATCCAGACAGTACAAGCTAAGCAAAGCATGTAGTAAGTGGCGTTCTCACAATCGTGGAGGGACTGTGTCCTGTGTAGCAGGTGCGATGCTTAGTGTTGTCAACTTGTGAGCATGTGGAATAGCCAAGGAGACAAGCCTCCAGGGTCTTGATTATTGAGCCTGTTGGCTTGTATGTGAGGAATTGTCGTGTTTAGGTTAACTGACGAGTGTCACCCATTTTTACTGAGTTCTCAGGTCCTGAACTATGTAATTGATAAGATGAACTAAACACTGACACTTGTGCTCTCCGCCTTCTGACTGTGATGTGACTTCCGCTTCAAGCCTCTGCTTTCTGACTGTGATGTGACTTCCGCTTCAAGCCTCTGCTTTCTGACTGTGATGTGACTTCTGCTTCAAGCCTCTGCTTTCTGACTGTGATGTGACTTCTGCTTCAAGCCTCTGCTTTCTGACTGTGACATGACGGCTGCTTCAAGCCTCTGCTGCCTTGACTTCTCTGACATGCTGGATTGTACTCTTGAACAATGAGCCTGAATAATCCCTTTCTCCCTTAAGTTGCTTTTGTTGGGGCATTTTCTCATAACAGAAGAGAAACTAAGACAGCGAAACTTCTTTTGCCATCCCTTCTACTCCTCCATCATCCACCATCCATCCACCCACTACCTGCTCACCCACCCACTCATCCATCCATCCACCCACCCACCCACCCACTCATCCATCCATCCACCCACTCACCCACTCATCCATCCATCCACCCACCCACCCACTCATCCATCCACTCACCCACCCACTCATCCATCCACTTGTCTATCCATCTACCCACTGTCCATCTATCTTTACCTACCATTCATCTATCAGTCTGTCCTTCCATCTCCTACCTGCTCATCTACTTACTATCTCACCTGTCATTCATGCATCTGTCTACTACCTACTTATCCACCTACTCACCCATTCATCCATTTGCCCAATCATCCATTCATCCACATACCCATCTTTTCTCTATCACCTACTTATCATACACACATGCACCCATCTACCCATTTGTCCATATGTCCATCCATCTACCCATCTGTCCATCCCTATATCCACTCACCTACATTCACATTTGGCTTTTATACTTGGAACATAAAGGGTGTGGCTCCATATACTAGCTCATTTCAAACTAGTCTAGTCTTCTTTTGGAGTATTTCTTGTTTTTTAAGATTGAACTCTGGAATGGTGGTAGCTGTGGCACGGTGGGTTTGAGAGGTCTTGTGTGTTTACCTTGGATATGTCTTGGGCTTGAATAATGTTTTTAGGGAGGTTTGTGTGAAACTTACACCTATATGGTGTAGGATGTGGGGTGTGGGTGGATGCTGGTGGGTTTATTCGAGGACAGGCAGGACTCCTCTCCAGAGCTAGTGGCTGCTGACATGTTGTGTGGTGTCTGCCAGCTCTTTCAATGAGCATGCGTTTAACTTTATTTTTTAATGTGTATGAGTGCTGCCTTCATGTTTATCTGTGGGCCCTGTTTATCCGGTGCCTATGGACACTGGAAGAGAGTCCTGCAGTTACAGACTTTTGTAAGCTGTAAAAGTTAGACCTGGTCTTCCTCCCAGCCCCCTGCTCTCAGAAATCAGTCTCAGACTCAAAATGTATTTACAAATACCTAGGCCCTATTGCTAGGCTCTGCTCTGACTAGATCATAACTAAAGATAACCTATTTGCTTTAACTTACTCTGCCATGTGGCCAGTCACTTATGCTCACAGATTCCTGGGCCAGTCTCCCATCGAGCTCTAACCCAGAATTCTTTCTCCTCCCAGATGTCCCAGCTCCTGTTTCCTGCCTAAGCCACAGGCTTTTTAATTGGCAGGTGATGTATCTGTACAATACACAAGATATTCTCTGTACAGTAAGCTACCATGTAGCTGCTAGGGAACCAAACTTGGGTCCTCTGGAAGAGCTGCAGAGTTCTGTACTGCTGAGGGGTGTCCTCAGCCTTGACCTGTCCGCCCTCCGTTCGGGAAGCTGTTACTTTCACACTCACGGTGTATTTCCAAGCTTGTTCTGCCCCAGTGGGCCCCCCTGCAGAGTCATTTCCTGAGGGGCTTGGGATCCTTGGTCGTCAGTGCACCCTACTTATTCCCCAGACTCCTGGTTATAAATTAAGATGCCGACAGATTTTCCAGCACTGGAAAACTGCTGCAGGGGACACTCCTGGGCCTAGGTCATTGAGCGAGCAAGAGAGAAACTCCATCATCTTAGAGAAAAGTTCCAAGTTTTCAAAGCCTCTTTGACGCTCCATTGACGACCCTGATCCACCCTCTCCACATCTCTCCAGATGTTCAAGCAACTGTACTAAATGTCTTTCTGTGTGTGTTGACTTTTGGGAAGGTACCTTTCTAAAATGTTCTTAGGTATGTCCTCATAGATTTTCAGCCAGTGTTCAGGCCTTCATAGCACCTTGTAGGCATTTGGCATGACTTGTGTGCAGAGAAATGGGAATCTGGCTTCAGGGCCAGGGCTCTTCAGTACTCAGCGGGGCACATGCACCCCATCTCTGCTGCATCTGTTCCATCAGACTGAGTTGCTTTGGCAAAAGCCCTCTGGCTGGACCCTGCACCTGCTAGGACCAGAATGGTGCAGCCTGGGGACAGGGCAGGGACCTGCTTCCTATGGATGGGATAGGGACAGCTCTGTCATTTCTGGGCAGAAGGGTAATTCTGTCCTTGGAGTCAGTTGCCTGCCACCTGCCTGCCACTTTACCCTGGGCAGGATTATAAACTTAAAACTCAAAGTCTGGCTGCTGATGCTTAGGTTGCCCAGGGCTCACAGGACAGCGAATCACTGTAGCTTGGCAGTTGGGGTAAAGCAGGCTTGCTGAGGCCTCCTCTGCAGGTGGCTCTCCTGTTGACCCAGGTCTGCCTCTAGACCTCCTTCTTTCCTTCTGTCCTTTCTGGTCATTCTGCCTGTGGTCCAGATGGTACGTACTGATCTCCTCTGTGTGTTCTTTTGGGATCCCTATCTCTGCAAGGCACCCAGTGATGAACAATATGGATGTGTGCTCTCTGGCCCGTTCTCTGGCTTTGACCCACTTTGTACTGTGACCGGTGTTGCTTATTCTTAGAGAATGGTGCACATTTCAGCCACAAAGCATCTTGGCAGTAAATGTGGATTCTTGGATCCCAAACATTGTGGAGCAGGGTGGGATGGGGTTGGGCCTGCCTTCCGTCATGTATCTGGTAGGCCGTTAGAGTCTGGGCATTTGGAGTTAGAGCACCTGTGGGTGGGGTGGAGCCAAGATTTACATCCATGACCCAGACCCTGACTGGGTCACCGTCCCCTAGGCTGCTCAGTGCACTCCTTCCTTCAGTTCTCACAGTGTGTGTTTGCGTGGGAGACCCTGGTGGATATCAAGGCTCTTAGTGAGCGCAGCGTTCGGGAGCTGGCTGTTTATTATCAGGGACGCAGCTGGGCCATGGAAATGAAAGTTGGGAAAATGTCATCGTTTGACATTTCCGTTTTCAGAAGTCCCCAGGGGCCCTGGCAGGGAGGCTTTTGATGGTCAGCCGGGAGTGTTAGCCCTAGGGACACCTGGACGCCTAGTTTTGTATTGAGAGGCCACATCCAGACTCACCATGGGGGTTAGGGGCACTGAATTGCTTTTCTCCTGCAAGAGCTGGTTGTACTCTTATCCTCACCAGACTTCACGTGAAGCCTCCAGCCCCGATCCACCCCATAGTTTTCTCAGGGTCCTATGTATGTCTGTGTCCCTAGGGCCCTGCTGGGGTCACTAGAGTTGGTCTCCTTCCTGCACAGGCCAGATGGAGGGCACAGAGCATGTCAGGACAGAGGGAAGGGCATCCCAGCATTGAAGGGCTGCCTGCTGTACCAGTCGTGTGGCTCCAAGCTAAGTCTCTGCAGACTGCTAAGCTTTCTTCTTGTAGCAAGGGATGTGTGCCCAGGACCAGGTTTAGGCCGGCTGCAGGACGGATACTGTCCCCTGGGACACACATGGATGAGGAAGACTTACATCTACCTGTGTGAAGTCATGGTCTCTGCCTGTGGGAATGAAGCCTTGGCTGTGTGTCTGGTTTGGTGAACAGGTTGTAGCTTCCGTGCCATGAAAACCGATGGCTGGTGCCATCTTTGGACTCTACTAAGTTTCTGTGCCTGTCTTGGCTCTTGGGAAAGCATATATCAATTGATTAGCAATGAGCAAAGTCGGCCTCAGGAGGCATAGAAGAAGGACAGCTACTATAGACCGACCGGCCAAACCCTTCAAGACTTGCATTTCCATCTTTCTGTTGAGTACCTATAAGGACATAATATTGCCTTAATTTGTATTTCCTTGAAATATTAAAACCCTTAAAAAGCCAAAAGTAACAACAAAAGCCATTTGGGTTGTTATTTGTGAAAGGCCCCTTGTAGAGCCGGCTGCTGGGAGCCACGGCAGGGCCAGCTGCGTATCAAGCCCTTTGAGACTTGTCCGAGCAAACACAGAGGACCCCAGTTATTCCCCGCCATAACTTCCAAGTCTTAGCCCTTGGACGTAGACACTGACAGGAGGCCCAGACACACACTCAGCTGTGGACTGAATCTACCACCCCCTGGGCATAGAAAAAGCCTCTGCTGTGGCATTGTTCCTTTGAAAATTGCTACTGAGTACGGAACAGCCTAAAGGAACTCTGGAGTGCATTTCTGCTGAGGGCTTTGGGTAAATGAGGGCGTCTCTCTTTTCCTTTAAGTAAGCACACTGAGATGGCAAGGCCCGGAATCCTGGGATAGCGCCTGTGGTACCCTCTCTGAGCTCAGTTTCTCAGCACGACCAGGTTCTGGCTTGTCCTAGTGTCTATAGAGTGAACAGTGGCTTACAAAACAATTTTCCTGTGTTTCTTCCCCCACCCCAGGTGCAGGTGTGCACACAGATGTGCACATAAAGCACACAAGAGAGCTTTCAGGTCACACATGCAAGCACATGAGCAAGTATACTCAATACACACAGCTAAGCTCATATGTACCCATAGGACACAAGAACCTGCTGACACGTGTGTGGCACTCTTGGCTTCAGCTTGTGCACGGTGCCTGCTGTCAGGCATGCTTTGTATCCGCTCACCCTGTTGAATAATGGTAATTGTATGTCACACTATATTCTTGGTTCCGCCATCCCCATCTTCCTTCCCTTTATTTCTTCACATTGACCTATGAACTCCCTGCCCACTGCCTGCTTTCTGTGAGTCATTAGGAAGCTCTGTGGAATAACTGTTAGGGGCGTTTGAAGTTGGGGATGGGGGCCCTTTATGTCTGGAAGCTCCTGTTTTGTTTTTTTTTTAAAGGGCTGGACCAGGTTGTTGGGGCTGAGGAATACCCACTACTGCTTGCCCTGTGTTTTGAAAAGTATGTCAGCTTGGGAGATATTACAAAGGTCCATGTGGCTCTGGACCTGGGACTCCATTGCCTTTGACCTTCTGACCCAGAGCTGGTGTCTGTTGAGACGTCTGACGTGGGGCTGGGGCTTGCAGTGAGCACTACACTTGGATGTTTGTGTCCTCCTGGCATTGGAGCTGTGGTGTGACTGTGGTGTGACTGGACCTCCATTCCTCTGTCTGTGAGATGGGTTAGTATTTACTGTGGACACGAGGTGCTGTTACTCATATAGACCCTTTTAGAATAGTAGCGGTAGATGAGCCCTTTGTAGGTAGGACCTCAGTTAAGGAAGAACCCACAGAAGCCCCGTGGAAACATTTCTTCCACTTGCTAAAGGAAACAGTTTGGGATGGCTCATAAGCAGGGTAGGGGGTTGTAGGGGGAAGCACAGCCTCATAAGAGGAAAGCTGTTCCTCCTGGAGGCACCCTATCATGAGCACAGCAGCCCTCAAGCCAATGTTAATGTGGCTGAATAATAGATTTCACGCAATAAACACTGCACAGGTGCTGAGCTTGAAAAGCTCCGTCGTTCTTACAGTGTATGCCTAGTTAACAGTTTCCATGCCTGCAGAACCCGTGGTGCAGCTTGATGACAGAACTCTCTCTTGTCTCCCCCAGGTCATCTCTGCGGTGTCCCGTCTGTCCCTGCACAGCATTGCACAGAGCAAAGGGATCAGGTGAGCTTCCTTAGTGACACCCCTGGCGGCGGGTCTGAACCAGGAGCTTCCACACTGCACTTTGGCAGTATATTGGCAGCAGCCAAGGTTGCGTGGGAGACGGTTCACACTGGGGAAATCCTGCAAGCATGTTATGATGGCTGCGAAATTGCTTTCGATTTAGGTAATAAGATCAGCAAATTAATCCTAGCACAGATCATTGCCTGCTGGAACGCACCTCCCCAGCTCTGGACCAGGGTCCTGGTTTGAGTGCAGTTCCCTGCCCATGGGCCTTAGGGCTCTCACTGGGCTTCCGGAGGACCCAGCCCCCCCCCCCCCCCCCCCCCCAGATAGCCTCACTCTGATCTGCACGGACAGGAAGGTTCAGCCACTAGTGCTCCTGTGGCCTGTATCTCTCTCCGATTCACAGGTGGGATGAGTGGAGAGGGTTGGGTGGCCCAGGTGAGACCCAATCTTTGAAGATTTTGACCTCTGATGTACAGGTCGGGAAGCTAGGTTTCATCTCACCCCTGGGGTTGGGGTACACAGAACTGTTCTTTTCTGTCATGTCTGAGGGTATCCTGAGGATACAGGCCAGTGGTGGCAAGGGTGATGGGAAGAGTCTCTCCTGACTGCTGAGCAAGTGTGCCACACATCGGTACTAGTGACATCCTGAGGCTGCGGGCCGCTGAGTGTTCCTGGGTATATCTGCTTGGTCTGCAGGGCCACATGCTGTCTTGGGGGAGCACAGGGTCCCTTGTGGTAGCTGTTGGCTCACTTACAGAGAGTCTTGGGGTAGGTGCCATGTCAGTCCATCCATGAGATAGTCATGGCATGAGTTCTTGAGGAACTCGAGCTTTTTGAATCAAAGCCTTTTTCTTTTTGTTACCCAGAAGGCAGGCTGTTTTAAAATATTTTCAAACAAAACACGAAACAGAAAAGGATGTTTGCAACACTTGCAGGGTTATAATGACCAGAGGCTAAGAGCTGATGTGCTAGTATATATTCTGCTGAAGCTGAAGTAAGTTTAACAGTTAAGGCAAGCCTGGGCTACATCAAGGCTAGCCTGGGCTAAACTGTGAGCCCTCTTATCAAAAGCAACAGGAACAACTAACAGAAACTTTAGGTAAAAGCCAAACAAAGAGCAAAGTGGATTGTGTCCCCACAGCACACAGGGCTTGCCAGAGAGCGCGCACCTGCCAAGCTCCCTGCACTGCCCAGCTGTGAGTCACCACTGTAGTCCTTAAAAGGTTCCACCTAAAGATGTCCAGTTAAAACAGTGCCATTTCTGGACACAAAGGTTTGGGGCCTTTTGATTTGGGAACTGATCAGTTGTGAGTTCTTTGCCACACTGGCCTGTCACTGCCCGTCCTTACTACAGCTGAGCATCCCACCTGGTGTACACGCTCTGCATTGTGCATTCACAGACAAAAGGGACATTCTCTCGGCAGATTCCAGCCAACAAACTTGCCCTGCACAGAATCCTAAGTGTGTCCCCTTCCCCGCCTCATTTTAGTATCCCCAAACTGGAGGGAGGCCAGCTGCTGTGGCCTACTGTCTGCCAAGTGTGATTTTGGTGACAGTCTGGGGGATGCCTGGGTGTGATCCAGCTGCCATTCCCTACACTTTAAGACCGAGATGCCTCATGGGACAGTGTGGGCGGCTTTTTCCTGGAGCTTTGCACTTGACCATGAGACCCTGGAGGTGGCTTACAGAATAGCTGAGACTCAGTCCCATGCCTGTCCTGGTTGTACCTTCTCAGGTTAACGTGGGAGCATCTCTCTGCTTCCATGACTGATCAGAGGCCTCACAGGATATAGAAAAGTTTGAGTCCATAGCCACAGTCTGTTACAGTGAAGGAGCCATGTTGGCAGATGAAGAAGAAGGCACTTGGGAGCTTGGCCAGCAAGTAGAAGGGGTGGTGTCTCTTCAAGCAGAGTCCTGCAAGTGGGGTTTCACCTGCCAGCAGTCCACCTTTGACAACAGACCAGAGCAGTATCCATAGCAACCCACCACGCTGATGCTTATGCAGTGGGAGTCAGTCATGAGGACACCTCAGTCACTTTTATCTTGACACTCTCTTCCATACTGATCTGTGATCCAGAGCCCCATCCTAAGCCTAGGCCTGGAGGTCCTGCACAGGGTCTGCCAGAGGACTTAACCAGACTCTGGCTGACAGGTGGAGCTTGTAGGAGCCAAGCCTTCTTTTGGAGCATTATTTTGTGCCACCAAGAATACAGAGTCATCCTCTTACTGAACAGAGCATGAGGTGCTGGGAAAATGATCGAGAAGGGTCTGAAAGGAGGAAAGCACTTGCCACCAAGTTGAGTTCAACCCCAGGCCTCACATGTGGAAGGAGAGAACAGGTAGACTTCTGAAAGGTGTCCTCTGATCTCCAACTGTGTGCCATGACACACCCACCCCTCCCCCTAAATAAATACTTTTTCTCTTGAATCATCGATGGATGGGGGTGCTTTCACTAACCCTAGCCCTCCTGTGGTCTCCCACATAGCATCCTCACAGCTAGACTCTAGTCAGTCTTCTAGTACCTCCTGTCTCTCCTTGGTCTGGCCAATGCTGGATCATTCTAGAGAAAATGGTGTCTGTGCCCTGCTCCTGCGCAAGCTCGTGTGACCTGCTGAGGGGGCTGAGTCTGACTGTTCTCTCTTCTTCCAAGTGGGTTGAGATTGTCATGGAGACCTGGATTTTCTGAGGACCCCACAGCACTTCCCAAGATAACTGCTCATCCCTTCCTCTGAAATAGCTTCCTGCTGTTAGCAATTAGCAGGAGGGGTTGTTTAGCCAAACACTTTCCTGTTTGAAATCTTGCACACCAATCCCACTGCCCCAGGACCTCCCCTGGATTCCTCCTGACTGGATGGAAGCCTACCATGCTGCTTAAAAAAGAATCCTGATCACAAACTCTTACACTTTGTGTAAGAAGCTGATTTTCTGTAAAAAGCCTTCGGTTACGATTCTCATAGGCAGTGAATTAGAGACTCAATCTGAGTCTCATCCCGCTGAGTAGGGGAATCAGACAACAGGGGCAGAGGAGGAGGAAGAAAGGCAAAGCATCCCCAGAGTGTGTGGAGTAGGAGTCTGTCCTGGCCAGAACCCACTGGAAGCCAAGGGGATGTCCTAACAAGGTCAGAGTGGCTAGGAGAAAAGACATGTTCAAGGCTAAAACTGTCTGTAGGCCAAGGCCAAGGGTGGATATGTGGGGAAGGATGTCCCCACACTTTGAGTGATATGTTAGGTGAAGATGCACCCAGTGCTTGTGTGTTTACCCCTCAGTGTGGTGCACAGTGATCCCATGAAGGCCTAATGGTGCCCCCAACCCAAGCTGCAGCATCCCCCTAGTCTTTGGGCACACACTTTAGGCTTTGTAGGTGTAGTCAGTGTTTATAAGAGGGATCCAGGGAGGCAAGGTTCAGAGGAGAGTCAAGGATTGATGTACAGAGATGGGGATGACGCAGATTCTGGCCTGGAGATTGGAGCTCGAACCCGGAAAGGCGAGGAAGCCTCATGGCAGGACAACCATGCTCCTGAGTGACCTGTTTTGGATTGTTGTCTCCTGAGCCACAGCATGGTAAACTTGTGTGCTTTTATACCCCTTGATTCGGGGTGACTTGTGGCTGCTGTCAGAAGGCCACCTCTGTGGCAGATCTCGGGGCTCGTGGGGTGAGTGGGCTACTTCCTTAGAAGATTGCTTCTCGGAGCAGAGCCAGCTCCTAGTTCTGGAGTGCCATCTCAGAATGCCACCACACCGCCACATCTTTTACTCACACAACATACATGACCTTTTCCCCCGTAGACTGAGGGGTTTATGTATCACAGGCTGGCCTTGAACTCACTATTCCAGCTGCAGATAACTTCGAACTCCTGACCTCGTGCCTCTGCCTTCCGGATGTGAGATGACAGGTGTGTGCCATCTCACCTGAGTAATATGATCATTAAAAGGTGCAGTTTGGCGTCACAGCCTTCGTTCACGGCACCGGGCAACTATAGACTTGTGCTAGTCCTAAATAATTTGAATTCTCTGGAAGGCAGTTTTTGTCTAGGAAATAGGCATCCACAGCCCCTGTGGAGCCTGCTTCCATGGTTACTCAGGAGGGGGCAAGGTCAGAGTGTCCCCAGTCTTTTTCAAGCTTTATTTTATGTGTATGGTTGTTTTATTGCCTGTATATATGTACCATTTACGTGCCTGAGGAGGAGTTATGGATATAATTATGAACCACCGTGTGAGTTTTCCTCAAGAACGGCATGTGCTTTTAACTGCTGAGCCATCCCTCCAGTTCCTTAGTCTTAAAAACAAAAACACACCAAACCCAAAATACTTGTATTTTTTATGTGTGTCTGCTGTGTACCATATGTGTGTGCTGCCCATGGAGACCAGAAGAGGGCCTCATAGCTCCTGGAACTGGAGTTACAGTGAGGTACCCAATGTGGGTACTAGGAACCAAACCCAGACCCTTTACAAGAGCGACGGTGCTTCTAACTGCCGAGCTCTCTCTAGCCTGCTTCCTCCTCAAGCCTCCCATCCAAACAGGCCATGGTCTACTGGGTCCTTTGTCTTGGCTATTTCTACTTTCCTAACTGTTAGAACGGTGCTGCCGTCATTGGCACTGTCTGGTGGGTAGGCCAGGCAGAGGTCACGGCTGGGAGAAACAGAGTGTTCTTGGTATGGGGGCTGTAGCAGCAGTTCTTCAATATGAAGCAGATTCTCGGCATATCAGGCAGACACACCCGGATTTAAATCTAAGAACAACAGAACTTTTGGAATGAAAATGAATGCCTGGTGAGTCACTGGCTGCTTTAGAGAACCAGATCTTTCATCTTTTGGGGGGGGGTGGTGGGGTTCCTGACCACTTGTAGCTCCTGGGCCACTGGGCCTCTGAGACATGTTTCACAGGGAGAGCTGTACCCTCAACAGGTCCAGGTCATAGGTAGAAGGTCCTGTGGATGTCAGCCAGCTGTTCTCTGCTCCCTGCCTGCCCTAACAAGGTTACCTTTATGCCTCTAATAGCTGAGAGGTCTACGCTCTCACTGGGCACCTCAGATGACGAGGAAATACAACTCCAGGTGATGAGGACTGTGTCTTGACCTCGTTTTGGGACATTTGAACCATCTCATTAGAAATAAAAACGAATCATCTCAGCACACAAAGGAACGCACAAAGGGCACGTATCTTGGCAAGGGAATTCTTTTTTCAAAGATGGTTTCTTAGAACGCAAACTGGGGTAGCAACACACTGAGGCCTACGTGGCTCTTGCTTTTTATCCCTGGCATAGGTTGTGACTGTGTCTTATCCTATTGGAGGATGCTTGACCTCACAGTGTGATATGATCGGCTAATCTGCAGAGTGGGAAGAGAAGGTTCAGGAAGTATGAATCCTTGCTAGGCTGATGACCTTTGATGTAAAAACAGAGACAAAAAACTAGGGTAACTGCTTTTGAAACAAGTAAATAGCTCTGTTTTTAAAAATAGGAAAGCTGCTGGATGTCCCTGGAGTGAGACCTTCAGTCAGAGGTGACAGGGCTTCGTGGACCTAGCATTATAAGTTCTCCAGAGCACTGTCAGCTGGGTAGAGCCACCATCATCAGCGTCTCAGCATGACTCCAAGTCTCTGTACTTCTGTGGTCCCAGTCTTTAACTGAGCTGGTCCAGCTAGCTCCTAGAGGACTCCCCCATGTTCCTGCTTTCTTGTTGGCGTTGAGCCAGTGGGTGACACCCCATTTCCCAGCTGGTGCTCCCTGGCTAATTTCAGGTAATTGGACTGTCTGAGAGAGGGGATTTGGATGGGAAGTGGCAATTTCCATCACTCAGCTGCTCATCTTGCCAGCAAGATGGTTTTAATTGTCCCACCTGGTGACATCAAGCATCCTGACCACCTGGCCCTGCTGAACCTGCTGTCAGGGTTGAGACGGGCCGTGCGGCCAGCTTAATTGAAGGAGAGTCTTTCCTCTTTGCAGGACCTTAGCGGAGGCGGCACAGTGGATTTCCCACGAGTGATTAAGATGCTGATCCCCTTTATCAGGGAGGGAGAGACAGAAGAGCCATCTCTAATTGCTGTGTGTCTAGTTTGGAGCCCAGCACACATTGAAACTCTCTCTGGTTGAGTCAGTAACCTGCTCCATCATTGATCAGTAACAACGGCGCTGCAGCTTAGTGGGAAACAAAAGGCGGAGCCACAGGCCTGCTTGGCCTACCTGCTTTTCTTCCTAAGGTCTTTCCTGTATTGTCCTGGCCCTTGCTTTGGTCTGCAAGGTCATATGCAGCAAACTGTGGGCAGCAGGGGGGTTGAGGTAGGCTGGAGAGCAAGCACGCACTTGAACATGCTCATGTACAAATGCTCACGTGTCTTGCTGCTGTGAGCGCTCAGGTAGGCCCTGGATCTGATCGTCCTGGCATCTCTGACAGTGCATCTGTATGTAGGGAAGGGCAGCAGGCTCCTGGAATGTTCTGATAGAGAAGGGTGAGTGCTGTTTCTCATGGCAAAAGCATTTGGGGAAAGGCACTTAGTGGTCCTGACTGGGCAATGCAGAGGAGAAAGGAGGGGGAAGAAGAGCCTAAGGTATCAAGTCTGCAGGCTTTGGCTTCTTTTGGTTTTAGGATCCTGGAGTGGTTGTGGCCACCGGGACTGATGCCAGCTGTCCCTGGTGTGGAGGTGCCCCAGTATGGTGAAAGGCACAGAGAATATGGTTTGAGCTGTGGCAAAAACAAGGGCGATGGGAACATGTCTACTTGGATGGCTCTCACCTCGATCTAGCCTTGATGTGGATGTCCCCAGACCTAAAGCGCTGTCATAATCAGGCAGGACTCAGAGTAAGAGAAGGATAACTTAGGGTGGTGTCAGTGGAGGCTGGCAGGGCAGGCTGGCCTCAACCTTGAGGAATGACTTTCTATTTAGCAAAGCCTGTCACACCTGGTCATGAGGCAAAGCCATGCATCTAGGTTCACTACTGTGTGGGGACAGCTTTGCACCAACCTCTGCTACTGTGGGCCAAGGATCCTAGGGAGCCATACTCAGGAATGAGTAAGGTCATAGAGTAGAGGGAAGACCTTGTGTGTATGGCCTCGGCTACCTGCAGTCATGGCCTGTTTCACTAGGGAATAGGATAGAGCCCCATCCACTCCCACGAGTAATTTTTGTTCTGTAGGACCCTGCCACCCTCACTTGGATGTCTGAGTGGCTGATGGTTAGGGTTATCCTTATGCCCCTGCTAGCAGAGGCCTTGTCAGACATCTTCAAGCCGGGTGGGGTGACCTCCGCATCCTGCATATTTGGGATTTCATAAGAAGTAGGCTGTCCCCCTGATCGGTAGCTGGCAGAGAAGCCGTGTCTTGTCCCTGTTCTGCATCTCACTGGAGGTTGGTTAAGGCTGGTATCTGTAGGCTGACTGAGCCGCCCAGTCTCTGGTGATCGTCCCTCTCTGACAGTCAGTGTCATGACAGCTTTTCCCTGAGATTCTGTGCACTTCTTAGTCTGTTTTCTCGGTTGTCACCAACCATCTTAACACAGCCCAGGGACAGAAAGTGATCGATTAGTGATGCCTGCTCTGTTCTGAGGGGACAGGCTTAGTTTATCTAGATCACATCAGAACCCCAAGGGACAGGTCCCTTGGCCTAGGCAGCTTGCCAAGGCCACTGGGCTGACCCTGCATTTCCCAGCAGCAAGTTGGCAGGATGTTGGGGGATGGAGGAAAGACTCCAGCTGCTGTGTCACTCCCCTGGCAGCTCGGAGAGGGGAGGGGTCTTGCTGGAGGTCACATGGGGACTTGGTAGTACAGAACCCCTTACAGTATCCCACTCCCAGCTCCCCTAAGCAGGTCCTGTCCATATGGCCATCTTCCCTGTGACTGTGAAGGAAGCCAGCTGTGTAGACAGTTGATTCAAGACCCGTGGATTCATTCTTGTTCTTCTGACTCTGGTGGGCACTGACACAAACTAGGCAACTCTGTTCTACTCATGTGGAGAGGCTACAACTCTGCGTCTTGGCTCATGTGATTCATGGGATTGTTCTAGAAACCAGAGCATGAGAAAGGAACAGGCCCCACAGGGACAAGGGTCATCTCAGGAAGGACTGCAGTAGCTGTGGAGAGGTGGAAGGACGCTCTTTCAAAAGCTGCTGTCTGCTTCATCATCACAGCTAATCTCTGGGGTACCCATGAAGCTTGAGCCAGTTTGAGGCTGGTCGGCACCATGGGGGCTTGAAGAGTCTAGCTGAAGTCAGGAGTCTGGGCCCTGGATCAAGGCCCCTAGGCAGACCCAGTCCTCCATTTTTGTTTCTTCCTGTGGGTGGGACCTGAACTGTCAATTAGCAGAATTGTCATGTCTACTGTGCACCTAACATTGCTCGACTTAGAGTAGGCTTCCCAGGCCTGGGCCAGGAGGACTTGAGGGGAGCCTTCTGGTCCTCAGCAGAACTTTGATGGTTCAAGCTTTGTCCTGGGTAGGGAACATGCCACAGTGGTGGTTGGCTGCTGGGTCCTGACCATGGCAGCTAGAAAAGTTGGCCAAACTCTGGGGCCTCTTGGGGATTCGTCCTCAGCGTTCATTCAAGCTAGCTGCCAGTGGGGTTTTGCCCAGTTAGGAAGTGTGACATGGGGTTCGATGTTGGTTAGTTTTAACTGGGAACTTGGTGCAAACGACAGTTGCCGGGGAAGAATGAGTCTTCTGAGGTACCGTCTACATCAGATTGGTTTGTGAAAGTGTCTGTGGGGAATCATCTTAATTGTTAATTGATGTAGGAAGATGCAGCCTACTGTGGGCAGAACCATTCCCTGGGCTCTAAACCATTTAAGAGTGAAGCAAGCTGGCTGAGCATCAGCAGCAAGCAAGCAGTGTGGTTGCCTTGTTTCCCTTGCTCTTAACTATGGATATGATGCTGCTCGTGTGTCTGCCACAACTTCCCACTCTTATCCTGATCAACTCCTCCCCTGACTTGCTTTGACTGGGGAGGGGGGTGATGGAGGCCCTGTGTATCCATCCATTGGCCTCTTCCTACCACATCTCTGCCTGAGGGAAGCTCTGAATTCAGATGTTGAGAAGCAACATTCCTTGTTATCAGTAGAGGCTCCTCCCCAAGCTTCCCCAGACAGGGCGGAACAGAGCAGAGCCCTTACTTTCTGTAGATGCAGGCCACAAGGACCCCGTAGGACTTGGGGGTTAGTTGGATTCTGGCCCCAGGAGGCTCTGAGTCAGTTGCACCCCACTTCCCTTATCCCCACCCCTGCTGGGCCTTGGCAGAGACCAGAGATTACTGTCAGGGCTGTGGCAGTGGCCTTGCCTTGTTGTGCCCACTTCTAAGACTCATTAAAGGTGGCAGAGACCCTCTCATATGTCCAACCTGACTTCCATTGAAGAACCTTATGATAACCAAACTCCTGTATCACCAGACTCTGTCCTCACTTGACAGAGGTGTTATGTTCCCTCTGCCCAGGCTGCCACTGCGATTATTTTACTTAGAGCTCACCATTGCTTCCTTTGCTATTTGTGTGGAAGTGCATGGTTTACTCCCATTTATCAGAAGAGGTCACTGAGGCTGGAAACTTAAGACACCAACTCCTCTAGGTCTGATTCCAACCTGGACCTCTGAACTCAAAATGAGACCATGCCTTCTTCTGCAGCTATTCAGGCTTTCCCGGTCAGTGCTGTTTTCTCCCCTTCTCTCTGTTGGTGGTATGGCACTGGCCTGCTCCTTCCACAGGGGAACTGGCTGGGGTGTGACACGGAGCAAGGCAGACTCACCCACTGTCTGGACTGGGCGGGATGTCGGCTGAGGAGACTGACTGTGACCAGTCTATGGGCTTGTTTGGACAGTTGGTGCTGTTTAGCAGGAGAGCTGTTTTTAATAAGATAGACACTGGGGTTTCAAGGCCTTCCCACCAATTAGGATGCGGCTACCCAGGTGCCTGTTTGAATAATTAAGCAGTTGTCATCCCCCAGGCTTTTGGTGCCTTTCAACTCTGCTTGGCTGCCTTCTCCCTGGCAAATGGTGCCAGAGGGGCCTGTGGTTCAGTCAAGCCCCTGTATGCAGTCTCTGGGTTGTTGTCACCCATGCTGGGTTCTGTGCTTGCCTAGCTCAGTCCCTCAGGTCTGGGGAGGGCAGAGCTGACCCTTCCCATGATCTGAGGAAATCTCAGGGTCAGTGTGGAGGCCCGGCCAAGACCCACAAGTCATGTTGTCTCCAACAACATGTGGAACTAGGTGATGGGGTGGGGGAGGCCTGGGGGATTGTTGCTTCTCCTTACAGGATAGATACAGATACATTTAGGCACATGCGAGCTCTCTGGCCGCTCACTTGCAGGACCCAGGGCCCACCCAGTCTTATAGCACAGCCAGGCTGTGAAGGATCAGTCCAGCCGTGGGTGAGGCCACACTCAGTGATTTGGTGAAATGCACACAGTCTCGAGGTCTGTACATGCTCCCGCTGAACAAGCACCAGAAAAACAAAGCAGGGTGCTGTTGTCTCGAGCCAGGTCACACCCGCCTGAAATGTCTGCAGAGCCTGCAGAACACATTTTGGGTCCCACGTTTGTGAAATGATCTGATGAACCAAGTTGTACCAGGTGCTGATCTGAGGCTCTAGAGCCCTCCGGGGCCACATTTGTTTCAAGTCCGTCACGGGAAGGTTCAGCAGGGCACAGAAGCACGTGGATGGAGGTCAAGGTCTCTGTGTACTTGTGAGGGGACCTGGGTGGTCCTGCAGGCTGCTTAGGGAGAAGTCTCTTAGTCACTGGAGCTGGTGCTTACAGGGATCTGTGGGTGCAAGACCTGAGACCCAGCAGAGTTGACATGGCCGATGAGCTGGTCAGAAGCAGGGAAGGGACCTACACCACCACATGAAGGATGCGCAGAGGGGGTGATATGATACTCGAATAAGAGCCTTTTCTGGCTTATTTCAGTGCAAACAATTGTCTACCTTTTGCAGCGTGGCCCAGACCAGCAGAGCCAGAAAATTAAGATCTCTTACTTTCACGGGCCTAGCTCTTGCCTCCTTCCTTCAGATAGCAGCCACACACCCCCCACCCCCTGGAATGAACCAGGTGGAGGCAGTGGGCTGTGGTCTCTTCCCAGTGCTCACTTGGGTGAGTGGGTGGTGAAATCAAGGTTGTTTGCAGATACTAGTTTAGAAAGCCACAAGCTTGTTTACCTTACAGAGGTGAGAGAGTTTGCCCTATTCTGGGGTGGAGGAATTCCTGGGTAGGGAAGGTCCTATCTAGTAAAATCAACCACAGTTATATCCCAAGGTTGTGGAAGGAGGGCAGCTGATTCTGGGGTTCTTTCTCTGGCTACTTTAACAACCAAGCTGCAGATACAGATTGTGTGTCCACACTTGATGGAGGCATTTTCTTGGTGGAGATCACTGTTCAGAGATAGGCACAGAAGTCCTAGCACCGAAATCGCCAAGCCCCAGCTGCTCCTGGGGCTGTGGCCAGTGGCCAGCTTGAATAAGTGTCCCCTGCATACCTTGGAAGGAGAATTGGGTAGAAGAGGAAGGAGGGGGAGGCTGGATTGTTGAAAGTGCTTTGGGCTTCATTTTGAGTTTGGGCTTAGGTGCCCCTTTAATTATCTGTTCTCAAGTCTCAATCCTTTGGCCAGAGACACCTTTGTGCTGTCAGATGTGTCCCCTGGGGTAGCTGGATCCTTAGACACAGGGTCTAAGGCGAAGGGCTGGCGCCGAGGAAGGCTGAGCAGGAATTAGATGCTGCTCAGGTCAGGCTGCTGCTGGGCCTGAGATGCTGGGGCTTTCTTGCCTGCTGTGGTTTTCTTCCTGTGGGGTATCCACCTAATCCCCATGCCTGGTGCAGGGGAAACTTGGCTTCCCAGAAGTGGGCATGAGGAAGTGAGTGTTCAGGAATGTTCTGATATGGAGGGAGGCTCTCACCCACACTAGGGGATCTGGCTCTCTCTCTCTAAGTCAGGATGTGTTTAGTGTAGCACACTCGAGTAGCTGCGTCTGCTTCTTTCTTTCTTTCTCTCTTTCTTTCTTTCTTTCTTTCTTTCTTTCTTTCTTTCTTTCTTTCTTTCTTTCTTTCTTTCTTTCTTTCTCCTCCTCCTCCTCCCCCCTTCTTCTCCTTCTTCTTTAGATTTATTCACTTTTTATTAATATGGATGTGTGCTGTCCATGTGTGTACCTGGTGTCTTCGGAGGCCAGAAGACAGGGTCAGACCCCTTGAAACTGGAATTACATATGTCTAGCCATCTCTGAATCTAGTCACTTTCCTACCCACTCGTCTACTCAGCCTGCTCTGCACTGTTCCGTCATCCGTTCACCCACCTATCCGCCCACCTTCCACCCATGCATCTGTGCCATTGTGGTGCTAACCATTTTTGCTGTCAGACATGGACCTGGGTAGACAGGAACTAAGTGGCCAGGTCTTTACACATGAGGTACGCTTTGCTTGAGTCAAGGGATGCTGGGACGTGCGTGTGTAGGGTGGACTGCAGACAGAGTCCAACTGTAGAAAGGCTGGAGTAGAGCCAGTGAGGGAACTGCAGCAGAGGGGACGAGAAGCTGGTGCTGACCCAGCTTCCCTCACAGGCTGGTTCTAAACCCATGTAGCCCTGATGGGCTTCCTCGCCTGCCTGTCCCACCCAAGCCAGTCACCTGTCTTTGGTTGGCTGTGGCAGAAGTTAATTGGCTTTGTAGCTCTGTTCTGCAGGGCTCCACAGCCCCAGCTAGGGATGCACCAGTAAAAGTAGTAAATGTTTATGGCCAGCAGTATAATTCTGCCTTTAGCAGGCCAGCTTTACCTCCTGTTGGGCGCAGGTGGAGGAAATGACAAGAGGGGGAGAAACAGACACAGAAAGAGGGTCCCAAAAATTATGGGAAGGAATTTAGGACAGCCATGTCTACAAGATTTTTTTTTTTTTTAAATCAGGGATTGAAACAGGAAGTTGATGCCTAGCTCCAACTCTGTGCTTCCTGCTCCTCCCTCCCAATCAATCTGGAAATGTGGGTATCAGATGACAGTGGGGGCCTGGGGGCAGGTCCTTGCCTTCCACGTGTTTCACGCTGTGTCTCTCATTCATCACTGCATACACCAGGCTAGCTGGGCTGCAGGCTTATGGTTCCATTACAGATGTGCACCACCACCCTCAACACACTCACACATAAGTGGAGATCCATTTGTTTCTCTGCAGGCTTGGCAGTGTAGACTTCAGGGACAGGCGTTCTGGACCACTCCCCAGGGTTAGCCCAAACCTTTCCCCATGTACAACCTGTGTTAAGAGTTTGCCTGAGGCCACGTTCTGTAGTACTTTCTGTTGTAGGAATTATTTAATCCGGAATTGGGGTTTCTACCCTGCCTTGGACCCTTCAGTTCCCGGATAAAAGACACACAAGGTCTTTATATTTACAATAAACCTTAAACAGCACCAGAGCTGGGCAGATACCTACCCTGTATGCACTATAGAATCTACTTTTCTATTGATAACCCCAAATCAATACTTACTATTTACTATGTTTTATCTGGCTGCTCTTAACTCTAATTGGCCAGCCCTCAGGGCCATGTTTGTGTGGCTCACCTAACCCATGGTGACCTCTCCTTCTCTCTCATGCACCTTCTTTTCCCAGTGGTTCTCTCCCAACCCCAAGCTCCGGGAAACCCAAACCCCACCTGAGTCTCTTCTGCCCAGCTATTGGCTGGGCAGGGTCACAGGTCCACCTCTCATCTCTAGGGCAGCCGGTCTTGGGGGGTCCAGTATTAGCATCAGGCCAACCGAAAACAACTTTGTCCTGCTGCTCGCCCTCAGCAGCAGAAGCTGTATCCCAGCACTTCCCACCACGTGATTTTATACACATCACACGTTTGCAGGACTTAAAGGGGCCTTTACAGTCTTCATTTAAATTGTATATGAGGGAAACTTTTATTTTATAAATAGGAGTTTGTAGTACTTGTCTGACTTCGGTCACTGTGACCAAGTACCCAAGAGAAACAACCGTGGGGAGGAAGGGTTGACTCATGGTTTTCCAAGTTTCAGCCCATTGTGGTGGAGCTGAGGAGAGATGGAGATACAGGAAAAGACAGAGACATGGGGAGAGAGACACATATATAGAGAGACAGAACCCCCTTCTCCTTATTCCACCATTACTCCATCTGACCCCCAGAGAGTGCCCCTCCACATACAGACACACCCCATATCTGCTTTCCTTTCTTCTAGGTGGCTCTAATAATTTCAATCAAGTTAACACCCAGACTTAACTGTGTCGATGTTTTCTTTCACGTTATAGAATGGACATCATCTGTATTGGAAAAAGTATACTGATATGTTGTTATATGCTATTCCACAAGCATGTACTCTTCTGATATATTTTTAATCGGTTAAAGATCAGTATTTTACCAGGCACAGTGGTGCACACCTTTAGCCCCACCAGCACTTGGGAGGCAGAGGCAGGCAGAGTCCCTTTGCCCCCAAAGTTTAAGTATTTAAAAATAAAAAGGTTTAAAACAGAGCAGCTTGGCTTGACACCACAGTTAATCTGCGTGGTGGGAACTGGGGGTGAGGACTGAAGGTGGGGGTGGGGAGCTGTGGTGGAGGCTGGTGTAGAGGTGGCCCGCTTCCCTGCTGAATCATCTTAACACTGAAAATGTCAGCTGTTCCCTGGCAAGGAGGGGATCCCAGCCAGTGAGGGTATCCAAGGCCAGTCCCCAGCTGAGCCTCCTGTTTGTAGCTGATTCTGGCTGGAACATGCACCTGGGGCTGCAGGCAATGCTTGACTTAATTAAAGGGGCATCATTGTCTCCTTTTAGATGAGTGGATTTGGCCTATGGCTTTGAAGACACTGGCTGCCTTCTCTTGCCTTTGATCTGCCTCTGGCTTGGCCTCCCCCTTGGCCTTTGGATTCTCCAGGGGAGTGGCCTAAGCTTGACTCCTGCTGGGCAGTCTGGGCCCTCCAGCCAGGGTCTCCCCTGCTGTCTGTAAGAACCACATAGCTGGTAGAGACCGGCATCTTTGTTTCTGCTACTGCTAAGCAGAAAGGAAAAACGTGTGGCCTAATATTAAATTGATACAAAGCCGATTAATGAGAAAAACAGTTTTATCATTTTTCCCCCTTTGAACAAAACCCCTTTAGTGTGAATAGGTATCTCAATAAGGGGCTGAAGTAAATGGGGGAGGGCTGGAGAGATGGCTCAGTGGTTAGGAGTGCTGACTGCTCTTCCAGAGGTCCCGTGTTCAAATCCCAGCAACCATATCGGGGCTCACAACCATCTGTGATGGGATCTGATGCCCTCTTCTGGTGTGTCTGAAGACAGCTACAGTGTGCTTACATATAATAAATAAATCTTTTAAAAAAAGTAGTTGGGGTTGGTGGGTGGGTCTGGGAAGGGGAGGGGGGAGTGTCTGGAGACCAAAGCCACCTTCACTATCCTAATGGAGTCAGAGTGGCTTTTCCTCACTCAGCCACATTCTCTTGCCAATGAAGGCTGTTGTTTTCACTGTGTAACTTTCCTGGGGAAATTCGGACAAATGCCTGCTCATGCCAGAGAGGTGCTGCTGACAGACGAGAGAAACTCCCAAAGATTCCTGGGGTTTCTTACAGGAGTGCTGTACTGGTGACTCAGGGCAGTTGTGCCACTGAAAACCAAACTGCACCCAGCAGGAGTGACAACTTGCTCACAAAAGCTGCATTCTAGAGTCTGTGTCCAGTTTGCAGACAGCTCAGCCATTCTGAGGGTAGCCTTTCCCCAGCAATTGTTACATTTATTCATTAAAATCGCTAATCATCATCATTATTGTTACTATTACTATTATTGTTGTTATGTGTATCTATTAAGGGACAACTTGGAGGAGATGACTCTCTTGTCACCATTTGAGCCCTGAAATTGAAGTCAGATCCTCAGGAGTGGTGGCAAATGCATTAAGCTGCTGAGCCCTCTCTCCAGCCTGTTACTGCTTATGAGATGTAAACCTTACCTTTCATAAGCTTCCTGTCAGTGACTTTTGTTTACTTCCTGAGCCTTGTGTGTTTCCTTAACTTCCTCAGTCTTAGGAGTCAGCTTTCTCTGCAGGAAGGACTATTTCCAATCCGGGGGAAATAGTTACCCATAGTTTGTTACTTCAGCCAGTTGGAAGAGGTAAAGGACATTCTGCACAGAGTTCTGTCCTCATCCTCGCCTCTGGAGACCGTCTCTGTGACTGGCACGTGTCCTGGGCCACAGGCCCTGCAGGGAACGTGGAGTGGGCACTTGCATGGCCTGAAGTCTCTGAAGCTCCATGGACATAGTCCAGGCGCCTGTACCGTCTCAGTCTCTCTATAACACTCCCCAGACACTCACTCCAGTGAGGACACCAGAGAGGAGCTGGTGTGTTAGGGGTTTGCCGTAAGATGACTCCAGTGGCAGTGACTGGGGACACACTGACAAGCTTAGGGGACTGATGAATAGAGAAGATGCTGCTGTGAGGTTATGATGTGGTGACATAGAAGCTGTGGTGGTGGCCTACGCTTCAAGGATCACAGCTGTCCAGTGCTGCTCTTTGGGGTCACCTCTCCATACAGCTCCTGCGTCCAAGGTGCTAGGGACACCCTAGGACAGCACATGCCTGTGGATGGCAGCTGTGATGGCTTGGAGCACTTTGGATTTTCCCTGTCCTTACTGGGTCCCAGTAGGTGACAGCTGTTACCCTATAGGCTCTAAAAAAACAATAGGTGCTGAGCAACTGTCTAGTGTAACTGGGGGACTGGCCACTTGAACACTCTGCAGCTCAATATGTCCTGGGAGGACCACATACTTTTTCTCTAGCTGTTCAGAGTGAGACTGCTATAGCATATGATATGTATAGTATAGGGTGTGTATAGTATAAAATGTGTATAGTATAGGATGTGTGTAGTATAGGGTGTATATAGTATAGGGTGTGTGTAGTATAGGGTGTGTATAGTATAGGGTGTGTGTAGTATAGGGTGTGTATAGTATAGGGTGTGTGTAGTATAGGGTATATATAGTATAGGTGTATATAGTATAGGTTGTGTGTAGTATAGGGTGTATATAGTATAGGTTGTGTGTAGTATAGGGTGTATATAGTATAGGGTGTGTGTAATATAGGGTGTATATAGTATAGGGTGAGTGTAGTATAGGGTGTGTATAGTATAGGATGTGTATAGTATAGGGTATATATAGTATATGATGTGTGTAGTATATTGTTTATATAGTATATGATGTGTATAGTATAGTGTGTGTGTAGTACAGGATGTGTGTAGTATAGGATGTGTGTAGTATAGGATGTGTATAGTATGGGGTGTGTATAGTATGGGGTGTGTATAGTATGGGGTGTGTATAGTATAGGGTGTGTATAGTATGGGGTGTGTATAGTACAGTGTGTATATAGTATAGGGTGTATATAGTATAGGGTGTGTATAGTATAGGGTATATATAGTATAGGGTGTGTATAGTATGGGGTGTGTATAGTATGGGGTGTATATAGTATAATGTGTGTATAGTATGGGGTGTATAATGTGTGTATAGTATGAGGTGTATATAGTATAGGGTGTGTAGATAATGGGAGTATGGAATGGGGGATAGAAGCCTTTGGAACGGGCTCTTTCTGTGCCTAAGGTGTATCGAGGCCTGGAGACCTAGGTAAGAGTTGACTTACCCAAGGCTCAGGGGTTGTTCTTCTGAGCCCACCAACCTAGAGGGCTAACAATCCAGCTGCTTCTGCACAGTCAGGGTAGACTTGGGGCAGGCCCCATTGTGGCCGGGATGTAGAGATCTGCCGATTTCATTTTGCCCTCTCTCTATAGGCCTTTTCCGTCAGAGGAGACGGCTGAAAACGATGATGACGTCTACCGGAGCCTGGAAGAGCTGGCTGAGTAAGTAGAGGAGGTAGATGGGGTGGGCACGGGGGAGCAGCCCCAGGCTCAGCATGGAGAGGCTGGCTCAGCCTTGATTGTCCTTTCTGTGATGTCCCTGCCAGAAGCTGGGGTTTCTGCATGGCTGAGTTACAGGCATCCCGCCTGCTAGGCATCTTCTGCCTTCTAGAAGGCTGCCCAGCTGCCTGGTAATTGCCTTGGTGTCTGTTGGTCATGGATGGTGGACTTTCTCTTTTCTCTTGGAATGTTTTTTTTTTCTGTGGAGCTTGTGGGAGTGGCACTGGGCAGGTGCCTTGTGTTCCTCTTCCTGGTCTTTGGGTGCCATCCTGGGTAGGCTTTAAGCAGTGGGGCTTGTGGCTCAGATGGTCTTCCAGCTTCCAGCTTAGGCTGTCTCTGGAAGGAGAGAGAGAGCTGGTTCTTTATCTCTTTATGACCCCATGTAGCTTAATTCCTCTGAGGACATTTTTTTCTCTACTGCATACAGCCAAGCTGGGTCATTTCCTCACGGGGGTGATGGAGCCTTTGACCTAACTCTTTAGCCTGCTGTGGTCAGATGAGTGGGATCATGTGGCTGGTAAGGGATTGCCTAGCTCTCTGCCAGTGAAGGAGGTAGCTCACCCTGAGCCTAACAGTGGGAAGGAGAGGGGCTAGACATCCCATTCTGACAGGGAAGGAGCCAGGCTGGGATGAGCTGGACCTGCCTAGGACCTAGTTTGGTCCTAATCTGTGTGTCTGCCTTTCTCCCAAGCCCAGGCCTCCTTTCTGCCCCCTGATAGGCTGCTGTCTTCATTTTCACTGCATATATTGCCTTGTCCTGAGATAAATGTCCTTCTGCAGACACTGTGACCATCCCCCACCCGCTTTCCCACTGTCTACACCAGCTCCGAAAGGAATCAAATGTGCTGGGGTTAACCTGTTCTGAGCACTAGCTTCTTAAGGCCCCATACTGGGGTTTGCTGTGTCCCCTCTCCCCATCTGCAGTGTCTCTAGAGATGGGAGTACAGTGTGCTTGCAAGGTCTGTTAGATGTGTCTAACCTCATGACATTGGGGTATGACATAGTCATATACACAGGTAATGCTCAAAGAGGCTCCCCTCCCCATTACAATGTCTGAAACAAGTTTATACTTTGTATTGGGCGGCAGTCATAGCTGTTCTGAGCCCCATGCAGCCCAAAGACGTGGTCTGACATGCCTGGAACTCGTCCACAACTTATCTTGTCTGTCCTGGGCTGGCAGCCCTGTCATGCAGGTCTGTGAGAGCTAGAGAGTCCTCCCCAGCAGGCAGAGGGAATTCCGAAACTGGTGCTTGTAGACCTGGGATGATCCCTTGGGCAGGAAGCCCAGAGTTCCTTCAGACATCTGGTGGAACCTTCCTGAGTTGTAGAGTCCCTGAGAGAGAAAAGGGTTCCATGAGAGCCTGCTATGTTAGGTACCGCTATGATTCTGACCCATCTCCGGAGCGGGCGAGGGCCCTAGGATGCTCAGGTGCAGGCAGAACATCATAGGGCTGCAAGCATGGAGGGGTGGCATTCTGGCCAGTGGCACAGCACTGCCCTAACCTGTGGTGGCTGAGGAGCTCTGGGCTGGCGCTCAGAACAGTTCTGATGTTCCTCCTGTGTCTTCATCTGCATTTTGGCAGTGTCCCTCAGGTTGGCACAGACTGGGATTTGGAGGGACAAGGACCCTATAGGTCTTGTGTAACCAGGGCCAGGTATGAAATAGCCTGATTCCCTCCCCTGTTTTTCCAGACTGCTCTCCTGGAGGCGGCTGTGTAGCATGGTTCATCTGATGCATTTTAGTTTCAAAGACTCACACAGTGGCAAGCCTGCCTAGAACTTGGGCACCCATCTCCTTCTTCCTCAGACCCCTTCTGGTTTCGACTGGTCTCTGTCCAAACTGGAACTACTCTCGTAGGAATACAAGTTCAGAGAACATGTAGCCTTGCCCAGCCAAAAGCTCCTCAGTGACATTCTTGCTCAGCCCCCTTAATCCTAAACCCTGCAGTTACTGCAAACCTGGCCTGGAAATTACAGGGTAGGAGCGTGAGTCTGAGTCTTTAACTTGCTGACCAGGCCTTCAGTATGGAAGAGATGTTGACCCAGGCCTACCTTCTGAAATACTCTGCTCCAGACTGGAGGTGGAAGCACAAAGGGAATTTTGGGACAAGGTGGACGGGTCATAAGACACCGGCATAGGCTGCCTCTGTGTCCCTGGCTGAGGGGTCCTGGATCTCCATGTAGCATGTATACATACTCAGAAAAGCCTTTCCATGAGCACTGCCTAGAGCTTTTACAACCCCACAGCACATAGACTAGCCATGGCTGGAGCCACCTTGTATCCTACTTGAGGATGGTCCTGGTTGTCTGCGTGGACCATTCACTCCTGGAGCTGTGGGCTGAGCCTTAGCACAGTTCTTTCCTGCTCACGTGGCCTTGGCAGGCTGCTCGCTTTGATGCACAGTTTCTTCCTCTGTAGAACATGACATTAGTATGAGCTGGGAGGGACTATAGGGAAGATGGACAGCAGCGCTAGACGGTTTGAGTGAACCACAGTGTGCTCACAGGTACCGTGAGCACCCGGGGCTCCTCTCTAACCTGCCCCATTGGCCGAGAACACCTCTCTCCCTGATTTTTGAGTAGCTGTGACAGCGCCGTGCGGAGGAAATCGCACACAGGTTGCAGATGTGACTGCTGGTTTTCTGGTAGCCACACCAAAACTGTAAGAAGAAACAGGTGAAATTAATCTGAAAAATGTATTTTATTTGAACTGATTGACCCAAAATATTGCCAGAGCAATGTTATCTGCAGAACAACAGCTGCCAACAAGTAATTGAGTTTTCTATCACGGCCAGTCAGTCCCCTGGCTGGGCAGATGCTGTGTGATCGGTCCACGTCCACTCGTTACATGACAGCTGTGCATAGCCCTGAGCCACCGAGCTGGGCCGTGGGGGACATAGTCTCAAACGGCCTTCCAGGGCCATGAGCAGAACCCGGCTGGGTAAGGCTCCTTTCTGAGGCGAGCTCTATCCTTTCTGAGGCGAGCTCTAAGTTCCCTCTTCAGATTGTTACGTAATTGTGTGATCAAGCAGTCGGAGCAGCTGGCTGAGGCAGTGCACACAAAACATAGCCACTTCAAAATGCCGTTATTAAGCAAAATGGGTCCAAAAGGAGAGGCCTGCTTTTCAATAGCTCTAAAAATTGGTGCCCAGGTTTGTATAATTTGCCTCTGGAAGTGTCTGATCCCACGACACAAGCCTGGTATCCACCCCTAGCCCCCACCTGCAGGACTGGTGGCTGCCTTATACAGGAGGGCTGATGGCTCAGAGCAATGTTCCAAGTGAGGCATAGTAGCCAGGGTTCTGGGGTCACAAAGGCCTGGCTTTGTCCCATTGTTTTTCTCTTTTGGGGGCCTTCTGTGCCCAGGTGACATGTCTGGAGCATTCCCGGGGCTCAGGAAAGCAAGGGCAGGCGCCACCCTTGGGCTGCACAGCTCTCCTGGCTGTGTTCTGTGTTTGCCTCAGGTTGCTTAGTCCCCCCGAGGGCCTCAGTTTCTTCATCTCCACCCCGAAACATGCACAGATGTCCCTTTGAGGCCACAGACTCCACAGTCTGTCGTGTCAGAACCTGCTTTGTTGCTGGCACTGACATCAGTGTCCTGAAGTGAATTAGTTTGCAGCCTTAAACAAATGGGCTCATGCCGAGCCAGGAACTGTAATTTACCTGTAAGTGTATAGCTACATGTTTTATCGCATCCTAAAACAACTTCCGGTGCTTCATGTCAGCATCAATGGGTAATTCTTAAGGTATATAAAGGAAGGTGGTTCGGAGCTCTTCTGCGCCTTGAGGGGACTTGAGGTGGCAGGGTTGGCAGTGACCTGGGAGGGTGATTATGTTTCTCCCTAAGCTCCAAGCCTTGGGCACTCTGTGCAGTGTTCTTTGACAGAAGAGAACAAGGGCCGTATCTCTGCATCGGGCTCTCATTCAAGTGGAAGTTCATCTCCATCCTTGCCCATGGTCCTCCCTCTGCTCAACACCGTCAACGATAGTTTAAAATCTGTCTTCAGCGTTTTCAGGTTCAGTGCTGCGCGTGAGGCCTGTGTGTGCAGGATACCATGCTTGGAGCCTGGGGTTAGTTGGGTATGTTTAGGATGTTTTTATGTTCACCCCAAGTAGCTTCTTTTCCAGAGGGGTTAGCTTTAAAGCTGACTTTACAGAAAAGGCCAATGGGAAGGAGGGAAGAAAATCCAGGCATAGTGGGGCACACCTGCAATGCTGTCCCTTCAAAGGCTAAGATGAGACACTTAGGAGTTCAAGGTTGGCCTGGGTCACATGAGAGTCTCAAACAACAACAGAGTGTCTTCAGGCCCCTTTAGAAAGCAACCCTGTTCATGCACCCCTAGGGAAAGTCTCAGACCTACCTATTCTAGTCTGAGAAAGGCTGGAAGTTAAACTTTCTCCTGTAGAGGTAGGGATGGCTTCCTCTGGCCTCAGGTCAAGTTCAACAACACCGTTGACTGAGGTGGAGAGCTGGCCATGGGCTAGAGGAGAGGTAGGGGGCTCTTACAGACAGGCCTTAGCACGGGGCTCACATTGTGAAGCTACAGTCTGTCCTATAGTTTTATTGCCTAAGGCTGGGTCACTGGGCTTCCTCCATGGGTGACAGCCAGAGATCAAAAGGCCTCTTCCCTTTCTTGACTAAGTCACCTCAACTGGACCTCCAGCATTGCCCAGAGGACGTGATGGATTTTGATCATATTCACCCCCTCCCCCACTCCTGCTGACCCTTCTTGCAACTACCCCATGTCCGCTGTCATGTCTGTGTACATATATGTATGTGTGTGCATTCAGCTCCTGTACCACAGCACATGTGTGGAGGTCAGAGGACAATCTCATGTGTCCATCTTCACCTGCAGTGGGGTTGTATTCTGTCTGTTGCCTTCATTGGTCTCGATGGCCTGTGGACTTCTAGGGGTTTTCTAGTCTGTGCCAGGATCATAGGGATTCTGCCTTGTCCAGCCTTTACACAGCTCCTGGGAGTCGGGCTCAGACCTTCCTCACACCCATGCAGTAGGCGCCTTCTCCCAGCCTCCCTTTCTGTCCCTTTTTTTTTTTTTTTTTTTTTTTTTGCTGACCCATTGAGTTTCATTAGAGTTGTTGCTTACAGGAACCTGGTCACCTTACCTGTGGCTACACAAACAAAAGAAAATGACTCCCTACAAATAACAAGTGTCTATTGGGGTGCCTTCTGAGGACTTTGAATTGTGTGGCATATCAGCCTCTGCTGAGTTTTGGGCAGGAGTCTGGGGAAGAGTCTGGGTCTCATTTATACCTTACTTGGGCGATTAGAGCTGGTTCTGACCCTGTGGTGACCTATGTCTGACCAGCTGCCCAATGCTAGCTCCTGTGAGGAGCTGCAGGTTAGGTTGGGAACTTAGAAATGTTTTCTTATTCCATACTGGCCTGAGAGTGACCTGTTTCCCCGGTTCGTCCGCATTGTGAGCCTTAGTACAGGGGAATGCAGTGGGCCTTAGCTGTTACTTCAGCTGCCTCCTCTGCCAGAGAAAGGAAGGGCCCTTCCTGATGCCTGTGAGGCAGGCTTCTATGCCACCCCTCCTGCTCTAGTGATTCAGATGTATGGGCAGCAGACAAGCTACAGGATCTCACAGGACCAAGCCAGCCACAGCCTTTCTCTCCCGGCAGAGCCAGCCAAAATGGGAGTTTTAGAGCCATGTGTGGATATACTGCGATTTTCCAGCCAAGAGCAGAGAGCTTTGTGCTACCTAACGGGGCCTTGCAAATCCGATGATGTCTTTTAGAAACCCTGAGAGATGAAGGCCTGGCCTTCCTGATGTCATGCCTCTTGAGTTTGGCACGGATGTTGCACACATTGCAAAATGAGTAAGCAGTCCACAGTGGGTTCTAAAAACCCAGGCCGGAGGTCACCCCTGAGAAGCCACTCAAAGCACTGCCAAGCTAAAAGGATGCCTTCTCTAAATGTTTGTCCAGAACACTGGGGGACCTTGACACTGAGTTCCTATTGATTTTCTACATCCCTGTCCTGGTAGAGCCAGTTCCCTACAGGTCACTTGTAAGGAACATAGCATGCAGATTGCTTGACCTGAGCCCAACACAGAGATAGACGGAAGAGCCAGGACCGGCGATATGGCTCAGCAGGTAAAGTTGCTTGCTGCCAAACCTGACAACCCGAGTTCAATTCCTGGGGTCCATGAGGCATAAGGAGAGAACTGATTTCTTCACAATGTTCTCTGGTCTTCACACTTGTACCTTGGTACTCATCCCCACCTATAGAGGGGGTGGGTCAGAAATGAGGTGGTGACGAATGCTCAGACTATAGATGCTCAGTCCTTATGTGAATGTGTTCTCCGCATTCCTCCTACAGAGTTCTATGCCACCTTAGCCTCAACCACATGGGGGTGGGGGGCACTGCCCTCCATTTTACAGTTGGTTAATAGAGCTTCAGGAGGGGAAGTGCCTTGCTGGAGGCCGCACAACCCACACCATGTGACAAAGGAGGAACTGAAACTCTGGGCCATCTGTCTGGGGCCTAGGATGTTCTGTGGGACTCGCCTCATGACCCAGTGCTACCTTGTCTGTCAGGCTGTCAGTATCTGTTCATCCATGGATAGTTCTAGGCTCTTCTGCTTAGAAGGAATTCCCAGAAAAGAAAAGAGGCAGTTGCTGCACGCGCTCATCCAAGTGTGTGTGCGTGGGCGTGTTGTGGGGGGGGGCAGAGCCCCAGACTTGAAACCAGATGATTTCCTGTTCCTACCTGCAGTCAGAGTGACCCCTTTCGTGGAGAGTGATTAAAGGTGTCTAGGTGTCCTGTTTGTCTCTATGTCCCCACACAGCCCATCCAAGCCATAGGAGCCACACTTTGCTGCCTGTGCCCTCAGATGAACTATATTCTGGCGTGGGCTGAGGTCACAGAAACGTCCCCTTTGGTTTCCTAGTAACAAGTTCATGGTGGCTTGTCACAGGCTTGCCTGCCAGCCTCATGCCTGGGGCTGGGTTCACACTGTGTGCCAAGCCTGTCAACTCAATGTTTATGTCCCCCGTAAACACGCAGTGCCCAAGGCAGAGGGAAGTTGCTCATTTCTCCCCACTTTGCAGAGCAAGGGAGCTGGGCAGCTGCCTCATTGAAAAGCAGGATACCAGAATCAGCTATCATGCGGGCTAGTGAGTGGGGCTGTGGGCCAAAGTGTGTGTGGGGGGCACTTTGGGCCCTTTCTGGAAGAGTTCAAGGCTGGTGTAAGAGGAGTCATTGTTGGGACGTAGCATCTCTCAGTGAGGCGGTCCCCCCACACATATGTTCCTGTGCATTCTCATGACGGTTGGGCCAAGAGAGGTAACTTCTATAACCCTGAGAGGCCCATTGTAGTTCCTGGGCTTCCATGGCCTTCGGGCTCATTTTTGCTGTTTAATCTCGTGTCTCAAGGCACTTAGCTTGTGAAAGGCTGTGGGTTCTGTCCTGGGTTTCTCTCTGTGAGTGCCTAATATACACACAAGTACATAAACCTTGGCTGCATTTCTTGGGTGACATTTCTTGTTTGTTTCTTTTGAAAGTAGTTCTGTTGCTGGGCTTGATTCTTCTGTTAGGTTAGGGTGGTTGGCCAGCAAGTCCCAGACACCTACCTTTCTCCACCTCCCCAGACCTGAGATCACAAGCACTCTACCCTCTAAAGTGGACACTGGGGATGCCATCATACAGCCCGAGCTTGTCACCTCACCAGGAGACACTCAAGTGACCCTCTTCTCATATAAGAATTGTCCCCTGCCATGCTCCCACCTTGAAGCCATCTCTATCCTAAGGATCAACAAGAATTTGGGTTCAGAACTTAGGATAAATATGGGTCAACCCAAAAGTGTTTGATTATTGCTTGTTTATGTTGATCACCGAGATTATCATATGGCTTTTACTTTACCAAGTTTGATTTTACTTTTGATTTTATTTTTGTTTTAAAAGAGCTCTTTGGCTTTCTCTTCATTTCTTCCTCTCTGGTACTTTGGAGCACGCGTGTGTGAAACGTCCGTTCTGCGATTTTCTAATTGCTAATAATATGCATGAAGCTGTTCGTTGACCTGAATTAATTAAATAATGGGCAGAGACTGCATCGTTTTAATGCAGATGGCATCGGTGTGGAAATTGCTCAGGGGCATCCTCATGGCTCTGTGTGTCAGCCCAGGATCCAGACAGGAATTGGGTTTGCTGCTTTTTCTCGGCAGGAGGATTTGCAGAATAGAGAGAAAATGTGGAGTCTGCAACTTTGAGGCTCTGCACTGTAGGTTAAGGCACTAGAACAGCTTTCCAGCCCCCCACCCCACCCCACCCCACACCCCACACACTCTTTCTGCTTCTGGTTGACCATGTTTGACCTGAGGGTGTTTAAGAGAGATGTTGGGAAGTGGTGTGTGAACCACAATCCTGCCAGGACCTGGCAAGACCAGGACACAACAGTAAAGAATGTGTTAAGTGATCATTCTGGGGGCTATTCTCAGGGTCCCAGTACCATGTGATGTAGTGGCATCCGCTAAGGGCTGCTCCCAATGTCTTAGTCCTGTGTGAATGGTGTTTCCAGCTTCCCAGTCTTGTGGTCTCGTTTTTTTCTGTAACCAGAGAGGAACAAACCTTAGTCTCCCCTTTCCTACCTGATGACTCCCTCAGAGGCTTTTATGTAGGTGCTCACTTAAGGAAGGCCACTCCAGTCACTGTATTGTCACGCATAATGGTACCCTCTAAGCCTCGATTTATGCTGGCACCCATGGGGTGCACCATGCTTGATATCTAAGGAGGTCTGGCTCTCTACAATGACAGAATGGTAGTGTCAGACTAACATTCCTCCAGCCACCAATGCCAAAACTTGGAAAAAATACATAAAAATGTACACAGAGGCACTGGACAGCAGCCTAGAGCTGAAAGTGGAGGACATATCCTCATGAGCATCGATCAGTGAGAGATTGTCTAGATCAGGTTAGCCCTTGGGCATATATCTATGAGTGATTATGTTCATTGAGATGGGAAAAGCCAGACCAACATGGGCGGCTCCATTCCCTAGCAAGGGCTCATGGGTTCTCCCAGAGTGGAGAAAGTGAGCTGAGCAATAGCATGCCATCGCTATAGCATACACTTGTAATTCACCACTCTCTGCTCTTTGATGTGATGATCTGCATGTGTGTGACTGGCTGCTTCAAGTTTCTTCTGCCTGACTTCCCTGCAACACAGACTGTATCCTGGAACTGGGCGCCAAGTAAACCCCTTCGCTCTTAAATAGTTTGCCAAAGTATTTTGACACTAGCGGCAGAAACAAAACTAAGACAGAAAATGGTACTGAGAAGTAGGGCTATTGCTGTGGTGGACCTGATCATGTGGCTTTCATGCCTTTAAAACTGCTTTGTGGGAGGAACATGGGAGACTGAAACCTTGGGCTGGGAAAACGATTGAATGCCAAGAGGCAGGAATCTCAGTGAGCAGAAGCCACTGAGCCTACTGCCTGCATCCATGCTTGACCCTTCACACATCTGCGTGACCCTTCACACATCTGTGTGACCCTTCACACATCTGTGTAGCAAGGGACCTGTGAGTTTCAGCAAACCATGGATATGGCTGGGAGCTGAATTCTATGGCAGGGTTAGCTCCGCCCTCTATAGAGGATAGAGTTTGAGTTCAGCTGGGTTCACTCTAAGAATAAACATGGTGTCAGGAGAAGTTGCAGGATCCAAAGTCTCCATGCATATCAGTCATAATTCCAGTATTCAGTTAATAAAATTAGGTGTCATGGCCTGCAGTGGAGTTCCGGAGGACACTGTGTGGGGATTAGTTCTTCCCTTCTACTGTGAGGAGAATAAGGATGAAACCCGGGCTGTCAGGTAAGGGTGGCAAACACCCAATAAGCCATCTCTCTGTTGTATAAGGGGAAAGCCAGAGGCTTAGACCCCATCACAGACGTTTCTGTAAAGTGGCGTGGGACAGCATTGTTTGCATTGGTAGCTGAGTGCCACATGGGGAAGGGACCCAGAGTTAAAGGGTGAAATGGAGTTTTGTCCAAGATGTTTAAGAAGCCAAACAGGAAGAAAGAAGTCTTGGGCGGATTACTCTGGAATACACGGGTACATATAATATGTGGGATATTATACACAGAACCAGTCAAGTGGCTCCAACACCTCAACAAAAGTACCGAAGCAAGATGTCAGCAGTGCTCTGTGGCTTAGAGGAAAGCCAAGATTTCTCAGGTGAGAGACAGGAGTTTTTTCTATAGGATTGCGAATATTGTTGGAATGCTATAGCGGGAAAATCTGAGAAATTAGGCTTCATTCAGTTAGGCATAAACGCTCAGGGGGCTAGAGAGGTAGCTCAGGTTACGAACGTTTGTTGCTCTTGCAGATGACCTGAGTCAGGTTCCCAGCTCCCCTCTAATGGCTTCCAACCAACTGTAACTCTACTTCTTAGAGGATCTGATGCCCTGTTCTGACCTCTGAGGGTATCAAGCACACACGTGGCACACAGATGTGCAGGTGAAATAACTGTGTACATGAAAAAAATGGTTATCAGGGCATATTAAAAATAAAGCAGATGGCCAGTCTAGAGGTAGGGTGAGAGGTTGTCACCAGACATGCCAAAGCTTTTACTTGCAATACATAAAGATCTTAAAATGCAACAAGAAAAACTTTTAAGAGTTAGAAATGGACAGAAGCTTTGAACGTACCTCCCATAGAGGAAGATGGAGTATCAATCCATGACCAGGAGTCATTCGGGCAATGCAAAATCAATGCCTGTCCACCTCCTCGGCTGAACAGAAAAGCTGGGCTGCAACAGCAACTAGAGGAGCGTGAGCTCGCCCACGCTTCTGGGGGGGATGTGGATGCTGCAGCAATGGGGGAGAGCCCTGGGCAAGCGCTGTGAAGACAGGCCTGCCCGTCCCTATACCCAGCAGCTCCAGCAAGTGGCTTTTAAAAGAAGTGAAAGTATGTGCTCTCTCGTGCTCACTCTGTGGGAGAGAAATGCTTACATAGCAATTCCTGTTCACTATAACCAACACCACTGTGTAATGTCACGTGTGCGCGGTGCATACACGTGCACATGGAGACAAGGAAAACTTCGGGTTTGGGCATTTTTTCCTTAACTGCCATCCATTTCTTTCTTTCTTTTTTAAAAAATATTTTAAGATGTTTCTTTTTATCTGTATGTATATTTTGCCTGCATGTTTATATGTGTACCGTACATGCAGAACCCATGGAGGCTAAAAGAAGGCAGTGAATAACCTAGAACAGGAGTCACGGATTCTTGTGAGCTACCACATGGTTGCTGGGAACTGAACCCAGGTCCTCTGCAAAAGCAGTCAGTGCTCTTACCACTGAGCTATCTCTCCAGCCCCAGGTTTCTTCTATTTCTAAGTATGTGTGGGTTAGTGGCAAGTGCGAGAGCAGATTTCTGTAGAGTTCAGAAGAAAGCACTGGATCCCCTGGAGTCAGAGTTACAGGAGCCACCATGGGGTGCTGGGAACCAAACGTGGGTCCTCTACAGGAGTAGCGTGTGCTGTCATCTCTGAGCCCGTCTCTCAGGCCTGAGTTCACCAGGCTGGCTAGGAAGCTTCAAGGGTCCATGTCCCTGTGCCTCCCTAGTGTTGGCATTTATGGTTACACTCTGTTATACTTTTAAGTGGCCCAGTGCCCACGGAGAAGGAGATTGGATCACACAGTACTACTCAGTATTACAAAGGACCAGATGCAAGTCCTTATGGGCTCAGAGATGAGATGCAGAGGTCAAGAGGAAGGAGCTAGGGGCTGTCCGTGCTGTTGACTTTGCAGTGGGGAAGGTGGCCTCTTGAGGACCAGCCAGGAGGGAGGCTGAGGGTGGGGAATGGAGAAAGGGGATTGGTGGGTCTGAGGAGTGGGTTGGGACTGAAGTTGGACAGCTCCTTTGTCAGAGTGAGTCAGCCAAGGTGCATTGTTCGTTTTATAAATCTTCCTTACCAAAAACACCATGAAGACACCGTCTTGCATGGTTTAGGAGGCCAGTGGATACAGGTGTGTAGCTGGTATTGAGAGTCAGCTGGGAGTGAGGTGCTGAAAGTTTACCTATTGAGGAATCACCTTTGTAAAAGCCCAGCAGCTCATGGGAGATTTGATACTCTTCAGTCAACAAGCCTCATCTGACTAGGACCTGCTGGGACCTCCTCACAAACCCCACTGTCTCTTTGTTGGGCTACAATGGGGGCGATCCCTCCCACCCAAGGTCAGCATCTGCCACCTGCTCTTTGTACATCTGTCCATCAGGAGCTTCAGAGCCCAGTGTCAGAGTACGAGGGTGTGCATGCATGTTTCACTGTGCATCAGAGCAGAGGTCTTCTAGCCACCCCATCTTCAACTGAGTTAGGAGCCAGGCCCTTAGAGCAGCCGTACCTCAAGAGCTGGTTCCAGGAGGCCTGAGCCAATGTCTGTGTGCAGGTCTTTATTGGCAAGGAACCCAGCTGGGTGGGGGCTGGAGTCTTAGAATTGTCTTGGATATCCTCGAAAGGGGGGTTCCGATTCTGGCTGGTTTCCAGCATGTAAGACCCCCATTGAGGCTCAACTCTCACCCATTTGACCCCTTTCTCCAGCTTGTGGAACATGTAACCATCAAAGCTCCCTGTCCCATTACTTCCTTCCCCTGGCCCGTTGGAGCGAAACCGGAGTCTGTCTCTAGACTGGGAGGTGTCTCCTCTGCCCTGAGCAGTCTGTTTCCGAAGCCTGGAAGCATCTGCTTCCCTCAGTTCCACGTGGTTGGAATTCTAGACAGCCATTGTGCCCCCAGCCTTGCTCTATTGCACGAGAGAAGTTTGGCTGACAAGTATCTGCCAGAAAGGACCTTGAAGCCCTCACCTGGCCCAGGAGTCTGGCGGCTAGAATGGCAGGGCCGTACCCTTTGGCACAGAGCCCAGAGAGGCTGGGGAAATGATTTATGTTCTCTCTGGTGGCAGTTTCCAGGAGACAGCCAGTCAGACCTGCCTAGGGTAAGGTCAGCTGGGAAGACCACAGGCTATTCCGAGGTGAGCCTGACCTCTGAGTGTAAGCCCTGCATGGCAGGCAGGAGGCTGGCTACACCCCAGTGTCTGTCTGTCCCCCAGTTATGATGCCCCAGTACGGGCAGGGAGATGAGCCAGGAGGACTTGAGGCTGAGGCTGTGGGAGTGTGTGTGTGTGTGTGTGTGTGTGTGTGTGTGTGTGTGTGTTTGCATGTGTGTGGGCAAGCACAGGTGTTATTATTTAATGTGCAAAATGGCCACCTCTAAGGATTATATGGACCTAAGAAAAACAACTGGCTTTTAAAAACTTAAGTCGGTGGGTCAGTGAGATGGCTCAGAGGGTAAATGCTTGCATAAAGCTTGGCACTGATTTGTGGAGTCATCCCATGACTCAGGAGAGTAGTGGAGAAGAAAGAATGACATGAGATTTAGGCTAGTCTGGGATCCAATGTGAGTTCTAAGCCAGCTTGCGTGACAGAGTGGAGAGTGTCTGGAAACAAAGAGAAATTTGGTGTGAGCAGAAGGCTTCAGAGTAGATGGGCAGTTCTCTGGGTAACTATCACAGTCGATTGTTAGCTTTGTCCTCTGATCAGCAGTTGTGGGGATACCCAGAGCACCACCCCTCCTACCTTGGCTCTCAGCCTGTGGACGCTCACTGAACAGGGCTTCCCATCTGCGTCTCTGAACCCTGGGGCACGGCAGTGGGTGTGGGAGGGCAGTCGGCTTCCTGAGGAGACCTGCAGCATGGTGGGGTGGGTTCAGAGTGAAGGAGGAGGTTGCTGAAGTGTGGGGCAACCTTGTCATCAGCATAAGGCAAGTGGAAGGGTGTCTTCAGGGCTGCAGGAGCCCCAGGTGTACCTGGGAACGTCTGTATACATTAGGCAGGGGTCTGCAGAACAGCCGTGCAGGGGGTGCCTGTGGCGGTTTGAATCATAACTGTCCCTTGTCCTAGGCATTTAAATACTTGGTTTCCAGTTGCTGGCAGTGTTTGGGAGGTATGGCCCTGCTGGAGGAAGTATCCCCTCAGAAGCAGAAGCACACTTTGAGAGTGTACTCTCTCTGCTTCCTGCTGTGATTAAGATGTTAACACTGCACACACAGTCTGGAAGGAGAGGGAGAGGGAGAGGGAGAGGGAGAGGGTGGGGGGTGGATATGGGTTCTCAGCTCATTTTCTCCTGTGTCCTCAGTCCAGGGTCCCAGCTCACAGAATGATGCTCCCACATTTTTAAGGTGGGTCTTCCCACCTCAGTTAATGTAATCTAGAGACTCCCTCAGACATGCTCAGAGGTTTGCCTCCAACTGAATTTAGAGACTCTCTCAGACTGAAGAGACAGCATGGCCAATGTAACTTATAAAAGAAAGCATCTGATGAGGTCCTGATTACAGTTTCAGAGGGTGAACCCATGGCTCTCGTAGTGGGGAGCATGGCAGCTGTCATGGTGCTGGAGCAGTAGCTAAGATTTATATCTTATCTACAAGTTGGAGGTGGCAGTGGGGGTGGGGGGAGAGAAACTGAAAAGTTGGCTGGGTTTTACTTGGGCCTTTGAAACATTAAAGTCCACCCCCAGTCCATACCTTCTCTAACAAGGCCACACCCCTAATCCTTCCCAAAACAGTTCCACTAACTAGTGATCAAGCATTCAAATAAGCCTACTGGATCCATTCTTATTCAGAGAACAACAGTGATTGTGGGCTCATGCCAAGTAGACAATCAGCGTTCATTAGTGGTCATAGGTAGCTTGGAGGAGGCCCAGGAGTTGTGAGCAGAATTGAAACTTTCCTGAGTTTTAAACTGGTCTTTGCTTTCCTGGGTGCTGAAGGTCACCATGTATTCTGTGTCTGTCTCCATTCCTCCATCCTGCATAGTGTCCACAGTTTGTGAGAGGCAGCCATCTGTGGGTCCTGTGCCCAAGGATGATGGAGCACTTGGGACTCCTGGGCATGGGCTGAGACAGGAGCTCTGTTCTGGGTTAGGAGCTGGGCATTTCTGTGGGTCAGCCACAGAGGATCCCAGCGAAGGGAGGCGTCTCTGGCTGGTGTGTCTTCAGCATTTACTCCAGGCTTGGGGCAACGCTAGGGAAAGGGAGTTTTCAAAGACAGGCAGATCCCTATGGCAGCTCCTCCCAGGCTGATCCAAACCCACAGAGGAGCTCCACTGTGTAGATGGGGAGCCTGAGCCAAGGTGGGAGACATGGCGGCTGGACCTTCCTTCTTTGCTCACCCACCTCTCTGTGCAGCGAGCATGACCTGGGCGAGGACATCTACGACTGTGTCCCATGTGAAGATGAAGGCGATGACATTTATGAAGACATCATCAAGGTGGAGGTGCAGCAGCCCATGGTGAGCACCCACCCTCACTCCCAACCCCCGTACCCCTTCCCACCACCACCCTTGCTATAGGCAACTGAACCTTTCCATGGAAGCCGCCTGAGTACAGACCCAGGTCCTTCGGGATGAGAGAGGGGGTGCTTCCCTGCAGTGTCCTTGCAGCCCTATTGAGACACTATGAGGGGCCCTGTGACTGCCGGGCTCCTCCAGCAGAGTGGTTACAATTTATTTTCTTAGAAGGTTCATAGTCTTGCTTATCCAGAGAGCTTTAAAATAGTAACTTTGTATTCAGTCTAACTGAGCTACTAGGCACACATCATTGTAACTCTTTTTGTGTGCAGAATGAGGAGGCCTGTGCGGGCCCAGCCGGCCAGCTGCACGCCTTTTATGTTGAAGGGTATTTATTTTCATGCAGCTTTGGCTAATGATCTTGCAGACCATGGTTGGTGCTAGCTCTGGCTTTTTGCCAACAGCTGCTGTATGGAACTTGGGGGTCTGCCTGTAGGGATCCAAAGAGGGGGCCCTAGAGGGGCAGGCCATAGCTCCTACGGACCCCTGGACTCCTCCCAGGTGGGCACCTTGCCACTTGTCAGTTGTGGAGGCTTTTTTTTTTTTTTTTTTTGACGCATGTGCTTTCCTGAAGAAGTGGGAAATTTATCAAAAGCCAATATTTCTGTCTCCCATCTGTGTGGGAGCCTCCAGCTGGTGGCAGAGAAACAAAAAGCTGAGAGAAGAATCCCAAAGAGCCCGGGGAGCCTTCCCAGGCTGCCGGTACCCTGCTGTGTCCCTGGCTTGGGAGGAGAAATGGAAGGCTATACTGGGGTATCGTGGCTCCTTGCACCAGCCTTGAGAACACACACATTCCTTCCTGATCATTTAATGATTAGTCTCCCCCCCCCCCCCATTATGCTCAGGGCTCCAGAACAGGTGGGAGAGGTTCCGCTCTACTCCCCAGCTTTGCCAAGTCTGATCAGGGCTTCCCCAAAGCAGGCCTGCTGTGGCCTAGGAAACCCCACCATGTTGATTAAAGCCTCTCTGAGCGTAAATATCAGTATGCAGGCACAGTGGCTGGTGGGGGCATATCTGACCGTCCCCAGGCTGAGACTACTGAGACTCCTGCAGCTCTCCCAGGAGCCTGTCACTGTCCCTGGTCCTGAAGAACCTCAGGGACAGGAACATGTCGTAAAGGACATGCCAGTGTTCTGACATCCACTGCTGGATCTCTTTTCTAGTCCATCCACAGAGGGGATTAGACCTCTTGCTGTGAGGGGTCTCTGAGATACAACAAAGGGTTCCCCACTTCTCCTCATGCCCCGGACTAGCTGACTAAGAGTAAGGCAGGTTCTGTGTCCAGAACCCATGGGAGGATCAGCAAGGGCACTTCAGTCTTATGCTGCGTCCTGACTCTTCCACGGCGGACTCTGGGAAAGACTGTGATATGGTTGTTGAGGTTGGGCTGACAGTAGGGTGGGTGGGCTGTCGGTCGTGACCCTTCCCAAGTGTGGCTTGAGGGCAGTGGACACTGCTGACTGGTTCACTCTTGTTTGCTCCTCCATGCATTCAGATCAGATACATGCAGGTAAGTTGCAGGTAAGACAAGCTAGGCGGGCTCCTGCCGCTGTCTTTCCGTCTGTTGGGAAGAGGTCAGAGACCACAAAGCAAGTTATGGACCATGTTCTCGGCGAGACGTGGTCAGGCACACAGGGTTGGAAAGAGTCTTGGGCTGAGGTCCCTACCCTACCCCATGCTGCCTCAGATACCGACGGACCTCACCAAGTCCTCGCTCCATGTTGCAAAATGCTTGGGAGTGCCGTTGTGCGGACCATAAGGGGCTCTTAGGATCCACTGGGTAGCTGGGTAGACATCAGTCCAGTGTTGGCTCCTCAGTCCAGTTCGGGGCGGACCAGGCTGTCTGAGCTGAGTGAACCAAAAGAAAGCAGCTCTAAAGCTCACCACAGCCCGGCTCACTCCGCCGTGTGCAGACAGTGTGCTCCTGCTATAGAGGTATGTCCCCAGGTGACCCCCTGATGAACTGTTAGCTCAGGCCTTCTGGTCGGAGGCCGGTGGCTCTTCAGGGAAGCCTGGCCTTTGAGGCATTTGGCGTTTTGAAGCCAGAATAGGTCAGCTATGGGTCTCCAAGAGGTTAACCAATGCCCGCTACTGGACAGGGCTGACCCACTCCAGCAAGGGCCCTGAGCACACCTCACCTGTATGTGATAGGATTCTCACTGAGGCTTTTGTCCCAGTCTGGTGAGGACTCAAGGTGAGTGAGTACCCAGGAGTCTAGAAGCCTCGTGCCTTCCTTGCTGCTGACTCTCAGACCTCTCCTGCCCATGTGCCTCGGTTTCCTCAGTCACAGATAATGGGGATGGGCTGTGGCCTCACATTCAATAACCTTGTGACCATACTGGAAAGGCGTCATCATGTTGTGTGGGTCAGGCGGCGGGCCCCTGGGTGGCCGGGCAGTGGGACCTTGGCTCGCATGTCATTTCTCCTTAGAAAATGGGCATGACTGAGGATGACAAGAGAAGCTGCTGCCTGTTAGAGATCCAGGAGACCGAGGCCAAGTACTACCGCACCCTGGAGGACATTGAGAAGGTGAGACCTTTTTCTCCCGGAAGCCCAGGGTAGAGACTCTTAGCACCCGGTCCTGTTCTTCAGGCTGTGAGGAGTCACCCTGACCCAAAGGAGCTTAGGGAAGAGAGGAGCTCATTTTACCCTAACTTGATTACCTTGTCAGTGGAGGGAATCCGTGCAGGACCTCACGCAGAAACATGGAGAAAAGCTGTTTGCTGGCTTACACGGGCTAGTGTTTAGCTGGATTTCTTAAATAGTCCAGGGCCACCTGGCCAGGAGCTGCTGCTACTCATAGTGATCTGGGTCCTCCTTCGTCAATGAATAATCAAGCCAGCCCCCCACAGACATGCCCACAGGATGGTCTGAACTGGCCAGTGCCTCCATCAAACTCCCTTCTGTGACCCTAGACCAGCAGGTGTTAGCCTGTGGGTCTCGATCCCTTTGGGGGGGGTGTCCCAATTCATTCAATTGCATTCTAACTGATGTTTACATTATAATTCATAGTGGTGGCAAAATTATTATTATGAAGTAGCAGTGATGATTTTATGGTAGGGGTCACCAGGACATGAGGAACTGAGTTAAAGGAAAAGTGAGGACCACTGTAAGTGGACACAGCATACTGGGTAGCAGCCCCTCCACCTTGCCGTAATATTCTCACACAAAGTTTCTCCCCTCCCTTCTGTGGAAAGCCTCCCAGCCTCCCCTGAGTTTCTTCTCAGTGTTCCCACCTAAGCCAGCCACGATTGCAGCTCTGTCTTTGAGCATGTGAGGTCAGGTCTTGAGCTAAGTTCTCTAAGCCTCCCCTTGCCCCATGGGGCATCTTGGTGCCTTTGTTGGTAGCTAGGAATGTAACACATTGGGTGTGATGGGCCCTGAGTATGGCCAGTGCCCTGTATCTATCCACCTAGCCCCATCACAACCCAGTAGGCCTTGCTTATGAATCTTCCTGATGCATCTGTGTCCTTTCGTCAAGAACAATACCAGTGTCAGCTAAAATCCTCTTGGCTGTTATCTGGTGTGGAGTTTGCCCCAGTGTCTTAGAGTTTGCATTGCTATAAATAGACACCATGACCAAGGCAACTCTTATAAGGACGGCATTTAATTGGGGCTGGCTTATAGGTTCAGAGGTTTAATCCACTATCATCAAGATAGGAGCATGGTAGCATCGGACAGGCATGGTGTAGACAGGAAACGACTGGCTTCCAGGCACCTTGGAATGGGGGTCTTAAAACCTAAGCCTGTGGAGACACACTTCCTCCAACAAGGCCAAACCTACTCTAGGGCCGCATCTCTGAATAGTTCCACCCCCTGGGACAAGCACCTTCAAACCGTCGCAGCCAGTGTGGCCAGAATGGTGAGTGAGGAGCCCCCAGCCATGGTCCTGGTGTACACTTCCCTTGACCCAGGCTGGCCTTACTGTGCTGTGGTCTTGGTCCCAGCCTGCCTCGCCTTCATGTGCTGTCCAGTGAGCACCGAGCCCTCCCTGTGTAGGGCAGCTTTGGCTTTGACTGGAAAGCGAGTGCATACTGAGCAGCAGCATTCTTCTTTCCTCAGAACTACATGGGTCCCTTGCGGCTGGTGCTGAGCCCGGCGGACATGGCTGCTGTCTTCATCAACCTGGAGGTAAGCTTTCTGGCGTGTTCCTGCCAGGTATGCAGCTGTCTCCTAAGACGGTATCCCTGGGACTTTGTAGACGTACGTCCCTGCTGGTGCCTTGGCTGACTAATGGTTGACAGATGGGAGGACAGCTTCCCACCCTGGGGACTGTGCCTTCAGGAGGCAGAAGAGGTGAGATCTGGTGCGGCCTGAGAGTTTTCCTGTGGCTTGCTATGGAAGTTCTCAGCTGTGCACAGACCCGAGGCCCACAGAACCATTAGCAAGGCTTCTGTTAACACAGAGGGAAGTGTTCCCCACCACTTTCTGCTCTGCAGGTGTCTTTTGACTGTTCATGTGCACCAGATGACCATGTGTGAAGGTACAACTCCAGATGCCACACATGAGTGGATGCCCCTCCCCCACCCCAGGGCATGCTGCCTGCTTCTGGCTCCTGACCACCTCCCGTCAGCTCAAAGACACGAGGTTGGGGTGGGGGTGTCTTCCTCTCCCACACAGGGCTAACCAGTGTATCTTTTACTGTCTGGGCCTCAGCCAGTACACATGACTTGGAAGAGAAAAGAAGCTGGGAGGAATAGAAGGGGTGGCCAGCGTGCTCAGCACCCTGTATCTGGGGTGAACCATGAGGAAGCTGAGTGGCTGCAGGCGGCTCCATTCTTCCTAGTAGCCGGGAGGCCACAAGGCTGAAAGCTGAGAACAGCTCCACTGCGTTCTCCATCTTCTGGCTTCAAGTCTGTTCTGAGGCAACTGCCATGTGTCCCCAGGGGCCCCATTCTGGTCTAGGAAGCTCTCTCTACTGCATGACCATAATGTACTTTAGCTTCTCCATGTGCTGGGCACTGTAACAAGAGCGTCTAATCTGTGGCTGGGAGGCTTTGAGTGCAGCCCCAATACTAAATCTGAAGTTTACTTAAGACATCGAAAGATTTGCTGTGCGGTTTTATATTTTTGTAACTTGTGTGATTCTTGAGTGCTGACTGGGTTGATGGCACTGGGCTATAATGTCAAAGAGTCAGATAGTCAGATGGCAATGTCCCACACCTTTAATTGCAGTATTTGGAAGGCAGAGGCAGGCTGATTTCTGAGTCCGAGGCCAGCCTCAACTCAAACCATACTCTGGTCTCCAGAGTGAGTTCAAGGCAGCCAGGACTATTCAGAGAAACCCCACCTGGAAAATAAAACAAAAAAACCTAGACACACCTGCTGGACGCTTCCAGCTGAGTGACACTAGCCTTCCCGGGCTTGGATGAGCACCCCACAGCACCTCTTGGGTTTTTTGGCCAGCGGGGCCTGTGCACTGACCCTACTTTCCCCTTAGGACCTCATCAAGGTGCACCACAGCTTCCTGCGCGCCATCGATGTGTCCATGATGGCTGGGGGCAGTACCCTGGCTAAGGTCTTCTTGGAGTTTAAGGAAAGGTGAGTGACATCCGGCTTGACTGGAACCTCAGCTGCCTTCAAGGTTTGAAGTGTGAATCTGGAAACCATCTAGGCAGGATGACAGAGAGGTTCAGCCTCACATTCTTGGGACTAAGGCAGGGGGCCACTTGTCTCTGGATCCTTGTTTGTCCTTGTAACCAGGGTCACTACTGTTTCTCCGTCACAGCTTAGAGGATTGGGAGCCTCCAAGCCTCACTTCAATGGTAGGGACTTGTGGGGGTCCCTGTAATCCTTTCTGCCTCTCTGGCTTATTGCGGTCATGGTGGCTAATGTTTCTAGTCACTAGGCCCGAAACTCAAGGAAACAATATAGTTTGTTACTTGCTGTGTTCTGTTCCCTCCTTGACACTCTGCTGGCCAAATAGATTGCAGTTTGGGAAGAGGGATCAGAATGTGGTGTCCAGAAGTACAGCAGCCACACCTGTTTTAGCCACGCCCTGTAGCTCTACAGTAGGGGTTAGGAAAAGCCTGACGCCAGTTCAGCGCAGAGGCGGAGGCCGTGGGCTCTACACCACAAGAGACCCGCAATTCCAGGGCCACAGCCACAAAGATTCAAAGTGCCTCCTCTGTGACAATGGGTCATTTGTTGTGTGCCCTGTCACTGCCCCCTCCCCCTAGTCTTGTTAAGAGCAGAAGTCGCATGGAGGTATACCAAGGTGGGCTTGTGTTTCAGGGTGGACCGGTATTGTTTGAGATGCATGAGGTGAAGTTTGTGCCTGTGTAACCTTATTTCCAAGTTGTGTGTTTGTTTGTTTGTTTAATTATGTGTTTGTGTCGGGGGCAGAGGTATCTGTACAAGAGTGTCAGGTGCCTGAGGAGGCCAGAAAAGGTTATCAGGTTCTCCTGGAGCTGGAGTTATAAGTGCTTGTAAGCTACCCAGCATGGGTGCCAAGAACTCTGCAAGAGCTTGGTATTAATCTTAACCCCTGAGCTCTCTTTCCAGGCCCAACATTTTTCTTAACAGTTCAAAATGTTGGTGGTTAAAATGAAGGTCCATTACCTCCTACTTCTACAGCCAACTTCCTGCAACACTCTCGGAATGAATCATTTGTTCAGTTTTGACAACAGTAGAACACGTTTATAGTCTGTGCTTTGAAGCGATCTGCACATGGACGAGAAGGTTAGGGAAGTATGCAGGAAAGTCCCTGGTTGCTGCACTGAAGGCTTCAAGTATCAGAAGCTGCAGGGTGTGGTTGCAGGGAGTTCCTAAGCCTGACACAGGCAAGGGGAAGGGTGGAACACCTAGAGGAGACGGGCACAGTATCTGGACTCCATATGCTAAGCAAATGGAGCTACATCTACCCCCAACCCCCTTTAAGCCTGAGCTCCCTAATTTCCCACTTGTGCTGGGATTGTAGCTATGTGTCTGTCAGGATAGGCAGGGTCAAGGGTCTTTTGGGGTCCTGTGGAGGAACAAAGAACCCCACTAGAGTCGTGTTTGTTAAGCCAGCAATGCCTGGGGCCAGGGCTCCTGCCTGCTGCCTTCTGCTTCTGCGCTTAGGCCTGAGTGTCGTCTGCTCCCAAGGCTGAAGTGCATCCATTGCCTTTTATTTCCGCGAGAAAACAGCCTGAGCATGGCGACTTAGAAAAGAGTTTAGTTGTGCAGTGGTTCCTAGAGGGTTCGGGTTCATGATGCCGTAGCCACTGTTCCACTGCTGTGGAGAGACATAAAAGAAAGCATTTCATCAGGGCTCACTTACAGCCTTAGAGATTTAGCCCATTACCATGGCAGGAAGCATGGTGGCACACAGGCAGACATGGTGCTGGAGAAGTAGCTGAGAGTTCTGCACCTACGTCTGCAAGAAAAGACACTGGGCCTGGCCTAGGCTTTTGAAACTTCAAAGCACACCCCTAGTGGCATATTTCCTCTAGCCAGGCCATACCTCCTAATCCTTCTCAAGGAATACCACTCCTCGATGACTAAGTATTAAAACGTATGATGAACTCATGGGGACATTCTAACCACTATAATGGTAGAGCAAAGGCGTACTGGCAGGAACAGTTCAAGCTCACACCTTAGTCTTCGAGCAGGAAGCAGAGAGAACACTAGGAAACAAAGCCCACCCCATCCCGGGAACTATGTATAGCAAGCGTTTCTTCCAGAGTGGCTCCTGTTGCCTGGGAGGAGTGAGAGCCCTAGTGGACAGTCTGCTGCGAGATTGTTAGAGGTGGACTGGAGAGGATCCAGGAGGTCCTTCTCACAGGACTTCAGTATGGGTGGGGTGAGGCGGGGCTTAGGAGAAGCCCAGCCTCCCAATGAGCTCCTTGTCAGGTGGACACTAGTTGCTATCACAGGCACTTCACTGGGGCTCCGGTTACCTTGGATGACTATGTGGAGAACGGATCTTAACACTCATTGAGAGAGCAGTAGTCTGTTGAGGCGTGGCTGCTGTCATACTTGTCCTTGATATTGTCCTGTGGTACTGTCCCCTCTTACAGCGGCTCGTGCGTGTTCAGGGAAATCTAAGGAGGGAATTGTAGACTAGCTGCCCTCTTGTCCTGAGAGTGCGGGTGTTCTGGTCTGAAGAGGTGTCATCCCCTGGGGATAGCACATGGAACCAAGTGATGACAAAAGGACAGGGTAGGATACCAAAAAGATATTCTGAAAGGCCAAAGAGAGATGGTGGCATGTGGGCTATAGTGAGGAGGGGGAGGGGCTGGCTAGGGCAGCTGGGACCCTGTTGATTCTGGCTGCCACCCCTGATGTGGCACCAGAGCTACCCCCAATTCGTGTGTCCCTAGGATGAGCCAAAGCCATGAATAGTCCCCATGCCAGGTCTGGAGGCAAGGAGAGAGCCTCATTAGGCAGGGCCTTCTCTCTGTTCTAGGCGTTCCTCTCCAGAATAGAGGTGGAGCCCTGGGCCATGACCTGACGTAGGCCTGTGGGAGGTGACCTCCCTGGCTAGGGGAATTGGGTATCCCTCCTTTGTTAATGTTTTGGGAGCCCTCCTCCTAACCTGGTCATGTAAAGGGTGGGAAAGTAGAGGGGTTGAGGTAGTAGAGAGCCATTTGGGCAGTGACCCTGAGGCTCTCCAGCCTGCTTGAAAAGGAGTCAGGACATTGTAGCCGCATGCATCTTAGACATGCGTGGGTACATGTGTGGGCACATGGCCTGTGCACCGCAGCACAGTTCACAGCTGCTGTAAATGTCTCACTTGACTGGTGCCCATGTGGTTGGCGCTCTGTATAAGTTGCTGTCCCTTCCTTAGGCTCCTGATCTATGGAGAGTACTGTAGCCACATGGAACATGCTCAGAGTACACTGAACCAGCTCCTCGCCAGCCGAGAGGACTTCAGGCAGAAAGTGGAGGTAACAAAGCATCCCAGTACCCTGGCTGGGCACAGCTATCTAGCCGAGACCCAAGGGACACACCAACTTCCCTCAACACTCACCTTTGGTTTTGTGGCCATTCTCCTATTTTGTTGGGTGATTTCCAGAATGCATGTTCCAAATTAGAACACAGTCCTAGGGGCTGTGAGGCCTGGGCAAGCCCATCTCAGTGACACTTACCTTAGTTTCTGCCGAGACCTTAGCAGGCCTAGGTGACTTGCATGATATGCTGGGCCTCCTTCCCTTGCCTAGGTTTACCTACCTCTGTCAGCTTGTTTGTCCCTGGAGCACCCTCCTGACTCTTCCTGACCAGGGCCAGGAGCGCCCCTACTCTGTGTGGTTAGGAAGAATTCTGTATTCAGAGCTTCAGTTCAAGTGTTTGGTTGTTATGATGCTGGTTTCTCCTGTTCATGCACCCCTGGGGATCCTAGCTAACCTCACATCCTTGTATCAGCTCCCTCCCCACTTGGCTTCTCAGGGAGCAGATGGCAGATCCATGGGCCATGTTCTGCAAGGCCTGGCCCCAGCAGGCACTGTTGCATCATGGGATGCCTCATCCCAGGGTCCCCTTATGTTCCAGGATGTGAGGGGTGGTTTTTTTTTTGCCCACACAGAGACACTGATTTCATACATACTCTGGAAGACCGAGAATCCAGGGCTGAGGCCTCCTTCTCTTGTGGCTGGCAGTGGGGGATGGTTCTCCCAGGGAGAGTACTCTTCAACCACGTGCCTCTCTTTCTCACCAGGAATGCACACTCAAGGTCCAGGATGGCAAGTTCAAGCTGCAAGATCTGCTCGTGGTACCCATGCAACGGGTGCTGAAGTACCACCTGTTGCTCAAGGTGAGGTTATTAGCCTGCTCACAATGCCTTCTGTCACATTGGGCTCTGATGGCATGGGCCCACGGACATGGTGGCAGCACAGGCCCATGCTCAGTACACACCGTGAAGGGGTATCATGGCAACTGGAAGGAAAGTTATGAGTAAAATAAATTAACATTAGGAAAGCACCCTTAAAGCAGGAAGAGGAGATAGATCTACTATGCTTGATGGCTTGACCTCTGAGCTTCCTCGCAAAGGTGTCTGCTACATAAGGGATCCTCGTGTCTGTTTGAGTTGGGTAGAGGGACTTGCGCCGGCCTGGTGGGTGGTTTTCTTCTGAGGGTCTTGCTCTGCACACTGGGTAGGCGCAGGCACAGGACTGGGACCCTGAGGGCTCATCCTGGGTCTCCTCTCGCTCCCTTAGGAGCTCCTGAGCCATTCCGCAGACCGACCAGAAAGACAACAGCTCAAAGAAGCATTGGAAGCCATGCAGGTAAGTAAACGGGGTGGGCGGGGGCTGAGGGGGCAGGGGAGGCCCCAGACCACTGTACATGCGTTCCTGTATCCAAACTGAGCTCCTTGGCAGTGAGGACCATTACCCAGGGTAACAGACAGGACACTGCGGTGGGATTAGACTTAAATGATGTACAGAGCTGCAGGCTAGGCTGCTTTCACCGTGTGTCCAAAGTCCCCAACTTCACTCGCCAGCAGCTGCCCTGTCCCCCCCACTGTGTTTCCAAGTGTCCGCTGGAGCCATCAGTGGGTTTCTGGTGCCAGCTCTAGCCTTTTCCTCCTGGGCTCCTGCTGCTGGAGGTCTGCCCTGTACTCTGCCCTATCACTTGAAGATTCCTTTTCACATGCCGGCTTTGAAGATCCCTGTTCAGCCATTCTATGCTTTGTGAATGATCGTCCACTGCCCTTGGAAGCTCGGCACATCTCCGTCCTGCCCAGAAACCTTTGTGGCTTCTGCCGCCCTCTGAATCAGGCCAGGGTCACTGAAGATGTGTGTAACAGAAAAGCCTCAGACGCTAGGGAAGCCTGACCACCCTTGGGTTCCCAGGCATGCTCTATTCTTTCCCACACAAGGTGTGCTCAGGCCAGGCCCTCTTCCTCATTAATCCGTTCGTGTTCCACTCATCCTGGCTTTGCAAGAAAGTCACCTTCCAGACTGCTTAGGCCAGGGATTGCCAGAACACCCACAGCCATGTATCTGCCTCCCACGGATACCTGTCTTAGATGAGGTGAATGGCCCGACACAGGCTGGGTCCCTTAGGCATTGCAGTGTTTAGAAGAAGTGAGTTACAGCCTTGACTTCTGGCACTTGCCTGTGAGGAGTCCTCTGGTCCATGGTCTATTCCCAAGACACCTCATTCGAAGAGTGAGGGACGGGCTCAGTGGGGGAGGACGCTGGCTCTCAAAGCCCCCTGGAGCTCTCTGTGAGCAGGAAGTGTGCACCAGTTTTGGGTATACTTAAACATGGGTGCCATGGCCTGGGACCTCTGGCTGGCTTCCCTGGGGAACTGAGGTCACCATAGCAGAGGGACCACATCCTCCTACTGCAGACACAATTGAGCGTCAGCCATTCCTGGGCCCCAGCCTGACCAGCAGGTGGCTTCTAGTCCCTTTGTGGCCAAGTACCCTGAGGATAAACAGCTCCTGAAGTTCCGCAGAGGGTTTGTGACTGTTTGTGTCTGTCTTATCAAAGTTCAGAAGGGTGTCCTAATTTGGATTCTGTTACTCTGATAAACACTACAATCAAAAGCAGCTTAGGGGAGAAAAAGATTTTAGATTACATTCCCAGGTCACAGTTCATCACGAAGAAAAATCAGGGAAAGAAGTTAAGGCAGAAGCCACTAAAAGCCTACTGAGTCACTTCCTGGAGTGCTTAGCTAGCTCTCTGATATAGCTCGCCTGCCTAGGAATGGTGCCACCTATAGTGGGCAGTTCTCTCTCTTCTCTGTCATCAGTCAAGACTATCAATGCAGTTCTTCAACTGAACAGCTCTCAATGAAAACTGACTATCACAGCAGGGAATCTAGAAGCCTTTAATGTCTCCAATGTAAAGCAGAAAATCATTCTTCCAGCCAGTGTCTGAGCTGTCACTGCCCTGGAGCTAGGTTTCCCACAGGATTGCTTGTCCTCTGGCTGCTTTGCCTCTGGAGCTCTATCTGTCTCTGGGAATCCCCATCCCAGACAGGCACTTCTGTGACTCCTGCTAGGTGTGCACAGGGCCACACATACTCAGATCCATCCCTGCTGTTGATTTAGAGCAAAACCCACCCTCTACAAAACTGTGACATCTGGTAGGAAGGAAATCTGCTAGTCGCAAGGTTTGTGGGGTGGCCCTTGAAGTGACCCCAGAAGCAAGAGAGGCCATGAGGGAGGTAGGAACTGGCTCCAGGATGTGGGTCTGGCTTTTGTGTGTTGGGGATTTCCTCTCTGCTCTGCTTTCTGGGCAGGATCCTTGCTGCTCTGTCCCAGCCACCACTGGGCATTGCTTCCAGGCCATTACAAACTTCTGAAGCAAAGTGAGCACTGCCCCCTGGTGACTAACTAGAGGATTGCAGTATTATGTCAGGACATCCTTCCCTTACAGAATCCCCAGGCTCTGCAGGGGAGATGGCATTGGGGCTTCATGAGAACGGAAACGTCTAGACAGTGGCTGTGTGCAGCCCACTGTGGCTTAGCCATGCTGGGCTGCATCTCCATCCTGACACAAGGTCGGCTGAGTGAGGGGAGCTTGTATTTGGGGGCTCCCGACACCCTCTTCAGCACAGTGTATCCTGGGTTCAAATGTGTCCGTCACCTTATTCCTTCCTGGTTACCTGTGTGTTTCTTACTCCTATCGCCCAGAGTGTGAGCGGCCCCAGGCAAGATAGAGGATGAGTGTAGAGTAACCATCAGTGCTGGGAAGGGGCTGGGAGTTCATCCCGGTGTGACTCGGTGCCCTGATCCTGTCTGGATTTCTAGGACTTGGCCATGTACATCAATGAAGTGAAACGGGACAAGGAGACCTTGAAGAAGATTAGCGAGTTCCAGTGCTCCATAGAAAACCTGGTAAGCAGGCGGCCCTTCCACCTGTGCACACCATAGTGGCTGCCCGAGAAGCCTGCTGACTCAGCCACTCAACCTACCCTGATTGTGCCCTGAGGTCATCCATGAGTAGGGCGTAGGAGATGGTTGTTCTATTGACAACCCACCCAGTTCTCTCTTCCCAGCCTGGACTCCAGGCTGTGGCGGATGCTTCGCCTGGTCTGTGGCCCTCCCGTTTCCTGTCAGTCTCCCTGTCCTCAGGATGGACAGTGGACAGGGTTTGGTTTGGGGGTGAGGCAACAGTCATCTCAACCTGCAAGCTGACCCTCAACTCTCCCCTTGTCTAGAAAGCAGACTGGGGGCTCTGTCAGGCAGGGTTGACCCCCTCTCTAGCATACTCTGGGGAGAAGAGATAAACTATTTCAGGACTCAAGCCCTGCTTGGCCCATGTTGGGTCTAGATCTCTCTGTGTTACGGTGTTCTACATTAGGACTTTATGCCCTTGCCTCCCACTATGAGATACTAATAGCACCTGGACCCCAAGTGATGACTGCACCCACAAATGCTGCCTGATGCCCAGAGTCACTTTGACATGAAACCACTGACTTTTCCCAAACGCTTCCACTCTTGGGGCTTGGTGAGATGGGAGCCTGCAAGCCCAATATCTGGGTGGCATACCCATGTTCATCTGCAAAGGAACCCCTCCAGACCTGGCTGGCTCATCAGGGGACATCCAGGCCATGCCATCAGCCGAAGGGCGAGAGAAACCGCCAAGCAATGTTCTGATGAGTTCTCTATCTAAAGCCAGAAGAGGGCATCAGACCCAGTATAGATGGCTGTGAGCCACCATGTGGCTGCCGGGAATCAAACTCAGAACCTCCTAACCACTGAGCCGTCTGTCCAGCCCCATCCTTGTGTATCTCTAAGCATGGGTGTGGCCTGAAACATGAACATTTGTGGGGTCCAGGCCACCTGCCAATCATCCCTGCTTTCTGATCACTGCAGAGGAAGGTGCTGCTTTTGAACACAGGGAAGTCTGCTTTGATGTTGCGAGTCACATTTGCTCTTTAAGTGACTAGGGACAGGATGTGGGTGTGGTTTAGTTGGCAGAGTGCTTGCCTGTGTGCACAGGACCTCGAGCAAACCAGACTCGGGGCACTCACTGTAATCCAGCATTGGGGGCAGAGGAAGAGGGAGGCAGAGGCAGGGTCAGCATTGTCTTTGGCCACATAATGCTTGCAGGCCGGTCTGGGATACGACAGGCTCTGTCTCAAATAGGACAGTGGTCCATGGGCCTTGGTGTTTCTGAGACTGCCACATGACATGCGGTCTAGGTGGTGACTCCAGCCGAAGGCACCTGGAGTTATATGTCCTGTGTGACAGGGACAAAATAGCATAGCAGAGTCCCCGAGCAGATGTGACCCCTGCCCTGTGTCAGGCCAAGGCCAGCTTGTGTCATACTGAAGTGAGACCTAGAAGCTTTCACAAAGTACAGGGAATAGGCGTCCAGGTCCATGTGACCACCCACGGGCATGGCCACTCCCCCTGGAACCCCGCCCCCTCTCCTGAACAGACTTATCCCTCTCGGATGGAGGAAAGGCAGATCTCTCTGTATTAAACAGAACAGAGAAGGCACAGTCCAAACAGAACTGGAATGGAAACTTCATGGCCTGGTGGTGGCAGGGCTGGCACAGGTTGCTTCCTGTGGAGGATGAAGCCCTGGCTGGACCCCTGCCTGTGGTTGTCACTCAGCCCAGCAGTGCCACTTGCTTTCTTTATTTGCTCTCTTAGGGCTTTTCCTACAGCTCGGGATTCCACACAGGGCTGCCTGTGAGCATGGCCAAGCCATCAACTGCCCTTTGTTCCCAGGACCCAAGGGAGTCTCAGTGGTGCCCCCCTGAGAAGGGACAGGTTCTTCATGACCTTGGGCCACCCAGTCACCGCATTGTAGGCACATTTTCCCAGTTCACACCTGGGTCTTGCCGTCCTGCCCTGGGCAAGCCCACTTACCTCCCTGTCTAGCAAAGCAAAGATTGTCCGCTCCTTGGGCTAATGGTCCTCCTGCTTTTCTAGCAAGTAAAACTGGAGGAGTTTGGGAGGCCAAAGATTGATGGGGAACTGAAAGTCCGGTCCATAGTCAACCACACCAAGCAAGACAGGTGAGTAGGGTGAAAGTTGGCACCCCATCCTCCTTTAGCCTGGGGACCCCACACCCAGGAGGCCTGAGAGAGACCCTCCTGTGGGAAGAACAACGGCATGGCAGGCGCTATGCAGCTCTGTGTCTGCTGTTGCAGTCAGCAGTAACCACTCGAAAGCACTGCCCTGCCTGTGGTGGGCCTTGAGCTGGCCTGGGAGACAAAGTGGGGGCATGGAGATATCTGGCCTCCAGGGAGATCCTTGCCAAGTGGGTGTAGATAGGGAGGTGGGGGAGTCAGGACAAATCAGCCATCTGTGAGGGCTGAGGTCACAGCAGACTTGGGTTCTGGGAGCACAGAGAAGAATTGGAATAGCGATCCAAGGGAGATAAAGATGGAGGACTGAGGACCTTCTGCGTGGAGGTGGCATTGAGGGAGACTTAATGGGAACAGTGGCTTCCTGACCAAGGAGGGCCTCACTGAGTGTGGTCTTAAGTATAGCTGTCTGGGGTCAGACAGGGATACAGGCTCTCCACAGAGCATGGCCGCCATGATACTCGGTACACTCTGTGTCCAGGTACCTGTTCCTGTTTGACAAGGTGGTCATCGTGTGTAAGAGGAAGGGCTACAGCTATGAGCTCAAGGAGGTCATTGAGCTTCTCTTCCACAAGATGACCGACGACCCTATGCACAACAAGGACATCAAGAAGGTGGGTCCTGTCCCGGTCTGAAGAGGGCAGGTTCTGGGTCAGTGGGGACTGGGCCTGCTGGTCTCCCTTGGTCATTGTGGCTGGCAGGTAGTTCCCCCAGTGGGTTATAGGCACCCTTGGGACTCCAGCTTTCCGGAAGCAGAGGGGGAGGTCTAACTTAGGGCACCAGTAAGAGTCTAGTTCCCAACCTTGGACCTGAACTCTTAGTTTCTCATTTCTGTTGTGACAAGCGGGCCTTCCTGCTCCATTCCTGCTCTGTCTCATTTGCTAGGGGCTGTCAGGCTCTGAAAGCCAGTGGAGGAGGACTGCAGGAAAAGGGGTTGTCGGTTCAAGGGGGTGTGGCTGTAGCTGTAGGGGGTGTGGCTGTAGCTGTAGGGGGTGGGGCTGTGGGTACTGAGGCCCATGGCTGTGGCTGTGAGGGGATGGGAAACACAGTCTTCCTTCTCTAAGGCTTCTGAGTACAGCACTGTGTGTGTGTGTGTGTGTGTGTGTGTGTGTGTGTGTGTGTGTGTGTGTAGCCTTGTGCTGGGTTGGGGACAAGGGCCAGTTACTAAAGGCTCTGACCTACAAGTCCCCATATAGGACCATGCACAGGCTCCTCCTAATCCTAGTGTCTGAAGCAAGAGACAGTGACCGATGCTAATTTCCAAGCTCCTGGGCTTCTTGTGAAGCCTTGGGGAGAACGCCTAGAGTATTTGACGGAGGTTGTGTTCTTACCTTCCTGGGCGGTCAGCCTGCCAGGCTGCAGTGTATCCAGGGCCTGGCCAAGCCTGTTATTGACCTGTCTCCCTTTCTTCTTCATGCTTGCTAGTCTCATGGGAAGATGGTAAGTCCCTGCTGCTCTCCCCTCCCCCAGTGCTGCCCCATACTAGCCTTTCCAAAGGTGTGGGTCTGGGGCTCCCTGGGCCTGAGTAGATCAGGCTCATGGACCTCCCTCCTTCCTCTACATCTTAATCAAGAAAGTGACACATATTGTGGCAAAAGACTTGATTTGGAGGTGTGACCTGAAAGCCAGCCTGCTCTCCTTCCTGGGAGGTAAAGATCAGGGGTCACTGAGTCATGGCAGACTAGGCTTTATGATCTCTGCCCTGCCTCTGCACAACCCTCCTCCCTGCCCCTTCTCCATGCTCCTCCCTCATTCCCCCCACTTCTAACAGACTGGGCCTCACTTTACCTGACACCGTTTAGAAGCCCTTTTCTCAAGTCTGGATGATTTGCTGTGTTACTCAGTTTGGTCAGACCCACAACCAACTGACCCCAACCTTTGTTTTTCTTGTTGTTTTTAACTCAAGATTTGTTTTTTAACCTAGGAATTGAGAGAGAGTGGGTGGGGCTGTGCAAGGCTCTTGGGCTGGTTCCTGGGTGCCACTCCTGAGGAGGCAGGGATTTGGGTTGAAGTATCCCATGAAGGGGTAGAAGAAGGGTAGGATATCCTGATAGAGGATGTGTCCTGAGCTATACACACACACACACACACACACACACACACACTCACACACATATACACACATACACACATACATATACACACATACATATATATACATATACACACATACATATACACACATATACATATACACACATATACACATACATATACATGTATACATATACACACATATATACACATATACACACAAACATATATACACATACATATACACACATATACATATACACATACATACACACATTCATGTATACATATACACACATATATACATATACACACAAACATATATACACATACATATATACACATACACATGCATATACATACACACATATACACATTCACACATATACACATACACACATAGCAGGTCCCTGCATACATACATACATGTATGGGCACAGTATAACACATATGCATACTGAACAGTGTACAAAACGCATGCATGCATATAAAGCAGGACCCCACATACATGCATATGAGCCTAACAGGACCTCTGCATGCATATATGCATGTACACATAGTACTACCTATACACCTGTACACATGGGTTCATGTGAAGAACATGGTTTACAGGTCATGTTACATGTTACAGGTTACATGGTCAGAGCAACCCACACATGATGTCTACACATGTAAAAGGAGCTACGAATGTCCAGATACAGGCTTGGGTGTGCACACACAGATCTTCTATGTCCAGGAACAGAAACAAGTCTCCATGCACATGTGCACACTTAGGCACAGTGCAGGTACACATACTGCACAGGAAAGCACAAATACTTTGACCACATTCCTAAACACCTTCACACATGAGAGCACCCTGGCCTGCTTAGGCAAGAGCACAGTGCACACACAGTCTCTGATGTGGGAGGACACACAATATAGGCATGCAACCAGGCAAGAGTGTATGTGTCTAGACACAGAGTGTGTTACACAAGATGTAGGCACACAAATCCACATACAGTGCTAGTGAGCTTGTGTACACCTGGTAGCATCCAAAACCATGCCAACCACCCCTGTCTCCTCCAAAGCCATGCTAACTCCCAGCATGCCTCTGTCCCCACAGTGGTCCTATGGCTTCTACCTGATTCACCTCCAAGGCAAGCAAGGCTTTCAGTTCTTTTGCAAGACGGAAGACATGAAGCGGAAATGGATGGAGCAGTTTGAGATGGCCATGTGAGTTTTGGCTCTGGCTTCCTGACCTCAGGATCTGATCCTCAGTGCGAGACAAGCTCCTTCCCCATGGGACACCAGCCAACTCATCAGATCCTAATTGTCTGTCTTCCAGATGTCCCAGGTGGCATCAGGTGACCTGCTAGATGGGCTGAACCTCATGCTTGACAGCTAGGTTGTGACTTGGCTTGAAAGCCCAACACCTAGAGCAGAAAAAGCAGATGGGGGAGGGGGAGAGTGGGGTGTACCACTGGCCCTACATTTTCTACAGAAATCCTATTGGGGACTTCTGGGGAGCATACCAGTTGTTGAGACGTCTTCCCACATGGTGGGATACAGGTACAAAGAACAAGGTTAGAGGAGCAGGATCAGGCTGGTTCACCAGGTCAGGGGAGCAGGATCTGGCCGGTTTACCATGTCAGTGGCTTATGAGCCGAAGAGAGCTAGGCTGTGAGAGCCCTGGGGCTCTGCATACCTCAGCTTCTGTGGTTGAAATCCCTTTGTGCTGTGAGCAGTTTTAAGTATTCATAGAAGTTGAAGATGTCTGTAAGCACCCTCCCCACATACATCTCTCTGTCCTTGCTTCTGCCTGTCCATCTGTTCTTCCTTCTCTGGTCTGATGGCGGGGAAGTGGCCTTGAGGTGTGCCTTTGAGCCTGTGAAGTAGAAACCTCACTGCAGTTGCCCTGCCAGCGCTGAGTGCCTGAAACCAAAGGAGCATCCAACCGTATCATGTGCACGAAACTTCAGCGTGCAAACCGATGCTAGGGTGCAACACACAAGGACAATTAATAACTGAGAACTGGTTACTAGATGGTTGTACAGTGGGTTTTAATGAATTGGCGATCATCACGATTTTACGGGGGCTGGTGGTACGATCCCAGCACTGGAAAGCAAGTACCGCGTTTGTGACAGTTGACTTGATGCCAACTGGACGCTAAGTGACTCGCTTGTACACAGTGGCAGAGGATGGCCTGTGTCCTGGCTTAGAGAGGTTTCTCATGTTCCTTACAACAGGAGCTGCTCGACTGTAAGATTTTCCACTTAGTATTTTTAGTCCACACTGGATGATAGGTAAATGATAAACAAGGAGGGACAAGTGCCTTCGCGTGCTAAGCTTGATACTCCTGGGCCATTTTAATGACCTTCTGCCTCACCGCCGTGCACTCAGACCAGAGTGAGGCAGGCTGAGCCCCTCCCTCACCCTTAGTCTTGCTCCCTGCTAATCTTTGAGAGACCCCGGCTGGAGCGCAGGCTCCTGGTATGTGTAACCAGGGTCCATATACAGTCCATGTCCGTGGGCTTAGGGAGTGCCTGTCCGCAGATCGCCTGTTCTCTCCTTCCCCAGGTCGAACATCAAGCCAGACAAGGCCAATGCCAACCACCACAGCTTCCAGATGTACACCTTTGACAAGACCACCAACTGCAAAGCCTGCAAAATGTTCCTCAGGTATGTCTTCTGCCTGTCCAACCCTGGGCTCCAGGATACACTGCGTAGCTGTCCTGTGACAGACACCGTGGCACCTGACCACCCACCTTGGTGCCATGTGATGCCTTAAAGAACCAGGAGGATAACGGGGTCAGCAGCCATGGCTGTCGGGGTGTAGGGTCCCCTGCTGGGGACCATGGAGTGAGGGGACAGGTCGGGGTGGTCAGGGAAAGCAGATGCTTTGGGGGCATGAATGGTACAGGGTGGACCATCGTGATGACTGTGGCTGAGTGTGCCTACCTCCCTCCCCCACACAGGGGTACCTTCTATCAGGGATACCTGTGTACCAGATGCGGTGTCGGGGCACACAAGGAGTGCTTGGAGGTGATACCCCCCTGCAAGATGAGTGAGTACTTGGCAGTGCATGGGTTTGGGCCCCACCACCGGTGCTCCAGATTGTGGACCACTTGCATGCATCTGTCTTTTAACTGAGGAGTCACATGAGAGGAACTAAGGCCAAGACAGGAAGATAGTTCACTGGAAGGGATTAGCAGAAGCTATAGCTGGGTGGGGCTCCTCTCCAAAGCTCTGTGTGACTTTCCCTCCATCTCCTACATCTCTGTCCCATATTGGAAGTAAGTTCATGGTTCCCTTAATCCACACCCACACCCTGGGCACAGGAGACTCTCAGCAGGAATGTGGGGCTTCATGGCTATTTTTCAGATGTGGCAGCTTGAAGCTTCAGCAGGGGGAGAGGCTGAGTCTTGCTGGCACCAGGCACAGGAACTAGACCCAAGAGGCTAGAGGCGTGTGATTTGGGAGTGCATTTGGAGTTCTGTAAATGGTGTTCCGTCTCACAGCGACTGGGCTTGAGCACTGTGTCCAAGTGGGGGACAGGAGCACGGGCGTTTTTGTTGTATTTTCCTGTGATGCTAGGGCCAAATCTGCCTCGGATCTAAGGCCATGCTAGGAGAGTTCTCTGCCAACCCCCAAACTTCACAGCTCTGCATAGGTAATGGCACCTGCTCAGTGCCAGGCTCCTCTGTGCTTCACATGGAGGCCCCGTCCTTACCGTTCACTGGGGATGCGCTGGATCGCCACAAGAACCACCACCCAGAGGCCAACTTGCTGAGTCCCAGGGCTAAGCAGAGACTGGAATTTTTTTCTAGTGGGACAGCTTTGTGTCATCCCTCTGCAGTATGGGTCAGCCCTTCTGTGCTTGACAAAGTCCTGGGGTCATTGTCTTGCTATTGAGCACACACCCTGTCACCTTGGTCTCTCTGGGCCAGTAGGTGCCACCTCCAAATCAGCCCCAGAAGTTGTCTTGACAGTGGCATTGACTTGGTCAATGTCGCCCTCTTGTGGCCATGAGCCCCTCATGGAAGGCAACTGCCATAGTTGCTTCCTACTTTGTGTGTGGTTCTAAAAGTTAACAAACATATTGATTAAAATAGAATAATAATATAAAAAAGACAGAAAGTAAATAAGAAGATAGGACCGGGTGTGGTAGTGCACACCTTTGATCCTAGCACTCAGAAGACCTCTACAGGCACACAATCTCTGAGTTTGAAGCCAACCAAAGAGAGACTCTGTTTCAACAAAAGAGAGGAAATGGGGTCAATGAACTTAAACAAAAGCATGGTGGGTGGGTGTGTGTGTGTGTGTGTGTGTGTGTGTGTGTGTGTGTGTGTGTTAGTCAGGTTTCTGTTCCTGCACAAAACATCATGACCAAGAAGCAAGTTGGGGAGGAAAGGGTTAATCAGCTTACACTTCCATATCGCTGTTCATCACCAAAGGAAGTCAGGATTGGAACCTAAGCAGGTCAGGAAGCAGGAGCTGATGCAGAGGCCATGGAGGGATGTCACTTACTGGCTTGCTTCCCTGGCTTGCTCAGCCTGCTTTCTTACAGAACCCAGGTCTACCAGCCCAGGGATGGCATCACCCACAGTGGGCTGAGCCCCCCCCCCCCCCACCTTGATCACTAGTTGAGAAAATGCCTTACAGCTGGATCTCATGGAGGCATTTCCTCAACTGAGGCTCCTTTTTCTGGGATAACTCCAGCTTGTGTCAAGTTGACACAAAACCAGCCAGTACAGTGTGTGTGTGTCTCAGTCGATAGAGTACGTTTAGGAGGTGGAGGCAGGAAGATTGGGATAAAAAACAACCTCGGTTATAGACTGAGTTTAAGGCCAGCCTGGGTTATGTGAGACCCTGTTTCAAGATGAACGAACAAAGCCACAGAAATAACTGAAGGCTGTGTTTCGGTATATTTTAGGTTTCCTTTTCTTTTTCTTTATTTCTTATTTAGAAAATACATTTTTAGAGCCCCCCCCCCATCTTAATGAGTAGATTCTTATTACCTGTAGAAAATGTTTGAAATGTAGAGGAGAAAAGGGAGGGGGAGGAATGACTCATTGTTCGTTTAGGCACCAACAGACACATGGGGCACTTTCTTCTTATATATATTTATTTTTTCTTTTATTGGATATATTTTTTATTTACATTTCAGATGTTATCCTCCTTTTCAGTTTCCCTTCCAGAAACTCCCTATCCCTTCCCCCTCCCCCTGCTTCTATGAGGGTGCCCCCCACACCTCCTCACCCTAGCATTCCCCTACACTGGGGCATTACGCCTTCACAGGACCAACGGCCTCTCCTCCCATTGAGGGCATTTCCTTCTTGTATCAGTGGGGTCCTTCCCATTATCCTCTGTGTCACTGCAACCCCTGGATGGCTCTACACATTATTCCAGAGGGTTGTACCCGTTCTCTTCCCCCTCCCTCCATGGTTCCCTCCGTCCATCCTCTGCTAGGGGATGCTGTTGCTGTCCAGGCTGCTTTCCCTCTGACCTGCTCCAAGGCTAAGCCTTGGTCAGTTTCCCCCTGTGAACTGTGGCAATATTACAACTAAAGCAGATGGACAGTGTGACCCTCATGGGAGCCCAGATGCCTGTAGGAAGATACCAGCCCTTCCTCAGAGCCTTTCCCACCATCATGTGCCAAGGAGTCTGTAAAAATCTCAGACGTTCCAGAGCAATCTTTGCACACCATAGTCGGGGTTACTGAGGTCCCACCAGCCCTGAACTGTGGTTGTCATGACCTTTGTTTTGACCCATGCTGAGGAGGAAGGACCAATGCCTGGGGTCTGTCTTCCCCATGACAGCTGAGTACCCTTGAGTATGTGGAGGGTCTTAGAAGAAGATGGCAACAGGGACCTGTACCTGTACCTCTGTACCACCTACCAGTGGCAGGTATCACCAACAAGGTGTGGAAATTGTCCCGTGAGCCCCAGGCACATCCGGAGATCTTGGCAGTTGCCACCACTCAGAGTTGGCCCAGGGAGCAAAGCCCAGGCTTTTTCACGGATGACTTCCGGGATGTGAGTTCCTCATAGCTCCTTAGAGCTAGAAGTCAGAATCTGCTGTCAAGGTAGCTTTCATAGGTATGAGGCTGGGTCTGTGTGTGTATGATCAGCCTCTGAAGGGAGCCCCTTGCAGCTCAACAGCCCCTCCAGCTTGGGGAATGCACTCTGTGAAGGGCGTCTTTCTGCCAAGCCTTCTACTTTGACCCCGGATCTGCTTCCTTTATAGGTTCGCCTGCAGACGTGGTGAGTGCTCCCAACCCTTTCTATTGCTTGGGACTCTGCCAGCATAGGAACGTGTCTCTGTGCACACTCTCCTGGTGGCTTGATAGCATGTGTCTTAGCAGCTCACCCACCCGGTCTCCCTAGTGCTCTCTGGCTGCAGCTGTACCTCAGTGGCACAGCATGGGCTCAGGTCACTGAAGTCATTATGGAGAATAAGCCGTGTCTCCTGAAAGCTGGAGCGTTCAGCCCTGTTATCCAGCCTTGAAGGGATGCTCACTGGGCCCCACAAGGGCACGGAGACCCCTGTATATATTACAGTACTTAGTTGTGTTGTCCGGGGTGTGTCCAAAACAGAGACTGACATACGTCAGGGAGGCTTCCTTGGCGAAGTGGGAATTAGGGCTGTAGAGTAGGGTTGGGGAGCCCTGGGTGGGGGGTATATGAATGTTGGGAGAGGGAAATACTGTCGCAGATATCTGCTGGAGGCATGGCCCTGCCCTATTGCTTTCTACCTTGACACTGACGTTATGGGGTGGTGCTGATGTGACTGACGCCTTCCCTAACATCTGACCTTCTTCTCACAGGATGCTCCTGGAGCAGGACCAGGTGAGTGTGCTGGGCTCAGCCACTTCTGCAGCCTGTATCCACCCAACGGGCGGGGTCTGTGCATGGTGGTGGCTGCTTAGCAAGCCACTGTTTGCCCTCAGCCTCTCTGGCTGCCCCCCAGGGTTGACTGAGGGACCGCTTTCAGAGAATCTAGGGCTTTCTGTCCACAGCTTCTAGAACTGTCGAGCTTAGCACCAAAACCTGCATAATCAGGATGCCCGGGGGTTACTGCCATTTTCCTGTGCCCCTGGATGCTGCCCAAGATGTTTAAACATTCTTCATGAAACCTGAGCCTCCTCAGAGAAAACTCAAATCCCACCCAGATGTTACTACTATTTGGCCATAGTGACATAGACCAGTCCTGGAAAGACAGTTCAGTGATCTCTTTGAACATTTGGGGTGAGACTGGGGCACAGTGGGACCCCATCTGAGGGTAGCCTCAGATTCTTGGGTGCTCAGCCTATATCTCCATTGCAAACCCAGGCTTGGCTCTCATCCATTCTGTGGGATCTCATCTCTAACATGGTGGGGGCCCTCCATGTTAGATCCAGCTCAGTGGTGAATGGGAGAGACATAAAATCCCATCTAAAACTAAGTGGCTGTTACTGGAATGTTCTGGCATCTGTTTTAATTCAGTAGATGTAGGAGCTATTTGGGAAAGATACAGAAGGGGTGATACAGGCCCTCGTGTCTCTGTGTTGGGGAACAGTTTCACAAAGTGTTCCCCAGGTCAGGAAGGGTTGGTAATTCAGGCAGCTGCTAGCAAGGATGAAGTCACCAGTGAGCCATTTTCTTCTATCTTAGGTCCCAAGATGGTTGCTGTGCAGAATTACCATGGTAACCCAGCCCCTCCTGGGAAGCCTGTGTTGACCTTCCAGACGGGGGACGTGATTGAGCTGCTCCGGGGTGACCCTGATTCTCCTTGGTGGGAGGTGAGTCCTGGGTCCTGGAGTTGAGGTATGGCCTTGCTCCTCTCCCTGCACATCCCCCAAGGCCAAATCAGGGGGCTTGGAATGGTGCCATAGAGTGAGTTGTAGGAGGGGCTGTTTACCGTAGCCTCTGCGACCTTCACTTTGCACGTGAATTCTGTTATATTTCACAGAGGAGATTGTTGCACAGGTGGGGCGCAGCATCCTTCCACCAAGACTCTTGTTTGCCCTGACCTTCCTGCCTCCTTGGACCCTACAGGCCCTCTCCAGATTCTGTCCCAGGGATGATCTGCCCCATCCTCAATGTCCCCTTTCTGGTCAGCAACCCCTCACCATGTTAGGGATTGGTTCCAGGGCCCTGTCTTGTGGGAGGGAGACAAGCACAGGTCTCATAATGTTCTTGGGGAACAGTTTACAGTTCTGAGGGTCTTAAACCTTTAACATCCTCTTTGTTGAGCCCCAGCCTCTAAGGAACCCCGAGACTCCATGGGCAACTTTGAGTACAGAGTTGGGGTAAAGGTTGGTGATATTTGTACTGTCTGGTTCTCTCAAGAGCACCATCATTAACTGAGACCAGACTCCTGAGCCAGGTGCATAACATGAGGGCCAAAGGGTAAGGAAGGATGCTCTGCATCCTGGGTGTCATGATGATACTGAGAGATGCTCTGCATCCTGGTGTCATGATGGTACTGAGAGATGCTCTGCATCCTGGGTGTCATGATGGTACTGAGAGATGCTCTGCATCCCGGTGTCATGATGGTCCTGAGATATGCTCTGCATCCTGGGTGTCATGATGGTACTGAGAGATGCTCTGCATCCCGGTGTCATGATGGTACCGAGAGATGCTCTGCATCCTAGGTATCATGATGGTACTGAGAGATGCTCTGCATCCTGGGTGTCATGATGGTACTGAGAGATGCTCTGCATCCTGGGTGTCATGATGGTACTGAGGGATGCTCTGCATCCCGGTGTCATGATGGTACCGAGAGATGCTCTGCATCCTAGGTATCATGATGGTACTGAGAGATGCTCTGCATCCTGGGTGTCATGATGGTACTGAGAGATGCTCTGCATCCTGGGTGTCATGATGGTACTGAGAGATGCTCTGCATCCTGGTGTCATGATGGTCCTGAGGGATGCTCTGCATCCCGGTGTCATGATGGTCCTGAGGGATGCTCTGCATCCCGGTGTCATGATGGTCCTGAGGGATGCTCTGCATCCTGGGTGTTAGAGTTGCTGTAATGAAACATGCTGACAGAAAGCAACCTGGTGGTGGGGGGAGAGGGTTATTTGGTCACTGGTCCAGGTTATAGTCCATCTTTGCAGGGAAGTCAGGCAGGGATTTGAGGCAACTGTTCACATCATGTCTACAGTCAAGAGCAGAGAGAAGGGTTGCGTCTTTAGTGCCCAGTTCACCTTCCTCACTCACACACAGAACAGAACCCAAACTCAGGAAGTCACACTGCCCTACTCAGGCTGCCTTCTCACCTCAGTCAAGGCACGCAAGACCCAGAGGCAGGGAGGGCAGCCTGTTACACACAGTCCCTCACTTGAGTCTCTCACGCCAGGTCTTCACCTTCCTTACCACTTCTCTGGCTGTTACCTGTCTCTTAGGTAGACTTGTAGAGACACTTGAGCTGTTGTGTTACTTTTCTGTAAAGTGGGGGTGCTCTTGTCTCTCAGCTCCAAGTGGTCAGAGCAGAGACGTGACACTCAGTTCAGGCCTGGGGTTTGTAACCCTCATGGCTCCTCGTTGCTTATTTCTCCAGGGGCGGCTGGTTCAAACCCGGAAGTCAGGGTATTTTCCCAGCTCATCTGTGAAGCCCTGCCCAGTGGACGGAAGGGTGAGTCTTTTCCCTGATGCTTCTAGATCACAGGGTCCAAGATGCAGAGAGCTAGGGCCAGCCTAGGGGTAGACAGAGGTGCAGTTGTCTGTTGAAGGTTTGGGGGCTGCGGATGGTCAACTTATGGGTTTTTCAGTCAGTGTCCCATTGCTGCAAAGAGACACCGTGACCAAGGAGACATATGTATTGAATTGGGGCTTGCTTACAGTTTCGGACGGTTCACCTGTAATCATGGTGAAGCATGTTGGGAGCATAGCAGTGTGCATGGCACTAGGGTGGTCCTGACCTGTGGACAGCAGACAGAAACACTGGGTGTCATATGGCCTTTTTGAAGCCACCCTGAGTGACATACTTCCTCATCCTTCTAATCCTTTCTAACAGTTTCAGCCCCTGATGAGCAAGCATTCAAATCAATGAGCTGGGGAGTCCACTGTGGGCGCTAATGTAGAACCACTGCCCTTCCCTGTGGCTGACGCTCCCTGCACACCTCAGGCTGTCAGAGCCCAGGGAGGAGGGAACTTTCCAAACACAAGGCCCAAAAGCTGGAAATTGCCTTGTTTGGAATGGAGGCTAAGTGGCCTCTTCCCTCTGAGTCTGTCCTGGCTCTGGTGTCAAAGGCAGCCCAGGGTTGTCCCATAGAAACCTTGACACCTGTTCCCCCAAGGACAGCTAAAAGTAAGTGACTTCTCCCTGAAAGTAATGAAACAAGAGGTGTCCCTGCTCACCCACCAGATCATGTGCTGCTTGAAGGAACATTTTAAATGCTCAGAGCTCTCTCACAACAGAGGAGGATGGGGCTCATGGAGGGCATAGTACCTCCTGAGTGTGGCCACCTCATGCCCACTGTTGGGCATTTCCTGTGGCCTCCAGCCTGTTCCTTTCAGGAACTTTGTTCCTGTTGGTGGCTCCTCACTCATTCATACCTTCAGTGAAAACCGGACATTCTGTCAACCCTCCTGAGCATCAGCTCACAGGAAGTCCTGCCGGTACTAGGATGTCTCAGCTCAAGGGTGCTGGGCTTCTGCATGGAGTTCTGGCTTCCTATAGACTGCTGGTCCCAGGATTCACTTTCTGATGAGCTCCTTTCTCTCTCACATGTCCCCTGAGGACGTTAATATATCTGTGTTCTGTTCCCAGCCTCCTATTGGCCGCCCACCATCCCGGGAGATTGATTACACTGCATACCCGTGGTAAGTGGATTGTGGGTGACAGTGTTGGGCATCCAGTGACCCCTGCATCATCGGGATGACTCTCTAAGTCCATGAGCTGGCTTGGGATAGAGGGGAATTGAGCCCTACCTTGGCTATTTCCCTGTCTCTAAAACAGATCAGCAGGCTCCTATATGTGTGGCAATGAGCTCTTTTCTATGCAGGATTCACCGTGCTTCATCATGGAAGTTATAGAATATGATGTATTTAGGGTCTAGTTTGTAGTCATGCCTTTGATGAGAAGAGGCACTGGGTTACATGGAAGGGTGAAAGTGGGTGTTTTGGGTACAGTCACAGATCATGAGTCTTGGGCTGATTCTGTTGAATCTGTCCCTGATGGGCCCAGTGCCCAGAAGAATTTGTCCTCAAAGTCATTTAGCCCCATGGGCAGCGTACGTACCTCTAAACCAAAGGGACTCATTCCCCAGTTCAGGCCAGTATCCCTAACCTCATAACAGTGTTTACAGATTTCCAAGTTCTTGCCCCTCTTAGCACCTCAGTGTCTGTCCCTCATATCTCTCTAGGTCCTACTGGGCCTGCTGTGGACATGCCTACCCTGTCTTCATACTGAAGACTAAGCACATGGTGTCACGGCAGGAATGTGGGGGTTGCTTTGCTGAGGGGACCAACCTTACCACCTCATTATCCACTATCTATCTATTTATTTATTTATTTGTGGTGGGAAAGGCCTGCTTTTGCTCAGTTCTCATTCAGCATGGATGCTGACCTCTTCCAGAGTGTCTCTCCCAAAATGCCCCTATTGTTACTTCTTCTCGAGTAGTGTAAAGAATTTAGGAAATGGGGGTCTGGTAGAAGTATGTGATCTGAATAGCACCCCCACCTGGCTTGGCACTCTCCCCTGGGACGTCTTTACCGGATACCCTTGCATGCTTGTCTCGAGGTGCTGGTCCCCACGTTGTGCCCTGCTTATCAGGACATGGCCACCCACCTCCCATCAGTTACCTGTCTACTCACCTCAAAGGTTCAGACAAGGAGCAAAGCCCGAGGCAGGTCACACACATAGGGCACCACTCCTAGCACAGTGTCTCAGCTCTGGTTTCCTGACCCCCAGGTTTGCTGGCAACATGGAACGGCAGCAGACAGACAATCTGCTCAAGTCTCACGCCAGTGGGACCTACCTCATCAGAGAGCGTCCAGCAGAGGCAGAGCGCTTTGCCATCAGCGTCAAGTGAGCCACAGCCCCAGACTCAGGAGTGTCCCTCCTGAACCTGCTAGTGAGAGAATGGAGTGGTCTTCTCTCTGATGCCCAAGCTAGAAATCTCAGACAAGATGGAGGCAGAGGGCACAGGCATCAGGTCTTCTCACGATGCTGGGTACAGCCTGGAAGTCCAGGGCTCCATGGCCAGACCACCTAGCTAAGGGCTGGGTTGTGCATTTTCAGAGACAGGTGGGCGGGTGGGACACTGGGAAGTGCCTTCAGGGATGTACTGCCAGGCAAGATGTGCCCATCACACTGCTTTGTGGCATCTAGGGACTCTCAGAGACCTTCAGCAGTGCCTACTGCAGCCTTATAGCTTGGGTTACAGATCCTTGGTCTGGGCATCTTTCCTTAGATAAAAAACACGACCCAGCAGTTTGTTTTCCTCAGCCCAGGACACCCATGGGCGTTTGATTTGCTATGATTCAGGTGGCTTCCACCTCCTAGGAGAGGCCACAGTGCCTTGTGTCTGCCCAGCCTTTAGGCCACCGTGGTGTGGATACTATTGGTCTGGCGGACAGCACATGTTAAAGCCACGTGAACCCAGGTAGGTGCCTACAGTGGCCCTGTGGAGTGACACTTGATGACCTATTAGTTCAGTGTTTCCTTTATCCAATTTTAGGGTATTGATCCAACCTTGCATTCTTAGAATATCTCCCCACCCCTCAGCACTGTTCAGTCCTTGTTACATGTTTGGGTCACGTGCAGACATATTTAGGGAGACAGGTTCTCTTGCTTCACTGACTGGGTTCCTACATCCACAGGCATCAGGACACTGGCTTGAGATTTCTGTGTGACGTCTTTAACCTTGGCATTGCCCCACATGGACTGGGCTGTCGTTTGGGGGAGCCTCTCTAGGTTGGGTACACTTGAACTAAAGTTGGTGGTGGGTGTGCAGGGCCAGCTGGCTCTGGGACCTGGTGGATTCATGCTCCATTCTTCTGGATCTGCCTAGAGAGGGTTAGGGACTGAGGTCAAGGCTGGTAGTGGGGACTATAGGGTATGGACTTAAAGCAGGCAGGGAGAGCTATGGAGATCTGGCCATTTAGCTGGTTTAGGTTGGATCTTTGCTGAAGCAGATCTGGAATAAGCCTGGGGCTGTGTGTCTGTCCAGGTTCAATGATGAGGTGAAACACATCAAGGTGGTGGAGAAAGACAGCTGGATTCATATCACGGAAGCTAAGAAGTTCGAGAGCCTCCTGGTATGTGTGCCTGTAACTCTCACTGCCCCAGACGCTGGCCACAGAGGCTCCGTGGCTCTCTACCCTCTGCCCCCAATGATCCATTCTCTGCCTCAGACTGTGGGGCAGAATCTACAGACATTTGATAGGCTACCTGGGGACACTTGGAGTCATGTCATACTGGAGTTGGGTCACTCCAAAAACTTCCCTAGCTCACACGAGAGAGCAGAAACCAAGGCCTACTAAGCCTTCTCACCTCAGACATGAGACTACTAGTTGCCTTGGGCTGAGCCTCTCCCTGCATCCTCGGGGTCAGCCCCACCAGAATGCAGTTAAAGGCATACTATTCCTTAAAGTGACGCTAAAATGTTTGTTTTTGACCTCCACCATTCTTTTTTGGTACTAGCAAAGAGCCCAGGGCCTTACACATACTAACAATTGCCCTGCCACTGGGCCCAACCTCAACCCCAACCCTTTTTTGTTGTTGTTGTTTTTGGAGACAGACAGCATGGATGTAGTTCTGGCAGGTCTGAAACTGCCTGTGTAGTTCTTGGTCTGCCTCTGCCTTCCTAGCTGCTGGAATTAAAGGCGTGTGCCTGACCTCACATTTCTTTTAGTCACAAACCTTGCTCCCCTGGCAAATTTCCTTTCCTCTCTGTGACCCACAGGAAAACACAGGCAAACAAAATGCCCGAAATCCTCTTCACAGCCCAGAGCCAACCCGTGAGGCTGTAGGTGCCTCTTGGGGCAGCCAGGCCGTGGTTCATGGAGCTCTCACAAAGTGATAGCACACCACTGCCCAGTCCTCTCCGTGACATTTGCCTCATGGCATTCTGCTTTGCGATGTGCCTCACCCCAGCATGGCCGGCACTGTAGTTGGCAGCTTGTTCTTCAACTTTGGCATTCTTTCCAGAGCATTCTTTCAGATATATTTGGGAACCCTGTACCTGACGGAAAGGTTTTTTGAGGCACCAGCCATCCTAGTTGGGCTTGGCTAGAGTGAAATTGAGGGGGTCTTGGTCCCCATGTCTTGAACCCAGAGTGGGAGGGCTCCTGAGTCTTTAGCAGTTGGTGAGTTTGCGCCCCCTGCAGGAGCTGGTGGAGTACTACCAGTGCCACTCACTCAAGGAAAGCTTCAAGCAGCTGGACACTACACTCAAGTTCCCCTACAAGTCTCGGGAGCGTGCCACCAGCAGGGCCTCAAGCCGGTCCCCAGGTAATGCCTGTGTCCGTGTCCAGGGGTATCTATGTAGGCCACGTCCAGGGCCAAGATCTCCCTGTCCACTTGGGTCAAGAGTCATTGCTGGACCCGTAAGCATAGGCTAGGCCCTCCCTATCTGTTGGTGGCCCCGACTCACGCCCCTCCCCATGTCATGTAGCAGATGGGATCCACACTGCTACTCTGGCTCTTGGCTCCTGCCTAGAGTTGACAGTAGCAGGGCAGGGTCTGAGAACAGATCCCTCCATGGGTGCCCTGGGTGCTGGGGTGTTCAAGGCAGCTCTCTGCCTGGGGGGAGGAGTGGGGGTTCCAAGCCTAAGACAGGGATGCAGCCTGGACCTTCATGCAGAGATAGGCCCAGATGATTTGGCTTTTAGTTCCAGGCTCTTTCTCCTGAGTCACCCATGACTCTAGTCTATCGGGACCTGTAGAGCTTCCTTTCCACACCTCAGACAGCACAGGGTTGCCAGCTTCTGTGACCGTTGGCCCATTGTCCTTTTAAGTCCTATGTGTAGACCAAGCAGTGGCAAGCTTAGCTGTGCCGATGATAGGCCCTGCCCTCCCCAGCATCCTCCAGAGGTAGAGCCTGGTACCCCCTCGGCTCCTTGGCTCCCGCCCTGTCTTATGCTCTCTCTTGCCTCTTTGCAGCTTCCTGTGCTTCCTACAACTTTTCTTTTCTCAGTCCTCAGGGCCTCAGCTTTGCCCCCCAGGGCCCCTCTGCTCCTTTCTGGTCAGGTACCTCTACGGCTCAGAGCCCAGCCTGATGGGTCCCCCTGACCGTGCAGCCTGGTGCTGGGGGGTGGGAGGTGGCTGGGAATCGTGCTGAGGCTGCTGCACATGAGGACACATTGGGCAGGGCTCTTCCCTGGTCACACTGGTGGATACTTCCCTGCCTCCCCAGCTGTCATCCTTCACGGCCACGGAGAGCTTTGCCTCTGGTTTGGGAGATGGGGACAGGAAGGGCAGAGCCGGTAACTACTCCGTAGCCACAAGAGCTGCCATGGGAACAGGGTTTCAGACCTGATCTGATGTGTTTTCTGCTGCCAGAGCCAAAGCCTTTCTGTTGGAGACCGTGTCCCCTCACTACCGTTGTCACCTGTCCCCAGAACTCCTGGGTTCTGGGCTGAACCAGCTCACTGGGTTTCCAGTCTAGTTTGGGGATCTGGGTTGGGGATGGTCGAGGCGTAGGTGCCTGCTCTGTTCACCAGTGGAATGCTCATTGCATGTGATAGCGGCCCAGCATTGGTGGCGATAGCTCAACTCCCCTTTAAGTGCATGGATAGAATTAAGTGTCATATGCCCAGATGTGGCGGGCCCTCAGCTGGAGGCTAGTGTCCCTCCAGAGACCTTCCCTAGCTGTGGACACAAAGCCATGCTCTAGGGACCAGGGAAGGGACCCAGCTCAGTCTGAGGGCCTCTGCAGTTCTTGAAGGGCTCGCCCTGTCTGCTACAGTGTTCACGCCGCGGGTCGTCGGCACAGCTGTGGCCAGGTACAACTTTGCTGCACGAGACATGCGGGAGCTGTCGCTTCGGGAAGGTGATGTGGTGAAGATCTATAGCCGAATCGGTGGGGACCAGGGCTGGTGGAAAGGCGAGACGAATGGACGGGTGAGTAGCTTGCCTGGTTTGAGGGCTTTGTGCAGAGGCCCAGAGCTGGCCTTACTGAGAGGTCAAGAATGAGGGCGGGGAACCCAGTTTCTTACTGTGATCCGAGCTACACCGGTCAGGTCTCCGTGCTGCCCCACAGACCCCTTTCCTCTGCCACGCAGCTGGGGCTGTAATCCAGTTACTTGCTTAGCGCCCCCACCAGGTCCATAGCACGGTCTGGAAATGGCTGACTTGAGCTTTTGTGAGAAGCTCTTGATACAACCTGCTGTCATCTCTGGCTTTACTGCTGAGTCTGTCTGGTGACAGAGGTGACAGCGTCTTTCCTTGAACAGGTGCTTTGCTACACCATCCCCCACCCCCACCCTTTCCTGTTATGCTGACCTTTCTTTTTCCTTGAACTTAAACTGGGTTTCCTATAACCAGTTGGAAGTTTTAAACTGACTCTAAGGTGGCAATCTCTGCCCTTTAGTAGGATTTGTAGTCAATTTATATTTAGTATAAAATTTGGGCTATTCCATTGTAAGTTTAACATTTTGCTGTTCACTGTTGGTCAGTTCCTCTCCTTTCCGGGTAACTTTTAGGTTAACCAGTATTTTTTCTACTTCACTTCCCCTCCTCATGATTGGTTTGTTAGTTCTTTGCCCTTTTATCGTGTGTTATTCTGGAGGTTACACATGCACTTTGACTATTCAGAGTCCTTTTAGGGAGTATATTTTACTACTGAGACAGTGTGAGGACAATACAGCCTTGAATTATAGATTTACTTTCCTCCCAGTTTTCGTGTGGGAGTTGCCATTGTCTTCTCTGTCTTTTATCATTTGCGAGTAATCGCCCACATGATCTCTTTTTACTCCTTGACATTTCCTGCTGTTTCCTCTTGACGAACAGTTATCTAATCTGTAGAGTATCTTCACGTCCCATCAGTTTTTGTCAATTACATTTCTTCTAGCTGCTGTTTACTGGGTACATGGACTGCTGGCCATGACCAGCATCCTAGTTGGAGTACTCCTCAGTTTCTCTCCGTCATGCGTGACTTGTAACGTTTCATGAAGAGGAGACACGTGTTTTTAATCCCAGCATCAGGGTTGCTGTTTCTTCACATTTAGACAGAGACCATAACTGTCGAAACACAGGAGGATGTCATTCATTAGTGCTAGAACATCTGTTCCATTTCATCCTGTTGCTGTGACAAACCACTCTGACCAAAAGCAACTGAGAGGAGCAAGTGGCTTATTTTATTTACAGGTCTAGGTCATAGTTGCCATTGATGGAAGTCAGGGCAGGAACTGGGAAGCAGGCGCCGTGGATCACCTGCCTAGGAGATGGTGCTGCCCACACCATGCTGGATCCTCTTCCCACAGACCTGTCAGTCTGATCTGAGCGATCCCTTAATCCAGGGCTAGGTTGTATCAGGAGACGTGAGAAGATATGATTTCCTCAGTAGGATCTGTCTGACACTTTCTCATTGGCATATCATAAGCTACATTCCTCAGTCTCTCTTCAAGGCTTGGTGAGGCCCGGTTGAGATCTCTGGTGTTCAGGAGGGGTCTCATCTCCCAAGCCCATCCTGGCCCTGCCCTGGCACATACTCCCTTGTCATGTGTACACACATGCAGACACATGTATCCCTGCCATCTCTTTCAGATCGGTTGGTTTCCTTCGACGTATGTGGAAGAGGAAGGCATTCAGTGAGGACGATACCTGCACAGAACCCATGGATGTCCTTGGGAGTCTCCCCAGCTCTGAAGTCCACCTCTGGCTTCTCCATAGCTCCGGAAACTGCCTGCTAAGCCTGCAGCTGTATGGCCCATAGGGATGGGGAGGTTGTTCCACCATCACTTGCCCTAGGTGGCCTGTCCCTGGTACATTCCTTGTACATAGAGGAAATCTGTGCTGGCCACACCCAGAGCACCAGCGAGAGGGAGCTCAGGCAATATGGCCAAGCATGTGTGAATGACAGCAAAGGTCAGAAGCCACTGTCTGCCTCTCTGGTTTAGATGGTTATTCAGGAGCCTAGAACTCAACTCATGGTGTGTGCCAGGTGTGTGCTGGGGAGGGCTGGGGACAGCAGGGGGTCCCTTGGAGCTCATCTGCTGCCCCACACTGATCTGCCTGTCTTTTCTGCTGCTCTCTAGAGTATGGGTCGGGTCTTGGGAGGCAGGCAGGACCAGAGCCAAGCTGTGCTGTGGCACACAGTAGGCCCAGCTGGGAGAGAAAGCTTGCGCAGGGGCCACTGGATCAAGCGAGCTCTGGAGCTTTCCCTGGCTGCCTCCCTTCCTAACACATCAGGGTCCTGCTGAGTGCTAACCAGGCAGGCCCCTCCCCCACGAGGGGCCTTTGGAACGATGACATTGCTGACTCGCCCCCATGTCCAAACAGTGGTACTGCTCTTCGCTTGTTGAAGCCCCTTTCCCGAACCAGGGAACAGGTCTTCTCTGCCCTGCTGCCAGGGGACACATCTGTGAACCCCAAAGGGCAGGGTAGAAAACCTGGTTTCTCTCCCCACTCACTGCTTCTTTTCTCTCCAGGAGGCACTCTTGAGTTTTCTGCATTCCAAACCATGGTCACTAGGAGTCTGCTGGCCTTTGCACTAGGTGTTGGTTCTAGCCCTTGACAAGTATCCCCACAAGGGCTTCTGCAGCTCACACACTGGGCCTGTGGTCAGCTCAAAATAAGTGCTCTTGGGTGTGTCTGCCCTTTCAGTTCCTTCTCCTGGTGCTTTCTGCCCTTTGACCTCTGGCTTGCTGGGCCAGCCCCTAGTTTCTTCCCATGGAGTTCTGTGTCAAAGCTTAGGTGAAGACAGACTCTTGGGGCCCTTTCTCCCATCACCTCGCTGTCCATTCCTGGGTGAGTAAGGAACCAAGGCTAGGGACACTGTCTCCACTGGAGTGGGACAATGCACTACCTTGTACCTGGGGACACTTTCCAGAGTTGGCCTCATGTCCTGCAGCTTGGTGTCCACATACAACATGCTGGGATGTTAGGAGATGGGGATCAGCAGGAAGTGAGACACCTTGGAAAACCCCAGCTATGAGAAACTGGGAGCCAAGGGTTTGCCTTGGAGAGAGTCACTTTAGCCCCTTCTGCAGGAACCACGAATGCGCCCTGGAGACACCCTCTGCTTTAGGTTTTGTTCTGTTTGTTTGTTTCTCTGTTGTTGTAGCTTTTTTTGTTTTTTTGTTTTCCTTTTAGGCTTTGTTCTGCCTGTTCCTATTTTAGAAGGGGAAAGTTGTAATTATTTCATCTAAATCTCCCATTATATATCTGTGAATAAGAGATTTTATAATAGCAAAAGGACGTCTATTTTAGCTTGTCATGATTACTCTGGAGCCCCGTTCTTGTGAATGTTTTGTGTTTGTTTTGACATGTGTGTCTGGTTTGTTTATTTTTGTTGTTGTTGTTTTTGAGCTGCACTGGAGCAGGGTGCTGGGCAGGCTGGAGCATGGGCACCTCTGCAGGAGACTGGACACCATCTAAGGACTGGGGGCCTGAGATCAGCTGTGAACATTTGCAGTAAAACGCATACAACGCATGCGAGTCAGGGATGTGGGGTTCCCACAGCCAGCAGCACCCCCTCATGGAACAACTGTACATTTGCCAATGGGTTTTCCCCACGAGACTACGGTTTTTACTACAAATAAACCTATGTTCTATTCTGCAGCAGTGGTTAACCTGTGTCTGGGAGGGAGCAGCTGACGTCCTAAGTCTGTCAGGGTTTGTCCTACTCAAAGCCTGGCCGGCGGTCACCTCCGCCTGGCCGGCACAGCGTCCAGCAGGGTTCTCCAGGCAAGCAGCCTTAGAGCAAGAGCCACCATGTTCAGAGATTAAACAACAAACAAACCTAGCCCTTTCTCCTCTAGGATGAGACCTGTGTCATTTGATGAAGAAAAGCTAACTCATCAACTGTTGGTCGTCCTCACCCCCCTACAGAAAAGACCCCATGCCTCAGGACCCCAGGCTCCCCTCCCAGTCTCCTGTCCATAACCCACACTTCCCCAACCACCCTTGGCACAGGCACACTTCCTGGGTCCCTGCGAATGTTGGGAGACTAGGAGGCGCCTGACTTGTGTTGAGTCTTGTTACAAATGTGGCCTGTGGCTGTGGTTGTACCACTGAGGATAAAGGAACCCACGCTGTCCCATCTCAGCCATGGTACTCTGTGTGTCACGGACTATGATCATGTGTACTTCCTATGTGCTCAGGCCAAAGACAGATGATTTGTCCATCCATCTTTATCGAGTTCACACGGTGTGGCAGTCACCCTGTGGATGGTCACATGTTCTCACCGGCCTGCGATGCCTTCAGCCATTGTAACCAGGGTCTAGAGGGCAGAGGGACCCTGGGTGCCTCAGTCATCCACCAGCCAGCTCCTGCTGACTAGATCTAGACCTTGCTACCCTCGCCTCTTCTGCATCTCTTCTGCCTTGGTGGCCTAAGTTACCACCATGTGGGCAGTGTGTGGAGGAAGTGCCTCCTTCCACGCGGCAGCCCTTTCTGGGATATTCCTGGGTCCTAGGCTGTCTCTCTTGGCCATGGTGCAAGGATCTGGTTCCCAGTGGGCTCTGCAGCTTTCTCTCCTCAGGTGGTCTTCATCACCTGCACTGTGAGGAAAATATAAGACCAGAAGGTATGGGCCCAGAAGCCTAACTTTTTGTGGTCCCAGGCCTCATGGTCAAGGCCAACTGGTGGTTTTTCTGAAGACTCCCTCCTTGACTAGCAGTGGGAGCCTCTTGCTGTGACCTCCGGTGGCCTTTTCCTTGGCACACACATTTCCTCCTCGTGAGGACCCTAGGATTGGATTAGGACTCAGTAAGGATCCTTGTTAACTTATAAGACCCCTGATTCTGACTCTCCCTGGAAACCCAGAGGTGCCCTAGGTAGTGAAGCTCATGAGCTTTGGTTGGCCAGTTCATCACCAGCCCTGTCCACATCACAGCTATTGAGTGTGGAGGTTTTCTGGTTACCTGTAGGAGAAAAGGCAGGCACATCCCAGTGGCTAGCCTAGTTGGCACACGGTGCTCCTGAAGTCAGAACACTGAATTCTGATGTGGCATGAGCAGCCAGTAGCTGACCTGTGGACCAATCTGCACACTCCATGTCTCTTTTAATATACTTCTTCTGCATAGAGAGCCCAGGTCAAGTGCTCAGTATGCAGTCGAGGTAATGTGCTAACCAGTCAGAGTTGATAGACTTTCCACTCTGTTGGTCACATGCAATAAAGCAAACACTGTTCCCTGAAACCATCTATGGAGAGGTTTATCTCTGCTGTTGCTGTCCCGTGGGCTACTGCTGTCCTGTCAGGAAGTTGCCCACTGTATTTTCACTGGATGATGTACCCTCTAGGCTGTCAGAGCCCAACCTCCCCATGATGAATAGTTCTGTCAGTCTGACACAAGCCACAGCCCTTCTGAAAGTGGGAAAGTCTGTGTTGTGTTTTCTTGATCCATGATTGCTGTGGACCAACCTGGCTCACTGTGGGTGGCTCCATCCTGACTGCAGTGTGAACAAACCATTAGGCAGCACTCCTCCACAGTCCCTATCAGTTCCTGCCTTGAGGTTCCTGCTCTATTTGAGTTCCTACCCTGACTTCCCTCAGTGAGGGACTGTGCTGAAATAAACCCTTTCCTCCCTAAATTGCTTCTGTCTTTCAAGGTGTTTTATCACAGCAGTACTTCAAAGACCAGCTTCAACATTGCAGGGCGAACTGAGGAGGTGGTGGGCGTGGAGATGACATTCAGCAGACTTTTCTCTGAGAGAATAAAGCTTGACTCACTGGGACCAGCAAGTACTTCCTTGAGGCTGGCAGAGAAAAAAAAGGAGGGAGGAATTTCTCTCTCTCTCTCTCTCTCTCTCTCTCTCTCTCTCTCTCTCTCTCACACACACACACACACACACACACATACACACACACACACACACACACACACACACACACACACGGTGGATGAAGCAAGGCTCCAATGAGCAAGCTCTAACAACTTCACACATATATACTATACACATGTGTACAAACAATGTATACATACCCATGCATACGTTTGGTGGATTAAAAAATGAAATCCTATCGGGAAGCTGAGGGCAGAAAGGGATATAAGAAACTAATAGTCACCTTGATCACTAGCCCAGCTTTAGAGAGGCGTGCCAATTGACACTAGTCAGGGTACCATTGTTCTTGTTCCCTGACCTTTAAAAGCATCCCTTGTTCAATAATCATTTGCTCCCTAAGGTTTTCTATGTCAAAGCCATTAGCGGAAACACTTTAACCTAACTTCACTAACAACTTATTCCTTTAAAACCTCTCTAAAGGTGGTGGTCACTGCTAACAGTTTACATCTCTAAGTTCTTTCTGAGTGTGGTGGATGCATCATTAATCTGTTGCACCAGCAATGCTGGAAAAAGATCAGCCACTACCCTAACTTTCTAAAACTAAATCAGGAATTCTGTAAAATCTTTAATTCATATAAACAATATTTTATGAAAATTTATCTTTGCTTTCCGTTTCCACCTATACCTGGAGCTAACCCTGTGCCAGAGCTCTCTGTACCCAGACCCTGCTGGGAGAGAGCTGGTCCCTGAGAAGTGCTGACACATCTGAGAGCACAGGTGAGACCACCACTTCTGCTCTAAGGGACCTGCCTGGAGCCTTCAGGACACAGGAATTGAGAAGCACTGTAGGACAGGATACTTCCAGTTTCTGTCTATGCCCTGTGCTGACCCTGTGCCACAGCACTCTGTACCCAGACACTGCTGGGGGAGAGCTGGCCCCTACAGGTTTACAGGAGGGTCAAGCCACTGTCAGAATCAGCAAGACCAGCTAATACCAGAGATAAGTAGATGGCAAGAGACAAGTCTAAGAACCTAAGCAACAGAAACCTAGGCCACTTGACATCATCAGAACCCAGTTTCCCTACCACAGCAAGTCCTGGACACCCCAACACACGGGAGAAGCAATTTAAAATAACAACTTATGATGATGTTACAGGACTTTAAGAAGGTCATAAATAACTCCCTTATAGAAATACAGGGCAATACAGGTAAACAGGTAAAAGCCTTTGAAGAGGAAACACAAAAATCAACCAAACAGGTGAAGAAATTGAACAAAACCAACCAGAATCTAAGAATGGAAATAGAAACAATTAAGAAATCACAAAGGGAGACAACCCTAGAGATAGAAAACCTAGGAAAGAAATCACGAATCATAGACACAAGCATCACCAACAGAATATAAGAGAAGAAAGAATCTCAGGGGCAGAAGATACCATAGAAAATATTGACAACAGTCAAAGAAAAGGCAAAATGCAAAAAGATCTTGACCCAAAACATCCAGGAAATCCAGAACACAATGAGAAGATCAAACCTGAGAATAATAGGTATAAAAGAGAGTGGAAGATTCTCAACTTTAAGGGCCAGTAAATATCTTCAACAACATTATAAAGAAAACTTCCCTAACCTAAAGAAAGAGATGACTATAAACATAAAAGAAGCCTATAGAACTCCAAATAGATTGGACCAGAAAAGAAATTCTTCCCAGTATATAATAGTCAAAACACCAATGCACAAAATAAAGAAAGAATATTAAAAGCAGTAAGGGAAAAAGGTCAAGTAATCTATAAAGGCAGACCTATCAGAATTACACCAAACTTCTCAACAGAGTCTATGAAAATCAGATGATCCTGGGTCGATGACATACAGACCTTAAGAGAACACAAAGCCCAGGCTTCTATACTCAGAAAAATTCTCAGTTACTATAGATGGAGAAACCAAGATATTCCATGACAAAAACAAATTTATACAACATCATTTCACAAATCCAACCCTACATTTAATAGATAGAAAACTCCAACACAAGGAGGACAACTACACCCTAGAAAAAAGTAAGAAAGTAATCTTTCAACTAACCGCAAAGAAGACAGCCAAATAAACATAATTCCACCTTTAACAACAAAAGTACCAGAAAACAATAATCATTAGTCCCTAATATCTCTCAACATCAATGGATTCAATTATCCAAGAAAAAGATGCAGACTAACAGACTGGATGTATAAACAAGACCCAGCATTTTGCTGCATACAGGAAACACACCTCAGTGACAAACACAAACACTACCGCAGAGTAAAAGCTAGAAAACAATTTTGTAAGCAAATGGACCCAAGAAACAAGCTGGAGTAGCCATTCTAATATTGAATAAAATTGATTTTCAAACAAAAGTTATCAAGAAAGATAAAGAAGGACACTTCATACTCCTCAAAGGAAAAATATACCAAGATGAAACCACAATTCGGAACATCTATACTTTAAATGCAAGGGCACCTACGTTCATAAAAGAAACCTTACTAAAGCTCAAAGCACACAATAATAGTGGGAGACTTCAACACCCCATTATCATCAATGGACAGATCATGGAAACAGAAACTAAACAGAGACACAGAGAACCTAACAGAAATAATAAACCAAATGGATTTAACAGATATCTACAGAGCATTTCATCCTAAAACAAAAAAATACACCTTCTTCTCAGCACCTCAGTACCTTCTCCAAAATTGACCATATAATCAGTCACAAACAGGTCTCAACAGATACATGAAGATTGAAATAATCCCATGCATCCTGTCAGATCACCATGGACTTAGACTGATCTTCAATAATAACAAAAACAACAGAAAGTCCCCATACACATAAATGATGAACAATGCTCTACTCAGTGATAACTTGGTCATGGAAGAAATTAAAGACTTTTTAGAATTTAATGAAGATGAAGACACTACACACCCAAACTTATGGGACAAAATGAAAGCAGTGTTAAGAGAAAAACTCTCTTAGTGCCTCCAAAAAGAAACTGGAGAGAGCATACACTACCAGCTTGACAATACACATAAAAACTCTAGAACAAAAAGAAGCAAATGCACCCAAGAGGAGTAGAGAGCAGGAAATAATCAAACTCAGGGCTGAAATCAACCAAGTATAAACCAAATATACAAAGAATCAACAAAACCAGGAGCTGGTTCTTTGGGAAAATCAACAAGATAGTTAAACCCTTAACCAGACTAACCAGAGGGCACAGTATCCAAATTAACAAAATTAGAAATAAAAGGGAGGCATAATAGAAACTGAGGAAATTCAAGAAATTATCAGATCCTACTACAAAAGCCTATATTCAACAAAACTGGAAAATTTGGAGGAAATAGACAATTTTCTAGACAGATACCAGATACCAAAGTTAATCAGATAAACCATCTAAACAGTCCCATAACCCCTAAAGAAATAGAAGTAGTCATCAAAAGTCTCCCAACCAAAAAAACCAAAAAAACAAAACAAACAAACAAACAAAAAAAAAAAAAAGGACAGATCTTCACAGAAACTTCACAAAAGACCTAATGCCAATACTCTCCAAACTATTCCACAAAATAGAAACAGAAGAAACACTACCCAATTTCTTCTATGAAGCCACAATTACACACACTTATACCTAAACCCAACAAAGACCCAACAAAGAAAGAAAACTTTGAATCAATTTTCCTTATGAATATCTATGCAAAAATACTCAATAAAATTCTTGCAAACAAAATCCAAGAACACATCAAAATAATCATCTATCATGATCAAATATGCCTCATCCCAGGGATGCAGGAATGGTTTGATATATGGAAATCCATCAATGCAATCCACTATATAAAGAAATAAAACAAAACAAAAAAAAAAACCCACATGATCATCTCATTAGATGCTGAGAAAGCATTTGACAAAATTTATAGTAAAAGTGATATACAGCAAGCCAGTAGCCAACATCAAACTGAATGGAGAGAAACTTGAAGTAATTCCATTGAAACCAGGGACTAAATAAGGATGCCCACTCTCTCCCTACATATTCAATATAGTACTTAAAGTCCTAGCCAGAGCAATTAGACAACAAAAGGAGGTCAAAGGGATACAAATTGGAAAGGAAAAAGTCAAAATATCATTATTTGCAGATGACATTAGTATACTTAAGTGACCCCAAAAATTCCATCAGAGAATTCCTATAGCTGATTAAAAAAAAAAAAAAAAAAAAAAACTTCAGCAAAGTGGCTGGATATAAAATTAACTCAAACAAATCAGTAGCCTTCCTCTACTCAAAGGATAAACAGGCTGAGAAAGAAAGTAGGGAAATGATACTCTTCACAATAATCACAAATAATATAAAATACCTTAGTGTGACCCTAACCAAGCAAGTGAAAAATCTATATGACAAGAACTTCGAGTCTCTGAAGAAAGAAATAGAAAATCTCAGAAGATGAAAAGATCTCAGAAGATGCTCATGGATCGGCAAGATTAATATAATAAAAATGGCCATCTTGCTGAAAGCAATCTACAGATTCAATGCAGTCCCCATCAAAATTCCAACTCTATTCTCACAGAGTTAGAAAAATTAATTTGCAAATTCATTTGGAATAACAAAAAACCCAGAATACTGAATACTATTTTCAACAATAAAAGAACTTTTGGGGAATCACCATCCCTGACCTCATGATGTATTACAGATCAATTGTGATTTAAAAACAAACCAGCAAACAAACAAACTGCATGGTGTTGGTACAGAGACAGGCAGGTAGATCAATGGAATAGAATTGGAGACCCAGAGATGAACCCACACACCTACCGTCACTTGATCTTTGACAAAGGAGCTAAAATCATCCAGTAGAAAAAAGATAGCATTTTCAACAAATGGTGATGGTTCAACTGGCAGTCAGCATGTAGAAGAACACAAATTGATTGATTCTTATCACCCTGTACAAAGCTCAAGTCCAAATGGATCAAGGACCTCCACATAAAACTAGATACACTCAACCTAACAGAAAAGAAACTGGGGAAGAGCCTCGAACACATGGGTACTGGGGAAATTTTCCTAAACAGAACACCAATGGCTTATGCTCTGAGATCAAGAATCAACAGATGGGACCTCATAAAATTGCAAAGCTTCTGTCATTAGGACAAAATGACAACCAACAAAATGGGAAAAGATCTTTTCCAATCCTACATCTGATAGAGAGCTAATATCCAATATATAAAAAAGAACTCAAGAAGTTAGACTCCAGAGAATCAAATAACCCTATTAGAAATGGGGGACAGAGAAAAAGAAAGAAAAGAAAAGAATTCTCAACTGAAGAATATCAAATGGCTGAGAAGCACTTAAAGAAATGTTCAACATCCTTAATCATCAGAGAAATTCAAATCAAAACCACCCTGACATTCTACCTCACAACAATCAGAATGGCTAAGATAAAAAGCTCAGTTGACAGCAGATGCTGGTGAGGATGTGGAAAAAGAGGAACACTCCTCCATTGTTGGTGGGATTGCAAGCTAGAAATCAGTCTGGTGGTTCCTCAGAAAAGTGTACATGTTACTACCTGAGGACCCAGCTACACCATTCCTGGGCATATACTCAAAAGATGTTCTAGCATATAACAAGGACACATGCTCCACTATGTTCATAAGAAGCCTTATTTATAATAGCCAGAAAGAACCCAGATGTCCTTCATCAGAGGAATGGATACAGAAAATGTGGTACATTTACACAATGGAGTACTACTCAGCTATTAAAAACAGTGACTTCATAAAATTCTTAGGCAAATGGATGGAATATCATCCTTAGTGAGGTAACCTCTCTCTCTCTCTCTCTCTCTCTCTCACACACACACACACACACACACAGTATGCACTCACTGATAAGTGGATACTACCCCAACAGTTCAGATTACCCAAGATACAATTCACAGACTATATGAAGCTCAAGAAGAAGGAAGACCAAAGTGCAGATTCTTCAGTCCTTCTTAGAAGGGGGAACAAAAGTATTCACAGGAGGAATTATGGTGACAAAATTTGAAGCAGAGACTGAAGCAAAGGCCATCCAGAAACTGCCCCACCTGGAGATCCAGCCCATATTCAGATACCAAATCCAGACAATAGTGCTTTTGCTAAGAAGTAAAAAGTACATGCTGACAGGAGCCTGATATAGCTGTCTCCTGAGAGGCTCTGCCAGATCACAGCAAATACAGAGGCAGATGCTCATAGCCAACCATAGAACTAAGAACGGGGTCCCCAACAGAGGAGTTAGAGAAAGGACTGAAGGAGCTGAAGGGGTTTGCAACCCCATAAGAACAACAACACCACCCAACCAGAGCTCCTAGAGACTAAACCACTATCCAAACCCATGGCTCCAGCTGCACATGTAGCAGAGGATGGCTTTATTGGGCATCAGTGGGTGGAGAAGCCCTTGGTCCTGCCAAGGCTTGATGTCCCAGTGTAGGGGAATGTGGGTGGGTGGAGAAGCACCCTCACAGGCAGTGAGCATCTCCCCATGCCCAGCGACACTATGCTGGATGTATGAAAAACATAGCAAAGGCAAACATGGAAAAAACATAGCAAAGGCAAACATGGAAAGGAACAGCAGCAGCAAGAAGCAATCCAGAGACAACCCCCCCCCCCCGCCCAGGGCTGTGCCTTTCCAAGGCCCATCATCACAGCTCTTCAAGATGGTGGACCATCTCCAGAAAGCCCACCTGCCCACCACAGTTCTTCCTGCAGTACCCACCATCTCTCCCGTTTACATCAGTTAAGTAAAGTGTGTGCATTTCTCTCTAAGCCCAACATATAAAGCTGCCACCTTTGAGAGGTCAGCTGGGACCTCTTTCAAAAGACCATCTTAGCTGGCCTCGTAGATGAGCTTACATCCTTTAACAGAGGCAGGGACCCTCCATCTGAATATCCAGCCACTCCACATCTCCTGTGTTGTATGCAATCCTATCCTATTCATGGAAGCCCAACAAACTCTGGTTCCCCAGGGTGAACCTTGGTGGCTTTGAACCTAGGTTTGTCGTTGGAACTTTAGAGGAAGACATGTCACTCCTAGGAAGGAATTTGAGCAACAAATGTATTCGTTGTGAAATGCACTGGTTGAGGTGGCCGTGTCTCAGAGACTGGCTCTGCTTGGGGCAGGGAGGCAGCAGTCAGGCCTCTCTTCAAGATGAGATCTGCAGTGTCTGCAACTCTGGCTAATGTCCTGCTGTCACTCAAGACTTAATGTGTTTGTGTTCCTTCCTGATTTCATTCTGGTCCTTTTATGTGTCCTAACAAAATTAAACTCATATTGCACAAGGGAGCTCTGTGGGGCAGTACTCACCTGGGTCTGGCAGACTAGAGTTACTGACTCTGTGAGGTCCAGCCTCTTCTTCTAATCAGAAAGCTGTGCTGCATGCGTACGCTTGGTTTTCTCACCATGAACCTCGTCTTACTCTGACTAGCTTTTGATTCAAACCAGGGAGGAGAGTCCATTTTTATTTTTTAAAAGCCAGCTGCTCTTGTGGGGAGGGTAGGTCTTAAGTTGAACAGACCCAACCGGTGCCTTTTGAGCCTGATGTTTTGTGAAAGAGGCAAGCCCGTGGCCTCATTTTTAAGCCCTGGATTCTCATCCCAGCATGCCTGAGTGTTCACATTTTCTTTTTGTCATCCTTTTGATGGGTTGACTGCATTCACTAGAAAAGTCAAAAATCAGTGTGATCTGAGGCTCGAGACAAATGACAAAGACAGGTGAGTCAGGGAGACGGCAAGCTGCCTGTTCTACGCAGTCAACCTATGTGGGGAGTTGTTTCTACGACCTATGGAAGACCTCAGCCAAGTACCACACTTAAATATGAGCATATACCACGGAGGCACTGAAAGAAGACTCGTAGGTAGGTGTCAACAGGAGCTGGATTGTATGACCAGGTAGAGCCTCAGGTCTGTGCCCTAAGATGTAAATAAGTCATACAGGGACAGAAGGAACTGCTCAGAGTGGCTCAGAGCTGTGTCCTCAGCATACACAGTCAGCAGTCGTCTGTCCTTCCCACTGTAGCCTGAACCTGGCTCCAGTGTGGGGGTTCACACCATGGAAGCAGCATCAGGTAAGAGTGTGAAGCAGGCAGTGGGCCTCACCTCCCACTGATTTTTAGGAGTTCGTTACTAACTGTGAACCAAGAGGTGGTAATAAGCCAGGACCATAGTCCACACCACACCATAGTCTGGAGTGTATACAGTGTAAAAGACAGAATTAGGTTTACTGGATGAACTTCCAGTGGTCCGGGGGTCCTTTGACTCTTCTCGCCCTCCAACTGGCTGGTTGAGTTGAGGGAGATGAACGCTGAGGTGGGCTCCCTGCTTCTCACAACAGGGTCCCCATTTTTTTCTCTCCCCTCCTGTTGACCCTTCCTCCACCTTGCTTGGTGGCTAGCACTTCCTTGAGGTGGTGGCTGGTCCCTAGTGTCTGCAGGGCTGTATGAGAGCTCAGGCTGACAGTCCAGTGGAAGGTCAGCCCTGCCCCAATCCCCAGGGAGGTTCCTCTTTCTTAGGGTGTAGAGCTCCCAAATAACCACCAGGGTGCAGTATTTCCTGCCAAGTGTCCCCTTGGGGAAGGGCTGGCTCTTGGGGAAGCCAGAGCCCCAACTCTTGGTGCTTCAGCCCTTTTCTAGGAATGTGGGGGCATTTGAACCTAGTTAGAGAAAGAGCTCTACAATGCCTGTGCCTGTCTGTGTGGTACAAGTCCCTGACTGCCCGGGGCCCCAAGGGATGTTCTTCAGAGGCAGCCCCAGAGTCCTGAAAAATAGCTGGGCGGGCAAAGCTCCCAAGGCAAGTGGAGAATGCAACAGGACAAAATGATGGCGGGCAACTTCTCAGCCAGGGCTATGGCAGTGGTCGCTCCTGGTTGTCAGCTTGACTGTACCTGGAATGAACGACAACCCAGCATTGGAAGGCTCACCTGTGATCCTGATCTTGAGGCTGGGAGATACAAGTTTCTGACCTGGATCTTGGCATGGAGATCTTGAGGCATATTGGCTATGAATTTAAGAGACTAAGGCAAGGAGATCTCCGAGTTCAAGGTCATCTGGGACGAAGCAAGTCTTGGATGCAGGCATGGTGGTACACACCTGAAGTCTGGGACACATCTTCTGCTGGAGACCTACATAAGGATGTTGGAAGAAGGAAGATACTTTGTGTTGGGATTCTGTAAACCCTACCCCTCAGTTACCTAGCAACAGCCAGGTATACCCCACCCCTCAATAACCCAGCAGTGGCCAGGTATGCTCTGCCCCACGGACCTGACACTATAAAAGGAGCTGCTTGACCCCTCCTCTCTCTCTTGCTCTTGTGCTCTTGCAGCCTTGCTCTCCCACCCCTACCCCTCCTCTTCCCTTTCTCTTCCCCCTCTCTCCCATGTGCTCATGGCCGGCCTCTATTCCTCTACTTCTCTCTCTCTCTCTCTCTCTCTCTCTCTCTCTCTCTCTATCTCTCTCTCTCTGCCTCTACCGCCCTCTTAACTCTCCCATGACCTGAATAAACTCTACTCTGTACTATACCGTTGTGTGGCTGGTCCCTCAGGGGGAAGGGATTCCCAACATGGACCCCCCAGAGGCATCTCCCTTGCCCCCAGGCCTCGCCGCACCTCCATGGGCCAGATGCCCCCCACTCTCTTCATCCTTCCCCTAACATTGGTACCGAGACTCGGAACATCATCTTTTCACAACATTGGTGCCCCGTAACTTTTCCTTTCAGTGACTTTTCCTTTCATTGGTGCCCCGTCATCTTTTCCTTACACTTTGTCTTCTTCACCTGCCTGCCTTGTGGGACTGATCATCTGCTAGATCCTTGGACTTCCACTCATAGCTGCTGCTGACCATTACCAGGGAGTTGGACTACAGACAGGAAGTTGTAACGAATTCCCTTACTCTATAGAGACTACCCATAAGTTCTGTGACTCTAGAGAACCCTGACTAATACAGTTACTATTGCTGTGATAAAACACCATGACCAGAGAAACTTGAGGAGCAAAGAGTTTACTTTACTTATGGCTCCACAGTTCATCATCAAAGGAACTCAAGCAGGGCAGGAACCCTGAGATGGGGCTGATTCAGTGCCAAGAAGTCCTGGGTCCTCTGGGAAGAGCAGTTTTCATACCCACCGGCCAAGGCCAGGAAGACACCCAGCATCATTCTCTGGGATGCCTGGGCTGTGAGCTTTAGCTGTCCTGGAGAGTTAATACTTGCTCCCTGGGAAGATCCTGACTTACCCTGAGACAGGGGTTCATTGTCCTGGGACTCACCAAATAGGTGAGGCCGACTGGCTAGCAAGCTCCTGTTACCACCATCACAGGGCTGGGATCATAAGCATGCACCATGGTGCTGCCCCCCCCTTTTTTTTAAGCGTAAGATTTTTGGGTATCAAACTTCAGGGCTTGGGCTGGAATTACAAGCATGAGCCACTTGCCTGGCTTTTGTTGTTGTTGTTTTGCTTTGTTAAACCATGGCATCCCTAAAGCTGTGTCCTACCTTAGTTTTCTAACTCTACAATGACAGAGGCCACCTCTATCACTCTGCCTGCTGACTGCCCACTATCACTGCTTCACACCAGCACTGCCCTGAGTGACTGGAGCTGAGCATCCAGGCTCCTGTGTACCCTTTCTTTGTCAAGTCCAAAGGAGACTCCATTTCTCCAAATTCCAAAAGCCAAAAGGGGTAACTGGCTATTTTGTTGCCTCTTAGCATATCAAAGTACAAGCTGGCCTCAAGGCTCCCTAAGAGTCACAAGTGTCTGCTACAAAGTATAACACCTCCTCCCCTACCCTAAACTCCCTCCAGAGCAGGGCTTCCCTCCCTGGCTATTCATTCTCCTTAGAACCCTGCTATCCCTCCCTCCTCCCCTACCTTCTTTGTGCTCCTCTCATGGCCAAGTACCTTCTACTGTTTAGGTCCCAGTTACTTCTTTCTCTCTTCGCTCTGGACTCTCACAGTTAGCTCTGGTTATTCTCTCTCTAATAGCTTCAGTAAAAACCAAGTAATGGTCATACCGTCAGTTTATGCATTCCTCACAAGGCCCATCCAAAAGGTTGCTCTTCTGCCTGTCTTGTTGCTAGTGTCCTCTTTGCAGGGCCACATGTGGAGCTTGGAAGACTCCCCCTCCACTCCCTTCTTGCTAGGGACTTCTACCCTTCTAGTGGTGGCCTGCAAGCCTTCTGCCCTGCAAGGCTGATCAGCAGGGAGCCGGATGGGTTAGAGGGAAGTCTCAGGGTGTTGAGGGCCGGGAAGGCCAGTCTGCCTCAATCTTTGCTGAGTTTGTGCATCTGGGAAAGTCTGTGAGATAACCCCCCACCCTGGAGAATGGAATCAACCGCGACCCTGCTTGTAGTGTGCTCCCTTTATACTGCGCTGCAGTGTCAGAGCCAAAGGAAACTCAGTCCCCCAAACTCCAAAAGACAGTCCAAATGTCCAGAAATGAGCTCAACCCGGAGTACAGGAAGATTTCTGATGGTCAGATAAAAGCCAGCATTGCTCAGGAACGTATGACACTGCTTCCCACTTACCAAAGGAAGCCATGTCCCCTCTTTCTGGCAGAAGAGACATTTTGTTCTCCTGTCACCATGTGCCTGTGACCTATCAGCTCATCAAGGTCCCTGCTGGCCTTTAGGCTCTCTCAGCCCCTACTCACAAAAACTTGTCCATTTCAAAGCCCCACCCCCTTTAGTTCACAGGCTCCCTTTCTCCCAGATACCTGTTCTTCTTAGAACCCTCAAGATCTTCCTCACCCCTTCTACACACAGAGCTGCCTTTTTTTTTCTTAAACCATGCCCCTCCTGTACACTAGGAGAATTAAGATACGCAGAAAGTTCTAAGAATGCTGTAAATAGCGTGGGAGGAGTGTGGTGGCTATTCCCAGTCGCCAACTTGACTACATCTGGAATGAACTATAATTCAGAAATGGAGGGCTCACCCGTGATCCAGATCTTGAGGCACAGTGGCCATGAAAAGCTTAGACCCAGGCAAGTACTCACCTTTAATGCCAGGAGACAGAAGCACACAGATCTCTGAGTTCAGTGCCAGCCTGGGACAGATCAAGTTCCAAAGAAAGAACAGCTTAGGTTCTTAGGACGGTGGTGCACACCTTCTGCTGGAGGTCTACTTAAGGACACTGGAAGGAGGAAGGCTCACTCATCCTTGGCTTGCTTGCACTTACATGCTAGCCCATCTGTTGAAACCTGTTTCTTCAGGATTCCAGATTTTAAGGAAGACCAGATGAAATACCTTCCCTCGTGAGATTGAGCAACGACTAGGTTCTTGGGTTTCCCGTTCTGCCCATTGTTGGTTAGTTGGACTGCAGACTGTGAGTCATTCCAATAGTTTCCCTTAAATATGTAGAAAGCATAAACATTCCATAGGTTCTGTGACTCTAGTCTAATGATGGTGGGATAGGGTGGAATGTGACTATGGGGGTGGGGTGGAGTGGAGGGGGGTTGGGACAGGGTAGGGTTGGACCACAATTCTGCCCGGGCGGCAGGAGGGATGAGGAGAGCAGCCTGCTCCCGTGCAAGTGTCAATAGGACCTTGTCCTTTAGTCCTGGGACATGAGCTGCGTCCTCAGCACTCAGGGACACAGCCTCACCCCTCTCCTTGACCTGCGCAGGAAAACATGCTGCGGCCAACAACAACTCCTACAATGCTGACCAGCCACCGGTCCCAGCCTCCAGCCACCACCCCTGTCCAAAGTCCAGGTGACTGCAATTGTTAGCCTGGCCCAGCCACTGCCCCGGGCCTATACTAACTACGTGTTTTTCCCTCACGCGCCACAGAGGCTGGGACTCAAAAGAAGACTTGGGCAATGTTTTTACCTCCTTTTCTCTAATTAGCTGGTCAGTCTGGTGAGCAGACCTTGATCTCAGTTCTGTTTGGGTTTGTTGGGACAGGCTACAGTCTGGATGGACCAGGGATCTCTGTCCATTATCTTAGGATCCCGCACTGTCCCGGAGAAGTCTTATACTGGTGGGGCCAGTAACCAACCAGCCTTAAGGCTGAGATTCAGACAGAACCACTGTGGCAAAAGTGGTTAGCCAGAGACTCTCTGCTACCCTCTTCTGAAATAAGCAACTCCTTAGGCAGCCATGACGGAGCCTCTCTCACCATTTTTGTTTCCTGTTTCATAAGCCCCTGAATGCCAGATCGGGGTCTTAGGTATCCCTGGGTTCCCAGGAGCTACTATGTATGCAGTAGGTGTTCAGTAAATGTACACGAGAGACAAGCTAACAGCAAGGCACATAGATGACCAGCTCCATGTAAGTAAAAGTACTGAGTTGTGAATTCCAGCACCCTGTCCCTTCCTGATCAGGTACTGCTATGTGGTTAGTAGGGCTGCTAGGTGTAGAAATCTGTACCTACTCTGATTCTCTGAACATCCACAGGTTTTGAAACATATTGGTTTTCCCTGGATTTACTCAGGACATCTATTCATGCCTGGCATGGGCACAATGCCCTGGATACAGGCAGATTGTAGGCAGCTGCCTGACTTCCTCCATGGCCTGTCTGGTCCCAGGAGTGAGAAAGCTGGGGCTGGAAACACAGACTAGTGCCAAGATGACCTCACCAGGGGCCTCAGTTCAAGGAGGAATAGTTCTACCCACAAAACCAACTATAGACTGAGCTGGCTTGGGGGGTGGGGAACCAGGGTAAGCAAGGTAGGGAAGGCAAGATGCCTGGGGTCACCACGGGTTAGAGATGAGGAAGGAAATGTGAGAGAGAGGTCATCCACAGAGCTGGGCTCTGGTTTCATAGCCCTCCTCCGCTGGCCAGCCAGGAGAACTGTCCACTTGGCAGCTGTCCCAGAGGGGCTGGCCAGGAAGCTGGGGTGGTGGGAGGTGCATTCCTGCCCAATTGTAGGCTGGACCAGCGCAGGGGAGTGGGTGGGTGGCCTGTTCAGCTAGATCCAGATGCAGCTTGGGAAAGAAGGGAGGGGCGGTAACCTGACAACCCCTTCATGGGACCTCCCCCTTTTTCTGGTTAAAGGACCATGGAGCAGATGGGAAGGCCATGGATAACTGTGGGGGTGCAGGAGGAGGCTCCTTATGGGAGGACTCTGCAGAGTGCCTTCTCCTCTTGGGTTTCGTACTACCCTGTTGCCGCTTTCAGAAAGGGTCCCGTGTCTGAGGCCTCAGGCCTGTGACTGAGCTCATTCCCTGAGCCCTGGCGCTTGGGAAGCTGAGGGACAGAGCTGCAGAGGCCAGAGGGCAGGTTAATGAAGCATCTGTTCTAAAAAAGGAGGAGCAAGCTGGGGGCCTGGCTACCCCATCCCTGACTAGCTGGGCTGGCAAGGAAGGAGCACGTGGCAGCTCCTCCGGGCAGCAGCACTGGCACTGGGCACAGTTTGGAGAGGAAGGAGGCTCCTCTGGCAGGTATGCAGTGCCTGGCATGGTGTTCTGAGGTAGAGGCACTGCTTGAACTTGCAGAGCCTCGTTTGGGTCCATATCAGGCTGACTTTTCCTTGCTAGGAACCTCTCAGGAGCTTCTGAAAAACCAAAGACATTGAAAGACTAAGGTATGTATAGATTCCTGCTGAGGGAAATACCTTCCTGTCTCCTCACGGAAGTCACAGGAAACTTGACAGCTGTCACTGTAGGGATGGGGATGGCTCAAGAGACTGCAAGGGAAAGACAGCTCCTGACTGAAATCCAACCTCTCCCAGCTCCTGGGGCCTCTCAGAGCATATCTTGGAGCTGGGTACTGAGGTGGGTGGCTTTACTCTGACCCACTCCTTCTACTGTGCCCAGTGAGGGCTCAGCGTGGTCACGTGGGACACGGTGCCACAGTGGGTCCCAAGTTCCCCAGGCTGGGAGGGACCAGGGCAATATTTGGCTTTCAGATCACAGTGCCCCGACCGAAGCTTCCCTTGCCTCAGCCTCAGTCTCTTCCCCTAAATAGAGACAAAAGTCACGGGCCAGTCTGTGGGAGTGAGTGATTGCACAGAGCTTGTCACCACACTGAATGATGGAAGTGACTTTCTCAGTTAACTGGCTACTCGGTGACAGTCATTAATACTGAGGAAGCTAACTCCACTCAGCCAAAGTCTTTGCTTCCCTGCTCATCCCAGGAAAGGGCATGTGAAATTCCCTTTGAGGTATTTTTCCTTCTTCTCTGTGCTGGGCAGGGATCCTCTTTCTCCTGGAGGTACTGTGGGGGCACCATTCTTCCTGGTAGACTTTGGGGTGTGTGTGTGTATGGGGTCCATTTAAGACAGGGTTTCTCTGTGTAGCTCTGACTGTCCTGGAACTTGCTCTGTAGACCAGGCTGGCCTCAAACTCAGAGAGATTCGCCTGCCTCTCCCTCCCAAATTCTGGGGATTAAAGGCATGTGCCATCTGGGATTAAAGGCATGTACCTGGTAAACTCATATTATTACATTTTGATGAATGGGGGATGGGGGTAGGGTGGGCTTTCTGAAAGAAGAGCTCTTGATGATTCTTAGGGGTAGCTGGAAGGACTGCAGAGGGGACAGAGAGAAGTGAGACTCCTTAAGCCAGCACTAAGTTCCATCTGAAATCCAGATGCCTGGGGTGGATATCTAGACACCACTGGCCTATAGGAGCCGCTGAAGGAGAACCAGCTTGTGTGTGGTTGAGTGGGTATTGTCTTGGGGGATTGCCCTATGGTCCTGTCTGGCTCTATTGCCAGTGCCAGTTTGGGGCTTTGGCCCCATTGCCTCCTCCACATGGCCACCCACCTCTGCCTGCCTCCTCCTATGTGCAGGTGACCCCACATATTCCTATCAGCGTAGTCTCGGTTCCTCTGGGGCTGCAGTCTTCCCTCTGACCCTTGCTCAACAGCCCTAGGGCCTTTCTCCACCTCAGAGCAGGACGTGGCCCTCAACATGCTCAAAAAGCTCTCCCCAGGCCCTGCTCCTGAAGGACCTTCAGTGCCCTCCAAGGGCCCTCATGCCTCTCTCTCTCTCTCTCTCTATGCCTCTCTCTCTGGATAACCCCTCTTTCTTAGGCCTCATTTGGAATACCTCCCAGTTGTGCCAACCCTACCTCTCTGACACCCACTGTCTCCCCTGAGGCCAGCTAGAACCTGCTGGAGAGTGAATGGGGGATGGGGAGTAGGGGTGGGTTAGTGAGTGAGTGAGGAGTATATGAATGAATGGGGGAGTGAGTGAGTGAATGGGAAGTGGAAGAGTGGGGGAGGGAGGGAGTGGGGGGCTGGTGGAGGGAATGAGTAAATGAACACACACCACAGGGAAGCAGCAGAAAGAAGGCCAAGGATGTAGCACTTAGCTTAACCCCCACAATGTCTGCATCGCACCCCATCCAACCTGACTCTCTTGTTGGCTCCTCAAGGTACAGGAGACTTAAGACCCCATGGCTTCGCTGAGCCGGGTCCTCCGTGTAGCTGCCATCTGTCCTCGAGTGAGATCTGCTCGGAACCTGGGGCTACAGCCCCTAGCCAGGGAGGACAGGCCCACCACGGAGAAGAGTGTTCCATACCAGCGGACCCTGAAGGACGAGGCCCAAGGTGCCTCTGTGGTGCCCCAAGGACCAAGCCAGCCCCTGCCTAGCACAGCCAATGTTGTGGTCATCGGCGGGGGCAGTTTGGGCTGCCAGACGCTGTACCACTTGGCCAAGCTGGGTGTAGGTGGAGCAGTGCTGCTGGAGAGAGAGCGGCTAACCTCTGGGACCACATGGCACACAGCAGGTGGGCGCCTGGGTGCAGGTGGGCGCCTGGGTGCAGGTGGGCGCCTGGGTGCAGGTGGGTGCCTGGGTGCAGGTGGGCAACTGGGTGCAGGTGGGTGCCTGGGTGCAGGTGGGCAACTGGGTGCAGGTGGGCACCTGGGTGCAGGTGGGCAGGTGGGACGCAGTTGGGGGTCAGTCTGGCTGAGGCAGCAGAGTTGGAGAGGAAAGATTTGTGATGGACGTGGAAGGCCAGCCAGACTTTCTTCTCTGAAGAGCTGTGCTAGGGAGTGTATGGTAGGCGCTGCTCTCTCTGGGTAGGGGTGAAGCTGGTAGGCACTGCTCTCTGGGTAGGGGTGAAGCTGGTAGGCACTGCTCTCTGGGTAGGGGTGAAGCTGGTAGGCACTGCTCTCTGGGTGGAGTGAAGCTGGTAGGCACTGCTCTCTGGGTAGGGGTGAAGCTGGTAGGCACTGCTCTCTGGGTAGGGGTGAAGCTGGTAGGCACTGCTCTCTGGGTAGGGATGAAGCTGGTAGGCACTGCTCTCTGGGTGGAGTGAAGCTGGTAGGCACTGCTCTCTGGGTAGGGGTGAAGCTGGTAGGCGCTGCCTGTGGCCCTCTGGGTAGAGGTGAAGTTATGTCCAGGCAGCTGATGTACGAAGAGCAGAAGCCCTGTTCCCAGAGGAAGCCACTAGGTAGAGGCACACCTGCTGGATGGGTGGATATGTGGTAGGGGCTGCACCTTCTGTGGTACTCTCCTGACTCACCCTGTGCAGGCCAACATGAGGCTGCTGAACTTGGAGTTTGGAAACTGATACAGTCTGGCCAAGAGCACACTGCCTCTAAGCTGGAACTTCTCAGCCTGTAGGTTGTAACCTCTTTCAGGGCTGCATATCAGATATTTATATTATGATTAATAATAGTAGAAAATTACAGTTATAAAGTATCAATGAAATAACTTTATGGCTGGGGGTCACCACAATGTGAGGAACTGTAGTAAAGGGTCTTGGCATTAGGAAGTCTGGGAACCACTGCTTTAAGGCTGTCAGGCCTTCCCCCCCTCCCCCAAGTCCCAGCAGCCTCATGGCTGGCCTCTATCCCTCAGCCTCTGCTGTCTTAGGGAGACTGGGGTTTCTGGATCCAGTCGGTTTTTGGTTTCACCATTCACCGGCTCTGTGACTTTGAATTCAACTAGTTGGTACCTATGAGGTTTACCTATGAGATAATCTTTCAAAGCCAGGCACGGTGGCCTATCACGTCAGATGACAAATTCAAGTTCATTCCTGGCTACATATTAAGTTTGAGGCTAGCCTGGACCTCTCCAGACACTAGCTAGACTCTACCAGGCCTGGCACATGAATACTTGTTAATGGGGGTCCTAGATGTTGTCACTGGGAGCTGCCCCAGCATAGCCCTAACCTCCACCTGTGGCAGGCTAACCTTAATATTTCTCTGGAAGAGGGGTGTGGCGCCACCCTGCAGGGGACTGATGGTGTCCTCTTCTATCCCAGGGCTACTGTGGCAGCTGCGGCCCAGCGATGTAGAGGTAGAGCTTCTGGCTCACACACGGGAAGTAGTGAGCCGTGATCTGGAAGAGGAGACGGGGTTGCATACAGGCTGGATCCAGAATGGCGGCCTCTTCATCGCCTCTAACCGGCAGCGCCTGGATGAATACAAGAGGCTCATGTCGGTGGGTATGCTCTTAGGGACGGCTGGGCATGCTTTCTGCAAGGGGGCTCGGCTGGGGGACTGTATTCCATAGGGAGAAGGTAGGATGCATACCTCATGGGAGCACACATAGATCACACAGATGCTGTGCTCTTTGTGGGCATACATTGGGGTGAAGGAGGACCCAGCAGTGAGTACATACAGTCATCCCTTGGCACTGGAAGGCGGTGCCTACAGATCTGGGTTCAAACCCTATCACTGCTCTTTGCTGGCTGGGCTACCTGGGTGGAGAGCCCTGGCCACACTCTTCATTCAAAATTCCTGGAGACTGCTGGGGGTGTGGTTTAGTTGGTAGGGTGCTTGATCAGTGTGCACAAAGCCCTGGGTTCCACCCCAACTCTGAATGAAACAATGTGGTGGTTCACCTGCTCTCAGGGTTAGAACTGCTCAGAGTCACGGAGTTTTACCTCTGAAGTGGTCTGAAGCCTGGGACAGTGGGCCCTGCCTCTTACCCTGTCAGCAAGTCATCACTGGGCAGCCTGAAACACGTGAGACCCTGTCTCAAAACGAAAAATATCTGTAGAGAATCTCATTGCTAACTGGGTGGAGCCCCATTAAGTAGGTCATCACCTCCATTGGATTGGTGGTCATTGGTCCAGTTAAATATGGGGGCATGGTCTGTTTGCCAGTGCCATCAACCCAGGAGCATATTGGTGTTTCTTGGAAAACCTGAAATCATCAGACCTAAAATATGAGAGTGGGAGGGTCGTTTTGATTATGACACACTAAGCAGTCTGTAGCTCCTTATTGTCTAAGTTCCTAATCATCCGCTCATTTCTGGGAGTGGGTGTTCAGTCCCCCTATTCCCCTAACAAAGCTGCCACTGGAGCAGATGCTAGAGCCAAAGGGGTGTGGCTCCAGACTCTGCCTCTGCACTGGCTCCACCCCTTCACCTTCTTGCTGGAGATGATCTAAGGGGTCCTCTGGGCAGAGAGACCTGTCCAGGCTACTAAAGGCAGCAGGGGTGGGTCGTACCTAGGGCTCTGGGTCAGGTGAGTCACCGGAAAACCTGTTTCCCATGTACTCAGGTACTTTCTTCTGGGTTTTTTTAGTTGGGCAAGGCCTATGGTATAGAATCCCATGTGCTGAGCCCAGCAGAGACCAAGGATCTGTATCCTCTGATGAACGTGGATGACCTCTATGGGACCCTGTATGTGCCACAGGATGGTACCATGGACCCCGCTGGCACCTGCACCACCCTCACCAGAGCAGCAGTAGCTCGAGGAGCTCAGGTACCCATAGCTGCTGACTCTCTGGGTCTTTGCTCTGAACCCACCCCTTTTCCATACAGACCGTGAGACCAGAGAACGTGCTCCATCCTTGGCCTGCTGTATGTGGTCCTGGTCCAGTTGGGACCTCTCAGCATTTCGGTCCATTGTATTGTCCCATCCCTTCACAAGGATCCTACTCTGTCACAAAAGAAATCTCTGATCCCTTCTTAATTATTGTCTTCTTTTGCCTTTACCTTGCATTTACTGCAGAAAAACTTAAAATGATAAACAGGATGGGGATATGGCTCACGGGATAAGAGTGCTTGATGCATAGGCCTGAGGACCTACTTTTGTATTTCCAGCATCCATGTGGTAGGTGGCTGTTGCTGGGTTTTCTGTCTGCCATCCTCGCGGAAGCCGTGAGCTCTAGGTTCATTGAGAGAGTCTGTCTCAAGGGAACAAGGCAGAGAGTGACAGAGGAGGGCACAATGTACTTTCGTGCCCTCACTTTCATGTTTGTTGTTGTGATAAAACACCCTGAAAAAAATTACTTAGGGAAGGAAAGGAATGACTAGTCTTACAACCAGGTATGGTTTATTGTAGAGAAGTCGACCAGTTAACTGCATCACATCCCATAGTCAGGAACAGAGAGAGAGAAAGGGAGGGGAGGGGGAGGGCAGAAGAGAGGAAGAGAGGATAGATGATAGATAGATAGATAGATAGATAGACAGATAGATAAATAGATAGATATGAATGCACCCATACTGTTTACTTGTTCAACTATCTTTCTTCACTCATGCACTCCAGACTCAGCATAGGGAATGGTGCTGCCCACAATGGGCTTGGTCAGTTAACAACCAAGTCAATTCTCCATAGATACATCCACAGGCCAACCTGATCTAGATAATTCCTCAGTTAAGTCTCTCCCAAGGTGATTCTAGGTTGAATCAAGCTGACATTTAAAGCCAACCCACACAGTGCAAGCACCTGTATCCCCTCTCCCCCACACACTGAGGCATGACACATAGCATATGCATATACCACATACATGCACACACAAAAAGACAAGTAAGCCTAAAGGAAGTTTTAAAAAGTCTCACAAGACTGGGCATTTTAGCATGTTTCTGTTTCCATGAAGGAGTACACACACACACACACACACACACACACACCTTATTAAAAACCAAAGTGATGTATGACTATTTTTCTATTTTTCAAATGGATCTTACCTATTGGAAGAGCCAGCAATCCTTTGCTATTCCGCATGAGTATCCTACCCCTGCCCCATCTGCACCAATTTTCCAACTAGGAAGGGAGTGGGCTCTGCAGTCTTGTGACATGACTTCCATTTCTCTGATCAAATGAGTCAGGAAGAGTTCCTCACAGAAGCATTATCCTCTGGTCCCTTCCGGTGGTCACGGATGGAGGTCAGGCCATTTGAGCCCCACATGGTTAAGATGTAGTTTTGTTTTCCTACCTCAGGTCATTGAAAACTGTGCAGTGACTGGCATCCGTGTACGGACAGACGACTTTGGAGTGCGGCGGGTGGCCGCTGTGGAGACGAAGCATGGCTCCATCCAGACACCCTGCGTGGTCAACTGTGCAGGTGGGATGCTGTTTCTCTGACTCCCTCAGCGAAGGACACCTTTCTGGAGTGGGAAGTCAGGATCAGCAGGGATTCTAAGGTGTTCCATGCCTACTCGGGTGGCAGCTGAGTCACTCTCTGTTCTGCCCCCAGGAGTGTGGGCGAGCACCGTGGGACAGATGGCCGGAGTGAAGGTCCCACTGGTGGCCATGCACCATGCCTACGTTGTCACTGAGCGAATCGAGGGGATTCAGGTAGGCGATGGCAGCTGGTGAGCTCAGGACTTTCCCCTGTGACCCAGTTTGGACACAGTCAAATGGCACAATCCTTAGCCTTAGGCACCTCTTCTGTACAATGGGGACATCTGGGTGGTGGCAGACTTAGCATGAGTTGACGTTGTGAATTTGATGGTGCAGGCTACTTTGGTCACCAGGGCCTGGCATCTTCTTGATAGCTGCTGTCTGGTAACCAGGGTTACCAGGGCCTGCCATAGGGGGCCAGTTTACCTTTGCTCAACATCCCGGGCCTGAGTTTCAGAATACTCAAACATGCTGAGTCCGTTCTTATGACTCTGCATTCAGCACCTCTCTGAGAGCCTCGGGTGAGGGATCCTGGACTGTGTGTACCTGCTCTCTCCTCTCTTAGTCTACTTGGCTCTTCTTTCCTGTGTTGTTGGCTGGTAAGTTTCTGGTGCCTTACCACTGACACCTTCTTCCCATCACCAATCATCCAAGCACATCTTTCCTCCCACCTCCTCCGTCACTCCTCCTGATGCCTCCTCCGTCAGTCCTCCTGATGCCTCCTCCATCAGTCCTCCTGACACCTCCTCCATCACTCCTTCCACCCTCCTCTCGTCTTCTTACCTTTACCTCTCCCTTTATTCCCCATATGCCCATCCCTCTCTTTCCATCCCTCTATCCTTTAAAAAAGGCTCTATCTTATGTACACTGGTGTTTTGCTTTCAAGTATGTCTGTGTGAGTGTGTTCAGATCTTAGAGTTACACACAGCAGTGAGCTGCCATGTGGGTGCTGGGAATCGAACCCAGTCTTCTGGAAAATTAGTCAGTGCTCTTAACTCTAAGCCATCTGCAGGCCCCCTTTATTCTTGAACCCCCCATTCATTTATCTCGTGATTAATTTCTTTCCCTCTATGCTTCTTGCCACCCTCCCACCTTCCATTCCTCCTCGATGCTGTCTTCCATCTATCCAGTCATTGGACCATCTACTTATCCACCCGTCTTTCCATCTCTTCTTCTTCATTGCCTCCTATCCACCCACCCATCCATGACCCATCCTTCCTCCCCATTCACCTTTTCCTTCTTCTGTTCCACCATCATTCACCTACATGCTAATTCTTTCCAGTGGGCATCTAATCTTGTCCTCAGCCAACACTGACTGGAGGGGCTTCATGTTTCAGGCCCTGCTCCAGGTGGTGGGACTAAAACAGAGACAGAGAAAGAGACACAGAGAGAGTGAGAGAAAGAGAGAGAGAGAGAGAGAGAGAGAGAGAGAGAGAGAGAGAGAGAGAGAGAGAGAAGAGAAGAGAAAAGGGATCCTACAGACAAGTAAGGGAACAACTCCCAAAGAAGCTTCAAAGGGTGGTTCTGGAAGGGACCCTTCCAGGGTTCCAGGGTTCAGCAGCCCAGTGCAGATCCTGTCCTAAAGGGCCATACAAAGACACTCAACTGACTTCCCTTAGGCCAATCAAATGTGGCTGGTCATGGGCTGCATGACATCCCTAGCCAAGATTGGAGGACCAGTTGATCTTTGGTAGATTCCTGAGGAAGTCCACACCTCAGTGGAAATTTGAGGATGATGGAGAAGGTCACGGAGCATTTGCTTTTGGTTTTGATTGACAGTTCAGAGATCTGAGGCATAGGTTGTGGGGTGGGGATTGTGTGAGAGGCCAGATTGCTCTTGTTTAGAGCCCAGCAGTGAGAGTCTTGGACACATGCACAAGGTCTCCTGCCATGCTAGAAGCCTTGTCCCTGGGCCTGCCTCCCCCACCTTGCATGAGTTTGGCTTCCCTCCCGCCCCTAAGATGTCAACCTTGGACGTTTCATGGTGTAAATGGCGGAAACAGCACAGCAAAAACCTGGGTCTGGTGGGTTCCTGCCGTTGTTCCCAGAGTAGCTCCCCCTGAACACACAGTAAGTCTTTATTCACAGAGACACCCACCTTGGACTGTATTTGATGTGCAAGGAAAAATGTCTATGCTGACCTCTACCAAAGTTCAGAGCTGTGGGGAGAGCCCACTCCTCAGGAGGCCACCAGGGGTCACTCTCTGACCATGAAGGGCTCCAGGAGAGTCAGGCTGAGTCTGAGGGAGCTGTGTCCTGGGGAGCCTCCACCCCTCACTCCTAGGTAACTTCTCCCAAAGCCTGTTAACCCCCCTTTCTGGGAACCATTAGCCAAGCTGCAAGGTCCCTGCGTGCCTGCAGCACATAGTTAGGGGCCCCATCCCTGGTGCCTCCAGACTGTGCAGGGTACAGTTTCGGGTGATGAGAGAGTTCTCAGGCCCCATCCCCCTAGAAGGCTCTAGGAGTTTAGCCCTGCCTAGTGCAGGAGCTAGTCAGGAGGCAAAGCCAAGCCTCAGACTGGCTTGCCCACTGTTGTGGTCCCACTCTGCTGAGGAGAGTCCTAAGTCTAGGGCTTGCTCTAGGGTTTGTATCATGTATCTTCTTGTACATGGCTGCAGGATATTGTCTTCCCATAGCATTAGGCTCTGGGTACAGGCAAGGGCTCAATCAAGGCTTGGGCACCCATCCTCTATGGTAGCTAAGAGATCTCCCAGCTTTGACAAGCTGCCCTGGTCCTAGCCAGATCTGCCCTGACCTTGTGGCCATGGGACCGTCCCATTCAAATGGTTCTGACTGTCATTTTCATTTTCTTCCGTCTGCTTCTGCAAGGAGATGCTTACCCCATGTAGTTGCCAAGCACAGGGACAGATGGGGGCTGTGGATTAGACGTCCACGTCTTCCCATTTTTCCATCTTTCCATTCAGCCTAGGAAAGTGCAGTCACTGTTCTAATCCCCAGGGTTCCCTTTTCTTTCCTCCCTCCCTCCCTTCTTTCTTTCTTTCTTTCTTTCTTTCTTTCTTTCTTCTTTCCTTCTTTCTTCCTTCCTTCCTTTCTTTCTTTCTTTCTTTCTTTCTTTCTTTCTTTCTTTCTTCCTTCCTTCCTTCCTTTCTTTCTTTCTTTCTTTCTTTCTTTCTTTCTTTCTTTCTGTCTCTCTCTCTTTGTCTCTCTGTCTGTCTCTGTCTCTGTCTGTGTGTGTGCACGCACGCATCTGTGCATGTAGAGGTCAGGGAATAACTTCCAAGGCTGGTTCTTCTACTATGTGGGTAACTGAGATTGAACACGGGGTTTTCAGGCTTGGTGGCAAGCTCCTTAAACCCAGTGAGTCATCTTGCTGGGCCATCTCTCGATTCCTTCCCGGCTCCTCCTCTTATCTGTGTCCCTCCTCACCATCTGGGTCTCATGTAGCCCAGGCTGCTCTTCAGCTAAATTTGCAGCCAAGGATGACCTGGAACCCCGATCGTCCTGTGCACCTCGTTCCTGCAGGGCTGGGGATTTCAGACGTGCTGGCAAGCACTCCACCAACTGAGCCACATCCTCAGCCCTCATATTTCTTTTCTGTATCATGGGTGGTAACTGTGCATGGGGAGGTGCTGAGGCAGAGCAAGGTGACATGGTGAGCAAGGAGCTCATGGTAGCTGTGGCAACCATGATGTCTTGCTAGATGATATTTCAGAGGACCAAAAACAGAGGAGCACTCAGTCTGACTTCCAAGAGGAAGCAGCCAGCAGGGTCTGGGGGAACATAAATTGAGGTCAGAAGTTGGGGCCAGAATTGTATTGTCCACCAGAGTAGAGTGGACTCCTGTATGGGTGGAGCAGTGGAGTTGCTGGGCAGACATGTTCGCGAGTGTGTGTGTGTGTGTGCATGTGCATGTGTGCTTGTGTGTGCTTGTATGCGTGTGTATGCTGAGCCTAGCCCTTGCTGGGGCCTGCTGGGACAGGAGCATGGGCTTCCTTGGCCACCAGGGGTCTCCAAACTCCTGTGTTATTTTCCTCTGGGCTTCCTTTATCTTCGGAGTGTTAGTGTTGCCTGTGAAGGTCCTGGCAGGGCAAAGCAGTATTAGTTTGATTACTTTAACACGTTGATTACTTCTCACAAACGAACAGGGCCTCTTCGAGGGCTTCCTGCCTGTCCTGCTCATCCCCAGTGTAGAAGAAGGTGCTACAGGTCCACGTAGAGCTGGGCCTGCCCTAGGGCATAGGGGCCAGTGCTACAGAGCTGCTTGAAGCCTGTGGCCCCTCTGCTTTGCCTTTCAGAACATGCCCAATGTCCGGGATCATGATGCTTCTGTCTACCTCCGCCTGCAGGGGGATGCCTTGTCTGTGGGTGGCTATGAGATCAACCCCATCTTTTGGGATGAGGTAAGACACCCCCCACCCAAGGGTCCCATGGTAGAAAAGATAAAGGTGCCTTGCCCTCTCCCAACTCGAGTGCTTCTGAGAGCTGGCACTCAGGTATACCAGAAGCCAGGCTGGGATTGCTCCCACCTCAGCATGAGGCAAAGCTGGGCCTCTAGAAGAGTTTAGAAACGACCCAGCCTTTGGTTGGCCAGCAGTAATGATTGCCTTCTGAGGCCTCCTCTGCCCCTCCTGCCCTCTCCAAGGCTACAGTGGAGCCTCAGGGCTGGAGGACAATTCAGGGGACAACATGGCTGTCTCATTCAGATGTCTACAAACAGAATGACTAGATGGTGATTCTGGGACAAATGCCACTTTAGTGCTGGAAAGGGTGGGGAGACTATCGGTCTGGAGGTAGGGAGTCAAGCAAAGTTCACTGGGTTGAGTAGTGCAGTGTGGGTGGTGACTATTCCCCATGTGTAGTTAGTAGGTTATGGATTGTCAGAGATGTCAGACTGAAGGCACAGGTTGGCTGGATGGACAGTTGCTGAGGTTGTGGTGACCTAGGAACAGCTGCAGCTTGCCCCAGGATAGGTCGTCCTCACCCTTTGGACAAGGTCTCTCTATGTAGCTCTAACTCTCCCAGAACCCACTATGTAGACCTGGCTGACTTTGAACTCCCAGTGCCTCCTGAGTGCTGGGATTAAAGGTGTGTGGTATCATGACCGGCTACACTGGCCTTTCTTAAAATCAGAAGGACTGTCAGAAGGCTGAGGACAGGGGAGTGCTTGGAAGAGAAGGCACATGGGGGGTTTTGTAGTAGGTAACTAGGAGCCATCGGAGGCTGTACTGTATGGTTTAAGAGGATGTGTTACAGGCAAGAAGCTGAAGCCCAGCTGGAAACTACAGGTGTGGTGGAGCCAGGAAGGAAGGGGGTAGGTGGATTGAGAGTCCACAGGTGAATTCCATCTTTTCTCTCGTCTGACCTGGTTCCCTACCTGACTAGGGGCTGGAGTTGTCCCATAGGTGGGCCTGGGATGAATCAGTGCTTTTCTCCTGGCTGATTAACAGATTGTCTGTGCTTCCTTTGTAGGTGTCAGACAAATTTGCCTTTGGCCTCTTTGACCTGGACTGGGATGTGTTCACCCAGCACATTGAAGGTGCCATTAACCGTGTCCCTGTGTTGGAGAAGACAGGGATCAAGTCCACTGTCTGTGGCCCTGGTGAGAGGAGAAGCTGAGCCCAGTGCATTCCTTAGTCTAACCTGTGTCTTCCAGTGCTTAACTGGTCTCATGTTACCTTGGCTTAGCTAGATGGCTCTTAATTTTCCTGTCTAGGAGAAAGCCCAACCTAGCAAGGGCAGCACTGTATTCCTGGCATAAAGCCTGTGACTCTCTGACCTCCACAATGAGACTCTAGACCCCATTCATCCCCAGAACATGGGGTTGTTGTCTGAAAAATGGGAATGTGGGATCCTGTCCTAGCACCATGTGAGGCAGAGTAAAGACCAGAAGACCAACTCTGTCTCTAGCACAGTGATCACCATGTGGAGCTTTGTACCCCATCCCGGTCCTAACTTTCCCTGCCAGGGTCCCAACCACTGCTCTTGGGTATCCAGGACTCTGCTATAGATGTGCTCAGCATGGGGAGATTTCTGGCGAGGGGTTCTCCAGGAGGTTGAGAAGGGTGAGTTTAGCTCCCAGACCCTTTCTCTTTAGGTTATCTATAGAGTAGCCACTGTTCACAGAGCACACCAGGCTCCATCCCAGAGTGAGAATTCTAGAGAGGAGGCAATGCTGGAAAGTTGTCTATGCTCACCCTACAGTCTATAGTGTGAGATTCAGGCAGCCACACTCTAGGGATAAGTGTCGTACAGCCCAGCAGCCCATATACTGTGTACTTTTTCCTACCAAAGTCAATTCTTTCCTGGGGCAAACGTTCCTAGCCTGGCAGAGGAGACACAGGTCTGCCTACAGGAAGGAGCCTATCTTAGTTACTTTACTTATTACTATGGCAAAATGTCCCCCAAAAGGACAACTTAAGGGAGAAAAGGTTTCTTTTGGTTTGCGAAAGTGCATCATGGCAGAGAAGCCCTGGATGGGGAGCTTGAGACAGGTGGTCACATGGTATCACAGGTGGTCACATGGTATCACAGGTGGTCACATGGTATCACAGGTGGTCACATAGTATCACAGGTGCTCACATTGTATCACAGGTGCTCATGTTGTATCACAGGTGGTCACATTGTATCACAGTCAGGAAGCAGAGAGCTGAATGCTGGTGCCCAATCTAGGACCCCTGCCCGGGGAATGGGGCTGTCTCCATTTAGAGTAGGCCTTTCCCACTGTCAAAGGCATGCCTTGAAGCTAACCTATTCTAGATAATCCCTCTCAGTTGAGAAGCTAGCTTCTTGTCAAGTTGAAGATCAGTATCAGCCTTCACAGAGCCAGTCAACACTGGGCTGAGGTGGAACCTACATATGGCCAGGTAGAAATGTGGTCTCAGCAGAATCTCAGTGGTGTGTTTCCTCCTTTCTATAGGGCAAACTTGAAAGTCAAGCTCAAAAGATACAGGGTATTCCAAAAGGAAACTGTTTTCAGCTTGATAGGCTGAGCAGTCCAGGTGTGGGAACCCCTGGGCACCACAGTGTGACCTGGGAGGTAGGGACAGAACTCTGCTCAGCAGAGGTAGCGTCGGGCTGAGAAGTCATAGGCTGGAGCCAAGCTGGTAGTAAAGGCTTATGGATGAAAGGGGAACCAGGATGCCAGGGACTTCCATGGGGCAGTGGCCAGGCCATCTCAGGAGAGATGAGGGATCCCAGATGGAGGGTGCTGTGGCCTTCTGGTGATGTCTGGGCATGCTTGGTGACTACTGAGCAGCCAGCTCAGTCTGTAGCACCGGGTGCAGTCCCGGGGAGGCCAGATGGAGTCGGCAGCTAGCCTCCATGAGCAGGCTGAGAGCACGCCTTATCTGAGACGTGGGCGAGGGCTGTGACTCATGTCCCTGCTCAGCCGAGTGGGACTGGTGGTGAGAAACACAGGAAGAATCCCAGGGGGCATGAATATCCCCAGTGGCTCTCTTTGTCTAATTAGCCTGGAAACTGTCACTCCCTCATGGGGCCCTATTTTGGGGAAGTATGTTTTCAAAGACAACTTGGGTCTGGTCTCTTAGCAGTGAGGGTAGGTTTGGGATGGGGGGTGGGAAACTTTTCTCCTTGTCAGACAAGCTCAGGCTTGGACCTCCAGAATTCAGAGATGTACCAGTCCCAGACTTTGGGGAGGCTTAGGGCAGATGGAGCTCACTGGCTTAGGCTGAGAATCCAGAGCCAAAGTGACACAAGTCTTCCTCCCATGCTGCTGGGAGTTCTGGTATCCTTACATTTCTCAGACTTGCTGATATTGAAAATCTAAGGGACCCTGTACTCCACCCCTAGTGCCCACAGATCTGCTTGGGACTCTGCTTGTATCTTTTTAGACCTGGACATAGCTCTCATCACCATCTCCAGCCAACACGGTCCTCAAATGGTGGCCCTACCCTCACTCATAAGTCAGCCTCACACAGGGTCCTGGAGAGTCACCTGAGTTCCATCACAGGCTTCTTCCCCTCAGTGAGGCCACTGGCCCTGCTGACAGAATCCTGCCACTTCCCCATTGGCTTTTCAGTGCAGCATCTCGGAGAGCTCCACCATTTGCAGTTCGCTCCTTCCGGTCTGCTTGGCTTTGAGCCCTGAGTGTGCACATTCACATGCTAAGTCCTGAGTGTGCACATTCACACGCTAAGTCCTTTCAGAACACGCACAGGGCTGTTGTGGAACCTTGAAAGGCTGAGCCCGTATTTGGCCAGTGTGGCAGCTCAGGAGACACTTTGTTTTGGTCTCTCACGGCTTGTATAAGGATCATTTCTTGTTGTCCAATACAATGTCCAGCTTTGGTCTTATATGTCTCTGAACTGAGATCCAGGGATGGGCCTTTCTGTGGAGTCTTTCTCCACGGGAATGAGTCTTGGTCCCTTGGTCCTGCCACTTCCTACTACTTGACAGTTTCCTTCCTCTCGTTCCATGTCCGGCCTCTCCTCAGCTCAGACTCAGCCCGGCAGCTGCTGAGGCTCTCAGCGCCCTTTGGGGAGCAGGATGGGTGTGTTAGTTCTCTACCTGCAGATGCTAAGAACCTGGGATTGGATCTGTGCACCTTTGCTGAGTGACTGAAGGCAGCTGACCTCAGCCAGGCAGCTTTCTCTTCTGTGAGAAAACATAGTTCATAGCATACAGGATTGTGGGGAGCATCCGACTTACCTTGGGGTACTTTTATGAGACAGCCTCATTTTTGCTTATTTGACTGTTTGGTTTCTGTCTTTCTTGCTGTTCGACCAGCTCTGTTGGGTGGAATTTGTCTTGCTTAGAGCTTCCTCCCAGGGCCAAGCACATGATAAGAGGGGTAGGACTATGGCTGCAATTTTCTCTGATCTCTGAGGCATCCTGAGAGCAAAGAAAATGTATTCATTCATTCATTCATTCATTCATTCATTCATTCATTCATTCAAGAACACACAAGGAGCATTTGACTAGCCTCCATGCTAAGCCTGGGCACATGGCCTTTAGCAAGGTCTGGTCCTCATCCTTAATGTTTAGTGGGCAATGACTGACACAGGAAGATGGTGTGATTCATTGAGGAGAGTTGCAGTACTGTGCTGGGCCAGAGGAATGCCATTTGTTGGTGGGATGGTGACAGTGTTCCTGAGATGAACCTGGGCCCATGGAATAAAGATGGTTAGGCCATAGGTCAAGTGCTTAGGGAAACAAGGACAGGAGCAATCTGGCAGGCTCCTTAGAGGTAACAGCTCTTGGTTATAAGGATGGGAGGTTTCAACAAAAAAGTACCCAAGGGTCACTTCCCAGTCCCTATTGTCCTAGGACAGACTATCCCAAGTGCCTGAGGCCTGGAGGAGTCTGAGACCTCCCCTTCCTTTCAGAATCCTTCACACCAGACCATAAACCCCTGATGGGGGAGGCTCCTGAGCTCCGAGGCTTCTTCCTTGGCTGTGGCTTCAACAGTGCAGGTGAGGGGCATATGAGGGTTAGGCTCCATACCCCTAAGCCCAGGGCACCCCCTGGTGGTGGAAAGGGGGGCTGTGGTTCAGAGTGCAGTCCTGCTGGAAGGCATGTAGCCCCTCAGCACCAGGTATGAGAACAGTTTGTGTGGGGCTGCCATGGAGTCGGGCTTAAAGTTGGATGTGGTGGACACGGCGAGCAGACTGTAGCCCTGAATTTCCATCTCTTGCATTTCCACCTCGTCAGGAATGATGTTGGGTGGTGGCTGTGGACAGGAGCTGGCCCATTGGATTGTGCACGGGCGCCCAGAGAAGGACATGTACAGCTATGACATCAGGCAAGTGTGGTGGCTGCGGCCAGAAAGCAGGGCGGCTGGGTCGGGACAGCGGGATGAAGGGGTGAGGGCTGTTTTAGGAAGAAACCTTCCTTGGGATCCAGATGATCTCTTGGAAGTGGAGGCATCAAGGAAAGCAGGGGAGAAGGCAGTGGTTGGTGGGTTTCACGGAGGAGCCTCTGTGGTGTCCAGGATCTCTTGGCCTAGGTTCTACCTGACCTACTATTTCACATCAATAGGGTCCCATCATTCTGCAGCACAGATGGGGAGACAGAGGCTAGGGAGAAGGGCCCAGCTAGGGCCACTGTCAGTGTGCAGGACGAGGAGCTGAGCTGAGGCTGGTGGTTCTTCCTTCAACCAGTCCTGACTCAACACTGGGCAGGCTTTGTCCTGTGGTGCAGGGCAGTCAGGATGGACAGGCTGGTGTGGGTACAAAGAGTGACTTGGGTCTGTGGGGAAGCTCTGGGCACTGGACCATGTAGCTTGGGCCAAATGCTGATGGGAGAGCCTGCTAGGAGGGCTCCCAGGCAAGAAACAGGAGACTGCCTGTTCTGTCTGACCCAGGCTCCATGTCCCGTTCTTAGAATAGTTGAATTGACCTGTGCAGTACGGTTCACTGCTGGGGCCAAACTAGGGACTGAGCATCTGGGCAAGAGGCTGCTTCTTGGCCTGTTGTGTCTGCAGTCAGTGTGTGCTCTTGGCCAATAGTCCCTTGAAGGGGCCTAGTTGCTGTTGACCTGACAGAGGGACAGAGCTGTGTGAAGGGACTGCTGGCTCAGCTCAGGATGCCCGCATCCCTGCCAGCTTGTCTCTTCTTGGCTGGATGGGAACATTGCACCCGTGAGGGAGGTGATGTCTGCCACCACAAAAACAAATGGCTGGCTCTGACAACCCCAGAATGCCACCCCCTACCCGGCTTCTGGTGCTACGAGGTCTGCTCTGTATCTCCTCAGAGACTGTGCAGCCATGATTAAGCTTTCCTCCCATAGAAGAATGTTCTAGAAATGGTACAGCTGCAAGAGGCTTTAGTGAAGGGTCTGTTTACACTCACCCCACTGCAAAACAGAGTGGAATGATCTTACCTCTGCCAGCTGTGTGGTTAGTGCCACAGGGCCATCTTTAGTGCCACCCCGCCAGCAGCAGGGACCAGATTAGCTGGAGTCACTGGTACCTGTGCAGTACATCTGGGGACCCATTGTAGACTACAACCTTGTGTGTGTGTGTGTGTGTGTGTGTGTGTGTGTGTGTAAGAGAGACAGATAGAGAGACACAGAGATACAGAGACATAGAGAGAGTCAGAGGGGGGCAGTGTGAACCAAAGCCTGTCTCTCCTCTATGCCTATTTTTCCCCCATTTTTCAAGGACATAATATGTTTCTACACCCTCATCTATGAGAGACCCTCAGTAAAGGACATGTTGTGTAGGGCAGCCAGCATTGGGCCTTAGGTATGTCTAGACCCTAGCTGCAAGGAAAGGTCCCAGGGCTTGCCCAGCACCAGGGGTCCCCAGAACACAGTAGATGCTTCTTATAGCAGAGAAGATGGGTCCTGTTGTGAGACCACACACCCAGTTGTGTGGCCCTGCTAGTCTTTCTCTTAGCCACAATTTCTGTATCTGTCAGATGGGAAGATGGACCACCCATCTCCCTTGCTGTTGTAGAAACGTTTAAGCTAAATTAAGGGTAGTATTTAGCATCACAGTATATAGCAAAAGACCAAATCTCAACAACTGGACATCTTGAGCTCACACATATGGTTGTCTTATCCTACATGGCAGAGATCAATGGTGGACTGGTCTCATGACATCCTTAGCTGGGTTACTTGTGAGAGAGGTGGTTTGTTACTGAGTGAAGAAGCTAGCCCTGGCCCAGACTTGCTGCAGGTTGGATCCTTGACAGGTTGTCCACAAGCAGTGACCCATCCCCTTTCCTGGTGGCAGGCGTTTCCATCACTCGCTCACGGACCACCCCCGCTGGATCCGAGAGCGCAGCCATGAGTCCTATGCCAAGAACTACTCGGTTGTCTTCCCACACGATGAGCCACTGGCAGGCCGCAACATGAGGAGAGACCCCTTGCATGAGGTATATCAGACATGTACAAGCTGAGGAGCCTGGAGGGCCTTAGGTGTTGGGGTAACAGATGCTTGTGAGATAATCAGTCGACTGTAGGGCTGTGTTCTCGGAGTTCTGTGAGGGGTGCTGGGCCAGGCTTTGGGTGGAAGGTGGAAGAGTCTAGCTTCCATAGAAGCTTTAGGCAAGTGGAGAGGCAAAGTCCTAAGCGCAGACTCGGGTTTGGGGAGACAGCTCAGATGGCACCGTGTTTGCAGGTAAGCATGAAGAATCCACATATAAAAAGGGGCCTTGAGCCTCATGCTAATGATCCCAGCACTGGGGAGGCAGACAGGAGGATCCTCGCCTGGTCAGCGAGCTTCAGGTTCAATGAGAAACCCTGTCTCACAAAACAAGGTGGATGGCACAGGAGAACTTCCAAGGTTGTCTTTTGTCCTCCACACGGAAATTGTCGCAGTGCTGCAGTGGTGCGGGAGGCGGGTCTGGGTTGGTAGAGGTAAGTGTGTTCGGGCACATGTCAGAGAGCAGCCAGGCGGGGGTGTGAGGAGACTTCTCATCACATTCTTCTTGGGATACCATCTCTGTTTTCTGGAAGACTCAAGATCAAGTTGTCACTGACATGGTACCTGAGTAAGGCTCCGTTGGCTGAGGACAACCACTGTCTTGCTATGTCCTCTTAGAGCAGAGCACATCTCAGCAGGTCCTTGTCTTCTTTGAAGGGGACCAGTTCTCTGTGACTGGGACTCACGCTATGACCTTATTCAACCCTAATGCTCTCCCTGTACGCTTGGTCTCCGTCTATGACCCAGGGGTTTGGGTTTCAGTGTGTGTACTGCTGGGGGCACAGTTTAGCTCATGGTTCTCTGTGAATTCTTGTGAGGCGAAGGTGCCGTGGAAGCTCTAGGGAGGAGCAGTGACTTGCTGGGGACCTTGCTTCCTGGAGTACTCTTGGGTAAGAGTGTTGTGCGTCCTGGCTCTGCATCTGTGCAGTGTCTGGCCTTGTGTGATGGGCCCTCTGTCTCCTTCCAGGAGCTGCTTCGACAAGGCTGTGTGTTCCAAGAACGGCAGGGCTGGGAACGGCCGGGATGGTTCAACCCCCAAGAAACAGCTCAGGTGAGCAAAGACACCCGGTCACCGGTTTATGTAACTGGGAGGCCCTGGGCCTCTCATACCCTTCCTCATCTCAGCGTCCTCCCAGCCACCAAGTCAGGCTGATGCAGTGGGCCTCAGGCTGTGGCGGCCGGTCAGTTGTCTGTACCCAGACAACTGAGAGTCATCAGCACCTCAGCGGTGAGGGTTCTTTAAAGGCTTGCCTGCTTGCGGGTTTCCATGCCCACGTGGGCAAGCACTGGATGCCAGCACAGCCCCACAGTGTGGACAGACTGGAGAATCCCCCTGGTTCTAGGAGGAATGCAGGCCCTTTTCACACATTGTTCAGGATGTATATTTGGCAACACCAACTGTTAGTTGGTAGTGGGAGGAATTGTGTCACAGTGTGTGAGTTTATCCACGGAACCATCCCACAGGCTGGCCTCTGGGATGCTGTAGGGGCTTCCACAGAGCTTGCTAGAAACAGCCCCTGGGAACAGACCACAGAGGTTTTGAGGCCCACCACATCCAGGTGTGTGCGAATTAACCCCTTCCTGCTGATGCAGTGTTCCAGTCCATTCCAGTGTGACCCTCTTCTGTCTCCTCAGTTACCCAGGCCCACAGCTCACTGCAGGGCGTACTCAGTAACAGCCTTTTTTCTTTCTCTGGTACTGGAGGCAGAGTAGGCAAGATGGGTTCAGCATCTCTGTCCTGGAGGTCTTAGGCAAGGAGAGATACTTATCAGTCTCCTTAGTCCCCAGATGAGAAGACTTTATACCCTACCCTGGTGCCAGTCTGGAAAACCTTATAGGGCTAAAGCAGATAGGGCCTCAGAGACCAGGGGAAGTGGGCTGGCTGGGGAAGGAGAGGTACAGGGAAAGGCCTTGGCAATGTCATGGCTGGCAGGAGCACTGGGCATAAGGTAGATCCTCCCACGCCTGGGCTCAGCTCTTAGCCCCGAGAAGTGAGTGAAGCCTGTGGTCAGAGTTGCATCTATGGAGAGGAGCTCCATAGCTTCTTTATTTGCCCTTGCAGGGGGGAGGAAGCCACTCGGAGCCTCAGGTCACTGAGGTGGGGTACAGGAAGGGCATCTGACCAATGTCTGAACTCAGGAGAGGGGACAGTGGAGAGGAGCTGGACACTGTAGCCTTTCCAGAGTCTTCTAGGAACAGCCACAGGCACCGATCATACCTGCTGAGCCTCATGCCTTGATCCTCAGCTTGGTCTGCACCTTGGGGCGAGTTTAACTGCCTGGGATTCAGGTTCTCCATCTGCAGAATGGGTGGCCCTCCTTGTGGGCACTTTCAGTGGGGGTTGGGGGTGTCATGAATTTTCATGACACCATCTCTATGTTGGTTCCTACCCAACTTTCACCCTCCACCTGATGCCCTGGTATCAGGTGGCAGCCCTCAAGGTTGTCCAAGTTCCTCTCCAGCTCACTTGGTATCTAGTCTTTTCTCTATTGTCCAGTCAGAACCAGCAAGGCAGGGGGATTAAGGCGTTATATGAACAGGCATCCATGAGTTACCTGAGCCGTACAAAGCCACTAACTGTCCTCCGGTGGAGCGTTATGGAGGACAGGACCGGGCTTGTGTCAGGTTCATCCTGGTATCGGCAGAACTTAGTGAGCATGCTTGTGGAGGGAGGAGAGAAGCGTGAGATACTGTTCTTCCTGCTGTGCCCACATGGCCATGGGAAACAGCTAAGGAAGGGGGCCTCCGTCAGCAGGACAGAGTGTCATAGTAAGGAAGGCATGGTGGTAGGAACTGTGTCTTCAGAAGGAAGAGGAGAGTGGAAAGGAAGTGGGACTGGGCTATAAAGTCTTAACCTCCCGTCCTCTACCTCCAAAACATCCTACAACCCCCAAACGGCATCACCAGACAAGGACCGAGTGCTCACATGTGAGCCTGTGTGTGTGTTGAGTATTTTACCTTCAAGCTACAGCAGAGAGAGAAGAGAAAGGCAGGGTAAAAGATGGCCGCGTTTTCCATAACAGGTCCTTGACTACGATTACTACGGGGCCTACGGGAACCAGGCACACAAGGACTACACCTACAGCAGGCTGCTGGGCAATGAGTACACCTTCGACTTCCCACCCCACCACCACATGGTAAGCATCCTGAGCTGGGTCAGCCCACGCCGCCTTCGGTTCCTCCTGTAGATGCCTCTGCTGAGCTGCGCAGGGTCCTGCGTGTTCTGAAGGGCTTCTGCTTGCTGTAAATTCATCCCTTCCTGGTTAACACAGTTTTGTGGGGACCATGTGCATGCTTTTCTCTCCCTCTACTCTGCACCGTAATTTTGCCAGCGGTCAGGTCTGAGGACCCTTCCTTCGGTGTTACTGCTGAAGGGCAGCAAAGCGGAGCATCGAGGCCGCCGGCTTGGGCCTTACTTATGATTTCTATTGCTGTGATAAAGCGCAGTGACCAACAGCAACCCGAGGGAAGGGCGATTCAGCTTTCAGCTTGTCATCCATCATGAAGGGCAGGAACGCAAGGCAGGAACTTGGAGGCAGGAACTGTAGCAGAGGTCACGGAGACACAGAACTTACTGGTTCACTGCTCACATCTTACTTAGTCTGCTTTCTTATACAATTTAGGACACCCACCACGGGTGACACAGCCCTTTGTGAGCTCGGCTTCCCCACATCAAGAAAATGTCCTACAAATTTGTTTATAGGCAATCTGAATGGAGATAATTTTATCAACCAAGGCTTCTCTTCCTAGATCATTCTAGCTTGGATCAAGTGGGTAAAAAAAATAAAATAAAATACAACCAACATCACCACTAACAACACAGCAACAAAAAAACCTAACCTAAACAAACAAACAAATCAAGGTCAGTTACTTTGAGCCAGCACTATACCCCCTCTAGTTCTCCCGCTCGGAGGCCTCGGAGATCCACGAGGGATGCAACTTCCTCTTGAGGCCTGCAGAAGCCTCCAGCCTCCTTGTGGTGGGGTAGGTCTAGAACAAGGTGGGCTTGCTGGCCCTGCACCAAGACCACTGGAAGGACAAAGCAGAAGAGACTAGGGCTGGGATGACTGCACCATTGGAATCTGCTCATTGATTTGAAAAGTGGGCAGGGGAAGTTTGTGGTCCTTCCCCAGAGTACTTGGTTCTCCACTTGTGATTGCTGAGGTGCTGACTCCTCGGGGCCAGGCATGCCTGCAGCAGCCTGTACTCCACAGGCAGCTCACACGGAATGAGCAATGTCCATTCCATGCCTCACCAGCTCCATTGAGAACTATAGTTGTCTCTGGGCATGTCACTTCCTCGGAGGCACCTGCGGTCCCATGCGTGTGATGTCTCACAATGCATCTTAGGTAGGTGCAGAGTCAAGCCCTCAGTCTGGGCCCTAGACTGTGGGCAAAGCATGAGGAGGGCATCACAGCATCCAGGGGAGGGCTTCACAGGCAGGGACTGCCATCACTCAGGCCCCTCATGGTCATTGTCACTGGTATCTGTCTCTCCAGACTTGCACGGAACATTGTGGCTAATGCTGAAGGCAAGGACCCATTTGTTCCCATTGCTTTTCCCTAAGTTTGTGTGAGAAGTAAACAGTTATTAAGGCAGGTCAGAGCTCTCTGAGGTGGCTTCAGAAGTCAGGGGCTCCATAAAGCAAAGCAGTTACAGAGCCAGCTTGGTGCCCGGTCCCCACGACCCCCTCAAGGGAGTGCATTGGCTGCGTCTAGCACCTCGGCACCTGCAGCTTCTACAGCCTGTGGGACTCCTGGCCCTGGAGGGTGTGGAAGTTGGGGGAGATGCCAATTTGGCTTAGCAGCTCCATCCAGCCTCCGCAACTGCACCAGAGACAGTCCCTACGCATGAAACACATACTTGTTCTCTACATTGGCAGCTTCCCCAGCCAGGCAGACAGCAAGTGTCAGCCTGGGGAGCTGTTTGGATTTGGGTCAGCAGCTGTAACAGTGCCAGAAAAGGCACCTCAAAGCCTGATGGACAGGGAGTGATCCTTAATGATGTCTGGAGGGAGGCGGAGGAGCTGAGGTCTCAGGAGGCGGCATACTGTGCCAAGGTCTGCTGTTTGCCCAGAAGCCTACTGCAAGGTCTAAAAGGCTGGTTTCTCTGACTGGCTCAGCCATGGGTGTGGCACTGACATCCTTGTGATGAGGAGCTCTTTGTGGCCATGTTAGGAACATTTCTGAGGCTTTTCACTGTGTTGCTCTGAACTTCAGAGCCCCGAGGGTACCAAGAGGTGGTAGCAACCATCTCACTGGTTGATGAGTTGAGTCCAGCTTCCAGACACACACTGGCTGTCCAGCCCATGGCAATGGCTCTTACCATCATCTGTACCCTCTGGAATGAAAGTGAGGTTGGCACAGCTGGGCAGTAGCTCGGAGGAGACGTGAGCAACCACTTTTGTTATCAGCTTTATTGAGACATGATTTCCATGGCACCCAGTTCATTGATTAAAAACTTCCCATTCACGGTCCTCAGAAAGTTTTTGGGGCAGCTTCACCTCTCTACAAGGAAGCCCCACAGTCACCAGAAGTCACCTCCATTCCCCACTCTATCCTCAACACAGGATCAGAGAGGGACCCTGTCTCGAGAAAAATATGACACGCAATGTCCTCTGGCCCATGCAACTGCATACTGGCACAGCCCATACACATGTACACGCACCATACACACATATAATGCCTAAAATAAATACATATGCTGGATGTAAGTCCCTTGTTTGATTGATGCAGAGGTCATAAGCTTCTCCCATTCCCTTTTTTGCTATCATTCTGGAACCATTTGCAACACAAACTAATTCTTTTGTATAAATGTGTAAGTTTTGATGATGCCCAATTCATCTCTTAGCCTTGTGTTGTGTAACCTTCAGCATCATGTCTAAGAGTTGGCTAGGGCCACACACACACACTTCTGGGTTTTCCTCTAAGAATTTGTCATTTTTGTCTGGAATCTTGTGTGTGGCACAAAAAAGTGTTCAAATGTCATGTTCTGCTTGTGGGTATCCTTTTGCTAAGAGGACTCTGTATCCCCATGAAATTCTCCTGGGTTCTTGTTGAAAAACCAATCTTTGTCAACATCATGGGGGTGATTTCCAGATGGGGCTCTACCCCATTAAGCCACACCTCCTAGCTCAGCCCAACACTATTTTGTCTACTGTAGTTTTTTCTTCCCCCAGCAAATGTTGGATATTTTGTCTACTGTAGTTTCCCCTCCCCATGCCCCAGCAAGTGTTGGAATCAGGGAGTGTGACCACATCACCTTGGCTCTTTTTTTTTTTTTTTAACAGTTGTTTAGCATAGTCTGGCCCCTTGAAATTCCATATGAATTTTAGTGTAAGCTAACCTTCTGCAAAGGATCCAGCTGAGGCTGGATAGGGACTGAGTCAGGTTATAGATCAGCCCAAGTGTGTGGTCACCTTGCCACACATTCATGGTGTCTTTTCGTTGATTTTTATCATTATGATTATTTATCAAAAACATTCTTCCTAGGGCCTGAGGAGATGGTTCAGTCAGTAATGGGTTTGGTGTGTAAGCATGAGGAAGTGAGTTCAGATCCCTAGACTGGACACGAAAAGTCAGCTACTGGTCAGGCAGAGACTGGAGGATACTGAACAAGCCAGTCTAGCCAATCAGCAAGCTTCAGGATCAGTGAGAGACCCCGTCTCAAAAAGAAACACGGAGAGCAATTGAGGAAAACACCAGATATCAACCTGTGGTCTCCACACATGCATGCACACGCACACACACATTTTTAACTTTTTAAAATAAGAACTTTGCATTTCTGTGGTCAAGTTTACTTCAAGGTATTTTTATTGCTTTGGGGACTATGAAGAAAGAATAGTTTTCTTGGTTTCTCTTTATGTCTCCCCATGTTAATGAGCAAACCTGTAGTAGGTTTTGAATATTGACCATCTTTCCTTTCGCTTGTTGTGTATTTAGCTTACTTTCTCTCTGGTTTCTTGATGAGGAAGGCTGCATCCCTAGCTTGGACTGTTGCTCCTTGTGCCTCTGCCTCCCTAGCTCTGTGCCACCATACCTGATTTTTAGGGCAATTCTTTTAAATGACAGAGCCTACTTATGATTGGTGCCCAATGTCCTCTGTGTGCTTTCTGTTCTGGGGAACAAAGCTCTATGGTGACCCCTGAGCTGGGATGACTAAGATGCGAGAGGGCAGTGGTGGGGAGGCTCTTGGCAGGTGTGTCAGGAAAGGCCCAGCCCCATGGCCCCAGGGGTGGTATCCCACAAAACCTCTCTTCCACTGGACCTTTCAGATCCAGAAGGAATGTCTGACCTGCAGAGGGGCTGCTGCCGTGTTCAATATGTCTTACTTTGGGAAGTTTTACCTGCTGGGGGTGGATGCCAGGAAGGCTGCAGACTGGCTCTTCTCAGCAGATGTCAACCGAGCCCCAGGTACTGGGCCAGGGTGGGATGGATCCATTCAGTGTCAGATGGAACTCCATGGGCAATGAGGAGGCAGGCAGGTGGCCTGCTGTTCCTCCCCTGGGTCTAACCACTCTGCTGTCTGGCCCTCTGTGCCCTGTCATCATCCCTAACCCCAGGGTCTTCTCCTTCTTTTATCCTTTCTTCTTTCCCCTTCCTGGACCCCTTTTGCTCACACAAAGGATGCAGGGCCACAAGCACTTGGTGGGCCATACCTCCTGGCACTTGGGCCTAGTCACTTCCCTCCACTACTGTGGTGTTTTCCCTGCATTGTTGCCAGAATTAAAAATCCATAGTGCTTAGCTAAAAATCGAGTCTTGAGTAAATATTGAAGAATTTTTGCTGTGGTGTATCCTATAAAATATTTGGGACAATCAACTTTCTTTGTCACACACCCACCCCGCTGTCTTACTCATCCACCCACCAACCTCATCTTCATCCCTTTTCCATAGCTCTTGTCACAAGCCCTACAAGCTGGGCATCTTCAAATAAGAGATGGATTAACTCCAGGTCCTGCAGGGCAAAGGTCAAATTCAGAGTGTTGGCTGAGAGTCCTTGTTCCAAGAATATGAGTGGGTCCCGCCTGTCTCCACTAGTCTGGTGGAGACTGGGAGAATTGGCTTTGCTTGGGTTGTAGCTGTTTCATCCATCCCTGCCTCTGATGCTATGGCTGCAACCTCTCTCTCTCTCTCTCTCTCTCTCTCTCTCTCTTTCTCTCTCTCTCTCTCTCTGTGTGTGTGTGTGTGTGTGTGTGTGTGTGCATGTGGAGGTTAGAGGGCAGTCTTGGGTGTCACCCCTCAGGAACCGTCCATCTTGGTTTATTGAGATAGGGGTCCTCACTGTCCAGGAGCTCATCAAGTAGGCTAGGCTGATCCTCCAGGGAGCTCCAGGGACACCCGGCCCCATCTCTGCTTCCCCAGCATTGGAATTCCGAGTGTACATCACCACGCTTGTCTTTTTCACATGGCTCCTGTGCATTGAACGTACAGCGTCATCTCCCGGGTCTTAACTTTCTATTTCTGTAAACAGTCCTACTAGATGGGAGCTCATCTGAATAACCTTGCCTCGAACAGGGTTATAAAGATCCTACCTCTAAATAAGGTCTCACACACAGGCCTTTGGGGTCAAACCTCTAACGTGTCTATATGTGGGGCATGGTTCAGCCTATGACTACCTGTGTGCAGTCAGCAACCCAGCAGTCCTGTGTGCAGCTGAGTTTTGCCCTTGTGAATCTTCCATCAGCTCCACCCACCTGCTCACCCCCTCTACCACCAGCTGTCTTCTATCCCTTTCTACCAGACTTTCCTCCACCTATCTACCAAGTGCCTACCCTTCTACCCACCCCACTCACCGAATGCATTCCTCTACCTGTCCACAGTTCAACCACACAATCAATAGATATTAGTTCTGCCGTATCAGGCACACTGCTGGGGTGATGAGGATGGGGACGAGGGAGGAGCCAGGCAAGCATTTTCAAAGAAATCCCACCCCAGATGACAATCGATAATCTGGTTGGTTGTACTAGAATCATAGAGTAGGAGGCCTTGTGAAGGAGACCTCACATCCTGAGGTCCTCCAGGCTTTGAGGAGGAATGAGCTTGGGTGGAGCTCATGTCTGGGTCCTTGTTGCCAGGCTCAACGGTGTACACATGCATGCTGAACCAACGGGGAGGCACCGAGAGTGACCTGACCGTTAGCCGCCTGGCTCCTGGCACCCAGGCCAGTCCCTTGGCCCCCGCCTTTGAAGGTAAGGTTGTTGTGAGAAGCACCAACACAGATGTGACCTGCTCAGAGGACTGGCAAGTCACCAGTGTCCAGAAGGTCAGGGAGGGTTATCCGGGATGACTATGTAATCACCTGTCATGTCCACTGTGGTCAGGCTAAATTCAGGCTGCTTTCGGGTGGCTGTGCTGTCCCTCCAGGCCCTCTGTAATTATGCCTTTGAACCTGCTGGTGCTGTGGCATGTGGAGCAGCCTTGGCGTGGGCACACGCAGCCCAGCAGCCCAGGCTACTAGCATCAGCCCAGGGCAGGCTACATCTCCCACTAGAGCTCAGTCTCTCCCCATCCTGCCATCTGGGCTAGTCTCAGGCCTGGCAGGTCCCCTGATGCTTGGCTCAGTGCCCACTGTGTGTCCTTCCACCCTCCCTGCACACCCGTAATGACAGGCAGCTCAGCACTTCAGTTCTGCCTATACAACTTCAGCTATTACATCTACACATGTCACCCCGACCCTGGATCCTACCTGTTAGTTCCCACAGAGGCAGCTCCACCTCCTGTCCTGTGGCCTATGTCCACCAGGAAAAGAGAAGAAACAGAGTAAACATGTCTTTTTTCAAGAAAGGCATTGGTACTTCTAAAGGGTGGTCTGCAGGGAGAAGGTACCAACTGGTGGCTCTCTGAGCCACCATCCAAGAGGCTGACAGTGGGCAGTGCTGACCCATATGGAAATCTAGCTACTTTCTAGCTCTCCCTGCTGTTTGTCTTAGTGGAACTTAGTGAAGCTCCCCCACCTCAGGAGGGAGGTGCTAAACTCCAGTCTAGTCATGGGCAGAGGGGGAGAGGAAGATGCTCACAAGGAGTCAGTATTCTTCTGTGTGTGATATGGCCAGTGGTCTTAGTTAACTGGGGGTTAAATCAGGACCAAGCACATCTCAGCAAGTGCTTTATCCCAGAGCTACATCCTCATAACCCTTGTTTGCCAGTTTTAAATTTTGAGACCTTGGTTCTCTGAGCCTCAGTTTCCCTACTTGTGAGATGGGGACTGGTGAACCTACCTACCCCAGTTGCTATGGGAACGAGTAAGACCCAGGAGCCAGGAGTCTCCCAAGACTCAGTTTTCTTATCTTGGCAATAGGGACCTTGCTGGAACCTCTCAAGAAAATGTTCTGTGATATATTTATTACCTTGTACCTCCCACCTGGTTCACAGTTCCTGGGGCTGAGTGCTTGGGGGAGACACCCAGAGGGTATGAGCAGATGATCCAGTGAGCCCCATCCCCTGGAGGCTGTGGATCTCGGGGACACCCCAAACCAGTAGAGAAACAGCTCCTGCACGGACACAGGTCCCACGATGAATATGCATTTCATTAAGTATGTATATATTTAATATGCATGTTAATTATGCATATGACTCAGAGCTCCAGTAAGTCAAGAGAATGTGACAATTTACATGTGCTCTAGGCTGTGTACCAAGCAGCTGTCAATCTTGGAAGCAATTTTAAATTATCTTTATTCATCTTAATGTGATAAAAGGTGTCCTGCTTGTCAGAAACACACCGGCATAATAAAGATGGCAAATAAGACCTGCCACCCACAGAGCTCTCCCCACCCCTGGAAATGGTAGAGGAGCCTGGAGTGAGACGCTGGCCTTGGCTCATATGGACCTGCCGTTTTCCATGTCCAGGGCCCTGCATTGTCTCTGTAGAGCAGCAGAATGGGGGTGATTGCCCAGGACGAGCAGACATATCACTCTCAAGCCAATTGGTAGGAAACTGAGGCTGGTAACAGAACGTGGGCTTAAATAAACATGAGAGAAAGAGTCAGAGAGAGAGTGTGTGTGTGTGTTTGTTATGGTAGGATATCATTTGGCCTGGGGTTAAGGACACTGTCCAGAATTCAAGCATCTTCTGGGAACTCTAGCCAGGCACCAGGGAGCCTTCTGCTTGTGATCTCTCTCCCTCCCTCCACCCCCATCTCCTTCCTCCTCTCCACCTATCACTCCTCTTTCCCTCCCTCCTCTTTCCCCTTCCCCCTCTCTTTTTTTCTCTCCCTTGCTGTCTCTTCTTCCTCTCTCTCCTCCCTCCCTCTCTCTTATCCCCCACAGTCTCTATTTCTCATGAGGAGGAGGAAGGGGATGAGGCTTTGGTGGGCTCTGATTGGTGCTCTGGTAGCATTTTGCCCCTGAAGGCTCCCTATGCTGGGGCCAGACCCCACTGTAAAGGGAGAAAGAAACTCAGGAAGATGAACGGATATTGTGGTGGGTCAGGCTGGCCAAAGCCTTTGTGCATCCCAAGACTGCATCCTTCCATAGATGTGTGTGTTCCTGTGAGGTGTCTCCAAAATAAAGGTGCCAGACTTGAGGAAGCAGGCCTCTGCCCACCCCTGGCTCAGAGGATACTCTTCATGGTGCATCTCTGGTGAGGGAGGCTGGATGTGGGGCAGATACAGTGCTTGTGTTTGATGTCATAGACTGGGAGCTCTGGAGGGTAGGGAGTGGGAGGGTCTCCAGGAGGAGGTGACACTACCTGGCCATGGAGGTCGAGGATCAGCCAATAAGGGTGAGGGGTGGGCAGGGTTAAAAGCACTGCTCAATAGAGCCAGGCCCCACAGGGAGGGTCTGCAAAGGTTGGTGGTGAGGACTCCAGGGATCTGGGAAAGCTTGGGTGGTCTTAAAGGCAATGTGGTGTGAGTGCGGGCTGACCAGATCAGTGATAACGTGCCAGGGGCTGTGGCCACTTGGGGTGCACGGGTGAGGGAGGCGTGAGTAGTGTCAAGGGGATCTTCTGTGAAGGGGGCTCCCCAGAGGCCTTTGGGATGGATCTGGAATAGCTCAGAATGACAAGGTCAGGGGGAGTCCAAGGCTGGTCTGCAGGAAGGAGGGTGCTAGACACAGTTCCTGTTCCCTTTCAAGCTGGCAGTAAAGCTAAACTCTGACTGAAGAAAGGAAGAGGCCAGCTCGAAGCTTTCAGGTAGGGCGGCTAGGCCATCCTGGCCTCAGAGCCTCCATCAGGATCAAGGTTGCTGGCTTCTGCTGTCAGCTGTTTGTCCCCTAGACAGGAAAGAAGCTCAGGAGCCAGTACTCACAGGGCGGGCAGGGCAGACCATGGGTGTTCTCAGGGCTCTGCGTCTTCTAGGCTACAGAGGTTCCTTTCTCCGTATAATCAGGGCTAGGGCAGAGCCTACCAAGTGTCCCACCCTCCCCTTCTTCTCCAAGGAAATTGGCACCCATGCTGGGAGAACAGACAGGAGGGACCCTAAAAGGGGATGGGGAGCAGAGTGGGTAAAATACCGCCATTCCTCCTCCAGACCCCACTTTCTATGCCTGCCATGGCTCTGCCTCCCACCCCACCCCCAAAACCCTTTAAGGAGATTCTAGTTACCACCAGGGCCTGCACTGTGACACAGAGGAACCTTGTAGAATTCAGTGAAGAAGGAAGCCAGAAAAATGGGGGGAGACACATAGAAGCCCCCCACCCTGCCTCCCCTGTGCCAGGCTCTGCCCGTCCAGGTACCTGACTGCCACAGGTCCTAGCACCCTTGCCAATGGCAGACAATTTAGTGAACCCTGAGTCCCAGATGGGACCAGGAGGTTGGTGAACTTGTTTACTGGATCTAAGGCCACAGAGTTGTCCAGGGTCCTTAAGCTCTGAGACAGTGGTTTCCCAGAATGCCTGGCAGAAGTGAGCTGGTGTCCAAGGGCAGAGTCCCAGGGCCAGTGTGGCTCTGTAGTTGTCCCATAGTTATAAGGCAGTGGGTTTCATGTGTCCTCCCTGAACTTCTGTCTCCTTTTCTGAAACCTGGGGGAGCTGCTCTGGTAACACGCTGGGTGGTAGAGGTTGTGTTAGCGGTGACTAAAACATCTAAAAAGAGAATGTGTTCATCGGCTTGCAGTCTGAGGGCAGGGCCTTGGGAAGACTGACCCATGTGCCATCCTTACTCAGGAAGCAGGGAGAGATTTCTCTTTTTAACTTGGTCTAGTAGCCCGGTCTGGGTGGGGCTTCTTACTGCGATTGACTGAATCTAGAAACCCTCTCAGACATGTTCAGAGGCTTGTCTCCTAGGTGATTTTAGGCCTCAAATTGGCTGTCAGGACTAGCCTTCCTGAGGGGAATGCTGCCTCTGACTCTCCCATTCCTAAGCCCAGTGAACTTCAGAATGGCAGAGGCAGGGAGCCCAAGGGTATGGGGTGTGTTCTGATGGGAACTAGTAAGGATGTGAGACTCAAGAGGGAAAGGTATTTGTCTGAGTCCACTTTGCCCTAGTGGTTGAGGCAGGATAGATGCTCCCTCCTAGACGTGAAGGCACCAGAGTTTTAACCCCTTTTCTAGGAAGTGGGTAGAATCCCTTAATATTGCTCATTGCCAGAAACAAGCCATACACTTTCCTCAGTAAGAGTCTGGAGTCCCTCGCTCTGTTCCCTGTCCCAAGGTCTTGTTCTAAACCCGTTGCTTCTCCTCCAGGGGATGGCTACTACCTGGCTGTGGGTGGGGCCGTGGCCCAACACAACTGGTCCCACATAAACACGGTGCTGCAGGACCAGGGGTTCCGGTGCCAGCTGATGGATAGTTCCGAAGATCTGGGCATGCTCAGTATCCAGGGCCCAGCCAGGTGAGAGAGGATAGGGACTTGATACCTGGGTTATCTGAGTCCACCTAGGTCCCAGTCCCTTCAGCCCGTGGGCACAACCACTCATCTGAACATTGGGTACTGTGACAGCTTGGGACCGTGCAATTTTCAAAATGTCAGGTTTAGGCTAGCCCTGTACCAGGCAAGGCCGTCCACCACCCAAGTACCCTATAATCCTTAACAGGGCCTTGTTCCAGATGCAGGAGGACCTGTAAGGACCCCTGGGTGCTACTGAGGGTTTTGGGCACAACATGAGGCTGTGTGGAACCTTGGATGTATGTGCACCTTGGAAAGACCACTCTGGTAGAGCTTGGGGGAAGGGAAGGAAAAACGGATGCATTGTGAACAGCCACCAACTAAGTCCAGCCAGTGTGGAGCTGACCTGGCCTCCACTGCTAATGTTGCTAGACCTGTGGCGGAGAGGGGTGAGGGAGGTGCTCTGTGGCTGTGATGGGGTATCTGCAAAACAGTTACCTAAGGGATGAAGGGCTTGTTTTTAGTCGTGGGAACAAGGGGCCGGGGTGGGAGGGAGACACAGAGACAGAGAAAGACAGATTCAAAGGGAGAGAGAGAAGGATAGAGGGGAGAGAAAGAAAAGAGCGAGGGGAAAGGAGAAAGAGGAGGGAGAGAGAGGAGACCATGTGACAAGAGCTTATTCCTTTTTTAGTCTATCTGCTGCCCGTACTGCCATATTCAGTGCCCCAATTAGGAGGGTTCTCCCTCCTAATCTAGTTTCTGCCTAGTCCAAGCAGGGTGACAGGGCTAACCACCACAGGTGGCTGTAAATGCTTTTCTTTTTATTGCTGGAACAGAGGCAGAGACATTTGCCAGGGCCGCACAGTTTCTGGGAAGTGAGGCAGAAGGACGTGGGAAACTCTTTACCTGTCATGTGTTCTCAAACCCTTATCAACACTAGTCACCAAGTCAAAGCCGCCCTGACAGCTGTGCCCGGACCAGGTGTTCCTCGGTAACCAGCAGGGCCTGCGCTGTGCTGGGCCCAGAGATGCATCTGTGCTTGGTGGGGCCCCTGCATCTAGACTGGAAGTGGAATGTTAAATGAAGAAGGGAGAGACAGGAAAGAAGGGGGCTACTTCTTGGAGGTTAGGGTCCCCCAGGGGATCAGTTTGAAAAACTTTCGTGTTTGGTGACATCTCTTCCTCTCCATGGGTATCCTGCTGGGACCTTGACTAGTGTGCTTAGACCCTACTGTGGTGTCCAAACCGGTCACTTCTCGATGAGTCTAGATCCTGCCCACTGCTTGCTGAGCTTCTTTCTGGGAGGCCCGGAAGGGGGAGGGGCAGGTGGCGAGGACAGCTCCACCGGGCTGCCATATGGGGACATGGAAACCATTTATTCCAGCATTTAGACTGTTTGATTAGCATCTGGCTGTAGGGCTAGTGGTGCTGTCATGGCTTTCAATACTCCCCCTGGGGTGAGGGGAACCTCAAGTCAACTTGAAGGGGTACAGTTCCACCTGCTGCTCTACAGAGCCCCGCCTGGCCTACAGGAGACTCCAGCTTCATTGCATGGTGACCTTGGGTAGGAACAGGTGAGGGGTGGGGAAGGGAAGGAGTGAGGGTACCAGGTAGTCCGATCAAGATTCAGCCCCAGGGGACAGCTGGGTGGCAGCCTCCAGGCTGACAGCTCCCCACTCCTCCAACCCCTTTCTCACCTCTTCCAGAAGGCTCTCCTGTTCCCCACATGCGTAGTAAGTAATGCCACTAACACAAGCAGGCCTAGTTACTAAGCTCTGTGGGGAGCACTTAGCACAGCACCTGGGTCATGGGAGGTGCCATACACACTGCTACTCAGAAGAACTTTCTGGAAATCGGCTATTCCTGAACCAGCCAGTACAGCAGCTGCTGAACCTTTACCTGGCTCTTGACCCCTCTGTCAGCTGCATTTCTCAATCTGACAAACTTCATTCAGTTCAAACAGCCTCCTGTAATTGCTGGGGACACACAGAGCTATGTGCCATGGTCAGAATTGTCAACGTGGGCCCCAGGTGCTAGACACATTTTTTTTGTGATTCTGTGAGAATTGTCTAAATCTCCATTTAGCAGCCAGGCCAGGGCCCAAGAGGTGCTGAGACTTGCCCTAGGACTCCAGGTGGCTTCTTTCCTCAAGCCACCTGTTTTTCTCCAATGAAGGACAGTAGCCTTGGCAGACCTGGTGGCTGTCCTCTGGGGCTGACACCCCAGCCTTCGTCCCAGTCCTTCAAGCCCCACTTTTAGACGCCTTATAGAGAAGACAGAACAGCTCTGTATCTTGCCAGATTACCTCTGCTGCGTGGCTGCCCCGGGGCTGTGGGGCCTGGGTTCTAGGAGGTTTGGAGGCAGCAGAGCTGAACCTCTAGGGCCAATACCACGTGGGGCTGGGGTTACATAAGGATCTTGGCAGAAGGCAAGATCACCTCAGGCGGGCGTGGGTGGTAGCTCCCAGCTCTGTGGGGTGTGGATTTGGGCTGGCTGCACTTCTGAGAACTTGCTGAAGCCCTCTGGGACCCCTGATGGGCAGAAGTGGGGGTGTTTCCAGTCCTAGGGTACTTGCTCTTCTGCCTGTGTTGAGCCCAGATGCTTGTAATTGGCACCACTCACAAGATAATTGTGTGCCAAGCAGTAGGTGGTGTAGGGGTTCTGTTGGCATGGAACCCCTGGCTTAGAGGGCCGGGCACAACAAAGGGAGAGGAAAATGGTAGTCATACAGAGACCCCAGGGGAGGGAATCCAGGGGCACTGCCTAGAGGAGGTGACTGCTGGATGAGTGGAGCTGAAGGGTGACAGAGGGTCAAATGTGACAGGGAGCAGGGCAGGAGTATGAAGGGACACAGGAGAGGTGGCCTAGGGGGAGGTGCTTGGGCTTTGTGGTGGGTCAGCTTGGGGCGTGGGCCCACAGGATTTTGCCTTTTTTTGCTGCAGCAGGGCCTGAGCTGGGCTGCAGTGGAGTGGGGGGCAAGAGAGAGGGAGACTGGCCGAGGCCAGTGCAGAACAATAGAAAGCTCAGTGGCTCAGCTCAGAGTAGCAGTGGGAACGTGAGAACGGACCATGTTGTGGTTTAGAAAAGCAGTGGACATGGCAGCATGAGCCACTGTGATGTGACACGGTTTGAGGACGAGTCTAGTGCCGTACGGATATCCAGCCATGACCACTAGGGACAGCCCCTGTTCTCATGGCCACCAGGAGGATGGGACTCTAATCTCTTTACCTCCTTGAGACACCTGTGAGGCTGAGACCCACTGCAGGTGGACTCGGGTTTGGCTGGGGGATGCACCGGGCGGTGGTGGTGCTTGGTGGTTGGATAACTCTATTTTAGTTGCTCAGCCAGCAACCAGAGCTCACCTGTACCCTGGCTTCCCTGACAGCCCACAGGAAGGTGGCTTTCTCACATGGTGGCACTTATAGCCTGTACCTACCAGATTGTCTAGATTAAATGTCATTTGTTGTCCTCCTCCCTCTGGTACTGATCCCGCTGGCCAGAAACACCTGAGGCTGTGTGACTCACTGATTCTGTCCTTGTTCACAGCCGTGCCATTCTCCAGGATGTGCTTGATGCTGACCTGAGCAACGAGGCCTTCCCCTTCTCCACCCACCAGCTGGTGCGGGCCGCTGGACACCTGGTAGGTAGCAATGGCCTCTGGGGTCTGGAGTGTGGTGGCAGCAACTTTTAACGAAGGTAGGGTCGGCCTGGGAGACTGGCACCTTTGGGTAAGTCTCTTTATCTCCCTGGGCCTCAACTCCCAAGGCCTGTCAGAGATGATGGCAGCCAACCTCACCCTGGAGGGAGCTCAGAGAGATGGGGTCAAGATGCTGCGCCATGTGTCTTCTTAGTCTCATCTGGGGAGAGGCTTCATTGCTTGCATGGATGCCTTTGTACCCTCCCTTCAAGCAGTAGAGGATGTCTGTCTAAGAGTGACTACTGCTTTTCTGCTTCCCTAGAAACAACAGGGCTGGGGACAGCTGAGGGTTCTCTGCAAGTCCCCACATCCCCTGGGGAGGCTACTTCTCCTTCCTTGCAATATCTTACTTATAATATGTTCCTTATAATATCATCCTGGTTTGTAGATGTAGGGGAGCCTGGTCAGACCCCAAACACACCTCCACTGTAGTTTTTAGAAGTCCAATGCCAAGTGACAAAGCCCAGCTCTTCTAAGGTTATGGCTTTCCTCTTCATCATGGTCCCCTGGTCTCCAGGGGCTCTCTAGGAGAGCCTGGGTAGGAAATCTGGGACCTAGCCCCTGGCTGGCCCCTCCATTTCCTGGGCCTCAGTCTTCTGGTTGGAAAAATGCACATTGTGATTTCCATCTGGAATTTTCAAGGCTGAGGGAGAGGTTGATGGTGCCATACACCAAGTACCATCTTCCCCTCCCACGGGAGGTTAGACATCCTCACCCCTGCTCGAAGATACCAGCAGTACCCCACAGTGGTGACTATGGGAGGTGTGTCTTGACAAGACTGGCTTGCCCACCAAGGTCATCCTGGATCTTTTATTTTCTACAGCTTTTGCAGAGGCCCCAAGCCGTGCTACATGAGGGTTACTTCTCTAAACTGATTTTTGAGAATCTGGTTGGCTTGCTCATGCTGCCCAAATGACAGTGGCCCCCACAACAAAGATCTGTGCTGGTGACATACGTGCCTGCAGGAGGGCAAGGACACTGTTGGCCATGTCTTGTCCTCCCTACTTGGCTATCTCTAGGTTTTTGTGGAGAGATGTGGAGAAACACCAGTTGGAGGATGAGATTTCTGCCCAGAGAGGGGCCAGACATCCTGGGACCAGGCTGGAACCTGTCAGCAAATAAACCGAGTGGCGCTGAGTGCTAGGGAGGACGCTGCCAGAGAGAAGGGTGATAAAGGCCGCCACGTGGGCTGCACTCCACCAGGGTTCAGGAAGTGGGGTGGGGGTTCTCTGTCTAGCTTGTTTCCTGCCTCACTAGTGCAAAGCTGTTTTCTGGGACCAGAAAGGGTCGGTGCTCTGAAAGAGTGGTGTGGTGGGATCTTAGAATATGGCAGCTCCAGACCTTTAGACTCTAGCTTGGCTTGCTCATGAGGGCATCTTGGTGGCATTTGTGTTGGCATATTCAACATCCAGAGTTCACTTTTGGTCAGGGCTGGGGTCAGGCTGCTGTGTGGAAGAAGGGAAAGCCGAGCCTCTCTTCCACTGTGCTGAGGCTTGGCATAGCCTCAGTCTGTGTGTGGTTTGGATGCTCGTGGAGGGAAGACCAGGTGGGAATAAATCCCCTCCTGTCAAGATCAGCATCCTCCCCCCGCTAGCAGGACCACCATGGGGTGGGGTGAGTGACGTGGGGTTCCCAATTCCAGCTGCTCCCTCCCATGGGACCCTGTCCTGGCCATGGCTGCCTCCTCAGCCCTCCCAGGCTGCCTGGGAATCTTCACCTGGGGCCTGGGAGTTAGGCCAGGACCCAGGCTGAGCCGACACAGCTCATACTGCCCAGGGTCATGGGCAGGCCAAGCTCCAGTGCAGGTGTCTGGTTTGGAGAGGATGTGTCCCCTGGCTACTCATGTCTCCTGCCATGCTGACTATGGTGACATAAAATGCGTATGAAAGATTGCTCACAGCCTGGCTCAGCACAGGCCTGCCGTCCCAGCTATGCAGGAGACCAGGGCAGAAGAACTGAAAGCTCAAGGTCAGCCTGGTCAACTTAGTAAGATTCTGCTTTAAAATAAGCAGTGAAAAGAGAGCTGGACTACAGCTCAGTGGTAGAGTGCTTGTCTAGCATATGTAAAAGCCTCCGTTCAACTCCCAACACTGTAAAAAATAACAAACAGAAGAAAGAGAGAAGGCACCGCAAATGCTATCATTCTGTTTCCAACCATAGCTGCACAGCGAAGGCTGGGTATCGAGCCCAAACCAGACCCCACTTCTGCAGCACAGCCTTGGGACACAACCTTGACCTTGCTTCTCTCAGCCCTGAAATAGGGTTATGGTCCAGAGCCCACGGCATGATTCCATAAAGATGGCCTTCTTCATGTGGCAAAGACATACTGACCAAACTCTTGGCTGTGCTATAAAACATGAAGAAATTCAAGAAAGCTCATCCATCTATCCCTAGAGGCTGGTGGTTCTACTCCATGGCAACATCTACTGATCTGCATAGTGGCCAAGGTTCACACATGGCTCTGTTCTCTAGTGGTGCTACAAGCCTGCTTGTTCTTTGCAACATACAAGAACCTGTGCCTACGCCCTGCCTTAGTAGTACCCGTGTTCAAACATCATGGGGTCCATTTCTTCTCTTGGGAGCAGCCTAATGGCAGACGTCCTTGTACATGGTGCTGTGAGTTTTCTGTCCTAAGCAAAGGAACTGATAAGTTGAACCCACTGAGTCCGAGACGGCCTGTCCTACCCACTTAGTCACATCCCTTTCCAGTGTTGTTCTAGATCTGGCAGGATGGGAGAAGACAGTGCCCTCAATGGGTCATTCAGATGGATGGGGGGCATGTCTTTGAGGCCAGACATGGGCAAAGCCTCATCACAGCTGGCCCCATGACAGTTATTGCTAACGTACCTCCTGGTACCAGGTACAAATGGCACCACTATGGGCCATCAGAGAGTTCTAGAGTTTGCATCTGAACCCATGGTGTTATTCCTATTGCACAGCTGCCCTACCCTGCAGCAGCCCCTCCCCTGGCTCTAGAATGAATTCCAGATGTGTTGGCTAGGAGCACCTGTGGGACTGGGCCAGACCTAGTGATGAGGAGGAAGGAGCAGCCCGCTCTCCGAGTGCATCCTCGCCCATAGGCTCAAGGGAGCTTGCAGCTGCAGTCCAGGGCAGTGGAAAATGACTGCCACTGCCCAGGGGATGAGGGACGGAGAGTCCCTGGAAGTGCTCACAGGAAGAAGAAGTTTGACACGGAGATGATAGTGTCTTGTTGCCCAACTGCCAGCAGCCATGAACCTGGGGGCTGGTTCTTCAAGACGAGCCAGTCGTCAGAACACATGTTCACTATAACATAGCAAGAAAAGTCTGCCACGGTGTGGTTCAGTCTCCACCCAGAAACATTTGACGCCTGTCTCCGACACCAGTCATTCTTCCTCAGCAGTCACGGCCACAGACTGGGAGGATCTCTGAGGACAGGGTTTGCCAGGTGGTTGATGAACAAAGCTCCTAGGTCATTCAGGATGGAGTGGGAGTATCGGCTCCTGCATCCGAGGAGTATCAGGCTGCCGCTGAGGTTATGTAAGACTGTGCCCTGCCAGGGACTCCTGTCCTAGTGACCCTGCTTTCTCCCAAAAGCCTGAAAGAGGGTGAGGCCAACAAGAACAAGATTGTTCCTGTGGTGTCCATGCTGTGGTTTGGGCTGACCTGGAAAGTTGTCTCTTGGTGTGGCTCTGGACACACAGCCCAGTGGCTTAAGCCTTTCCATTCCTTGGCCAACAGTAAATGGTAGTTTAGCCTCTGTGACACTTAGCCAGCTATAAAAGCTGGCTAGCCTCTGCTCTGGCCCCTGGGGCTCAAAGGCAAATGGGGAGGGGACAGGAAGCTGGGCCACAGATAGGACAGGGGAGTGTAGTCCAACACTTCTGTGCTATCCTGACCTTCAGAACTGGGAGGTAGGTGTTGGCCTCGAGTTTTGGACCAGCCTTCTTAGGCCTCAGCTTCCTTGGCAGTAACACAAAGTCTAGACAATGTCAAAAGAGCTTTGTGGTGCATCCTATCTATCTGGTCAAAACTGAATCCTCTTGGAATCGAAATTTCACATTCTAAGTGATATCTTGTGCTGGCTTAAAACTGTGTTGACGAACTGTCCATCAGCATGTGGAGGCTCTGGGGCCAGAACATGGAGCCAGTCCTCGTATTTATAGATCAGTTGGCTTCTAGCCCACCAGCTGCAGGAGAGGAATGTGTGTGTCTGCGCAGTCAGCAGATGCCAGGTTGAGCAGAGACGTGAGCAATGACTTTGGTGAGTGCCAAGTTCTGCAGACCCTGGTTCCTGTGGACCGAGGCCCAGGACCCTGCTGTGGTTGCCAAGCTCCGCTCATGACAGGACCTGGTCAGAGATGCCCAGTCACACGTCACTGACTTTTGCAATAGTGCCTCTCTGAGATGCTTGTGCTTGGGCCAGACATCTACAGTCTTTGGATTCCTAGAGAAAGAAGGGGGCTGGGAAAGTGAGTGTCCACTCAGCAGCCAACAGACCAGCTGTCTTTGCTCCTCACATGTTTGTCTCAAGGCCAGCAAGATTCCCCAGTGGGGGAGAGCTTTCACGGTGAGTCTCCCAGAGCTCAGTTCAGCCAGTACTGGGTCAGACATGGTGTTCTCGGCTCCTCTGCTGATGACACCCCTCCCCCAAGCAGAGAACAGGCCCCTCTTAGCAAACCAGCAGGCTCCAGGATGGGAGTCATCATGAGGCATAACAATAAAGCAATTTCCCTCTGAAAATTAATTTCAAATCAGGAGGAAATTGGATTTCTTTCCTGGCGGTGAAGAAGCCCTAGTTTGTCACTGCTGTGACTCCATTTGCTCGGGACAGAACAGGCTCACACCCACACATTTGATAAACTATGGAGTACCAGTGAGAATGCATTCACACTGAGTACAGCTGCCTAGAAACGTGCGCTGTGAGGCCAGATCTGTTGATCCCTTCCTTAGACAGCCGTACAATGTTATACTCTAATTCCGTGACGCAGCCAAGAAAGATATGGCATCCACAGTCTGGGCATGTGTTCCCTGCCGCTATTCAAGCTGTCGTCAGTGGAGGATAAAATGCTTGCTAGAAAAATGTAGGAACACAGCGTGTCTGGAACGAGGTGGGGTCACCCTGTGTGACCCCAGTGTGCGCTGAGTGGTGTATGTCCTTTCTCTCCAGGTTTCTGTGACCCGCTGCTCTTGCCTGTGGGTGCAGGCGTTTTTATCAGCTGTTTGGATTTAAGGATCCCAGGCCAGAGCCGCTGGAACAGGAATTCTGTCAGAGGAATGGCTGGCTCTCCGAAGGCCAGAGGGCTGGACTCCAGGGCCAGCAACTGTGGGAGAGACTTGAAACAGCGTGGGTTAAATACTGTCGGCTTACGCCCATTTCTAGAAGATTGGATTATAGTCATTATGACCCCATATTATAACCTCACTGTCACCAGAACCATTACCACTTCTGACATTTCTCACCACTATGATGACATCATCATCACCACAGTCACCAATGCCACCTTCTTCATCACTATAGCCACCACCAGCACCATCACCTTTGTCACCTTACCACCATCACCTTTGCCTTCATCATAGCTATTACTACATCTTTATCACAACAACTACTACCACCGCCACCACCATTACTGACACCAACATCACTGTCACTGTCACTACCACCATTACATCATTATCACTGCCTCTATCCCCACATCACCATCACCCCCCACCATCACCATCATCACCGCCAACACCATTATGATAGTGTTGATTATTATGATGACCATCATCTTCCTCACCACCACCACAGCACCATCACCACCACCAGTGCCATCATCACCATTACCACCACCATCACCTTAACTACCATGACCAGCACCATTGCTGTGAGCACACTGGTACTGCTATCATGAGGATCACTACCATTCTCACCTCCCACACTCCGAGCCTCTGAGCCAAACAAGTGCACCAGATTGAGTTCTCTGCAGGGCAGTGTTTTAGAAGATCTTGGCTGTCTCCCAAGGGTTGGGATGGAATTTTCTCCAGTCCTTACCCTCTCCTGCGGATTTGGGCCTCTGAGCATCTTTCCTCCTGAGCCTCGCAGGGTCCTCATTTATTTAATGAGTGAGTTTGGAGCACGCCATCCTGTGCTGTGGGACAGTGTGATTGTCAAGGCTTAGGCAGGACCGGTATTCTTGAGACCCCACTCTGGCACATGTTCAGGGAAATTCCCAGGAATGGCTTGGCCTTCCCTGTCCTGGCACCACTGTGGTCTTCAAGCTGCAGCTGAAGCTAGGCTGAGTGCGGTCCTGGACCTCTCCATACACAGCTGCCGGGAAGTGAAGCAATGTGCCCGAAGTCCCAGGTCCTTCTCTCACCGAAGATGCCAATACTCAAGAGTAGAGGCGTGTCTTTCAGAACTGGGCTCAGATTTTAGATCTGGGAATATCAGGAAATGTCCTTTTCTGTTGCCAAAGTCTTTGAGGCACTTATCCAGCTTATAGAACCAATGTTAACAATGGGATACAAATTCCTCCTCAATCGTGAGTCACCTGAGAGCCACCATGCTGGCTAACACTTATCCCAGGAGGATTGGTAGAGGTTATAGGACACTTCTACCTGCCAACATCTAGTCACCTGCCTCCATAGATGTTACCAGGCTTTGAACAAGTAGTTCCTCCCTAGGTTCCTTACCTGCCTGTATTTTAGGGTGATTGTCTGTGACATGCTTCTAGGAGTCCTGGGAGGCAAAGGCTGTTTCTCTGCAGGTTTATTGGCAGAGCTGAGATTCAAAGGCAAGGTCTGTTGTCAGGGGAGAGCCATGCAGACTCCAATTCAAAGCTCTGTCTGCACCATCCTGTGATTTTGGCCCTATGGCATCTGCCCTGGCAGGGCCACTGACTCCTCATCGATCCCATGTCAGTTGACTGCCAAGGGGGCTAGACAGTGTATCTGAACTGCCAAAGGTTAGAATCCCGGGGCTGTGTTTTTGACCCAATGGGATGTTTGAAGATAGGTGATCATGAAATGGGGGCTCAGAGTCTCATTCTGTCCTGGGTTTGACACTTACGTCTAGTTCAGTGATATTGTCTAGAATGGAGCAGATATGGCGAAACCTCCACTGCGAAAAACCTGGGCTGGTGGCCTGAAAGCTTTGCAAGAAAATTCTGGGCTCTCACCTTGCTGGGCTGAGCTGACTCTGTTGACCAGTATATTGGGGGCTTTGGAACATCCAGCAAGGTGGCAGTTAAGGTGAGGTCTTTTGTACCCATTCTAATGAGCAACTGTCACCACTTGGATGGCCCAAATAACACAGAGAATGGATAGAACTTTCCTCTCATGACATCTAGAACCTTCCAGGAGAAGAGGATCCTGGGCTGATTTGGGATGGTGATATGGGTCTAGGGATGCAGGTTTCCAAGACTTCAGTCCTCTTACTGGCCTTTTCAGAGACAATTCTCAATCAGCTGCATTCTACCATTCAAAGCCCAGAAGGCCACTGTGGCTCTGCTTGATGTAAGGTCCACTCTGGTCCTTGACAGGCCATTGTCCTAGCTGGCCATTCAAAGTGCCCATTTCCAAACAGGAGGCAGAGCTGGCCTTGGACAGGATGTTTTCCCAGACACCCCCAGGGTGACCTGCCTGGCCATCAGAGTCTGGGCTCTCTCTGTTTCTGTTCAACAGTGTATCCTCTAGAAATAACCCAAGTCCTGAGCCTGTGTTCAATGTTCAGTCACTTAGGGGTGGGCTTCTGGGTGACAGGCATGCTGGGATATTCCTTGGGGTCTAATTAAAGATGCTGTGTTTTGAGGTGCTCTAGTGAGACTAGCCATTCCCCAGGGCTGTGCCCTCCTCAGCACCATCTAGGCAGGGATTGGGTTTCTGCTCACCTAATTTTCATTCCCTGTCTTCAGTCCTAGAGAATTCCCCACCACTGTCCTTTTTCATTCATTTTAATAGATACATAGAACACATAAAATTGACATATTAATGAGGCTCCATGTGATAGTGGGGTTCTGTGTAGCATACCATGTGCTGGGTTTATACTTCATGGTAGTATGGTTCCATGTGGTGGAGCACCATGAAGTGATGGGGCGCTGTGTGGTAGTGGGGTGCTATGCTATGGAGGTACTGTGTTGTGGTGATGGGTTACTGCAGTGCTGAGGTACCGTGTAGTGGTGAGTTTTGTGGCAGGGTACCATGCGGGGGTGAGACACAGTTGCTAATTTGATGCATGGACACAAGGTATATACTGTTTACATCATGCTGTCCACATCTGTTTCCTCAATATACTTCAATACCTATTTTCTTGTGTGTGTATTATATGTGACTGTCCATATGTGTGTGTGCACATGTGCATGCATGTGGAGTCCACAGGAGAACACGGGGTGTCTTTCTCAGTTGCTCTCTGTCTTGTTTTGTGAGACGGAGTCTCTTACCAGAGAGCCCAAGAGTCTTTCCATCTCAGCTTCTCTAGCACCGGGATTACAGACATGCACCTCCACGCCTTGCTGGTACATGAAAGCTGGGGATCAAGTTCATGTCCTGATGCTTGGACCGAAAGCACTTTGCCAACTGAGCCATCCCCTCACCTAGTCATTATTTTCACATACGTTTATTTATCTATCTATCCATCCATCCATCCATCCATCATTCATCCATCCACCCACCCACCCACCCACCCACCCATCTATCTATCTATCTATCTATCTATCTATCTATCTATCTATCTATCTACATCTATCTATCTATCCATCCATCCATCATCCATCCACCCACCCACCCATCCATCCATCCATCCATCCATCCATCCATCTATCTAATATATATATATATATATATATATATATATATATATATATATATATATATATATATATATATCATGTGTATTGTGTGTGTGAGTAGATGTGTGTGTTTATGAGTAGTATGCATGTACCATGGAGGGAGGCCAGATGACTATCTGTGGGAGTCAGTTTTCTCCTACATGGACTCTGGTGACTAAACTCAGGCTGTCAGGCTGAGTGGCAAGCACCTTCACTCATGATCCACTTCACATGCCCTAAGATAAGCTTGTTTGGATGCCACACTTTATAAGATTATACGGCACTTACCTGTCAGTGGCTAGCTTATTGTACTTAACAATGACAAGCATTAACCTTTTGGTTTGCTTTTTGACACATGGTTTCTCTGTGAATCCCTGGCTTTCCTCAACTCATTCTGTAGACTGGGCTGGACTTGAACTCAGAGATCCACCAGCCTCTGCCTCCTGAGGGCTGGGATTATAGGTGTGCACCACTGCCTGGCTGGATATTATTCTGTTGGGTACATGAGTTACATTTATGTTGAGCGACATCATTGCAATTCATAATAGTATATACATATCTTCAAAAACAACTTTCATCTCCTCCCAAAATGTACCCCCAAACTGCTGGGACACACAATAGCTCTGCTTGTCCCTCTTTCCTCCAGGAGCATGGAGCTCCCACTGGGTTCCACTCCCTGGGTTTGCTCTGCTGCTGGCATCTGCCCTCTGTCTCTAGTACCTGAGACACAGACTAAGAATGCCTCAGCCAGGCCCTCAGGCCTCAGTTTTCTCTCCCTGGAAGGAATCTGTTGCTGTTGCTTTTTGTGGGGGCAGGGGTACACAGAATCCATCTACACAGACAAGGTTGTCCTGGAATCACAATAGTTCCTCATTCTCCTGTGAGTACACACACCTGTTGTGAGATTGCTCAGCTGAAACTCAAACCCATCAGACAAAGCTCTTCTCAGGTCTGGTCCCAGAAAGCAACACCCTGTGTAGCCATGCAGCATGGACCCTATGTGACTGTTCTGTGTTTCGGCACAGCCTAGGCTTCACTCTCATCCCAGCAGGCATCAGGACATCCTTCCTGCCATACAGGTGACTGCTGTTGTGTGGTGTGGATAAACTCTTGGGCTCACACCCCCCAGCTTCGGTGTGTGATACCAGTGTGAGAATCTCTCTGTGAGCTCTGCCTCCTGTCCCCAGGTTTAGGGGATGAGGTGTCTACACACAAGCTGGGCCACACCACCTAGGTGTACTTTAAAATTTTAAGAGGGTGTCACACTCTTCCTGACGACAGCACCATTTTATGGCCCTGCCAGTAAACACAAAACTTCTGATTTCTCCACATCCTCGCTGCATCTTTTACCTTTTGCCTTGCTTTTTGTAAAATCCAAATTACATATTTTATTATTATGATTTTGAGTGTGTGAGGACGCGTGTATTATAGCATGTCTGTATGTGGCGGTGGGGGGGGGGCAGAGGACAACTCGGAGTGGTCAGTTTTGTTTTTCTGCCATATTGGTCCTAGGGGTAGAACTCAGGAGCACCTCTATCTGTAAAGTCACCATCTTCACCCTGCTTGCTTAAAAAAAGAAAGAGATTTTGTTTTGGTTTGGTTTTCCCAGACAGAGTTTCTCTATGTAGCCCAGGCTGTCCTGGAACTCAGAGACAAACGAGCTTCTTGACTGTTCTGATTAAAGGTATGCACCACCAAGCTGGGTTTGAAAAATTTTTAACTTTTTTTTTGAGACAAACATTTTATTTTTTTATTATTATTTTTTTGAGACAGGATTTCTCTATGTAGCTCTGGCTGCCCTGGAACTCAATCTTTAGACCAGGCTAGCCTCAAACTACAGAGATCTGCCTGCCTCTGCCTACTGAGTGTGCTACTACCACCAGGAAGGACTTGTTTTCCAATTGTGTGTACCCAAGTGTGGGTATGCACGAAGCTCACTGAGTTGCCTACATGGGAATTTACTTCCAGATGCTCTGCTGAGTTCCACTGATCCAGCTCTCTGTGTTACAACAGCACCACACTGCTTTGACTGCTATGGCATAGTCTGTTTTGAAATGACAGATTGAATTCCCCAATTTTGTCACTGTTTCAAGTCTCATGTGGCTCTCTCTTAGGGCCATTTGAGGGTCCGTAGGAGCTTTAAGAGGTTGCTTCTCTATGTCTGCAATTTAATGAGCACCAGTGGGGCTCTGCCAGGGCTGTTCGGCTGTGGTGCTGCTTTTGGCAGTTTGGGCATTTTACTGACACATCTCCAGTCCCTGAACATGGGGTCTCTTTATTTATTGTCTTAAATCCTTCTACCTCTTGGCTGTGAATATTCCTATATATTTTAATGCTGGTATTAATATTATCTTAATTTCCTTCTTTTATTTTTGAACTTTGAGACACCTCCATGAAGTCCAGGTTGACCTGAAACTTCCTATGAAACTGGGAATGACTTTAAACTCAATCCTCCTGCCTCCACCTCCTAATCTCTGGGATGGCATATTTCTGGTTTAATTTCCATTTCTGGGTTGTTCATTGGTAGCAGATGATTTTGTATGCTGGTTTTATGTCTTAAAACTGAGGGTTCTGTTTATTGTGAAATCTTTAGAGTGAGACAGAGTTTTATCTAAACCTGGTTCAAGGCCCTTTCTGCCAACCCCGTATAATTCTAGCTCCGCCCATTGCAGCTGCATCGTTCAAGGAGTGCTGCCTCTTCCTTCTTAAGCCTTCTTTATTTTTTTGTACTTTTTGTGGTGCTGGGAATCAAGCCCAGGACCTTTCACGTGCTAGGTGTCTTAGTATGTCATGTCATGCTAGGACATGCTAGGTCATGCTAGAAATCGTAGGTCCTGCTAAGTCATGCTAGGTCATGCTAAGTCATTCTAGGACATGATAGGGCATGTTAGAACATGCTAGGTCATGCTAGGAGTCCTAGGCCATACCAAGTCATGCTAGGTTATGCTAGGACATGCTAGGTCATGCTAGGTCATGTCAGGACATGGTAGGATATGCTAGGACATGATAGGTGTCCTATCACTGGGCTGTATCTTCAGTCCTTTCTTAATCTTTTTAAAGCCACCTGAGCTGGGCTATTGTCCTTGTCCTTGATGTTTGCCCAAGGTTGGGTTTCCTCACTCAGCACTTTCCAGATCTGTCCATTCATAGTTTCATATTTCTTTATGGATAAATAAAATTCCATTGTGTGTGTATACCATCAATCCATCCGGTGATGGGCATCTAGGCTGGTTCTATTTCCTTGCAAATGTGTCTCAGGCGACAATGGCCACAGTTGTACAAGTGCCTGAGCCGATGTTTGATGGCAGGGAAATATATGCCAGGCATGGGGCTTCTGTAATCCTGCTGATCACAGACCCTGCTTAGGTGAGGCACAAAGGCTGAGCCTTCCGAGGTGGCTGGGAGCTACCTGCCCCATAGGGGTGAGGAACATGAGCTTGTTCTCAGTCTTGTCCCATCCTTGTCCCATCCTTGTGTGCCACTATGAGAAGAAATGAGACCTGCTCTTAACTCTATTGTGACAGGGGAGGAAATGTATGACACCCGGGCACCCATGATCCATGGACCTGGAAAACACACAGACTTCTCCAAATTCTCACTGTGCCAGAAGGGAGAAGAACCTACCATCTTCTCTCTGGGGTTCTTCTTGGCACCTGCCATCACAATGCTCTGTAGTGGAGACCCAGAAGTTGACCACCTGTGTCCCACTGAGGTCAGGAGATCTCAAGCATCCATGACATCCCCCACCTGTGTGCTTGTCTGGATGAGGAGCTTCGGAACAGGGAGGTTAGGTGCACTTTAAAAATGACTTTCTCTGCTTCGAAATGACACTGGCTTTGAGTCCCAAGCTCCTTTGGGCTGTCTAAAATTAGCACCCTGGTGACAAGGCGGTCTTTGTCAGGGGCCCACAGCTTGTACAGGGAGGCAGAGAAATGTCAACAGCAGAGTTTCTGTATCAGTTTGAGTTTTTTTTTTTTTTTTTCACAAGGCCAAACCAATGGTGCTGCTTCAAAGGCCTTTAGACCCAGTTTCCCAGTGGCTGTGTGATTAGAACGGCAGTTCATAAGGTGCTGGCTTTGTGGTCAGACAACAGGGTAGCTCCCTTCCCCAGACAGCACAGGGGTAGCAGCACTGGCCCGGCCACCTCTGTTTGTGAGGTGCCTTGAGCCCTCCCATATCCCTTTGGTGAGCTGAGCAGCGATCCTGGGCTGCTGTGATCTTGGGGACCTTCATTTACATCCCCCACAACTTGTCTGAAGGCTGGGGAAGTGGGCACCAGTTGTGTGTGTTAGTCTTGGTACATCTACCTAAGCTAAATGTTTGCAAAGATTGTATCTTCTGGGAAAGGGAGGCTTCGTGTCGGCTATGTGGGTGCAGACATGCCTTTCCAGACCCCAGCTCTTCCGACATGGATCTGGATGTCCTTCCTCTGTGGGATCACAGAGGAAGGTTAAGTGGGATGTGTATGAAGGTTCCAGGCCAGGGACTGCAGATCAATGGTGCCATCATTCCTGTGTTTGTGAGCATCAGTTTCTGGAACACACATTGTTCATTCGTGTGGCTTCTGGAATGATGGCCTTGGCACCCTGACTTGGTACTGGCATGACATGAGCTATGTCAGCTTCCCACCTGCTTCCCGTCGGCGGAAGAGGCTTGAGCATTTTAAAATGAGAGCCTGGGCTCACGATGGCTGCATTTGTGGCTGTGGCCATCTTTGGGAACACGGTGCTGGCAGATGGGACTGCATAGTCACCATCTTGCTGATGTGACAAAGCATCTGACAAAGGAGTCTTGAGGAAGGCAGAGGCAGGTGGAGCTCTGAATTCAAGGCCAGCCTGTTCTACAGATTGAGTTCCGGGACAGCCAGGGCTACACAGAGACCCTGCCTTGAACAAGAGAAGAAGCATTTATTTGAGCTCACAATTTGAAGGTCAGATCCATCGTGGTGGGGAAAGTCATGTCAGCTGTCATATTGCATCCACAGTCAGGGGCAGAGAGATGGACACGGGCACCCCGCTCACTTTCTCCTCTTTGTTCAGTCTGATATCTCAGACCATGGAATGGTGCCACCCACATTCTGGGTGAGTCTTCCTTCCTCAGTCACTCAATCTAGAAACTCCCTCGAACATGCCTAGAGCGTTGTCTCCTAGGTGATTCTCGATTTTATCGTGTTGATAGTACCAACCGTCCCAGCCGTTAAGAGGTGGTTCTTCAGAGTCAGTGTGGGTCCAAAGCCCAGTGTCAGAGTCTCGGTAGGAGCTGGGAACGACACAGATTGGTAGTGGGAAGGGGACAGCAGATGCTGAGTGACACGGGTACCTGTGGAGCATTACTGGAGCCCTTGCTTTGGAAGAGACCAGGAAGGTGTTTCCTGAGCCTCCAGGTATGGCACAGCCACACCTGACCTAAGGCTGTGAAAACCCAAATAGACATGGAGCCCACCCACTGGTCTAAGCTCGCCCAGTTTCTGGTCCCTTGCTTGACTACAGGGATGAGGCCAGGAGGTGGAGACTGTCTCCCTCTCTCTACATTGAACTCTCCCCCTTCACTTAAAGATTCTCAGCTCAGCTTATGTGAGCACCCCCCAGAAAGCACCGTTTCTCGGGGACTGCTGGCATGTGGCAGTCTGGGGCAGCTGTAGCTGATCCGCGCTCGTCCCCCCAGGTCCGAGCCATCCGGCTGTCCTTCGTTGGGGAGCTGGGCTGGGAACTGCATGTGCCCCGTGCATCCTGCTTGCCAGTGTACCGGGCTGTGATGGCTGCTGGTGCAAAGCATGGCCTAGTCAATGCAGGCTACCGTGCCATCGACTCTCTGAGCATCGAGAAAGGTGAGCACCGGGTTGCTATGGTCCTGGGAAGCCAGCTAAGCCACCAGGAAGAAGCTGGGGATGCTTCTGTCACCAGTGCTTAGATTTCCGCATAAGTCCCTCTATCTCCCAGCCTTGTGTATTTTGTCCACGGGCTCTACAGGGCAGTGCTTCAGAAGGGATGCTGGGGTCCCCAGTACCTGCTCATGGACTCAGAGGTGAGGCACTGCCTGGAATCCTGAGGGAGCAGCCTCAGTGGGGAGGGGTCGAATTCAGCACTGTGCCTCACATGAGTGGTAGAACCCCCCTATTCTGACACCTAGATATCTCCGGAGAGGTAAGGGCAGGATGGCTTTAACAAGTGGCCACCTTGCATCCTTTAAAGAGTGATAGAAGTTCAGAGTGGGGCCTGCTGTTCCTCTAGGGATGCTCAGCCCACCTTCCAGGTCCACCCCACATCCCACCCTGATGGCGCAAGGGACTGGAAAGCTCATGGGACTAGTCTGCTCCAGGAGCTCATATAGGAAACCTTCTAGAGACTAGGACCCACTCCATGTCCCTGGGCTGTCCGGGTTACTAAGCAACAGTGAAGGTGAAGATTTGGGGACTTGGCGGTGTGGGCACGGGCAGAACCCACATATGTCTTTTAAAGACTCATTGCACAGCTTGGACAGACACTCACCTGCAGCTTCCTGTCCCACAGGCTACCGGCACTGGCACGCAGACCTGAGACCCGATGACAGCCCCTTGGAGGCAGGACTGGCCTTCACTTGCAAGCTCAAGACATCAGTGCCTTTCCTAGGCCGCGAGGCCCTGGAGAAACAGCGTGCCGCAGGCCTCCGCCGACGCCTGGTGTGCCTCACTGTGGAAGAGTGAGTGTCCTGGCCCACTGGGTGGTACTTACTGTTTCCAATGAGAGCCCCTGGGGCTGGCAGATCCCTTAGGTCTGCTTCCCTTTCATAGTATCCCAGTGCAGACAGTGAGAATGAGGGGAGCTCTATCTACATGTACGACAAAAGGTCTATATGATTTATCTCTTGCGTTGGTGTGAACAGAACTTGTATGCAAACCCAGACCCCATAAGGGCCAAGTGAGCCAGAAGTGGGTCAGAGATGGAGGTGGATCAGGGACCCAGAGACAGAAAACGCTTAACCTTCTCCAATGCAGGTATTCGGAAGAGAAAGGTGCTACAGCTGGGGTGGCTCCTCTGGGCTGGGTAAAGCCAGGCCTGGTGACTCAGGAGGGTGAGAGCTACTCAGAAGCTGGTGACTCTTTTCCTTTGCCACAACCTCCTGACCTGTTCCATTAAATCCTGACTATGTAGAACTGCCCTCCATTTATAAATGATGGTCATATTGTCACAGAGACATGGACTCATATCCAGTCATGTGGCAGAGGTGAAAGGACGGAACATGTCACTGGGAGAGTTTGGATGCTGGAGGCCTGGGTTCCACTTGATCCAGAGTTACACATTGGATAGTGTTGGCGGCCCATGATGGTACCCATAAGAATTCTCCTAGCAACTGTCTCCAGGAGCAGGAGATGGCTTTGGGTTTGTTGCTTTGCAGCTGACAGGCAGCCACAAATGCTGTCACTTTGCTAAGAGTGTCAAGTGTGATAAGAGGCTATGAAGATTTGTCAGCATATGGTGGCTTCTCCCAGAAATCTCACCTACTCCCTAGACTGCTGCCCAGCTTGGACGGCAGGGACCTCGGGTGGGATCACTGTCATGACTGGTTCCCTGAGCCTCTACGAAGCTTCTGAAGACCAGTGCTTAGATCTAGGGCAGAAGCTTAACAACTGTCCTGTTCAGGGGCTTCCTTCTTGTCTCTGAAGCTCTTGGCTGCAGGGCACATAATGACATGTACCTGCTTTGAGGGGCTCTGGGTGAGTTTGGACCTCAGTGGTTCTACTGTATCCCATGGGAAATGGAAGAAGATGGGAGGGCATGCTCATCACAACTTTATCCTGACCCTCATCCTTTTATGGGCGGAACCCAGATGGTGTGGCTGTAAGAAGAGACCCAAGAGGGCATCTGAACCTGCTCTGACCTTTGTCATTTTTGAGACTAGTTTAGCCCTGGAGAACAGTCTTCAGATGACATCATGTATGGGCATGGACAGTTCTAGATTTTAATGATTTTTTTTTCTTGTCTACCATTTTGAATTTTCAAAAGCTGTAGCATTAATATAGTAGTACATTGACTAAAAAAAAATCCTTTAAGTAAATGTATTATAAAAGGCTATGGTGGCACATGCCTTTAATCCCAGCACTTGGGAGGCAGAGGTGCATAAATCTCTGAGTTCTGAGATTGAGGCTAGGCTGGTCTACAAAGTGAGTTCCAGGATAGCTAAATCCTGTCTTGAAAACAACAACAACAAAGAGAAGATGGCCAGAACACTATAGAATAAGCCCACTTACTCAGCATAAACCATCAAAACCTCTAAGGTAAGTTTTCATTGAACTAGAAAAGAAATTCTGAAATTTATAAGGAAACATGAGACCCAGAATAACCCGAGCAGTCCTGTGCATACTGGAGAGAAGCAGCCTCTGCAGTGAAGGACAGAACTGAACGTCCTCAGGAGAGGTATGAAATAGACCCTGCTTCCCCTGCATGAGCGCAACCCCAAAGCAGACGAGCTCTGCAGAGACACACTGCAGAGCCGGTGTCTCGGGATAGAAACATGGGCCACGCCTCTCTGAGTGAGACTCTAGCAGCTCAGGAACTCAGTGCAACAACTGATGAATGGGGTGCACAAAATAAAGAGATGCTTCACAGCAAAGGAAGCCGTCGCCAGAGTGAAGAGACATCCTGCAGGATGGGAGAAATCCTTGCCAGCCACTCCTCTGACAGACAATAAATTCTCAGAATATACAAAGTGCAACAACAGAATGAAACACCAAACTCACAAATAATCCGAATAATCCAGTGAGGACAGACCCTGAGAAAGGAGGAAAATGCAAATGGCCAAGAAACATGAAAAACTGCTCAAGGTCTTCAGTTATGAAGAAATGCGAATCAGCGCTGTGCTGATAATTCTGCCTCAGCCATCAGAGTGGCTGACACTAAGGGAAGAAATGGCCGCTGTTGCTGGTGTGGATGCAGGGATGTAAATCAACCCAGTCCGGAGGCAAAGGCACTTGCTGTGACTCCGCTGTGCTCTCTTGTCTACTGAAGGATTCCGAGTTGGCACATCATGGATCTACCTGACGGCCATGTTACTGCAGTAGTATTCTTAGTAGCCAAGACAGAGAAGAGAGTAGGTATCCATCAATGGATGAATTTTATTTTGTTTTTTATTTTTATTTTTTTAAGTTTTGAGACTGGACTTCACTATGTAGACTTGACTGGTCTGGAACTTACTATGTAGACCAGGCTGGCCTTGAACTCATGTTGGTCTGCCTGCCTCTGCCTCCTAAGGTCTAGGACTAAAGGTGTGTGTCACCGTGCACAGTCCAATGGGTGACTTTTAAAAAGGGGTGGTCTACATACACAACAGCGTATTATTTGCCTATAAATAAGAACGGAATTGTAGTTTTGTGTGTGTGTGTGTGTGTGTGTGTGTGTGTGTGTGTGTGTGGCTATGGAGGTCAGAAGATATGAGGTTCCCTAGAGCTGTACTTACAGGTCTATGTGAGCACTTGGGTCTTTAACTGCTGAGCCAGCTCCAACCTTTTTTGAGATAGGGTCTCATTATGTAACCCCGACTAAGCTGAAACTCTATGTGGCCTAGGCTGTCCTTGAACTCACCAAGCCCCAGCTCCCTCTGTCTGCCAAGTCCTAGGATTAAAGGTGTGTGACACCATGCACAGCTTGTTTATTTATTTCTATGTGGTGTGTTTATTGTGCATAGGGGATTTGTGCCTATGTGTATATATTCAGAGGTCAGCAGAGGACATCAGGAGTCCTTGATTAGTTCTCTACCTTATTGCCTGGATCCAGGGTCTCTCACTGAGCTAGGTTGTGCTCCCAGGAATGCTGGGGATTCACTTGTCTCTGCTCCCCAGGCTGGGGTTGCAGGCCTCTGCAGTGATAGGCCTTGCTTTTTACATTGCTAGGGGTTTAAACTCAGGTCTTCATGCTTGCACAAGTGCTCCTACCCACTGAGCCGGTTTTCTAGCCCCAAATTTGTATTAACTGCAAGAAAATAGATGGAACTAAAATAGATGGGACTTTACTTTTAGAGAGAAGAGCCAGACTCAGAGAGAAATACTTCATGTTTCCTCTCATGTGCTAACTTTTGATTAGTGCGTGAACACAAATATGTGTATGTATGTGTGCATATATGTGTACATATACATACATATATGTGTATATATGGATTTATATAATGCATACATATATGCGTGTATTTATGTGTATACATACATGCATACATACAAGTGTTCATGTGTGTGTACATACATATATACCATATGTATACACACACACACACACACACATATATATAAATATATATATACACACATATATATAGGATGGTTTCACAATGAAATAGAGTATTTTGAAAAGATTTTATTTATGTGTACGTGTTTGTGTGTGAATGTATGCCATGTGAGCATGGGTGCCCACAGAGGTCAGAAGAGGACATGAGATTCCCAGGAGAGTATGAATACCTGGTGCGGGTACTGAGAACTGAACTGTGACCTTTCACTAGAGCAGCAAGTGCTCTTAACTCACAAGCTAGCTCTCCCCCCCCCCACTATTTTCTATAATTAATATAGACTTAAAAAGAAAGTTAAAAGAAATAGGGATAAGGTTGGTCCTTTCTGATGCCCCAGGCTCTAGTCAGCTTTACTAAAAGTTAGATTTCTACCCATTCCCTGTTCACTCCCATGCTGTCTCCTGTCATCCCAGATCAGTTACTGGGCCATCGGGGCTTGCACAATTCTGGTAGTGAACTGTACCCATGTGGGGTTTGCAAGGACCTGGGGGGCCCGTTCCTATGTGGGGCTTGTAGGCATGTCCAGCTGCCTCGTCCTCTAGGTTGTGTTCCCACCACAGTCTGGGGTTCCAAACATCTTCCTACTTCTTCTAGGGAGGTGCCTATGTTTGGCCTGGAGGCCATCTGGAGGAATGGCCAAGTGGTGGGCCATGTCCGGAGAGCCGACTTTGGATTCGCTGTGAACAAGACCATCGCTTATGGTTATATCCGAAACCCCAGTGGTGGACCAGTGAGTGAGCTCTGTTCCCCAAACCCTTCCCATCCTCTGCACCGTGCCTGTGCATGCTGGGAACACAATAGTAAGCAAGCCAGGAAGGACAGTTCCCAGTCCTGGTCTCCAGCAGAGTTATTTTTGCTCGTTTTCTCTTTTATTTCTAAAAGAAGCTGACTGGTATGCCCCGAATATTTTATTGATCAAAAAGAGTTGCAAGGCCTAAGACAGTGTTCTCTGGTCCCAGAAGCTAGCAGACCATCTCTGCCCTTCCTCCTCACCCCAAATACCTCAACCCTGGCAAGTGAGACAAACCCAGGCTGTAGGTTCTTGGGCAGCCTGGACAGCCACAAGGAGGGTGCCAGCTGTGTCCCCAGGGGAAAGGAGATGAACGTTCCCCTTTCCTGCCTTCCAGCCACGGGTTTAGAGCGGCAATGGGTAGTGTCATATACTTTCATACCGCCTAAGAATTCCTGGAGGGATATGTACCTTTGCCCAAGTCTCACTGAGGTCTCCTGTGCACCAACTCCAGCCCCAGAGGTGCTGACTTGGCTCTGCCTTCCATCCTGACAAGTTGGACCACAGTGTCCAGCTGAATGGATGGAGGAGGGACCAGGCTAGGGAAGAGGCAAAGACTAGCGGCTCTCATGAGGCCTGGGGGTAGCCTGACTTCTGGAGCTGAGGTGGGAGTGGGGGTGGGGATAGTAGGGAGGAGTCCTGTGCTGGAGCAGGAGGCTCAGGACATGGGCTTAACTTGAGGTTGTGGCTTCTTTGTGCTCTGGGACCATGGCCCAGCGGTTCCTCTAAGAGCCCCAGCTTTACCTATAGAAAGGGTACAGACTCTCACCCTTCAGTATGGACAACTACTCTGGGTGGAACTTGATTGACAGGTATTAAACATTGTAAACCAGCTTGGGACCTTGGTGTTTGCACAGATTTTACCACTGAGAGGCCACAGCCTGGGTCCTGGAAAAGACAAGATTAGAAGTTCATTTATGGGTTCCCAGACTTGGTGAGCAGGGGAGAATCCACAGTCCTTTCTTTAAAAGAACACTGGGTTTCTGATAAATAGAGCCCAGGGAGCCCAGCATAAATCCCACACAGAGAAGGAGCCCAACATTGAGGGTGATCAAAGGCGTGAGAAGCTGGCGTCCTGATGATGTGATCAGGTTTCTGGAATACTCATGCCCCAAGAGTGGGCAGATGCTGCAAAGCTGCCAACCCATCCCCCGCTTATATACCAGAGCTGTGCTGAGATACTCCACATTTCTAAGTAAGAGTAAGGAACCAGGGTGAGTTTTGTGGCCCCTGGGTAGTTATTAGCTATTATTATAAGAGTGATTATTAGCTGGACTGAGCTAGTCAGTTTACTCTGTGCCCTGCCGAGACCCACCAGCCTCCCAGCCACACAAGGAAGTGCATGCCAAAGGCCTCACCCCTAAAGATCCCTTGGCTTTAAAGGGTGATTTTCTTTTCTTTTCCTTTCTTTTCTTTTCTTTTCCTTTCTTTTCTTTTCCTTTCTTTTCTTTTCCTTTCTTTTCTTTTCCTTTCTTTTCTTTTCCTTTCTTTTCTTATTAAATGCAGTTCTGAGCCACCTGGAATGGGGGAACAAGCCCCAGATCCCTCCAGCTTGGGCCCAGGAGTCCTCACTGTACACAAAGAATCAGCTCCTTGGGTGGCCTAGGAGAATTTCTCCCTCCAGCACAGTAGACTGGCAGGCTATAGCACTCCTCCCAGCCTGAGGAGCACCTGCTCCCAAGCCTAACAGCTCCAGAGGGGTTGCTGAGAAGAGAAGGCCAGATGTGGGTTGAAGAGGGGCAGGGTGGGGGGCTCAGACCAAGCTGTCCAGAAAGCTGCTTCATTCACCCTGTCTCTCAGAAGAGCACATCTGGCCACTGGCCACCAGCCCTATAGCAATGATGTGTTTGTCTAGCTCTAAAATCCATGCAGGCTCCTGCCTCAGACCCATCTTCCCAGGGAGCTGGGAGCAGGTCATGGGAACAGGTCATGCAGAGGACGAGGTCTTGTTGGCTACTGGACCCAGGCTTTGATGGGCTCAGATGTTCCTGTCTGGCGCAGCTCAGGGTGTGGGATCCGCTACTCTTAGGAGCTCTTGGTCTCAAAGAAGGGATTGGTTCATTAGTGAGGTAGGAGTGGATAACCATAGACCCCTGTAACAACTGACTACCCTCTGCTTCTAGGTCTCTCTGGACTTTGTGAAGAATGGGGAGTATGCCTTGGAGAGAATGGGGGTCACCTATGCTGCCCAGGTTCACCTCAAGTCTCCCTTTGACCCCGACAACAAGAGGGTGAAGGGGATCTACTGATGGGCTGCAGGGTGGAGGCTGCAGTTGCTCAGGCTCCTGGGAACTGCCACATCCTCACACTGCCTGTGGATTCCCGCACTGCCCACAGCCCTGTGTCCTGAGACCTGGGACAAAAGCAAAACACAGACTCTTCCACCTTCAGCCTCCATCTGATCCTGCTAACCACCGCAGCTCCTAACAAGGGCTGCATGGGCCACTATGTCCCTCCCTCTTACAGACCACACAGTGGTCTCCAATCTACTCTAATCCTCCCAAAATGCACCCTGCAGATGTCTTGGCTCAAGGTCCCTGTGAGTATCTCTGGTGTATGATTAGCCCAAGATGGAAGCCATAAAGTAGGTAGATTTCCCCTCTGTTCCTCACTCGGATAACTGCCAATGGATAGTTACAGTGTTTGAAGAGTAGTGGATTGGGAGAGTGAGCGGGGATTGATGAGCAATGTCTGCCACAGGTATAGGGCAGAGAGCACAGAGACAGGTGCTGATCTAGTCCAGTCCTTCCTCAAAATGGCTGCCTTTCAGACCAGAGAGGAGAAGGGTAAGAAAGCTCTTGTCGTAGCCCTCCAGTTCTGCAGGAGAGAAAGCCTTCTGAGAGTCACCAGCATTTGACACAGGAGGTACGTGGCATTTGGACCAGGAACCTCCCTTACTTACAAAGAAGTGTCATATTCTGCCCCGGTTTCCCCTGAAGCCATTGATCATGGGTCTGGGGACACCAAGATTGCTTTTGTGCATAACCCTCTGCAGTGCACGTTTCCAAGGACTTTTCACTTCTGTCACAGATGCATGGCTTCTTGCTCAAGCTCTAGTGAGGGGCTGCTCCGGTTCTGCTCTGTGAGATAGAGTGTCCCCTTCTCCCACCCCGTGTAACCATCACATATGTCCTCATGTCAGGGGCACCCTGGCTCTCCTTCCTGGGTGAATGCCCATCCCTTTGCTGTAGACCCAGCCTTCTTCCTCTGCCTCACACCCTGACTGAGAAATCGGGATGCTGTAGCTCCACAAAGATCACCATGTAGTCTTACATGCCTCATAGTCTAGGAGAGGAGGAGGCCATAGTGATATGGAGCTGGGGTGTTCTAAACCCAAAAAGAAGGCAGCAGAGAGGAGCTGTGGGCATAGTTGTCCTGGGTGGGCTCTGAATCTTCATAAATTCACACACCACACACTAAGCTGGAAAAGGTCAAGTTAATAAAATTTTGTGAAACCATCGGAAGATGTGTGGTGTATAGCTGGTCCCCTGAGCCTGGGGAAGGGCTGGAGGCAGGAGAGTGTGGGGGAGCCTCTGGATGGCTGGAGGAACACCTGTGGTCTCTTGGGATTATGGGTCTGGCTCTTGGAAAACATGAGTTTTATGGAGCCAGAGAGGGAGGAGAGGGAGGAGACTGGAGGAGAGAGGAGGAAGGAAAAGAAGGAAGGAGGAGGGAAGAATGGGAAAGAAGTAAGAGGAGTAGGGAGGAAAGGGAAGGAGAGGGAAGGTGGCTGCCCTATTGCCCAGCCTCTCCCCACCGTTCTGGCTGAGAACCCTGAGTTTGGAGGATGACCACATGCAGCTTACAATCTGTCCTTGGGGACAACTCAGGACAAGGGAGGTTTGAGTGCTTTCCCAGCCTAACTCATTTCTCCCAGACCTCATAAGCCTGCCTGCCTCCCCCAGGCACAGTTCTTGGAAGGATGTCGGGCCCCTGAGTGAGAGAGAGCAGCTCTCAAGAATCCCCTCCCAAGCTCACCTGTTCATCTGCAAAGTCCCCAAAGTGCCTTTGACTAGGGCATCCCATCCTGCATGAATCACAGAGACCCCAAGCCTGACTTCTAGCACTGGTAATCTAGAAAAAAAATTTCCCCTGGACACAGACACCATGGCCCGGCTGGGGCTGAGCCCTGCCTATCAGAAGTCACTGGTAAACTGACAGGAAAGTTCCCGAGTGTGCAGAGCAGTGTGACTGTCAGCGGGAGGAGAGGATGTACCCTCAGGTGTCTCCATGAGATCCAGCAGTGTTGGGCTTCAGAGGTTCCTAGACAGAGCTGTCACTGCCGAGGAGGACAACAGGCTTCTTTCTCTCACATAAACACAGGTTTGCTGCCCCTGGCCTGGTCTCTGTTACACTGAGCAGAGACGTTTTCTTCAGGGCTGGAGAGATGACCTGTAGGTAAGGCACTCAGCATGTAAACTTGAGGACCTGCATTTGGATCACCAGGACCCAAGTAAAACTCAGGTTTGGTGGCACATTTCTGCAACTCTAGCACTGGGTTTCGGGAAGGACTTAGAAATAGGCAGGTCCTTAGTCTGTGGGCCACCTGGTTTAGCCAGTGAGATCCAGAAATGCCTCTATGAGATTCATTTGCTCCATTAGCGATCAATGTGGGAGGGCCCAGGCCATTGTGGGTGGAGCCATCCTTGGGCAGGTAGCCCTGGGTTCTATTAGAAAGCAGGCTGAGCAAGCCATGGGAAACCAGCCAGTAAGCAGCACCCCTCCATAGCCCCTGCCTCAGCTCCTACTCCACGTTCTTTCCCTGCTTGAGTTTCTGTCCTGACTTCCTCCAGTGATGGACTATGATCTGTAAATGTGAGCCAAATAAACCTTTCCTCCCCAGCTTGCTTTTTGGTTGTGGTGTTTTGTTGCAGCAAACCTAAGACAACGAGAGAACCTACCTTGAACAATAAGGAAGAAGGTGACAGAAGAAAGCATATGACACCAACTTCTGGTCTCTGCATCCATGGCCACACATGTGCTTGCACACCCATGTATAAAGTGCACACACATAGACAATGCTTGGTCTGGAGAAATGGCTCAGCCATTAGTGGTTAGGCTCACAACCAAGAATATAAGAGAGAATACTTGCAGTAGAGCAAGGCCAGCATACTACACCACATGTCTTCCAGTAGAGACGGGGAGGCTCCTCTGGCAGGATGAGATTCCCATTTCTCTGATAAAGACTGAGGCCTTAGTAACAAAATATTTAGGTCACTTCCAATTTCTTCCCTCCCACACATCCAGAGGCTTCCTATTCATGGTGCTGACACAGAGGCCATGTCTCTTTAGCCTGTATGGAAGACAGCAGAAACATTTGGAGAGGAGGGAGACACAGACTCCCTCTGTGGACTGCAAGCCACTCACGCGTCATGCCCCTGAGGTAGGTCTGACCAGCATGCTACATGCTCTAGGTGGTGTCTCCACCACCCAACCTGCAGAGAGGGACTGAGAGATGGTATCAATAGATGCTCTGCCTCAGCTTAGGGTCTCTGCCTGGAGGACCAACCATGCCTCCTGGAGCTCTGTGTAACCTAGTTGAGCCTGTGCACTCATTCTGCCTCTATCCCATTGGGGACCCAGGGGTCAGAGGTATTGCCAAGGACAGCCTGAGTCCTGTCCTGTCACTCTTGATGGTAGGGGCGAGCAGGGAGTCAGGTGGTTCTACATCTCTGGGAAATGAGCTAGACAAAGCCCACAGGCAGAGCTGAAACCTTTTGAGTGGGCAGAGGGAGCCAGGCCTGGGCTGTGGTGAGAGACAGACAAAGGTGGGCATCCGGGAAGGGATCAGAAGATGGCTCACTCAAGCTATTGCCCTCACCATCAGGTGACCATCCTGTCAAGATGCAAAATGGCCCGTGTGCTCCCTAACTTCCGGCTGGCCCAGCCACTCCTGGTCAGTTGTGGATTCTGTCTGGTTAAATAGCCCTGAACATGCCAGCATGTGGCCCCTTCTGCCTTTGGTTGCCTCCCACTGTCTTCCCACTCTCCCGGTCCTCATTAAAGCAGCCCTCACGTAAATATGCTGAGTATCTAAATGCCAAGCTTAGGCTGCCCTGGCACTGAGACTTCTTCCACTGAAGATCTGATGGTGCCATACCTGCAGGTAGGCACTTGGCATGGGTGACCAGTGTCTTAGATCTCTACTGCTATGTAGGTTACAGTGGCAGCCCACCAAGGAGCCTGTAGACAACTTGGTAAGCCCAGGAACCTGTGTGCAATCTCATTACAGCATCTTAGGAGGTCACTACAGCTTGAGGAGTGGCACCAGTTCTGCATCAGGGGTGGTAGGTGTCCCTAGGCCCTGAGACAACGATTGCAAGCAGTTCTCCACAAGGATGGGATGCTGTGTGGATGCCCATCCATTGTTACAGCCAGGAGTCACATTTTACCTGACATAAGGGAATGACACCAGAAAGGGAACTATAAATATTCCAGTGTGTGTGTGTGTGTGTGCGCGCACAAATATGTATATAGAGGCCGAAGGTCAACCTTGGGTTTTGTTCTTTGGTTGTCTACCTTGCTTAATGAGACAAGGCTTCTCATTGGAACCTGATGTCCAATGGTTAAGCTAGGCTAATGAGCCAGCAAGCCTCAGGGATCTCCATTTCTCTCCACCTCAGTGCTAGGACCATAAACATGCACTTTCGAGAGGGTTCTGGGGGTTGAACTTGGGTCCTCACACTTGCATGACAACTGTTTTGACAACAGAGCTGTGTGCCTAGCCAATCTTTGTCTCAGTTTTGGGACAGAATATCATGTAGACCAAGGGGGCCTTAAGCTCTCTTGTGTAGCCAAAAATGAACTTAAATTTCTGATCCTCCTGTCTATACCTCCCAAGAGATGGGGTGATGGGTGGTGCTCATGTACCTGTCCCCAGTTTTATGTGAATCTGGAGTTAGAAGGTGGAGTTTTGTGCATGTTAGGCTAAAGTGTTCTACCAACTGAGCCACATCCCTCACCATGGTGCTTATCATTTTTAAATTAATCTAAATAAAAATTAAATAACCCCTGAGACTGAGGTGCTCTGGAGCAGTTCAGGGCCAGCTCATGTAGACCTTATCCATGGCCTGGAGGTACCCTATGTGTACCTAAAGCCCTTTCAGCACTGATAGAACTGAAGGATGTAGCATACCCCATCCTTTGGCACTCCCTAAAAGCCCTGGCTTCTGGGAGGCTAGATATCCCTCTCCTCCATGGGCCACCCAAGCCCAGCAAGGGCAAACAACGCACCCAGCAGACATGGGAATGGCTCACACTCAGGCGTTTTATACCACCTCGGTGAAGAAGGTAGATCTAAAGACTTGCTTTGGCTTAGAACGGATCAGAAGGATGTGATCTCAATAGCCTGTTACCCTTGTGTCCTCATGTTCAATTCTTGCAAGCTCACTCACGATTCCTGCCTGGAAAACAAGTGTATGGAGTTGGGAACCTAGATGCTTGTGTCAGACAGACCTGGGCTCCACCGCTCACTACGGAAACCTCATCATCTAACCCAGTTCTCTGAGCCTCAGTTTCCTCTTCTAGAGAGGAGACATAACATGTCCTTGAAGGTTTAGGCAGTTGGTGGGAACCTCATGTGTCTCAATTGGCAGTCATAACAACCCCTTGCTTACCCTGATAAGGCCTGTTGTGACAGACAGAGGACAGGGTACAGATGACCTCCCTGGAGAACTAGCATGACAGCCTAGAGGAGGCAGGAGACTGTGGGTCTGGACATGTCACATGGACAGCAGGTGGGCCCTTTTGTGGTCTTCGGGCAAAGTGCTAGCCCATGAGCCTCAGTCTTCCTGTCTGTAAATGGGTACACCACTAGGAGTAGATTAACTGTGTTGAAGGTCGGGCACCTCAGAGCTCCATAAGCCTTTCTTGTATTCTCTGGCTCTAGACAATGTGGGCAGGCAGCCATAGAGTGAAGGTAGAGCTATGGACACTGCCTGCCTCCCCATCTCCCAGGTGGTGCAGATGACAGAGGGCTGAGCTTTGCTCTGGACCATCAGGCCTGGCATTTCACCCCGATTACACCCATGACTTATGGGCGCCTGGAGCCATGATTCATACCACAAGGCGAAGAGTCTGGGCACTTTCATTCCCGAGTAATAAAGCGCCTTGCCGAAGGGGAGGCAGTGCTTAGCTGGTGTCTGCGGGGTAGGGATGTGGGAGACCCAGAGCTCATCCATCATCCTCCCTGCCCGAAGAAGCCTGGGATGCATTTTGCTGAAAGAGCTGAAAAGGTCCAGTCTCCTGCTCCCTTCCAAAGCCATCAAAGAGCTGAGCTGGCCCTTCGGCAGGAGACTGAGAGAAAAGCCAGGGAGGGTAGAGGTGACTAGAATTATAGAAGCAGGCCTACATGAGGCAACATGTGTGATAGAGCCCAGAAGGCTCAGCACAGGGCAGGAATATTGGCTATGCACATGTGTACACAGTTGGTGCTAGGTAAGGGTGAGCCTCATTTAACAGACAAGGAGACTGAAGATCAGGCAGCTGAGTGGCTTGCCTTAGTCACTCCTTCATTAAGGACCCAGCTCTCACCCACCTATTTCAGAGCCTGGCCTGTCACCAGCAGGAGAAGCCACTGGCTCTGATCCTTCCTTTCCCCTATAGAGCCTGGCTCGAGCCATCTTGGCTCTCCGTGGTGGAACTGCTTGTTGGGGTTTCCCTCTAGGTGGGTGAAAATACCCACTTACTCTGCCACGAAGCGAGTTTCCCCAGGAAGTCTCCAGCTAAACGACTTGTCCTGCCTTGTTTCAGGGAAGCCGCCCACTGGGAAACATGAGCCACTCTGCAAAGGAATATTAAAGCAGTGTTGTCAGGGCATACACCAACACAAGTCACCACTGGAGAACCAACAGGGTCGGGACTGTGGGGCCTGGGGAGTCTGCACCCAGCCTGACAAGGCTGTTCTGGAGGCAAAGTAGGTCCTGTGGAATTGACACTGGACTCCCATAGCAAGTTGTCCTCATAAGGAGCCAGCAGCGTGTAGATAACGTCCAGGGCTGCTCTGTCCAGTTGGACCTCATGGGATGCAGTCCTGCAGGTGTCTCCGAGGTGACGTGTTCCTTCATCTTAGGTAAACAGCACTATTCTATGGAAGGGAGTCTTCACACAGGGGTTCACAGAGCCAGTATGAGCCCACAGGAACAAAATGAGGAGGGGCTAAGGAACAGCTTCTCAGAGGGTGGGCCTACTCAGCGTCTGTCTCCGTTATGGTGACCACAGTGGGGCTAGTGGGTCCCTGGGTCTGTTGGATGGGGCAGTGTGGGGTAGGTTCTTCCAGTGTGGAGGCGATGTTAGGCAGAGGCTGCAGATTCCACTCACCCTGTAAGAAAGGGACCAGAAGGTAAACTGAGGCTGGAGGGACCAAGCAAGGTGCTGTCCTTAAATTTATTTATCCCATGCTGAACACTCCCTACCTCTTCCAAGTCAGCCTTTGAGGGTTACCAACAGAGGACCCGTGTCCCTTCCCTAAGCAGTGGTGCTCTCTAGTCAGAAACCTGGAGCCCTCCAGGCGCTTCCACCTCCACGCCTACACCTTCTCTCAGTGGTATACCCCAAGGAAAGGATCAGAGTCTTTGGAGGCAGACTGTGGTTTTAGCCACTGTCCAACAAAGGCTTCTGCCTCAAGCTGCTCTGGGGCGAGCAAGCCTCCCTGTGGCGTGGGTGTTTGGGTTAGCAATTAATCCAGTATCCAAATGCTGCTAGGAAAGGCCGATTCACCTCTCGCTGCAGTCCCTGCCTCCCCTGCCTAACAGAGCAGGCTGGGTCTGCTGACCAGCACTCTGGGCTGGCACTGCTGCTGGCTGGCTCTGCTGAGAAATAAATTAGGTGCCTCTGAATCCCAGCAGGCCTCAGATAAGGAGGGAGAAACTGCGCTGTGGGGCTCTTGTCACAGACTGCTTGCTGGTTTCTTGCCTCCTCTGACCATAGCTCTATTTTTATTCCCTGGGGAGGGTGATGGTACTCAGTCACACACCGTCCAGACAGGGCTGAAGTTGGTCCTGTGTTGTACTGTGCCCAGGAGAAGTGGCCTCCCTGGCCTTCCCGGCAGCATTGCCGTTCATTTTCTTAGTCTCGTGTGAGAATCACTTGTTGGGGAGTTCAAGCCTATCTCAAGCCTTCCTCAACCTATCTGGGATCTTCCTCGAGATTTGAACAGACCGGGGATTGGAGCCAGGCAGCAGTGGTGTTTGTTGATATTGGATAGGATGAGCTAGTGTTGAATGTCTGCTGTGATCCACCATTCAACCCCATGCTGTCGTACCGGGAAGCGAACGGCAGAGGTCTTGTTGCAATGCATGGAGATAGGGGCGTAGTTATACAGAGCCTTGAGCATGTCACGATTGAAAGAGTTCCAGGGCACCGAGGCGAACTGCTGAGGGACAGATACCTGAGGGCAAGTGCAGACCTCCTTACTGCTGAACCTGGAAGGGAGGAGAATAAATCAATTTATAGGTGTAGCTGAGGGATGGCAAAGGCAGCATGGCCAACAGTGGCTCTTCACCTCTTCCCTAGCCTTACCTCTTTTAGTCACTGCCTGAGCTGTCATGGTCCTGCTTCCATCTTTTATATTACATTAGCTTGTTAAAAATGGCTGCTCTGGCAATAGCTTGTAAGTTGAGAGACTGATTTGTGAGACCTGCCACAGGCACCTCCAAAGACACAGAAGGTCTGATGGCATGCATGCTAACTTCACTCCAAAAACTTAGCTCACATTCTGCATTTATCCTCCCAGCCTCCTAATAGGAGGATGTGGGGTGGGGGGCAGGGTGCAGGGGGCAGGGTGCAGGGGGCAGGGTGCAGGGTACAGGGTACAGGGGCAGGGGGCAGGGGGCAGGGTGCAGGGGGCAGGGTGCAGGGTACAGGGTACAGGGGCAGGGGGCAGGGTGCAGGGAGCAGGGGGCAGGGGGCAGGGGGCAGGGGGCAGGGGGCAGGGGCAGGGGGCAGGGGGCAGGGGGCAGGGTGCAGGGGGCAGGGGGCAGGGGCAGGGGCAGGGGCAGGGGGCAGGGGCAGGGGGCAGGGCGTGCTGGGCTCCACAGGGGCAGAAAGCAAGAAAAGGTGCTTTACTTGTTTACTATGTGAAAGTATTTCTGTAGGAAGCCATCATCCACCGCACTCTTGCAGAGTTCCAGCTGTGTCTGAGGATAGTAGTGTACATAGTTGACACACATCTCCTCCAAGATTCCAAATCCACCCTGCAGGAGAGAAAAAAAAAAAAAACCTGTCAGCCCTCAGCACATTGATCTCAGCACCCTGCTTGTCTATGGCTTTCTTGTGACTACTTGTTTCTCTTCTTGCAGCAGGGCAGCATCCAAAACTCCCTTGCCCTCAGGAAGGTACCCCCCACACACTCATAGGATCTGTTGGTGGCAGGAGACAGACAGACACACACACACATACACACACACACACACACACACACACACACACAGCCAATGAATAAACATCAGATAGCAATTTTTTTAAAGGAAAAATAAAAAACAGAAACAAAGAGACAGGACCTTGCTGTTCTCATCTTATGGGTTAGAGAAATGGAGTCTTAGGGAGCAAGGGACGAGTCTCTGCGGTCTCCAGTAGAAGCTGACCTCCCTACACATTGCCAATGTGACTTGCTGGCTACCAGTCACATTGGTACTGCAGAGACAGACGTGAGTCCCCGGAACAGTGTCAGGAATCCAGGCCACCTGTCCACAGTATGGGAGGTACAGGGCAGGTGACATTCTACTGCTCACTTTCTGCCCTCAGAGCTTGTGAACTAGCCCTGATTTGGGCGTGGGGGAAGGTGGAGAGCTCTGCACCAGGTCAGGAACCAGGCAGGAAGACCAACCCAAGGCTGTCCCAGCTGCTCTCCAGGATCCTGGCTCCTTGTGAACACAAAGTTGGGGAGGGAGATTTTATTTGGCTGGTTAGAACTGGTAAAGGGAGGAAGGCTTTCACTAATTCATGACACATGGTGGTGCAAAGCTCAGCTGGCCCCTGCTTGAGTCATTGGGGTCTGGGTGTCTCTATGGAAGAATAGGAGAAGTTTGTCATAAGAAGTTGGCCTGCTTCCTGTGTGCTAGATGGGTCTTTCTGCAGTATCTGCTTGTCCCAAGCACTCATTTTTCAGCTTTTATAGCTCCCAAATGAGCATGGGACTACCCCCCCATGACCCCTCCCCCAGCTCTGTCACCTCAGAGGTCAAGAATGAGATCGTAGCCTGGAATAGATTCTCCTTCCCTCCTCCCTCATTATGAGAAGAAAGCTGAAGTTCAAAGGGCACTGTCCCTTTAGATCCTCAGGTTGTCAGAGGCAGGAAGCTCAGGTCTGCCTTCTGGAAGCTCCCATTTCTTCTGATCTCAGATGGACACTCCCCCACTCCCCCCCCCCCCCATCAAGAAGTATGAGTCCTACATAGCTAAAGAGGTATCTTGTCCTTGAGACTTGGGCTTGAAGACCTAGGATCTGATATTTTAGCTGTTTGCTAGGCCAGTGGTCATGGACATCCTAAGACAAGTAAGGCACTGTTTATTGGCCATGAATCTGGCAAGGCAGGAATAGAGCCCTGGCAAAAGCATCTCTAGCAGAGCAGGCCTAGGGGCTCTCTTCCACCATGACTGGCAGTGCCTCCCTTCCCCCACCCACAGCAGGTGCCAATGCCTGTGGAAGTGTCTGGAGAACATGCTCACTTTAGAGACTGGCAGGAGACTCGCTTTAGAGGCTTTAGAGATGGGTTATGTATGGGAAAGAATCCAGCCACAGAAGGCTGCATAGCATGTAAAGACAATGGTGAGACATGTCCAGAACAGAATCATCTACAGCAAGTGGATCTGTGTTGGGCTGGATGAGGGGACCTGGAGGCAAGAGCTGTGGCATGACGGTGTGCATGGATCTGTGAACATGCTTCCAGAGCTGCACACGTCACACACTTCGGCTGTGTGCTGTGTGAATCATCATCTCACAATACGACTATTTAAAGAACGCACGTGAAACAGTGGGGAACCCTGAGCCGTGGCCAAAGGCCCAGGACGCTGTGCAGAGAACAGCGCTACTGTATTAATAGGAGTTCCTGGGGCTCAGGGGTTCCAGGCTGGGATGTAGCCCAGGTCTGGCCCACTCTGAACCTCACAGTTGATGTGTTAATTATTGGGTGCACAAGGATCAATTAGAAGGCCAGTGGGATTGATGGCTGTGAATAGTGGGGTCCCAGGAAACCATGGTTAAACATCCCTCTCCCTGCCCAACGTGCTCCAGCTGAATGACACATTTCCTGTCTACCTCACCTTGAAAATAGTCCTCCCACGAGGACTCATCCTTGGACTACCCACAATGCAACCCAAAGCAAGACTCATGTCATTTCCCTAGAGTGGCCGACCTCATCCACCTGCCTGGTGCTGCCACGTCGCCACAGTCATCTTAAGACCATGCTTTGTCCTCTGTGGCTCCTGGCATATCCCCAGCCAAACTCTCACAACCTCCCTGTTACCTCTTAGGAGATGTCTGCTGAAGTTTCTGTGACTCTATTATTTTGGTTTATCTCTTGTAGCAGATATCTCTCCAGCTGGACGTTTAAATCCCAAAGTGAGTCCTGGTTCCCTCAAATGCCAGGGAGACACCGAGCACAAGGGAACCAATGAGAACCCATCTGTGTTGACAGTGTTCTTCCATTTCAGACTCAGTGGGACAAGTGCAGAGTCCAGCATGCTCCCTGAATAACAGGAGCTAGGGGCCTGGGGGGAGCATCCCCTGAGAGCGGTCGCTCCATTTGGGGAATGTAGGAGGGGCAGTCCTGCGTCTGGCACCCTACACTCAACCATGGGGATGTTTAAAAATCTTTAAACAGACTCTGGGCTGTTCACTTTTCTGTGTGGGAGGCTGGAGAAGCAGGTGTGACTTACCACTGTGGCCTGCATCTTGTCTTCTGTGTTGTATGTACACGAAGTGACGAGGACATCCCCCTGGGGAGAGAGGCAGTAGGCACGTCACCACCTGCCTACCCAGTGCTGACCATCTT